>NC_133230.1:4918138-5599752 GCF_040436345.1 Pagrus major | reverse complement strand
GTCACACTGGAAACCTGCATCTTTACTCGCCTGTCTCTCAGACCACATTCATTCATTGTTGATGAGCAGCGTTTTAAGCTTGTATCTGCTGAGGAAAGACAAAACCAAGACGAGCATAAATGTGAATTAAAGGAGTGCGTCCGCTCTGGGCTAAGTGCCACTGCTGAGAACACAAACTGTGCCTTAGGTCTGAAAGTGTAAAGATATTCTGGGGCGGCGTCCAACAGTGTTGCTGAGCAGATTCATTCTGACACTCTGTTACAGATGAAACAGATTTATGTCACCAGTGTTCCACGTTTTGTCCGATGATCGGTTTTCTGTGATAAATCCAGGATCCGTCAATCACGCACTCCACTGACAGCGACAGATTGTTGACAATAAGCCAAATGTGACACTCAGCTTTTCATCCGGCCGGCCGCAGACAATTCACTGAGTGTATTAAGGACTGAAGGGATTTTGGTCAAAGCCAAAGCAGAATAACAATCCTCTGCAATTACATTAACTAACAGTCTCTGCAGTCAACACAGACTGAACAGTTGACAGAACAGAGAAGATCCCCAGAAATAAAATGGCCTGCTTCCAGAAAATGTTTCATCCGTGGACTAAACATCTGTCATCGAGACAGACGGATCCATTGTCCTACTGACCTCCGCATACAGAGGTCAGGGGATTGTTAACACTTGTTCATTGATTATGTGTTGACTGTAAAGTACAAGGCTTATGTCACTGTTACCAGCTGAGCTACCAACCAACATATTATGAAACCTAAATGTATTCAAGCAGATATCTCACTGCAGTTCTTTGCCTCTCTGGATCAACAGTATTTTGTTTTGTGGTGTATTTTACAGCTGCATTAACATGGATGGTAATTGGGTAATTGGCTGCATTTATGGAACGACACAGTCCAACCATTGGTAGCAACTGATAATTAGTTTCTTGCTCAAGAACACGTTGACATGTAGATCGAACAGACAACCTTGGGACCAGTGGACGACCTCTTCCTCTTCTATCATCTGAGCAACATCCACCCTACAGCATGACATTCAGGCTTGGGTACCGACCTTGGTACCCATCGAATTACATCAGTACTTCAGAGTACAAATTCAAGTTGAAACGATTTGTGCCAAAGGTCAGTGACTGAGAAAAAAACATACGTATATATATCCCCGGCAACAGCTCACAGTCAATAAAGTCAACACTCGCTGCAATATTTGTAACACAAAATACAAAGCATCTAATCTGAGGAAACAACTGGTCAAACATCAAATACATCCCAAGGCTGAACACTGAGCTGTGTTTGACAGCCTGAAAGCCAGGTCTCCTGCAGCATCCCCAGCTGACTTCAACAAGCCTGCAGCCAGAGCTGCGCTGGTTTACAGAGAGATGAATGCTCCTACATGAACAGCGAGGATTCAACATCATCAACATCAGAGAAGTTGTTGTTGGAAATAACTGAGTTGATAACTGAACTAGTTATTTGTTTTTTTTTATATAGTCCAGTAATTGTGCTGATATTCCATCAGTTCGTACATTTCAGTCCAGGTATCCGGTCCAGGACTGAGTGAAGTGCACAGTCATTGAAGCTTTGCTGGTCGTGTTTGGTGACTTATCTATACAGCCAGAAAGAAAGACAGAGAGACATAAAGACAGCCAGAAAGAAAGACAGAGAGACATAAAGACAGCCAGAAAGAAAGAAAGACAGACAGAGAGACAGAGAGAAAGACAGACAGAGAGACAGAAAGACAGCCAGAAAGAAAGAAAGACAGAGAGAAAGACAGTCAGAAAGAAAGACAGCCAGAAAGAAAGAAAGACAGACAGACAGAGAGACAGAAAGAAAGACAGAAAGAAAGACAGAGACAGGAAGAAAGAAAGGAAGAAAGAAAGAAAGACAGTCAGAAAGAAAGACAGACAGACAGAGAGACAGAGAGAAAGAAAGAAAGAAAGAAAGATGGAAAGACAGAAAGACAGAGACAGACACCCAGAAAGAAAGAAAGACAGAGCCAGAGAGCAAGAAAGAAAGAAAGACAGAAGGAAAGAAAGAATGTAGATCAGAAGAAACCTCAGATTCACTCAGTCAGTGAAACATTTGCCATCAGAACCCAAAACTGATCACACGTCTGCTGACATGAAACAGTCAGTATTCAGAGCAACTCGGGCCGATCATTAAAAAATGATCTGAGCACATCAAACACCACCACACTGAATGTCAGCAGATCCTCGCAGGGGAAACCAGAGCATCCTTGAAGCCATAAAGAAGAATAAATGGACGTCAGCACCATCAAAGAAATTTGTCACACTCTTCACCACAAACACAACAACGTGAGCGTATTAAATCCAACAAGACAACTTCAAGTGCCAGCACCAACACTGTGTGAATGAGAAGGAAGTGATTACCTTGTATGTGTAAGGAGCTTCTCCCAGGTTGATCCCATCTTTTGCCAGTTTATCCCTTATCAGCACCTTGAGCTTCAGCTTGGGGTAAGTCACAAAGTCATTACAATCGGTCAGTCTGGGGTTATGGTTCCCGGGACAGGAGGCCTGGTGCACTCCTGTGCCCCTCAAGTGTGACCCCAAAGTCCTGAGGTCCTCTTCTCTCTTGCAAGTCGAAGGACTCAGAGGCTCCAAGGTGAAGTAGTAGCTCAGTGCTTTCCTCTTGTCCTCATCTATGAGCTTCTGCACTGCTGCGAGCAGCCTGTGTCTGTGGTACTCAATGTGGACCCCGATGGCATCCAAGTCCGGCTCCCCGATCTGCTTACAAACTTCTAAATCATCATACCCATTGTCAATGAACGCCTCCACATACTGAGCCAGGTGGAGCTTGGACAGCCACTCCAGGACGAGGTTTGGCCCTTGGCTCATCTTCAAAACTGGATGTCAGGAGCCTACTTTAAGTGAACACCATCATATCCAGCAGTGTGTGTGTGCAGCAGTCTGCTCCATGCATCTCCAGATCAGACACAGACCAACAGGAAAAACGGTGCAGGCATATTTGGAGACAGCATTTACACATTTACCTTGTCAGGAAGTCTTTACAGAAGTATCTGCCCTGTGTTCTTGTGGCCCCTGACCTCTCACATCTCTCGGAGGAGCTTCTTTTGACTTTGAATGAAACCTCTGGAGCTACTTTGTGTTAACTTGTGAGAAAAACCTCTAACCGAGTTGTCCACATCCCCGAGAAGTTACCCCCTCAGTCAAACCTGGTTAGGGGAGGTTAACAGTTGGCGTCTTCTCCGGCTGCGTCCATCCTCTTTGTCTGCGGATCACAGACGGAGACGCTCCGGTGCGTCAAACATTTACGCAGCGCAAAAAATTTAAAAGCTTTGTGATGTGAAACTCCCGCAGAAAAACGCTCGTAGAGGATACAACGTGTCAAATCGTCCGTACCCGCTCACAGTGCACTTGTTGTGGCCGACTTTGTGTCCAGCTTTCACCGCGTTCAACTTTGCGCTCCCTCCGCTGCATCCGCCGGTTCAGGCGGTGTGAGGATGCTGCTCAGCCCGGGCTGCAGCTGTAGTCTGTGCCCCGCTGGACGACGGGAGTCCAGCGAGCACCTGCGCCACCTGCAGGGGCTTCTGGGTAATGTAGGATAAAATATAAGATGAGATAGAAATTAACATAAAACGTTAATGAGAATTATTTTTTTCTTTAATTTGCATCTTTAAATGTGCACTATGAATTTTGAAGGAGGAAATTTTCATCATAAGAGAAAAAAAGAAAGAAAGAAAGTAAAATAAGGAGGGAAGGAGGGAAGGAAGGAAAGAACAAACCTACCAAGGCTTCAACTAACAATTATCTTCATTATAAGTTACTCTTCCAACTATTTTCCTCATTAATCATCAAAATGGCAGCTTCTTTTGTCCAACCACCAGTCGAAACCCCAAATTTCTCCATTTTCTTTCATAAATGACATAGAAAAGCAGCAAATCATAATATTCAAGCAGCTGAAACCAGCTAAAATATAGATTTTTTTGCTTGAAAAACGATTAATCGATTATCAAAATAGTCTGCAACTTAATTCCTTTTAATCGACTAATGTATTAAACGACTAATTGTTGTATGAATGCTCACTCTGATGCTGATGGATCTTTTTGTCCCTTCCTGAAATGAACAAGTGTGTGCAGATCATGCAGGTGCCTGTGACGTGTATTTGACTTAAAGGAACAGTTCACCCGAAAATAAAAAATTCAGTCGTTATTGTTCGTTCTCATGTTGATGGAAAGTCAGGGGAAGTTTTGTAGTCCACAAAACATTTCTGGAGCTTCACAGCAAAACAGCGTTGCAGCATTCTCCTAAACAACTGAAGTAGATGGAGGCTTGTTTTAAAATGTTCAGACGGGGTGTGCGCTAATGTTTTTAGCTTAGAAGCTATACAGCGAAGATTTCGGCTTTTAAAGGGGCGTAAATAACATCTGTTCAAATCAATTTGGCTTCTCAGGCCTTCAGGAGACTTGCGTTGGACGAGCTGTATGGAGCCATTTTATGTTTTTTAAAACAAGTCTCCGTCTACTTCAGTTGTTTTAAGAGGACGCTGCAGCGCTGTTTGGCTGTGAAGCTCCAGAAACGTTTAGTCGATTACGAAACTTCAACAAACTTTTCATCAACATGAGGATGATTTTTCAGTGAACTTATCCTTTAAGCAAGACGCTTAAGTCTACACCCAACATGGACCTCAGCCCTGAGGAGGGGGGAAAAGCCCATAAACACTTTTCACATGTGAAGAATCAATAAGGAAATACTTCATAATAAAAGTCAGTGATGAAACAGAAAACACGAGACAAAACGTGTTATGATTGGTTTTACATTTATTTTCCATTGCACAATAATATATATATACTGTATCTACAGTCTAAATTGTTTGTGGCAGCAGATTAAGTCAGACATCCATGTGAAATTTATTTTAATAAAACTGTACAAAAATTGCCTACTATGAGAAAATACTGCAACTCCACAGATATTCATCCCAGAAGACAGACAGATGGATGGAAGTATGGCGAGTGAGAAACCCTTGAGCTCTCCTGCACGGCGCTGCGAGCCTACGGCTTTACGCTTTCTACGCATTTCACTACAGCGCAGGGGAAGCAAGAGTTTTCATGGAGCAAACAGTAACATAAACGGATGTACCAATAAAATAAATATATGCTCTCACACTTATACAACTGGCATGATCGAATGAAAATGGGACACGCGCCTGATGTGTGACGAGAACTTCAGCTTTGTTCAACTTGGTGGTAAATACAAATGCCAGAACAGACAATCTCTAAGAGGGATAATACATGGTTGTTTCAAGTTTGTAAACACTTAATATCATGCATCCTTCAATGTGCAATAAGAGACCATTTAGGACATATATGTTGCAAACTGAAGCACTTTAAAGTCGAGGCCACACTTCGTAGAAAGACTCAGCGGCCAACCAAGAGGAGACGACCCCTCCTGCAAGTAGCGAAGCTTGAATCTGAGATGAGCATGTTCAATATATAACCAGAAAATGTTTATTGTCGTGTCTGGATGATGGATAATTATGCACAACCATTATTCTGGACATTAATGTGAGTTATTCTATCCCAAAAATTACATTAAAGGTATTAATTTGATAGATTATTGAAATTAAAAGTATATATATATTTGTTTTCAAATATATAAATATATCATAGTTATCATTAACCTGACGTTGAAAACAAATCTGAGAGTGAAGCAATCAGCAGAATTGGCAAATGACATAGATAAGCATAGGTTCTGTCATGTTTTGGTCCTTTCAAAAAAAAAAACAAAAGAAAGAAAATGGGACAAGAAAAATAAACACTAAAAATTATACTAACAAAATTATTTTAAGTACAAAAAATAGTGCAAAACCCACATAACTGCTCTTTGAAATGGGTTCATCTCAGTAGTATACAGTAGATTAAAATCCAGCCAGCTAAAAAGTGAAGGGTTTGATTCCAAAATGTTTTATCCAACTTGAATAAAAACATTTTGGTGTAATTTATAGCTCAACATCTCCTCCCTGCACGCAGGATTTAATACTCTAAAAATCTAAGAAAAGCAATCAAAACTTCTCACAGTTTTTACGTCATGTCTACAACCATTTTTCCATGAGCTGCATGATTTTCTTTGGTGGACATCTCATTTTGGAATGAAACTCTTCAAAATCCTCTGAACACGTGTACAGCAGTTTGGGTGACGAGGGTGGTATTCCCGTCAGAAGAAGCTTAATTGAATCTACTACCCCCCCCCCCTTACACACAGATGACTTCTTGACTAAAGAGTGCTGTCCAAGATATCCAGACTGACTCTTATCCATTTTGGGAAAAAAAAAAAAAAAATCAAGACAACTCTGTGAAATTAAGCAACTCTTTGGTGTCGGAAAAGAACATGGCCGCAAGCGTACAGTTATGTCACGTTGCCTGAACCTGCACTGTCAGATTTGTGTCCAGCTGTCCCGTTATTTACAACATTTGGCAGCAAATCTGGACCGACAAAGTCTTTGTCTCTCTTTTCAAAATAAAAGACCGACAGGTAATGCTCCTACATTGACACAAATAGCAGCGTATCCTCGCACCTCATGAGAAAGAAATCTAATTACAATAGAATTCTAGTTAATCACATTGAAAAACACTGTCAAGCAAAAACAAAAACCTCAAAAGACCTATTGTAATACACTGTATCTATGTAGTATTATAAATATTGGCGCCCATACACATATTCCTGAATATATGTATGTTCACAAACACACAGACATACACATAGGTAGAGGTTAGCATATATGCGTCATGAGGCAAAGGCAGAAGAGAAACAGTTTTTTTTAAGTGAATGGTTCAGAGAGAGATGACCAATGGCACTGCGTGGAAACACTCTGTGGTGCTTGGTCATTTCTACCGGCAGCTACGAATACAAAGACAGCATGACCATTTTCCATTGTGCTGTAAAGAGACACATGCTTTTTTCCCTACACATTGAGAAACGAGACGAAAGTCAGCTATGACAGAAATGCCGAAAAAAAAAAAAAATCTGAAGAATCGTGTACAGATAGAATCTTTATCACAAAAAACTTAAAATTGTAACCAAAATATACATTTATGCGAATCATATTTCGGACAATCTTTGTCTCGCCCTTCGACGCGTCATCCTTCTCATACGTGACTTCGCTACAGCCCCGTGAAAGCTCGAGGAATAAGAGACCTTCAGGGTTTTTTTTCCAGTGTATCAACTCTTCATTTTTCTGTAAACTCTTCAGCAGGGGGTAAACATTTTCAGCACTTTTTAGCGCAAAAGGAAAAAAAAAATTAAATTAAATGCCCAACATATAAACTTCTTTTACGTTCTATCTCTTTATACTCTTCCAATAAATAATCTAATTTAAAAGTGACTCAGAAAGCATTTGCCGTTCTCACCTAAAACAACCTGGTTGGAAAAACGCTGTAAAAGGATTGGTCGGTGATGAACTAGTGTACTACCAGCCCTTATTCAGTGAGAGGCAATAGATTCATCATCTCCCCGTCTATTCTCTACGGTTCTAAGTGCTTGAAAGGCCCTTTCTGGACAAAAAAAACATAGAGACTGAACAGACTGACGAAAGCTTAGAGATCACACTCTAAAAATAATTTAGACCAGAAAAACAAACATACACAAGTCCTTCACTGATTCAATCATTCATGTAGAAACTTACATCTTCATTTACTTGATTAGATTTGAAGGACAAGGGGGGGTCATCAGACTTTTCTCCTCGTTTAAGTCCACTGTGTTTGGCAGACACCATAAAGGGCAGAGAAAAGGAAACAAATATGCAATCAGGCCTCCACAAGTACATGTTTTGCAGAATTGTCTTTTCCTCTTCCAGAACAAAACAGCAGGGTGTGTAGATATATATATATGAGATATATATGAGTGCATGACTGATGGATATGAAAGGTCCCCTCTCTCCTGTTCTGCGGACTCGTCATGAACACCGTCGCTCTCGACTGAAATGGAAAGAGAGATTCCAGAGGGCTCCTCTTCTTCCATTTCTTTCCATTCTCATTACGTCGGGTCGGCCAGTGTGTCTACTCCGCGGCAGTCCTCCGGTGACTGAGGTAATGCAGAGTGTATGATATTGTGCTGAGAGTAAAAGCATGAGTCTGTCGAGCAGAACCCCCCGTGGAGAGAAATAGAGAAGAGAAGAAGAGGGACCCGCGGCTCCTCGGAGACACTGGTGTTTGCGTGATTACAGAGTCCGATGCTCCACATGCTGCCATCAGAGCTGGTACCACTTCTTATCTTTGTACTTCAGCATCATCTGAAGGGAGGCAGAGAGAAAACGAAAGTCAGACGTAAGGAGTTAACCTAAGAAACAATGTTTTAGTTACTCAAAGTAAAGTCAGGCGCATACATCATGAGCATGTTTGGAAAAGGACTCTGCGCTGGACATCATGGCTGCCGTTCTTTCCTCCAGTTCGCCCAGTTTCTGCCCTCTCTCGTCCAGAGCTATCCGGGCACGGGCCAGGTCTCCCACAACCCCGGATGCAGCACCCTTCATGCCCTCCATGCCCCCTGGGCCAGGGATGTGCTGGGCCAGGCTACGAGAGGCCTTACCTGCAGTTGTTTCACCAACTACCAAAGACAGGAAAAGAGAGTAATCAGTTTAATGTGTTCATAAATTCCGACTGTCTCTTTGCACCTTTGGCGTTTTAGGATATTGTCCTGCAACTGAAAAAATCTCCCGTAACAAAAATGATGATCTGATACTCGGCCCTTAAGTACTCACAGAGATCCTCCCTGTCCAGAGATTGAGCTCCTCCACCGAAAAGGCCTTTGAAGAAACCTCTGTTAGGAGCCTCTGGTGTCTCCACAGGGGTGAATAACTCACTGAGCATCTCCTGAGGAAGACAGAAACATCAGCACGTTTGTATCAATTTACAATATAGATGGACCAATAACCCCATAGGGTAGTATTTATACGTTTTAAGGTATGCCATGCTATACAATATTGTTGGTCATCGTACCTTACACATTTGCTTATCTATAGTACTGAACGTTACTGTATTAGTGTTATTAGAAAATGTTATATTTTCAGTTTATATCTAGTTTCATGTCTCAAGTTTTTTCTCAACCAAATAAAATCTTCTGTTTTCAATCCCTTAATCGTCATAATTACTGGTAATAATATAAATTATTGTGTAATATCATATATCATGATTTCTTGAAACCTTTAAATGATCTGAGATGGTTATTGTGCTGTGAAAATCTCATACCCTACAACCCTAATTCAAAAAAAGCTGGAACACTGTGTAAATTATAATTTACGTTTCACCTCGTCACCATCTTTATTTTTGTAAATATATGCGTATTCCGGATTTGATGCCAGAAAACAAAAACTTTACAGCCGTGGAGTTGAGATGAAAATGAAGACTGAGCTTGGAGACGTGTGTGTTCTGACCCATGTGTACTCATGTAATAATGTCGTAATTATGTCATAATGTAGTAATAACTACTGAGGAGTCATGGGTCAGACCATTGTCGGGCGCCGCAGCTCATGTAATCCCATCGTAAGACGGTCTCTAGTTGCATTCTGTTTTGATTTAACACAGAGTCTAAATGTTTTTGGAATCAGGGTTGTATCACGTTTTGCAAAACAAATTCCCTCGCCAGTGCCAAGAATGGACACTAAATTATATAAAAGATCACAAATGTTTGGTTTTTTTTAAATCTACCATTTAATTATTATTATATATACATGTATGTGTATAGCATGCCTTCTTATGTGTCGATGTTATATCTGAATTTAAAAAAACGACCGAGGATTTCTTCTTGCCCACAGAAGATGCTTTGTGTGTTGTTGTTGTTGTTAAGAAGCCCAAAAGATTCATTTACAAGCACGATGCATAATATTAAAAATGACATTCCACAGAGTCCACAGCGCAGGAAGTACAAAAACTTCTCTGCACCCACACAGTCTAGTGAAGCTTGTTTCCTCACAGCCTACATGGAAAGTCTGTTTCTCCACACATTAAACATGAATACAAATTTCTCCACAACTCATTCACTGACCTGCAGGTTATCGCAGGTCTCCTGGCTGTAGGTGATCCTCTGGATCTCGGTGGCAGAGGTGAGATACAGGGCCTGACCCAGGTTAGAGAAGCAGAACGTTCTGGCTATGCGCATGTCTGTCAGCGGCAGGTAGTTCACATCCAACAGAGGCCTTAGGCTGGGTAAACTGGGATCATACAAAGAACAGACATCATTTCACACCAAGAACTGTTCAACACAAATGTAGTTGTCGTGATTTCATAAGATATTTTGAAAGTAGAAGCTACTATAGATGATACCTCAGAGTCATGATGTGCCCATTAGCACAGAAACAGGCGATGCAGTTAGCTCCGGCCATCACCACGACATCCGCCCTTAGCACAAAGGAGGACTCTGTGATGTTGTGTTTGTAGATGCGGGTGTGGGAGGGCATGGCCACCACCTTGGCCTGTTTCTCTGAGCACAGCACTGCAAACTGGGACTCTGGACCCTCTTGTGATGATGGAGGGGAGGCCGGCCTACGCCTCCTCGTCTTCTCCTTCTCCTCATCTGAGGCGTTTGGGTCATACCATGGCTCGTAGGAAGGGGGCAGCAGAGTTCCAGTAGAGTCCAACAGGGCCATAGTCAAAATGCCTCCTTTGAGACTGACCAGAGTGCCTGAAGAGTGAGTATCACAGAGGGATTGTTTTTCATTTGGATTAGAGGCAGCCTTCAAACTACGACAGATTGAACATTTTGATACTTTCACAGGTTGTACATAGCACCTATACCTGCTTTTTTTAAATCAAAAATAGACATGGAAATCTCACTTTATAGGATTAAGGTAATATGGGCTCCATGTGAGCTTTTAAATTCTCCTTAAAAAGTAACATGAATATACAATGAGAGACTCGATAACAACTTCCCACGCTGCAGACATTTCAGGGACTGAAAACTGATCTATCAGGAAACAAAAATTCTTGTTCAAGTGAACACAATTTCCCTCTGTCTCGCCCCACCAACACTTCCTTCCTTAATTTTAACGATTCTTCACAGTGCAAGAAAACATTAAGACATTTCAGGCCAGAAAGAGTCATTCTGATGTCTGAACCCCTGCTGCAAATAGCTAGTATTCTCCAGTTTGTTAGGAATGAGCGATTTTTAAGAGGCTTGGAGTGGTGACTGCACTGTAGACAGGTGTAGGAGATAAGTCCAGTACTGTTGTTTCTTAACCAAGTTCAGTTCAGTGTCTTACCACAGGAGGAAATGCCAACCGGTTGCTGCAGCCTCTGGTCCCCACCGGGCGGCAGGCTGAGAGCCACCATCATCACAGTGCCCTGTGTGGTCCCCACCAGCAGACAGGGGCTGATCACGCTGTCATTCTTCCTGGGGTAACTCTCACAGAAGTGAAAGGAGGAGATGGCCTCTCGAGATTCTCTGTCTATGCTGGTTACACTTGAACTACGTGAGCGGGTGAATGAGTTATCCTTGGCATCTGGACAGCAGGACAGGAGCACAAAATAAGAGAATGAGGAAACAGTGTATGCAAAAAGAAAGTTTATAAGAGGCAAAAAGCAGAATAACAGCTGTTACTGGCATAAAATCCACCAGCTCAAAGCTCAGGTAACATGTTAGAGCAATGTCCTGCTGCCGTAAGTTGCACCAAAAAGCTTTTTGACATTGAGAAGCTCTTGCACAGTTTCTTTTCTTTAAACTGTTCGCAGAATGTAACCTTTCTGCAGCTAAATTTAACAACAACATTCTCAATGTGAAAAAAAAAAAAATGCTTAAGATATGCTTGTAGTACTACAGGGACTCCAAAGGAAGAGCTGGTATTTAAGGAGCAAGAATTATTCATGCCTCATTACTGCGCTGACGGCAGCTGAAACACAAGCTTTTACCCTCTTTAAAAAAGCTAACGAGGGATCCCGACAGAAACACGAAAAAGATCTGCGACACAGAGAGGGAGGCTAAAGCAAACAGCCCGTCATGTGTGTCCTTCACAAGGAAAAACTGCAAACAAGAAAAGCAGGATTTTTAACACCCGAGTGCAGTCAAAACAGTGGAGCATCCTCAGACAGAATGAAACCGTCACTGTGAGAAGATTAGTGTCACATGTCAACCCATTCAGAATAAAAGCCCCAGCAGTGGTGGGGGTTAGTACCAGTTATCCCACTTCAGACCATGTCAGACCGCGGCCGGTCCACTCACAGGAGTTGGGGGCTGACTTAGTTCTACAAACGGCCGCCTTCAGGCTCATCCTGGCTGCCCGCTTGCCTTCCATCACGTAACAATTTTGCTTCTTATATGTGAGAGAGCGCCATCGTTGGGACCTGTCCTCTGCTCACAGTGCAAACAAAGTTCGACTCAGCGTACATTAAAGCATCCCAAGATAGAAGGAGTCTCATATTTAGACACAACATGCTTGGACAATAAGCAGTTCTTCAAACCAATCGCCAGAATAAATGTTGTCATTGTACACTGCTGCAAACCTCGGATGTGGTGAAACTTTAAGTGTCTTAATGTTTCGATTTCCTGTTGTGACAATGATATGCTTACGATCTCGCTTAAAACACTTGCCACAAAGACAGCTGCAAAATGTACCGTTTTTTTTGCCCTGTAGCCGTCTCACCAAGTGAAATTAAAAACCATCATTCCCTCTGTCTCCTGCCAAGAAAAAAGCTCATATACACGTAAAGTATCTATGAAACGTAACGTATCCATGGTTTGCAGAAATGTACAGTGCCAACATTTTATTCTGGCGACTGGACTGAGCACTCTCACAGATATAATTTTCAGCTGTGAACTGAAAACAAAGCAGCTGCCAAAAGGAAAACCTGTAGAAAAAAATGTAAAGATTCTTGGAAGCTAAAATTCAGCAGTTTTTGGCTTACCCATGTCTGGCTTTTCACTAGACGAGCTAATTTTCCGTGACATCTTGGCTGCAACAGAAACAAATACTACTATTTTATTGTATCGATGGCTAAAAGTGAAAAAAGATACTTTAAATAAATTACAATCAAAGATTCCATAATCATCATTTAAGTAAGCTGTGACATTGTTTGAACTGTGAACTGATTGAGTCATTCTTAAGGGTGGTGATACACACTGAAGGACAACTGTGGAGGATATACATGCATTTTCTACGTTATGCTCACAAGACTTATCTTTATAAGAAGAATATTCTGAGTCCAAAAACATTTCACTTGATTTTTAGCTGTTGCTTTTAACGCTGCTTGCTTGCTACCAGGCTTGTTGCCAATCCAAAATATAAAACCTCAAAAGTTGCCTGTTGCAGTCTATAACCACCCTTAGAGGAACCCTGAGAATACAAATGAGGCTTAGAGGCATCACAGACAACCAGAGGGCCTGTAATGTCAAACAAAGCAAGAGGCAGACAAGAAAAAAAGGTAATTGCAATTCAGTGAACATAGTTATGCCAAGAGAGTGGGAGGAGGAAAAAATCAGTGGGTAGCTAAACAGTTAACACTGAATCCCTGGAATCAGAAACACAGACAGCAAGTGTCTACAGTCGGAGGGAAATAATACACTTAGACATTTAAGTGACACGGTTAGACATTAGTACTGTAAAGAATAAGGCATAACGCAGATTTTCTATGCTTTCGAATTAGTAGGAAAAGTAACATTTGCCAATTTAGCATAATATTTTAGCAGCAGCCCGAGGCTTTCTGACAAAAATCTGCATAGAAAATCTGAGGCCTGAAATTCGAAAAAGATCTCCTGTCATGCATTTGGTAAAGAATCCTGATTAATTTCACAAATCAAACCCCCCCAGAACCATATGATTAGTAAAGAATCCATTTCTTGAGCTCACGTCTTTCTTTCATTGGCACAAGATGCACAGATTGACGGTGGATTAAGGCACAGTGTGGTTAGAACGCTGTCATTCACAGAGAGAGAGAGCGAGCGAGTGTAATCAGAGAGAATAACGTCTGGATGATACACTACCAAAGTCATTGGCAACCGTCTTGGAAAAGCGTCTGCTTTTAGACTTCACTGGAAATGAGGTTCAAAAAGACAAATCAGACAACTGCAGCCATTTTAAAATGCTTAAATGTGAGGGGACATGCAGCTCTTGACTATACAGTACCCTTCTCTATGAACCTCTGTTTTCTTTCATCATCTGAATTGCAAGGTGAGGTAGATCCTACGTGACAGATGGCAGCATTTGAACAAGATGTTATCTAAAATTTAAAGTGTCTTTTCTTTGTATGAAGCACTCAAGCTTTAGGGAGGCTTACCTGAAGTGGGAGATTTGCAGCGATCCTCTGAGGTGTTGGACCCATCATTGGAATCACAGAGAGCTGTGGGAGCCACAAAGGTTGTAATTAAACATGGCAGAATTAGTCCTAAACGTGGACTACTCTTAGCAAGTTTTACTAAAGCTATGCCAACTCCTACGTGGAAATAATTGAGGGTCACCTATCTGAAAACAGGCAGGGACAGCTACCAATGCAGTGTAGTAAATAAGCCACACTTGAGTTCAATGCACAGATCTAGAACAAATCTGTTGACTCAAGCTGTCAGAAGATTTAATCTAGTAAAATAGGAGGCAGGGTTTAAATAAAGGTTTTAGATAAACTACCTGATTTTGATCAAGTGCGCCAAAGTCTCAAAATTCCCCCCCAGTTTACTGCTGATGTTTTTTTAAAAAGCCAACAGTGAGCTTCGGGGCTTTGGGGGCGCTACATCAAAATCAGGGATCGAGAAAAGGGGAAGGCTTGGAGGAAAGAAATGATACTGTAGGGGGAGGAAGAAATCGTGACACAACATAACTTACTGACATGAGATGGGCGAAGTTTTTTCATAGACTCAATATACAAGTTAGAAAGTCTGGACATGCAAGACATCTTAGGTGGAATGTCTTAATCACAGAGAGAGATCGACAGTGAAAAACAGTGAATCAGAAAAATTAATGGACATCAGAAGTGCAAAATTATAAGAAGAAGAGTCTCAGTGGCTTGTTGCTGGATTTCTAATTATTGTTAGGGGAAACACTACAGGTGAATTTTTAGATATATTTTTACTATATGACTAGAAAAAAATACATCTATCAGAAATAAAAATTGCTTTTAATGGCAGAGGATTCAGTTAAGAGTCTTGAATCTAACATCAGACCACTGAGACTGAAAAGAATGAACAGAAACAGTGAACGACAGGATGATAAGACAGAGACAAAAACAAAAGACATGTCAGAAACAGCAAGCAAATAAATGTGAACTATGTGTTGTTTTATCGCAGTAGTCGCTCTGACTGCACGGATCATGAACACGCATGCTCCACTGTCTCTGGTCCGTCCAACTGAACAGATGGAGAATCTGTCAGTGATGCCCCCTGTTGAGGGACAGGAGCTACTGCAGGGGGCGGTGCTCATGGTGTGAAGTCAAGGCTGCTGCCAACTGTCAGCCCTGCCTCCCCAACCCACCGCTCAACAGCCAGAACCAGAGTCAGCTAACTGCTAATTGTACTGAATATATAAAGCATTTATTTCAAGGTTAATAATGTGAGGGCTGGTACTGAGCTACAGAGAGTGACCAACAGTAAAATGTTGGAGTGCAGCTCACCTCCAGAGGGCTGTCTTTGTTTGCGTGGGGAGCGAGGCTGCCTCTGGTAGGGGTCAGATGGGCTGTAAAGCTCCGACGTGCCCATGTTGAGGAGCAGAGTTTTCTGGAGGTAGTCCACCACAGCCAGACCGTTACTGTTTCCAAACACCACACTGAAACACAGGAGGGAAGAGGAACACAGTGGAGTCAGGATTTGGATGCTATTTTTACTTTTAACCCTTTGAACTCTGCAATGGAGAAGGTCCGCGCCAGTGCTTACATTGGTATTTTCGACTATTTTCAAATGCTGCATATTCTTAAAATCTGTACACTAAGTTTACTAAATAAACACAAGAAATACTGACAAGACAAGAACATGATTCTGAATGTGGAAACATAAACAAAATATTTCTTAAACTCCACCAATTTTACACATTTAAGTGTGTTTACAGGTCTTGGAGAGTACTGGAGCATAGGTGAAAAAATTAGTATATAGCCTTTTGTGGCTCCAGAGGAAGCTGCATGTAATCTGATAAATTGGCTCCAGTGATGTCACTCAGCGGCTAAGTTGCACTGTGGGTAATGTAGGTACCAGGTTTTGAAAAGCAAGAAGAATGCATGGAAACAAAAAAGGTGATATCTCTGGTTCTTCCATATCAATTTTATATCTGCTGCCTACATGACCCACAATGCAATTTAGCCACCGACTACCGTCATGATCAGTAAAATTATTAAACTGTGTCAGAAAAATCAACCAGCTTCTCTTCTCCTCTGGTGTCACTCCATGGCACCAGTACATGTAACATAACGACAACCTCACAAGCGTACAACATGATGACGTGACAGGCAGAAGCCTTATCTTTCCACTCTCAAAGGAATTAATGCTCTCGAATATGGTTTTCACCTTAGATTCAATTGAACAGGATCATGCAGACAATATCTCCTGTGGCCACTGGGAGGTCAGTTTTCAGAGCTATGTTACAGGCAGGCTTTATTTACAGTTGCAGGATATAAATGGTTGCTGCTGTCTGTGAGACAGGAAGTAATTTAAGAACCTTGAGGCAACACAAATTTAGCACAAAAACAGCTGCTGGACGGGGATAACCACCACTATCAAGACAAGTGTGGGCATAAAGTGATGTGATCAAGTGTACATGTGGTGTAGAGACTTACAGCCCGTAGGAGGAGTTGATAGCCAGGCTGGTGATTGGCTGAGGTGGCTCCCCGCTCACCCACACCAGCTGGATCACCAGCTCCACCTGGTAGCCCGGAGACTGCTTCAGCGGGGAGCTCCGCACCCTGCATTAAACACACAGCAGGATGAGACATGCTGGAATGAGTTATCAGCCCCACTGACAATATCATCACTTTTTATTATTGTTATTCCCCTTTCCACAATTTTACTGTCAAAACACTCTCATCATTTTTAATATTTTTTATAAGGAGGATTATTTTCCCCTGGTGTGCTGATGAAGGATTGAGCAGCTGACTGAGAGGAGAGAATAGATGACTACATTACTTAGTTTAATGATCTTTTTGCCTTCAGTTTTTATCTGTTCAGTGACAACCTGCTTCACAATGACCTAAATAACTGATCCCAATTCTAGCGAAAAAGAAATTGTCCTTACTGCAGGCATGGTATATTGTCCCGCGGTCCATCAGAGGAGTTGCTGCCTGTGGAGGGTTGGGCGAGAGGCTCGCTCTCCTGAGGGCTGGAGGAAGCTCCCGGGGTGAGCTGGGTGGGGGTCTGATCCCCTCCCGGGTCAGGGGAGTCCCCATCGTTGAACTCGCCCTGCATTCGCACCTCCAAAAGCTACAAACAAGAGATAAGTTGCAGTTTTTTGGCACGTCGACAATCACCTCTCAACATACTTGTATCTCTTCTGGCCTTGGATAAAATCATGCCAGAACTGTTTATTCCCTGAACTTTACAACTATTCAAACAAATTAAATAAAATACAAAGGATCAGGGTCTGTCTGCTGTAAGATAGTTTTCAAGGCTAAATTTGAATAATAGTAACTGTAATTCTGTGTGTTTCTAAACACCCACTGTGATGGATGATGATCGTTTACCCACCTGCACTTCTTCAGTAGTGATTTCCTGTTTGCTGAACCTGTAGGCGATAACGTGAGCAGACACCCCGGCCACACAGAGCATCCTGCTCTCAGGGCACCAGGACAAGGTCTGGATGGCAAATGGGTCCTCCTCTACTATATCTGCACTCGGCTTCTCCTCCTTACCGCGAGCCCTCTCAAACACCTTGGCAGTCTTCAGCTTGTACAGCACTTGAAGCATAACTTTGAGGAGAGTGAAAAAAAACGAAGTTAGAAAGATAAACTACCTTCAGTTAATGTTTCTGTGACTGTGATCAGATCAGAGCAGCATGAGGTTGTGTGCTTAGGTCAATAATATACTGTAGTTCCAGGCAGCACAAGTGCACAACGGTTGTACAACAGTGTCAGAGAGTGGAGATGTTTTTATGCAGATGATACTGTTGTGTATGCACATGCTTCAGCACCATAGCCTGCTACCTAAAAACTTACTATGGCCATGTAAATAATAAGCAAATGTTTGTGAATGTGCCACTTAATGTTATCATTAATATAGGCCTGGACATAACATTGAAAATATTGTAACATTTGATTTTAACACCCAGTTTATGAAGTGCTTTTGAGGATATTTCAAAATAGAGATATGTATTGTACATTGCGATATAGCCTAAAAATTAACCTAATGAGGAAAATAACACGTTCATAACTGTTCCCTGCAATATGACTTCTGAAGGCCAACGTCCAGTGTCCAAAAATATTGTACATACCTCCCTACATATAAATTGAATGAAACAAATAAAAATACTCACATGCAGAAGCATCCCAAAACTTGATCGACCCATCAGCATGTCTATAAAGAAAACAATAGAATATGAGATCATTCGTATGTGACAATACCATGTTTGTATTTGAATAATAGTCGTGAATCAAAATAAACTGATTGATTCATTTATTCATTAATAATTAGTCACTAACCCAGTGATTATGATCTCTGGATAACTCTGAGTGCCTTGACCCCAGTTTCCTCCACTAATGGGCCACTCCTGAGAAAAGGACAAAACACACCTTCAGTTTAGAAATGTATTTATATGAAACTGTTTTTTTTTTTTTTTTTTTTGCAGGCATCTTACCGTTGTGTTACCAGTTTAATAGCATAAAAAGTACATGTACACAGATGAGTCGTTTACCTTCTTGCTATAACCTTGTCTCTTTTGCCGGCTGCCGACAGAGTAAAGTGCAGGGATGAGTTCAGCAGGGCAGTCGGCAAAGTACTCACAGCAGGTCACTGGTGACTCATGGATAGTCAGAGGATATGGGTTCTCAAATATTGGGTACCTGTCAAGATAATGCGCAAGAGGTCAGATCTGAAACACACTACATCTTCAAAGTATCCGCACTTGTCCATCAACTGGAGATGAAAATGACAACTTGCTTGCTGCCAGTCGATGCCTTTGAATATTCTGGCTGACTGACCAATCCGTTTATTAATCCTGTTCATTTATTTGAGTCTGAAACGTCTGAGTCACACATTTCTGACTGAAATGATCATTATCATTAACAATTAGCAGTATTTCTTGCATGCTGCCTATTTATAGCGTGCTTGATCTCCAATACCCATATTCCTTGATGCATACCAACAACGCTCTATATTTAGAAAGCAGAATAATTACCCAATCTGTCCAAGGTCTATTACAACTAAATCCTTCTCGAGGAGGACCACCACAGCATAAGGCTCCTGAAAGTCTGGCATAAAAAACAAAAACAGCATGAAATTAACAAGGATGTCATTTCATTTAGCTAATACTGAGACTAAACCTGCCCAGGGCGAGTGTTGCAGCTCACCATTTGGATATGGAGTTTCACACAGCGTTAGGAAGTCTACAATGGGGTAGTCCATCTCCAGGACGGCAGTGCTCTTCCCATGCATCACAGTCAGACAGGCTCTCCTCCCCACTGTATCGTAAGACAGACCTCCAGACAGGACATGGAATGGGTCCCTGGGTTCAGGAAACACACACACGCATTTTAATTGCTTATTCAATACATTTCAGCTTGTTGTGAGAAGCTACTAGGTCCAGTCAGTGGTAAATGGCTGAAGAGGGACACCAACATTTTTACTGCATTCTCTGGAGATTCTTCGCCCCCATTTCAAGAGCATCTATGAAGGGAGGAGCCTACTTTTTAATTATAATGACAACTATATTAATCCCTGTCCTCTAATACCTGAAAAAATGTGAGGGATAATTAGATCAGCTTCGGTGAAACAGTTAATTTTTTATGTCATGTTTTTATAGGAAAGTTCTGTCTTTTCCTTTATGACCTTGACGTAACAAGCGTGTTCTCTTCAGACAAAGATAATTGGGTTAATAGTGATCATCAAAATGTGATTAATGGAACAACAAATCATTTGTCATGATCATTAACTAATGATCACAACAAAACAAAGCCCATGAGAGCATAGAAATAATTATTAGACAGCTTTCCACCTAATTTCCATCAGCAGCAGGACATAGTCCACAGGACTGGCCTGTTAGACGCATGCTGCTGTTGTGATAGAAAAACAGGAAAGGCCACTTTCAGTACAGGATATGGATTTTAAACCAGAGTCGTTGAGACACAGGATGGGTGTTACCATCACACATACCCAGCCCTTGTTGTTTTGTATTCCACCTTCAGGATAGGCTTGCATGGTTCTGGCTTTTTTCCATCCTTGGGCTGCTTTCCTAATGGAGGTCAAATGGGAAAAAAACAGAGGTCAGCAAAGGAAAGTTCAAATGTCAGACGCCAAAACAACAAAAAAATACCACTCTTCTGGGATTCAATAATTGACAGCAAAAGACAGAAATTCAGTTTGTTACTGAGTTTGGTTTCTCAAATATATCCCAAGTGAACCATTTTCCTGAACATGTCAATAAAGGATCTCTGGCAGTGTTATCAGGCCTGTTCAGCTCACTTTTTCCCTCATGAGACCCTCTCCGCAAACAAATCAATAAAGGGTCTCTGAAAAAGAAAAAGCCCATATTCTCAGATGAGTTACTTCCGCTATCAGTTAGCATTGTGGTTGATGGTTTTCTTTTCTTTTTCTTTCTTGAGACGCACGCGATTAAGTATCACTGATCATGCTTTTGATTTCAATGCTCGAAACTGAAAGCTAATTTTGAAAAAAGCAAGTCTTATCATCTTTAACTTTGTCATCCTCCTCACGGTCGACAACCAGCTCTTGCACGAGAGGTGCTACATTCTGTCTAATAGTACACATCGATAGGGAAGTTGTTCTTTCAGCCATTTTCAGACAGTTGGGCCGTTTATTGATTCATACAGAAAGAGCAGACTCTATTACTTTGAACAGCCACGCTCTCATTGTAGTGTAGAGCATCAACTAGGATTTACAAACGCACCCTTAATTTGCACAAACGCTGCACATATGGTGGATGCTCCTGTACAGGCGTGGACGTGCCGCCACCACCCATCTGTTTTATACACGAGTCACACCTCTTAAGATCGGAGGGACTTTGAGCCACAATATGTGCTTTTAAAGACATACTTGGCTTCTCTCCAGCGTGCCTGCCTGTGCGTGTGTGTATATTAACAATGCTACAGTGTGTGTGTACAACAGTTCCTACCATGTGGTGTGATGATCTGTGCAGCCTTGGCTGGAGCTCTTACATTCCATGTGGTCAGAGTGCCATCGGAGTGGCTGCAAACAAACTGTTTACCCTCATGGTGCCAGGCGACTGAGTGGATCGCCTGAAACACAAACAGCAGCACGTCATTAGTGCGTGGTGGATAAAGCACATGCTAATTTTACAGCTGTTCAACGATAACTAAGAAGATTTGTAGCAGCTCTGTGCGCAACCTGTTTAAAAGGATAATGCTGGATTATTCTATTATGTTTTTCTTACTGTCAACAAATCCCACTGACAAGACCAGAACCAACAGCAGCTTCACTGTCTAGTAAACAACAACAAAAGTCATCTGAAATGGAAGCTCATGAGACAAAATCTAAAAGGGTCCCAATGAGCAGATGTTTCAGGTCAAAGGGTCAACAAACTAACGAATACTCTCACAAGAAGCGAGCAGAAAGGAAATAATGCCTTACCTCATCATAATTGTAGCGGTAGTCAGCTTTTTTGCACTTCAAGTCCCACAACACCACTACCCCACACTCAAATCCAATCAGAAGCTGCAATAACAAGAGGAACAAAGCAAAGCTCAGACCACTGCTGTGAAATCACATTTGACACATGTAACTCAGCCTGGAGTTAACACGACTTTATCATCACTGCCTGTCATGTTCACAGGGACTTTGACAACAAAACAACGTTTACTGAAACTAAACTAAAAACTAAAACATTTTAGTCGACTGAAATAATATTATAGTAACTTTATAATATTATAATTTTATAATTACAATAAACTTATAAAAACTAAACTAAAAATCAAATGAAAACTTAAAATACTTCTAATATGTAAATACCAACTAATTTAATGACTTGCTATGTTTTTACCAGAATACTTCGCAATTTTGTCCAATCATTGCAACATTTTGTGAATTTGACCAATAAATGTAGTGTTACCAATCAAAAGTTGAGTCAGACATGTACATTCTCAAACTCACTTCCTTGTTTCTGGTTGTGAATTTACAGACATCACGCAAATGTCTCACATTTCCAAACAAAAATGTCTGCCTAAGACTGCGCAAGGAAATTCCCTAATGTTCTTCACAAAAGCTGGGGTAAATGGTTGTGCACCACGTGCAATGTTGTGGTGAAGCAAAAACAAAAGTAATTAAGTCAGATGTTTCTACTGCACAGCAGACCTGGAGAATGACTGAAACTTGGAGAAAAAAGACAAAAAAAAAAAAAAAGAGAAGTCACTGAGGCTGTTGCATCCAGATAAGTTCAGGAGTCAAAACTCTTAAGAAAAATGTTTAAAAGACAAGTGTGAAAGCTTTATTCAATATGTCACGTGATGTGTAGTGAAATCTGAGATTGAGAGCATGTTTGTGGGTGATTATACCAAAAAATGTAAAATTAAAAAAATAAAATTGCAGTTATTTTCCACTTGCAAAAAATGATTAAATACATCACAATTTTTTAGAAAAGCTGCTGTGAAGTCAGGCATTTTAGGCCTGCAGAAGTTCAAGTAAATATAATAGAAAAAAGAAAAATAACTTCATGTTAGCAGGATTAACCTGTTGCATTCAATCAAAGAATGGTTTATGGGCATAAACATTTGTCAAAGAATAGTTTGCTACTAGGTCCATTCAGTGGTGAGCATGCATTCTGCATTCATATCCAGTGCTTTCTGGTCTAATGATGCTACTGTCAATACAAAAAAACAATCAGTGTCTCTGTCTCCTCTGCCATGACACTCTCTGTGTAACATTGTGGAACGTTTGTGTAAGCCTTTAGTCGGGGAAGAAACATTTTCTCTTTGATTTTCACACCACATTCTGATGTCTATCATTGATATTTCAATTAGCTGAAGATGTTCCACGATCATTCTCCATTGTAGTTGCACAAGCCGTATTGACATTGTGCCATGTGCACAGGAGCGGTTATCCACAGAGAAGAGGAAAGTACACTGACTGGTTCACAAAACTGTACAGTTTACATTAGAAAAGAAAAGTGTCTGTATCTTTGTTCCACAGCACATGTTGTGGTCAACTATCAGTTACCTTTCCTTCATCCATGGGGTTATCACTGATGTGCACGACAGGCCCTGGGTGTGTCTTGGTGGATCTGTGCAAGTGTAAGACAAACAAGAAGACAGAGTGTGTTAATGTAAGAATATTTGTGCTCTGCTTACTGACATGACGCAAACTTGATAAATAAAATGTATCCCAAGTGGTGTCTAAAACACACAGTCTAGCTTTTACAGGAAGAGAAAAAGACAGTGAAGCAATTAGGGAAGACATCCAAAAAAAAGAAAGCAAGAATATAAGATGAAAATGTGCATCAGTGCACCAGAGAGAGTCATGACATATGAGAGAGACAAATAGAAGAGGAAGAGGGAGAGAGAGCAGGGTCACATGAGGGTCTATGAGAGATTATAGTGTGTGGAGACAGCATCACCGTGGCAACAGAGCAAGGGGCATGGAGGAAGTGAAGGTCTGGCCTAAAGAAAGTGTTGCTGCCTCTGAATGTGGTCTGGCTCCAGTAGCTAATGATCTCATTGCTGCTGATGAGTCGATGCAGTCAGATATGTAGCAGCGAGTAAAAGGCAGGGACGGACTCCAGTCGGTAATCGCCACATGGTAAACCATCAACACAAACAACTGCTCTTATATATATACAATATATATATAGTCATAATACATTTACAGTATGTTTGACAGTCTTAAGAAGAATTGTTTGAATGTAGTTTAAAACTGAAAACATATAGATAGATAAACATTTCCCAAAAACAATAATGAGTTTAAGCTACGTTCAAGGCTTTCCACTACAACACTAAATATGATCATTAAGACCACAGGCTGTTTCTGTCCACTGCAGAAAAACCCAGACTGTGAATTCACAAGTTTGCAGAGACAACAAACTATGAAGCAGAAAGTGTGATGAAAAGATTTCTCTATCAGAGGCCGGACACTTAGTCCACCAAGAAATGAAGTGAATATTATGTTGGAAATTTCACACTACAGCCGAGAGCTCCTTTCTTTAATCATTTTCACAGTCAGACAGACAAAATCATTCCCCCCATCTCCTCTGTCTGTGTCGGAGACATTTATCTGAGCTGATGGCATACTTTGGTGCTCTGACACTTTCAACTCCCAGATCTGAAACGGCAATTTATCAGATTTCACCAGCAGCCTCGCACACATACATACCCACACACCTTTATACTCTACTGCCAATTTTAGCTGCCAGTCACCGTCTGAAATTATTATTTTTTTAGCTTGCTGGTGGGTGCCCTAGAAGAATTACCTAGAAAGTGTAACTCTGATGAGCTAAAGTTTTTCATTTTCCCTTCAAATATTTGTCACACTATTAGTTTCTGTGTTATTTCATGCACAGATTCAGGCATTATTATAACCAAAACATTTAAACGCACAATGTGTCATTTTCTCTCAATCACAACCAAACAAAGCACATACAGTAAGTAGCTTGGGATCATTGGAGTTGTTGTTTTCATCGCAAAACAATCACAACTGCAAATGAAAATCTATCTACGAACTCAGGAAGAGGTGTTCAAGGTGTTTTGATATTATTCAAGTTTCTTTTAGTCTCCTCCGCCGACTTCCTTCCTCCCTCTCGGACTCTCTCCCAGAAATTGTAGCGACCAGGAAAAACTCACTGTTACCTTGAGTGAACTTGTGGATTTGGTTTGGGTTTCAACATTTTTGGAAACATTTGGGAAAATGTAATTAAACAACTCAACAAAATCAGTTTTTAGACATTTTAAAGGGATAACATGTAACATTTCTGCATTTAAATGTCTGCATTTATGTGTACTTATATCATCTCCAAGTTTACACAAGGTAGTTTTGGTTTGGTTGCAACTGTCTAGGAGAGTCAGACAGAGAGTGAGGAAGGAAGACTGCAAACGAGACTACAACGTAACGTGAATAAACTTAATTAAGGTGCAGTATGAAAGAACTGTCCACTTAGTTAGTTCAGTTAGCCATGCAGCTAGTGGTCCTGTCATAGATACTGTATATACTCTGCCCTGCTAGGAGCTAGGAGCACTGGGGGAGAGGTGGTATCGCTAGCACAGAAGCTTTGGAGTGCCGGGTGGCTAACTTTTTCAGGCTCATTGATATTAAGTCATAATTGTTATTTCTTCACACTCTTTGAATTTTACTTAATTTTTGAATGTTTTAAACTAAAATTCTTACATATTGCACCTTCACGTCATCATCAAACATCACCTCATCCATGAACATTTGTGTGTCACATCAGATTTTCATCAGTGCGAGTGTTTATTTAGTCAATAATTGAAGTGTACATTAGCCGTAAGGAAGCTAGCAACAGCACGGACCGAGGGTGTGTGTGTGTCTGTGTGTTTGAATTCAGGTCAACCTCTGACATCATTCAGCACTCACCAGAGACTCCAGTTCTCTCACTTCTTTTTCCCCTCTCCCCTCTGCAATATTACGTTGATGAAGTAACGCACATTTCCCCTCCAGCTCCAGTCGGTAGTCAACATTACAGAACATAAACACCTGTCAATCGAGGTCACTTCCCCGGATTGCTGCTGAAGTCACACGATAAATCCACTTTTGAGCTCTCCTCCCGCTGGTAAATGTCTCTGGTTAGAGCAGAATCCAGCGTGGCTCTGGGTAGTTATTCCTCCAGATGGTCTGGCTCTGCAACTGGCCAGCAGTAAGCAGCTCGGCTCAGCTCTCCCTACATAACACTCATCCAACATATTTTGTTATGTTTTGACTGAGAGACTCCAGAGATTACATATTGTGAGTTTAATGCGGAAACGTTACATATTATATCGAGGACTTTTAGTCAGTGTGTTAGGTGACACTGATTTTACCCATCCAGATCTAATTTTACCTGCGTGTGGCGCCTGCCAAGATATATCTGAAACCTGCAGGAAAGGCAGCGCATCGCTCACCTATGCAGAGGATATGATGTACGATTCCTTGTGATCCTCACAGTGGGTGTTTACACGAGGGAGTGGGTGACACAGGATAAGTCACCGGGGTTATCAGGTGGGCACTTCCTATCACAGATGTTCCGTTAAATCAGGCAGCAAACACCTCCAGAAGTCTCAACAGCAAGTTCTGGCATGGCACAATCACCACCTCCATGCCGCCCTCACACACTGATCAGAGCTACAGTATTCTCAGCGCGCAGGACACACAGTATCTGCTAACACATTCCTTTGCATTTCCGAGTTTGCTGGTTGAGTGTCAACTCACACAAGTGCACAAAGAAGATATGCAAATGGAAAGAAAGTAAGAGAAGAAAAAAAACAAAAAAAAAACAGAGAGAGTTGTGAAATACAGACTCACAGTTCGATGGCTTTGTTCCACATGATGACGTAGCCTGAGAGAGTGAAGGACTCCACGTTGACGATGTGGATGTTTCCCCTTTCTGTGCCAATGTAAAGCCATTTGCTCTGGAAGGGCAGGTGGCAGTATGTGATTCTGCAAGAAGGGAGATCAGGATCCATCACAGCCCGGCTTTTCATTATCTCATGACTCAGTCCCATCAAAGAGTCACCCTTGTCCCTAATCAGGCTGCTCCAACTGGAAGGAGTAGCGAGTGACTAAGATTTAATTACAAAGGCCTTGCTCTGTGTCACACTAATGAAGCCAGACTATATATAGATCTGTGGGGAGGAATAACGGAGTAAACACTGCTGTCTTTTCTCAACTGCTAGGAAGAACATATTTACGATGTCAAATGGACAGGGCTGACTGTCCACACGTCATACGAGACGTCTCCAGTGATAGTTTCTGTGATTTTGATTGAACATGGTCATTTTGAATAAAGCTGGATAACAAACGTATTCTTGCCTTGTACAAAAAAACATTATCCAAATAAAGTTGTTTCAAATGATTTTGTTGGGCAAACTTAAAACGTAACATCTGACAATCATCATCTGAAAAACTTGTTATGATCAATGCCAGGAACAACATGAGCATTCAACTGAAGTCATATATTTCCGTCCGTTAAACTCTGTTTCGGTCTCTCCTATTTTTATGAATAAAAATACCTGGGGGAACTATTTACCAACTATTGTATGTTGTTTGACACCGGACAGCTGGCATGTAGTAGGTTTACATTGTTATTTTCATAATTTATATTTTTAATTTATATTTCAATGTGTTATTATTTTCTTTTTGTTAAGCACTTATTGCATAAATACAATAACAATGTTATTTGCTGACAACAGCTGCTGGCTGTTCCTGAGAATGGGAGCGGTGAGAGGAGAATTTGCAGGGCAGAAAACAAAAACAATGAGCTAAAAGCTAAAACTTGATCCATCAAGTGGTCAGTAATTAGATTTTAGGCCTCATTCAGAAAAAATCGGGCGTTGCAGCAAAGCAGTAGTTCTTCAACTTAGGGAGAAGCGCAAACCTACATCACACTGTGGTGTCTTATCACTTAGGCTGGAAATCAGACTGGCTGGCCGACACTATTGTTGCTCAAGTGATTTACACTTAATTTATTGACCTCATTCCAACTCATCTGGCTCAAATTATGAGTGCAACTTCCGGTGCGTCCCGCCACCGAACCGGAACCTGCATTTCCCATGATAACAGGGCGCTAATCCTGTCTCTTAGAGCGATTGGTACGGCACGTCATTCATTCATGAAGATCTAGGTCAGCAACTTTATTTAGTAAATAAATAGCCTACTTGAAAATGCTGCAAGGGTCATTTATTATGATACTTTGATACCTACGCTAGGCCTGTATCACCCATAATCATTTCCCCAGTAACTTGTGGATGGCATGACACTATGAATACAGTCTACTAATATACTGTTATAATTACAATGGAGGTTTTTCATGTTTAATTTTGTTGGTTGATATGACAGGTTCAGTGTCAGGGTAAAACAGATAATGTCATATAGGCCCATGGATAAACATTTAGAGGTTCGCCATGTTGCTCCAATTTTCTATTTTGCTTGGTGCCTTCAACAACATCACTGCGAGGAGACTGCATCAGCAAGGAAGGAGAAATATTATGCTACTTGTTGCGGTTGAAGAAAGCATCTCTGAAAGAGTTGTTGTTCCCAAGTCGGGAGCTGAAAACAGGACGCTATCCAGGCAGAGTTCACGACCCAAATGATGATAATCTCCCAGTTTTTCTCTCGAGATTTTGGTCTGAATGAGGCCTTGACAAAAAAATATTGGTGGTGGTTGTTGGATAGATGGGTAGAAAAACTTACACGGCCACAAATAAAAAAAATACCAAAAATGGAATATCATCAGCTAGAGAGCTACTTTGACCTTCTAACTTCTCTTTGCCTTTGCCAGAGGAAAATCACTAAGGGAACAACTAATGAGTTACTTTTCCTGACCTTTTCCTGAACAGAGCGGCAGAAAGAAGAACGCGTTACTTTACCTCTCCCTGCTGAACTTGAGAGAATGCAGGATAGCGGGGATTTTTTGCCTCAGGTTCCACAGGTGGATGCTGTCATCAGCTAAGGCACTCACCAGCGCCCCCTGAGGGGAGGGTCAGAAACGATGGGGTTATTACAATCCACAAAACACCTTGTGGCGTGGTACTGCCTGTTTTATATGGTTGTTTCATCAGCACATAACTATGAGGGCATTATAGAAGCATGTGGGTCACAACACCAGCATAACTGTTAAATCAATTGATGAATAAAGCTGATTCATGGCCTGAATAAGTACCAGTGTGTATCGTATCTGCTACAGGAACATGGATAGACGGATACAGGGGACAGTGGTCAAACTCAGAGTTAAGGGAGAAGGAGAAGAGAAAACCAAACAAGGAGCATGTTAAGACAACAAACCTCGTTGATCAGGAACTGGAGCTGGATGACAGCAGCACCGCTCTCATGCTGACAGTAGCACTCCACGCCCGCACGGCCAAAGCTAACAGTCAGTTTGGTCAAAGAAAACTGGACAAATACATGATGTAGATACACAGCAACCTTGTGTCTGTGTCTTGATTGCTTTGGTAAATTATTTCCAAAGCTGACATTTTCAGTTTGCATTCGTTAACAGGCACTGGCAAGAACATGAAGCACATCAAACTAGTTTTAGTTATAAATAAAATGAGTGAGCACTCCCTGCCTTCTTTATTCACATGCATCAGCCAGTATGAGGGCAAAACATTCAGCTTTCTCTCAGCTCTCTCTATTGGACTATTAAGATCAGGTTAGAAACCCCCCCCGCCTGCTTTAACTGTCCATTCAAAAACAGCCGAACCACCCATTCAGCCAGTACATGCCTCGGTTTGAACTGTGTGTGAACTAAAAGAGGAGCCAAAATGAATGCATGTGTGGCAGGGAGACCTGGCCGTGGTGGAGCACTGCCACGTAGGCACCAGGGCTGTTATGTATCCAACAAAAAACCTCAAAATATTTCCACAGACAGCACAGAAATGAGAAGCAGGAGGAGGAAAAGCTTGTCCGCTTCTACCAGCCTTTAATCACTTTTACAGACGGATAGCATGTGCACTGACTCATGCACGCCAGCACAAAGAGAAGGAGGAGGAAGCAGCACGAGATCTAATCAGAGAGAGAATCTCTATGCAGACACAAAGGTGCTTCTTCTTGATGCCATTATGCTGAAGAAAAGCTCCAAAGACAGACAGCTATGTTCACTATCTTGAATCCACTTTGAGCTGACACAGCATTACAAGTCCGAACAGGATTAACTAAGCTGTGGTCAAACAATCCCTCAGTGCCTAAAACAAACTAAGGTGGGGTTGCAGGAGACCATTTCAGGACAGGCGCAACAGTGGGCATCACTTCTGCACAAGGATGGAGGCGAACGCAGACTTTCAGACTGGGAGCCGGCGCCAGTCGAAGCCCGCTGGCAACTGAACTCACATTCACCCGCGACCTTTCTGTCCAGTTTTAGCTCCCGGCCCTGCAAGTTCTGTACAACATTTGTCAGAAATATTAATGGATATCATGTCTCCACAGCTGCACAATGGAGGAGGAAGAGTCATTAAGTGTGTTTCATGGCCCCTGGTCGTGCATAAATAAGAACAGAGCGTTGGTCTAAAGAGCAAGAATGTTAATATGCAACGCTGTTGTGTATTCATGTCGCTAACATCAAGCAGGATCACCTCTAAAGCCTCGTAACTCTTAGCTCAAGCTACTGTCACTGCCTTTGTTAACTAATCAGTGTACAAACAGGTGTCTGGAGTACGAGTCTGATGTAATGTAGGTTAATGGTGCTGCTGAGCCAAGCCACTTTCTAGGCCAGCAGGAAATTGACGAAAAAATGAAACTCAAAACCAGATTTTTATCACCGACGTGAACTCTGAAGTGGAGCATTCTGTAGGTACTTCCTTCAACGCTGCATGATCAAAAGCCACAGGTAACAAACTACGGTAAAGTTTAAAGTCTATCAACGGAAACCGTTTTAGATTACAACACCTTTATCTCATTAGTAGAACATATGCATCAAGGACTGTGTCAGCACAGGAAGTCGAGTCACGCTAGTGAACTCTGCACTACAGCAGAAGGATATATCGATACGATAATGTTTTTGTGACACGAGACTATAGATCATCTTAAATTTTGGATATTGTCGCATCATGATAATGACAGAAGTGTTGTCTTTTACTTGTTTTAAAGGCTGCATTACTATAAAGTGATGTTATTCTCTGAGCTTAGAATTTTCTAAATATTGAAATATATATTGTGAAGTCCCACCCGTACTTTTTGGGGCCGCTGGCGGTATCAATATTGTGGGGGAAATTTGCAATGACCCCTTAACCTTAACCTTCGCCCAGGGCCAACAGTGCTCTTTAATTCAATCAAGCCTAATCAAATATTAAACTCAAAAGCCCTGTATTACTATTTTAAACCACCAATAACTGCTTAACTATCATTTAAACTCACCAGATCTGTAACAACCAGTAGGGCAACAAACAATGTTGTGGATGAATAATATTAGGATCCTCACATTATTCCTTGTGAAATTAACAAACGTGTCAAACACGATCTATCTTGCAAAAGAAAGTGAGAAAACATTCCTGGATCCGTCCCCTTATCCGGATCACACCAAATGTTAATATTCTATTCTGGGCTGAGACCCGACCTCCATCAAAGTTTCATCCAAATCTGCTCAGTAGTTTTTGTGTGATCCTGCTGACAAACCAACCAACAAACATAACCTGCTTGGTGGAGGTAATGAAGACATCTGTAAGCTCCAGCCTCACTTTCCATGTGTCAGATGCAATATATATTATCCATTTCTATTACTGTTCTTCGTACTGGAGAAAAGATGTTTTCAACTTGATGTCATATAAACAGATATGCAACATGTTGCTCTCTGAAGCTTTGTGAGGATCTCCTGATCTCCTGAGAGTTTAACACCTCATGCACTTGAACATCAACACTTCCGCATTTGGTAAACCACTGCGGTTTACCACAGTATTTCAACATCAGCGGGTTTTCTTGTTTAGTCAACTGATACGCATCTCAACAGGAAGTTATCCTATCAAGCTAGCTGACGAATGAAAAAACTGAAAAGGCTCTCTGCAGAGTTTCTTAAACTTAAAGCATTGTCGACGGCTAAAGAAGAGGAAGCTGCAGGCTTGTCTGCTGACCATCTGAACAGTTTACTGCAGTGTAAGCTCATCGCAACAAACTTATGACTTTCAGCATGACTAGTAGGCTGCAAGAGGATATGCAAACTACAATGTTGTGTAATATTTAATCCATTTTGCACAACTTTCCCTCTAAAAAGGTTCAAAACATTTCTGCCTGCCACTGCTGGCCTCCATTCCTGTGTGGTATTAGCCAGAGCAGGCGACGGTCTACAGTAACACACTGATTAAAACACTGTAGTAGAGACAGATCTTGTAAAAGCAGACATTTATTGCTTGTAGACACCTCATTGAGCTTATGTCTACTGAGCTGTGGCAGCGTTTCCAAACTCCGGGGGCAATGAGGTGGATCAATACAGCCTGTCTTTTGATAAATGGACCTATTGCCTGAATGAGAGTAATCCCATCAGCTCCACCTCGCACATTAGGACAATATGGAAGCGGTGTGTGTTCTCCGGGAGTCGCACGTGCAAACACAATGCTCTCTTAATCTGGAGAGTGGATAAAGACGAGGACAGAGCCACTTGTAATGAAAATCTAAATAAAGCAGATGGGCCTCCCGTGCAGGATATCAGCACAAAGGGAAACCCTGTGTTTACACATTAATAGTCCAGCCCTGAAGACATGTTGTAAACAGCATAACCTGGACACAACCACACTATCACATGCAGGGTTTAATTGGTGTGACTCATGAGAAGTTGCTTGGTTAGCTGTAAAAACTAAATTTTATCTGTGAACACAAACAAATACAAAACTGACTCCCAACAGCCCGAGGGGCCACACGGCACTGGAGCAGCTTGATTGTGTATGTGTGTGTGTGTGTGTGTGAGTCCAGTGATGTTTACAGCACATGTGAAGTGGCATCCTGGCACAGGCTGGGCAAGCACAGTTGATGAGGTTGGCTCCTCGGCATATGGCGGAGGAGCTGTTCATGCTACTGCAGAGATACCACTAATGAGCCTGGTGCTCCAGGAGAAGGAGGCTGCTGGCTGCACACAAACACATCCCAGCTAGCGTCTACCTCTGAGCTGGTTGGATGACAGGAGGCGAAGACGGGTCACTTACTGGATCAATCCCCCAGAGTTAGTGCAAGGCTGGAGGGCGACGTTTGCAGAAAGGATGTCAAGAAGTTCGACATGAGCCTCATGTGTGTTGGGTTATGTTTGTGTGGGTGTGTGTGTGTGGAGTAAGAATCAGTGGAATCATCCAAGCTTTACTTTCCTTGTGTGGCTCCCTTCATTTTCATTTTTCCCGTGGAGAAAATAAAAAGGATACAGCCTCATAGCTCCAGCCTGAGTCCCGATGGCCAAGATTTTCTGCACGGGGTCAAAAGCCATTGAGGATGGTTGATATGGGAAGCCATGACGCACAGTCTGCAGGAAAGAGCAGAATTTATATTAGACCTCCAGTCAGCTAATCAATCATGTGCTCCAGTCAAGCTGGCATCAGTGGAGAAAAAAACATTACCATAATCTCCCAGAAATGTAATCCATCAATGTGGAAAATTAGTCTTATTATCAAAATAAATGAGATAAAGCATAAACATTAGCTCAAAAGGGGACTGGAATATTTTTCTTATATGAATCTGACATGTGTGCCAGGCTCAATCCTGTAAAACATCAGTAATAAATTCATTTTCTCCGTCCTGACGCTCACATTTTCAGCCTCGGAGCGCACTTCACTGCCAGGATCTTGCAGTCCCCCTGAGCCACCAAAATGTTATCATCATCAGGCATCTATAACTCAATTGTTTCAAGGTTGGAAACCTTGCCCAGCCATCTATGAGCGCTGTGCAGCTCACAGTAGCATTATGTAACAGGTAATGCCATGGCCCCTGTAACCTGGGGAGCTGACCTGTTCGCTCCCAGCTGGGGCCGAGGCTGGTGGGCCGGCACTCAGAGATGTTCGACACATTTCACACAAGCCAAACCTCTCCAGCCAGAGCTAACGAGCTGGATTATTAAACCACGCTTGATTAAAAATTAGTACGGGGAAATCATTTGTGCCGACCAAATGAGGCTGGGACTTAAAGGACAGGGTCACATATTTTCTTTTTCAATATGTCTATTATTTTCTTGATTATCAGTGAGTTGTTTGGTTTATAAACTGTCAGAAAATGGTGGAAAAGGTTGTTAAGTGTTTCCCAAAGCCCAAAGATGACGTCCTCAGGTGTCCTGCCTTGCCAACAAGCCAAAGACACTCAGTTTATATCTTTATAGCGAGGTACATAAACCAAAAACATTCACATTTAAGAGCTGGAATCAAAGATGATTTTGGACTTTAACGGTTCCTCAAACGAATGAATCAATTATCCAAAAATGCTTGTATGTGCACAAAAAGACTGGGTCGCTTTGGTAAGCCAGAATAAAAGAATTTGGGTTTTTCTTAAAACCGATTATCAAAATAGTTGCAGATTAATTTAATAGTTGACAACTAATCGATTAATCGTTGAAGCTCGACAAAGATTCAGCTGAACTTAGCTGAGCTGGACAGTAGGTACCAAAGTTACGGTCTTTTTAGTACCAAATTCTCTCACAAAAACTCACATTTCGATATATTAATTTGATTTGTCAAACTCAGACTTAACTTAAACTGAATTAAAGGCATTTCTACACAGATGGAGGACTTTAGATTTTGCCCCCGTCTCTAAATATCACATCAGCAGAGACAGCAGCAGCTGTCACAGCAGTCTGTATGTAGATTAAGGCGTGTGATAGCTACAGTAAGACAGATCTGACAACACAGTTTAAATCAAAATGCTCCTTCTTGGGCGCTGATTAGTACAGATAGCCAAATAAAAACAGCGTCTTGAGGCGAAGATTCAGTGCAATGCAAACATCCCTGGTGCTGTGACAGCCCGGATACAACCATGGGACACAGCCAAGCAGGCAGTGAATAATTAAAAAATCATCCCCCCCTACATTTAAAACTTGCACTTTAATACCTGGACTACATTTCTGAGGGTCATTTCATTTCCAGCCGACTGAGCTGCTGCTGACGGATGAAAACAACGCCAGGCGTTTGGTCACGCCGCTGTCATCTGACTGTCAGTGTGCAGAAAACAACCCTGTTAATGTTGAGCTGCTGTTTAACACCAAAAAAACCCACCTTGCAAAGCTGGAAATGCTCCGACTGGAGAGTCTCCTGGATAACATCGTTTTCCCTGGGAGCACCCGGCTGAGCAGTTGCGGAGGAGGAGGAGGAGGAGGAGGAAGAAGCCGCTGTCAAGCCGTCCAGCACCTTCCTAATGTTAAACTTCTTCATTTTCCTCCGGTACAGACGCGACGGATTGAAAAACAGATCAAGCGAGCTACCATAAATTGGATAGAGGGGAGGGGAGGGGGGGGGTAGCTGCTAGCTAGTTAGCCGAAATAACGCACAGTTAATATCTTTCTGTATACATCTCACATGTTACGGAGGGTGTTGCCAGCGCACTCTCCAAAAGCACCCGAGTCACGAACATTGATTTAGCGAGTCCTTGCCGATGTGAGTGTTAATCCGCCATTTGTGTGTCCAGCTTTGGCGTTATTCGATCGGGATCAATCGTTTCCGTGAGCTGTTTCCCCGGCCAGGGCTCAGCGGGTAGCAAACTGGCTACGGAAACGCAGTGAACTGCAGCGGGGATTGCGCCTGCGCACTGCGGTCCCCCGGATGCTGGGCCGGTGTTACGGCGCATTGTGCGACCCGGCTCATTCTGTGACCTCGACGGGGATTTTAGCTAGCAAATGTAGCTTTTTGCAAATAATTCTTCACAGGACACGTATTTTTATAACTATTACTTGTAGCTGAAGGTACATTTACTCGAGTACTGTGCTGAGGTGATCAGTAACTTCTTTTAAACCCACTTTTATAGTATTGTTTTTATGTGAAAGCACCTTTTTTAACTGAATTTTCATGTTTATGTTAATTTTATTGCACATTAGCAGGCCAGAGTCTATTATGTAAATGTGACAGACAGGCTAATTTTTAGCTGTAGTCCCTGGCAGGTTGATGGCATTAATAATATTTATATCATGTAGCATATAGGCACTGATAAAAGCACAAACAAAGCACATCAGCACATTAAAATTAGCACTTAAGCATTTGAACACAGACAAAACATCTTTCCATCTTTCCTTCCTTTTACTGGGCACAATATTTTTATCTGATCTTAATTCCTGTGATGTGACATCGTCTTCCTATCGTCCTTTAATGATTTTATTCTTTATTTATTTCTATTTTTGCATCCCTTGTTTTTCTTCTCTCTCTTCTGATCTGTGATTTTGCCTGTTTTATCACTTTTATTCTTTTTACTTGTAATGACTCATATTGACTTTGTGTTTTCGCATTTTCTGTTCTGCCTCCTTGTTTAACTCACCTCAGACGAGGCTTCCTTGTGTTTGGCTCGTCTGTTTATTCTGTAATACTGTCCTCCTGAGTTTCCTGCTTTTGCTTGTTTGCCAAAGCACTTTGTAAACTCTGTTTTTATAGGTGCGATATAAATAAAGTTTATTATTTACTATAATAATTAAGTATAATTTTGAGGTACTTGTAGCCTATTTTACTTGAGTATTTCCATTTTTTGCTGCTTTATACTTCTAACCGCAACAATTCAAGGCAAATATTGTATTTTTTGTGTTGCACTTTCACTACATTTACTTGACAACTTTACTTAATTTTTAGATTTGGTTTAAAAATACAAAATATATCCTCTTTCACTGGTTCTCAACCTGTCAGTCGGGACCTCCCAAGAGGTCACAGGTTAATTTCCAGGAGTTGCCAGATAGTTGTGGAGAAAAAAAATACAATTAGATATAAAATAAATCTAACATTGATGGGGAATAATTTTCGCTTTACATCTTTACCTGTATCCGTGATATAATTTGCCTTAAAATATACTTTATTGAGTGTCTGGTGAGAGCATTTAAGGATGTGGGGGTCAAGACTTGATGTTGCGAGCCACTGGCCTGATCAACTAAGAAAATCATAATGCAATATTATAGATTAGGGTAAAACTTTATTGATCCCAGAAGAGAGATTCAGCTACCCGGCAGATAAACTACATAAAGTAGTTAAATCACATTTACAAGCCTCAGCTCAACTAACAAAATCTGTTTAAAACATTTTAATAAGGGTAAATGAACAGAGGAATCTGAGGTTTTGTGGCCCCCTGCTGGCTGAGGAGCAACTGTGATGCTTTGTGGCTGGGAAAGAAAAGAATAGCTGCCTTCGTGACAGCTATAAAAGTCTTAAAGTTTAAAACAAAATCAAAAAATAATGCAGGAGAAGTGAGAAAAACATTTGATCAATCCAGAGAACCGTCACAATTGTGCATCATCCTCTTCACTACAGATCTTTGCCACACTCAGAAATTTGATAGGAGGGTAAACCTTTTGTAAACAGTTCAGTTCCCAGATCAGGATTCAAACTATTGTGTGTGCATTGAAAATAGGCTGTGTTTCCTGCTTCCTCATGTTTCCCAAGAAGGAAAAACAAGGCTATGTTACCTCCACAAAGAATTAGAAAACTAGAAAATCTGGTTCGATTAAAACCAGAAAACCTGGTTCAATGGTCACCTCACTGATGTGTCATTTAGGAGGGTCAGTTTTTTATTGGCTGGCGCGTCTTTGGTGATTTTTTCTATCAGGAATTAAGTAGCACTCCTTAAATAATACATCTGAAATATTCTTATAGAAGAGATGTAAGATAGTAGGCTACAGTTAATCCCAATGTTGTTTTATAATGAAGTGAACCACATGTCGCTGAGATTATTATACATTATTTATTCTGTGAGTCACATAGATTTAAGATTTTAAGAAAAACATGGACATTTATTTCTTTGAAAAATAATTTTACCTTCTTTAGTGTTGCCAGATAGTTGTGGAGAAAAAAATACAATTAGATATAAAATAAATATAACGATGGGGAAATAATTTTCACTTTACATCTTTACCTATACCCGTGATATAATTTGCCGTTAGATATACTTTATTGAGTGTATGGTGAGAGCACTTAAGGATGCAGGGTTCAAGGCTTTGAGAGCCACTGGCCTAATCAACTAATAAATTATGATGCAATATTATAGATTAAGGTAAAGCTTAATTGATCCCAGAAGGGAGATTCAGCTACCCGGCAGATAAACTATATAAAGTAGTTAAACCACATTTACCAGCCTCAGCATTAGAGTGGTGAACACATTCATCCATAATTAGGCCTAGTTAAATATATAATCTAATAATATACATTATTTCATTCTGCATAATGAGTACTTATTTTACACCCTCAATGGAGCCATTCTGCATAATGCCTCCTACCATCCTTTTTGTAAGGTTGAATGCTTGTCACTGAGTATTTTGACATAACTACACTGCTAACAAACAAAGTTGATGATTGAGGATGTGTCACCATGCACGTACAGAAAGACAATATATTGTAACTGATTTCCAAACAAAATGTCACTAACAGATTTGCACCAGAAGGCTTTCCTTCCTTTAACTATCTTTGCACATGCACGTTTTGTTCACTAGATGGCATCGCCTACTAATATTATAGCTTCATGCAATCTAACTCCACTTTGTAGTGGTGGAGGGCTTTTCTTATAGCCACAATTCAGCGCCATGGACAGCAACATATGGATTCCTACCTCTGATTGGTTGCCTTGATGGTACAGGATATGATCTGTTTTTTAATGATTAGGTTGATTCACATTCTGGCATTTTGGCACACACTCAGAATTTGCCTTCTTCCTGTACCGGCCTCTTATTTACGTCAGCATTCCACGGACAGTGAATGCTTAATTAACGCAGGCCATCATAAAATGGGTCACTGGAGGCGCAGTAAGAGACACGCACACTGCTTCACTCTTCATCAACCTATTCACAAGTTTGACTAAATTGAAATTTTCATGCAATCATGAATATATGAACGAAGCCACCAGTGATAATGCACACTGGAGGGCAGATAAAATAGGGCAATATCAATAATGCACATGTAATGGGGATCTGTTGCAGAGAGTGCTCCTCCCACTTCGAATGTCGTTTTTAAAAAAACAACAAGTCAGGAGGCTGAGCTTTTGTGTCCGATGTGTGGAAGTAATGGGGCCAGCATCCCTGTCTGACTCCTGAGTTTAGGTCTCTGTATAGTATCTGTGTAGTATCTGGGACATACATCCATAATTAGCAGTTGTGTTTTACTTCTCCCCTCAGTTTCCAGAATTGCCACTTGAGGTAAACTACCTTTCCTGGCTGTTATGTGGTAACTCACTTGATCAGCAAAGTGTATAAATGCTGGTATGATAAAACAGTGTGATGTTTTACACATAGACTATTTCAAGTTTAAAAGAAACACATGATATGTTGCATGACAAAGCAACTGTGTATAGGTACTCGGCAGCAGGATGTGGGACAGTTCCCTAGATGCACAGCAAGGACAGCGAAAAGTAAAACTACAGGACAGCAAAGGACAGATTGGTGTGCAAAAATAACCTGAGTAAAAGCCAACACGTCAGTGAACGTTTAGGACAAGGTTTCACCAGCACCAAATATTTACATGTGCTGAATCAAATCAATGACTGATATGATGATCTAAAAATATGGATTGTTAATAAATCTTATTTGAGAAAGGGAAAGTAAAAAGAAGGGAAGGGAAAGAAGAGTATTTTCACCTGGACTCACGTCATGTCCACAAAGCCTATTTCTGTAATCAGTGTAATCTGATATCAGCTCTTTATGCCACAGAAACCCAGAGGAGGAGGAAGAGGAGGAGCTGAAGAGGAAGAAGAACAAGAAGGGAAATAAGGGAAAAGTAAAGGAAGGGAAAGAAGAATAATGGAAAGAAGAGTAATGGAAGGAAGTGTAAGGGAAAGAAGAGGAAGGGAAGGGGAAAAAGAGGAAGGTGGTGCAGTAGTAAGTATGACAATAAGCTTGTAAATAAAAACCACTCTTTTTGAACGATCTGTCTGTCTCTCCAATCTCATCTCCATCTCTATCTGTCTGTCTGTCTGTCTGTGATCCCTCACATCCCGCTGCCCTCCCTAGATGTTTGCTCCTCTCTCTGTTGGATGGTTGCCCTTGTTTCTCTCTTTGATGCTCTCTCTCTTCCTCACTTATTATTAAATCACGCTAAATGGGACAACTATGCCACCTGCTGCTGTAAATTTGTACCTGTAATCTATAAACCTCCATTCGTTTGCAATGGTTTCCTCCAGGTGCACCAATTTCTGCAGGCGGATTTCTGCAGGTGAGGTGAACTACAGTAGAGACTCCATATTTCCCAAAGCTGTTATTGTTAGTGTAAATGGTTGTATGTCATCCTCTTTGCCTGCAAACTTAAGCTACTGGATGGAGATCTGTGTTTGTCAGTATGCACGTCCTAATGATGCACATGATCCACTGTGGATACTGGAGTTTATAGTGCACTGATTTGGCAAAGCACAGTGATTTTGCAGTGTCCCCATTGAAGACTACATACATTACAAAGAAATGTATAGATGTTTTGAAATAAGCAATCACTCAGAAAGAATGTGTGAGATAAAGATGTTAGTCCCTATTTTATCCCCCTGGTATCCACCATCTGTCCCATCAACATGTCTCTTCTTCTACATCTCTTCTTCTTGGACTGGAGACGTTTTACTGCCTATAATTCCTTGGTGAGGGCTCCTCTCGTGCACTGAGATGTGACTGTGCTGGGGGGAACAATTCATTTGCTCGTGAGGGCATCAGGGGGAGATGTCAGACATGAGGGATCGCTCCTTGCCATGGCAGCTTGACAACAACTCCTACAGTTATACACAACTGTGATATTCTGTAATAAACATACAATTATGTGTGCTTTTATTTGTGAGCATGTTCTTTGTGTCTTCAGTTGGCTGTAGAGGTATTGAGTTCATTTTTTCCCTGTCCTAATTTGGACACTGAATCTTGTTCCACTGAGCATTAACTTCACAGTTGCATGAAAAGCTGTGACATAATTATCTATTACACTTGAATCTGTTGCGGCTTCATGAGTGCTTTGGTCGTTTTGCCGTGGGATTTGAATTATTAACAGTTGTGATCTCATTGCACTAAAAGTCGTCATAGCCAGCTGTGGTCAGTAGGGGGGAGTGTTGCGATATAGATGTTCATTCATGAAGTCATGTCACCTCAATGAAATTCCTTCAATACATCATTGACAGTATGCGCTTTGATCTGTTTGTTAACAGGCTAATTAGGCTCATTGTCTGTTGCTATGTGGAAAAATACTTTTTTCCTGTTCTTTTGACTATATAATGTTTCTTTTTCAATTATGAAAACTAATAAAGAAAAAAATAAAGTGCATTGTTGATACACATTTAAATTCCAAGCCTTACAGGTCAGACAGAGGGGATATAAAAGTCCCCATGACACTTTTTTATCAAATCTGGCCCTTAGTAGTTGAACAGGCCTGATATAGAATGAACCAGGGGTTTGTAAGAGGTCTCTATGGGTTTGAGGTCATGGATCACGTTCCCAGGCCTTTCATAATTTAGACTCTTTCTTGAAATACTTTTTACTAAAGTCAACATTACATTTGGTTGAAAAGTTGTTTTTTCTCCTATCATAAAATATAACACAAACCTTAGCAGAGGTCTCAAACCAGCCCATGAAGCTGGTGTCTTTACAGAAGCTGTCCAGAGAGGACACCAAGCCTCTGTCCCTTCCTGTCATGTCACATTTGTTGGCCAGCAGGACAGCAGGGACTGGACAGCCGCTATCCAGATCCTGCTTCCACTGTGAGGCAGCCTCCGAGGTGGAGCTGTTTGTAATGTCAAAGACCACTACTGCTCCCATCGCTGCTTTGTAGTACACTCTGGGCATCTTCTTATACCTCTCCCGGCCTTGAAGAGAAGATAAATCTGTGTAGTTAAAGCTTCAACACAGCTGAATTCATTTTTGACAGATAGTCTGCTATTACTTGACAAAAGGCTTCCAGTTTATGGACACACAGTCAGTAATGCTGCTGTTTCTTTATTGTGTTTGACTTGAATTACTATATCAAATCAAATTTTACATGCTGTTATTATAGAAATTGCACATTTCTATGACATTATATTTTTTTAAAATGGTAAAGCAGATACCAGATGTCTCTGCCCTATTACTGTGTTTTGGCTTTGAAGACAATTGCAACAGATATTTCCTCATTTTTACACTCACCTGCAATATCCCAAAGCTGCAGTCTCACCACTGTCTTGGCGTCCCATTCAATTGTTTTTAGAGCAACCAATGCTGCTTCCTCTCATGCCTAGATCAACGATGACCACATTTTAAACTGATTCTCTGTCTTCTCCCTAAACCATTGCAAAACTGGATCTGCCTCTCGTCCGGTTTTACAAATATCAGCTCATAAACAAACAAGTTTTTCACAGTTTTGAAGTAATCTGCATTTAGACGTCTCAACCCTACATGTTCCCTTTACGGCTCTTGCTGTAAAATGACAATAAACAAACCTTTACCCCTTTTTTTTGTTTGAACCTTTTTACTTTGAATGTCTTCCTTTACACAAAGCCACAAATCTTTGACCTTCAGACTTGATTTGAAACAATTGATTGAGGCCATGAAACACAGGAGACAACAGCATAGAAAATACTAAATTTACTCCAATCAAACAAGTGTCCTTTTCAATGCTCTACAGTAAGTATTTGTTTAAAATGGCAGACTTTATTTATACTGTGTATCAGACTGCAGGTAGCTTATTCAGAATATTACGTAAAACGGTAACAGTAGCACGTCTTCATCACATTATATGGTTTGGATAGGCTCTTAAACTCTAAAAGAAATTGACTGGTGTACACAACCAATCACACATTAGAAGCATACACAGCTAATAAGTTCCGTCTAATATTGTAATGCATATAGATATCATCTGAATACCAAAATATGTTACATAATCCATACATTTCACAAAACATATGTATGTTTATTTATCTTATACATAAATCCATGAAAGTAGATGTCTAATTATAAAAGTACACACTTCGAACTAGTTGAACTTGCATTTCAGGATCATAGAAATAAGATTGATGTACAAATTAAAAAAAAAAACTTAATGAAAATATGGCACTTGTCTTCTGCTACATTCGTGACACAGTCAGTGCATTTGCCTGGCAGTACTGCATCAATCAAAATTTCACAGATAATTGCTCCAATGAGAACTCATGTTGACACGTCACCTTTTTAATTTCATTAAAAGAACATTTCATTCTGCTCTCCTAGCTCAGAGCAGAAGTTCATTTTGGAAAATATACTAATTCGCTTCCCTACCAAAAGGTCGATAAGAAGATTGGCGTCACCCGTTGAGACTAAATATGACACGACCGCCGGTGGGTGGTTAGCATAGCTTAGCATAAAGGCTGGAAACAGGGGGTGGGAAACAGATAGCCTGGCTCTGTTTAAAGGACACAAACTCCCGCCAACCCACCAGCACCTCTAAACCTAACTAATTAAGACATTATATAACAGTTTAATCAGTAAAATGTAAAAATGTCAATTTATACATGAATTGTCACCTTTGGACAGAGTCAGGCCAGCTGTGCTTCATTTCCTGTTTCAAATGTTTATGCTAAACTAATGATAGTTTTTTATACGTCTTTTCTGGACGTTGTATAGATGTTTATATGTCGTTTGTCGACTAATTCTGGCTGTCCGTGGACGTCCAGATCATAGCCGGTATGAATGTCTCTTCTCAACTAATTCTGGATGTCAGCGGATGTCTAGATTATGGCCTGACTGGACGTCTTTTCTCAACGTCATTTATTGACTAATTCTGGCTGTCAATGGACGTCCAGATCATGGCCTGGCCCGACGGACCTGATATCAACCTGTTTTGGACGTCCACAGACGTTGCCTGCTCAGTGGGAAGCTAATGGCTGCTAGTTGTAGCATTATATTTAGTGGGCAGATGTGAGAGTGGCGTCCATCTTCTCATCAAACTCTCGTCAAGAAAGCAAATAGGTTTATTTTCAGAAATGTCAAACAACATGTGCACATAAAACAGATTTTCTCCAAAAATCTTGGTGACAAATTGTTTTTGCAATACATACAAACTATATTCACCATCGAGTTGCCCTGTTTAAAATCAGCAAACTAATCTGCTTTTTATTTGTCCTATATTTATCAAATAAATCTATTTATATAATAAATGTACATACATAGACTGTCTTAGTTGTTTGTCTCATATTTATCCTAATAGATTATGTTAGTTTATAAATATTTAAGTCAAATTCTTTCACTATTGTAGACAACATCTAAAAGAGTTTTAAAATGTGGCTCCTTGTTGTTCACCCTTATCATGTAAAACCTATTAATTATAGAGTGAAAAATGACCACAGAATGACTTTTTCCTTATATAACATCATCATATACAGCACAAGTCATCATGAACTTTAAAATATTGTACAACTGGCAAAACTGAGTCTGCTCCCTCACAGAGTCGAGGAGCTTTGCTTGAAGTCTTTGAGGATGACAGAGGCGTACGTCACATTCGGAGGGCTGCACAAAATCGACTCGGACACCGGCGAATTGGGGAAGGGCCTCACCGGAGCACCAGCGCAATCTCGGAAAGGAGAAGGAGGCATCAGAGCCAGAGAGTCCTCCATGGCTAATTTGCCCTCAACCAAGTCCTCCTCCTCGTGGATCTTGGCGTTGTTGTACATGTAGCCGTGAAGTAGGCCAAACTGCTCATTCTCCATCTCCTCCTCCTCTAAAGGGGAGGTGGGCTCCTCGTCAAAAGGGTCGAGATGCATAGGCAGGACCGGGTCCTGCTGGATGAGGTGTGCCTGGTGGTATACAGGCATGCCGCCGCTCACAGCCTCAGGCATGCTTATCATATTATTAAGCTCAGGGATGTCACTGGCGAATTTACGATTTACCACCATCTCCCCCTGGAGGTGGTCCATGTTGACGTGCAGGGGGATGACACTATTTGGCTGCAGATGCTCAGGGGTATAGAGCTCCACCACCTCCTCCATGTCTTTCATCAGCCCACAGGCAGGAATCTGCCCGTGGGCCATCATGGGGGGAGTGACGGGGGGATTGTATCTGACAGGGTCACTCTCGTCCTCCTCAGCCACATTGTACAAAGTCTTAGTGCTGAGGTCTGAGAATTCCAGCGCCCTGTTTTGGTACGTATTAGTTAAGGGTTTGATGACAGCCATCTGATTGGAACCTGCTTCCTGTCTCTTCACATGCACTGACAGTCTGTGCCACATATGATCCCCTTTTGGAGGATGTCTTGCACCTGGTTCAGACCATGACACAGACTTTCCATTAGAACTATGAACAAAATAAAGATGGCTGTTACTTTAGGAACCCAGGAAAAGTGGAGAAACATAACAGCATCTCTGGTTCATGTAAGAAAGAAGGATTTTTACTTAAAAAAAAAAAAAATCTAAAAAATATGTATATTGTATGTAATGTTCCAGGGTATCTGCAGGTCTTGCAAAAGCTTAAAAAAACATTGACTTCAGTTTCTACATACAAAAGAGCTGGAGAAGGTATTTAAAGTCTTAAATTCAATTCACAAATGTCTTAAATATTTCCTCTTGCCTGCCATAGATAATAATGTTAGATATACAATGTTTCTGTGTTCTGTGTTGTGATTCTGGCTTGAGTCGGGAGCTGTTACACCCTGATACACTAAAAGTGGGATTGTTTTGACAGTGGATGTGCACACAGGAGGATGTTCAATCCTTCTTTGTGGTGTTGAAACCATCAAATCTGTTGAAATGAATGTCACTACAGTGAGCTAAAGTATCTAAGAAGTTCATCCACTCGTAATGGGCAAGTGCTGACTTTTCATTGGTTAATGTATCCACCTATTTATCCTTCATCTATTAAAGGAGACATATTATGCTCATTTCCAGGTTTCTAATTTTATTTTGGGTTACTACTAGAATAGGTTTACATGCTTCTGTGCTCAAAAAACACATCATTTTTCTGATCCATTTCTGCAGCACTGTATTCCCCCTCTGACTGAACTGCTCTGTTTTAGCTCCTGTCTCTCTAAGGCCCCCCTCCTGATTAACCAGTCTGCTCTGATATGTCAGCCTGAGCCAGCTCTGCTCTGTCATGTTTTCATCTTCCAGTTAGCCTCAATATAGGCGTACATTTTGCAAATGTGTGACATGTTGACGTAGTGTGACGTCAAGAAGTCACTGAATTAAAAGTGGGACTACTGACGAGGAGCTCCCGTTGGTGCAGACTTTGGGCTTTTTAGCTTTCAAGATCTTTTATGTGCACAAGAACCTACATGACACACTGAAGGAAAGAAAAAAACTGACAAAAACATCATATTTCTAAGTTAGTTTTATCATTGGGAATCATTATTTTATCCTGTTGGAAAGTGCTAAGAAAACCAGGAATATAATGCAGGCGTTAAATTGAATTAAATTTAAATGGAAGTTGGTGAATCCTGCAGAAACCCTGCATTCTGTATTTATGATCCCACTTGTCATCCCTTAGCACACAGAGATGCTTGTTTTAATTTAACCGTGAGTTTAAAGGTTAAAATGACTGTGTGAATTGAGCACTGACCTATATCCGTCACACTTTACAACAGGTGTCCCTATGAAAGTGAATACAGTAAGACATCAGGCTCCCTTTGAGAGGGAATTACAGTAAAACCAGCATCCCAGAGGTGCCTCAGGAGCAGGACTCACGGATTCAATTAATGAACCTACCTGCCGTTCCCAGTGTTCTTCTTCCTCTTGAACATGTTGAGCAGGCTGTTGCTCCGGCAGGCAATTTTCCCATCTCCTACGTGCATGCGCACAGCATCGGAGGTGGTGAACGCGCTGCGCACATTTCGCTCTGGTTTGGCGATGATGATGTACATCTTTGGTGTGAACATACAGCCCAGGGCTACAGTCACACTGAGGCTTACGGAGAACGACGTGGTGATGATCTTGTAGTTGCTGCCAAAGTAGATCGGCACAAACGCCAGCCAGATTATACACGTGGTGTACATGGTGAAGGCGATGTATTTGGCTTCGTTGAAATTTGCAGGAACGTTGCGGGTCTTGAAGGCATAATAAGTGCAGCTCATGATGAGCAGGCCGTTGTAGCCCAGAGGGGCCACAACACCCACATTGCTGGTGTTGCAGATGAGGAAGACTTCTCTGATGCTGGGGTAGGATTTGATTGGTTCGGGAGGCTCCATGATGATGAGGGTAACCTCCAAGGTGAGCTGGACGCTGATCAGGATGGAGGCAATGACCACTTGAGCCCAAGCACTCATGAACCTCGGTTTCCTGGTGCAAATCTTCTTCTTGCTGCCGGCCAGAATGCGGGCGATGCGGTTGGTTTTGGTCACCAGGGCGGAGTAGCACATGGCAGCTGAGAGTCCGACAAGCAGCCTCTGGAGGTAGCAGGAGGCCACTGTGGGACGTGCGATGAGGGTGAAAGGACACAGATAGCCCAGGAAGATCCCAGCAAGGATGATGTAGCAGAGCTCCCGGCTGGAGGATTTGACCACAGGCGTGTCTCGATATAAGACAAAGATGAAGGCAACGAATGACGTGACCAGGATGCCCAGGCAGGAGAAAACCACCTGGATAATGGACTCTGGATTGCTCCACTCCAGGTAACGGAGAGGGATTGGTTCACAGCCTGAAAGGGATAAAAACATAAAAAAACATATAAACACAGAAGCCACAGTATACTAAAAGCAGCTCATAAAATTTTCAGCCCTTCAGTGTCAGCTTGGTGGTTATATTTCTGATTATCATGTCGAGAAAAACTGCATAAATAAAAGGTCATTTTAAGGAGAATGAAATGAAAAGTTTTATGTTTTCAAGGCTTTATTTTGTGGACACATTCAAAATTAATCAAATACATTTTAGCCTGAGAAAATACAGTAAGTCTCAAAGTAGGTTTTTAGCTCAACTATAAATAAACCCCTTTCTACTCAGCCATGGCCAGGCTGAGCTGCAGCCAGCAGAGGAGGGGGGCAATGCACCAGGACAAAGTAAATCACTGCGTTTTTCATGGATCCAAATAAGATCTCCTCTCCGCTTCATGTCGAGAACACACTTTAAAAATATCTAATTTATGTTGTTTATTTATTTATTGTATAACAGCTTACAGAGAGTTCAGGTCAGAAAAATGCACAGTAATTTCTATGTCATCCCCTGCACTCCACATTTTCTCATTTCTCTTTATACCCAAAGGTCCTGTGGTTAAAAAAAAAAAAATTAAACAGCATGGAGGCAGGATGATCCTATTAAGAAAGTGACTTGTCTTTGAACAGCACAGAAGGCCTTTGAAAGTGGGCCAGAAGAGCGGTAAGTGAAGTAGGGCTGCTGTCGGATAAAATGGTGAAGATGATGAATGGCTCTCAGGTGTCATGGGAAAGCAATGGAAAATAGGACAGACCAGGTTTGTGAAATAGCGCTGCAGAAATCTTCACAGGACAAACTTTACAGAGTACATGTTGGGGAAGGATGGGAGAGGAACTTAACTTTTTTCCGGAGCCTGAGTTTAATAAGACTCTGATAAGAATCTGCTCTTATCTCTGAAAGCATCAATCATGCAACAGGATCTCAGCCTGTGGCCACGAGAGTAACCTAAATTCATCTAAATTTAGATGTAAAAATTGCAGAACAGCAGAATCTTCTGTTCTAATCAGATCAGATGGGGCTTATTGTCCTAATTTTACAGAGAGACTTAGGTGATTTGAAGCAACATTTTGGGAAATAAGTTTATTCACTGTCTTGATTGGCATTAGATGAGATGATTGAAACCTCTCTCATATGAAGCTATAGTTAGCCTGGCCTGTCCAACAATTAAATCTGCCTTAGAGCACCTCTAAAGTTCACAGATTAACATTATATATCACATTTGTTTAATCCATACAGAGGGTAAACCTACCCTCCAGTTCTTCGTCAGGCCACCAGCCCAGCTCACAGGCCTTGCATGTGAACTCGTCCTGGACGTACTCGTTGTCCTTACAGGCAGTGCAGATCCAGCAGCAGCTCACCTCTCCCTTCCTGATCACCTGGTCGACAGAACGCGACAAAAACACTGCATCAACATGTAGCAAACCAAACTGCAGGATGAAGCCCTCGAGAACTGCAGCTCTAACGTTTTAAGAACAGGGACTCCAATGCTTCAGAGGTAACATGTCGTCACAATATTGTCTAATGGATTTCTCCCTCACCTTGATCTCTCCTTTGGAGCAGGGCTCGCTGCAGACAGAGCGGACCATGTCGCTGCGGTTCATCTGAAGCATTTCCTCGTCCAGACTCAGAATGCCCTCATGCCAGGAACCAATGTTGATATAGTCATAAACACCAGGCTCCACATGCTGGAAGTTCATAATCTCATACCTGAGAGTGGATAGAAAGTCATGAGTTAGGGGAGGACGTGACTCAACAAGGTTTCAGCAGGAGGAATAGTAATAAGAAATATGCTGCCACTTAGCACAAATCTGCATGTTTTATCAGCAGGGGGCTGTCAGGTTATTGATCAGTGACTCAGGGATATTATTTTTTGCCAGGTGTGCTGATGTGTCTGGATTTCATCTCTCTTCCTCTTGGGTTTGGGATAAAAACTCCAAAGTGGAATTCAAGACCCAACTCGACCCCGCCCGAAGATGTAATTGTAGTTGCTCGCTGATGTTAACCTTGAAACAGCAGATGTATGATTTTATAGTGCAGCTGTATATTCAAAAGAGATCCTGTGACTTTGGCAGGATTATTCATGGGAGTTTTAAGTACAGTACATGAATAATTTAAGTGACCAGATCATTTCTCATTACAGTAGGGACATTATTCTTCGAATTTAAAAGTACCATAAAATGACCAACTGAAAGCATCCATTTAAAAAGGTTTAATTAAAATATATACATGTATATTGATAAACATGAATAATGCAAACATGTTTTTAGATGCAGCCCCAATTGTTGTAATAACTTGTCCACATCCTCATAAAATGACTGGAGTGTTACAGTATTTTTACATTGTTGTATTGGTACTTTTACCTCAGTCGAGAACCTGAATGCTGCTTTAATCACAGTATTTGGAATAAAATCACCTAAGAATCTGAAGAATTACTGCACAGTATTTCTAGAAGAACGTAAGGGAATTGTGTTTTACCTTCCAGGTGAGTCGCCGTTCTCATCAAACCAAATGTCCTCTCCAGAAACACCCGCGAAGGTCGTCTTGAGAAGAAAGTCCAGTAGGTGGCTGCCATCAATGGGCTTCATGTTGTCACAGAGCCCCACGTGACCGGGGCAAAGATGAGTGTGCATGTCATGCAGCCCGTGGGCCATGGCATAGATGGCGTTGATGACGAAGCCCATCTTGCTGTCTTGAACGTAGTTGTCCTCCAGACTTTCATAACCTGCCCACACATGAGAGAAGGGTGAGGACTCGCCTCCAGGACAGATTTCATTTTAATGGAAAGCCTTACAGGAGGGGGCTTCATTGCTGCAAGCGGTAGCATGTTATGCTTTAAAAATTCATTCCTCAGTTTCAGGTCACTTTACAGGTGTGTCTAGCATGATGTAACATATTACAAAGGAGTGATAGGGTGCTCACAGATGCATTGTTATAATTATTCTCTGAATTCAGGCAGCACGCCTCCTTGCCTCTGTGGGAGACTTCTTTAAAAGAACTGGAAGCCCTCAGAAAATGGCTTCAAAGAAACCTTGTTACCATGGCAAGACTATCCGTTTCAGCATTCATGAGTCAGGATTAAATTAGAGGCGGTCTAAAGTACTGTGAGATTGTGTCTCCTCAAGCAGAAGAATTAAGCAACTGTTCTCACGGAGTCTGTTGTTGTTGTTTTTCCTCAGACAAACACGATGAGACAACAACGATTAATATTTGGAAACAAACAGCGTGTGATGTTCACACACACCCTATCAGTTCAGTGTAATGCAAGCTAGAAGCAGAGTGAGCAGGTTTTTTAGTTGCTTTGTGTCAGAGTAAGATGTCAAGTTAGTGTCGTTACAAAGAGCTTCATCATGCATTCAGTATATTTGGGTAACACATGGGGGCAGGTGCAGATGTGTTGGCTGTTTTTTTTTGGTGAAAAGCATCTTTTCCTACAGCACAGACACCTCTTGTAATATCAGCACTAGGTAACAAGGCAAAACTAAATCTTTCTCTCTACCAAATAACTGTGGGTCCTTACAAAGGTACAGCACCTTTCACCTTAATCCACACATGTACATTAAAAGGATACTTACTGAGACAGAAAGATCACGTTTGTTAACATACTTTAAATTAGCACTCTAAATGATCACAGTGGAGGAATTGTAATCTAAACAATGGAAACTTATTGATTATAGGAGTAAAATTATGTGTGAGCTGCTCTCATTCACTTCACTTTTACCTTCACGTGTGTGTAGTGTGATCAGTAGCAACTATTTTATCAATGATGCAATAATACTGTGACAGTGGCTTAACTTTACGTTTTAAAGCAAGACTATTGTTAAAATGTCAGCTAAAAGTGAATGAGTCTATCCTCTTCATAGCTTTATTTGTCATCAATAAAACAAAATAAAATGTAACAGCAATTAATTACACAGTTGTCTATGCAATCCAGCAACTCAGATTAGGTCAAATTACCCTTTGTTAGTATTTCTATATGTGTACAATAATAATCTTAGACACATTGTCAGATTGTTTGTTTATGGTTTGTTTTGCAGAATATCTAAAAACCTGTTTAATAATAGTTTTTTTTTTAAAGGATTTCTTAATTTTGCAATGCAGGACATTTTTATGAACCTTGGTAACACTTTAAATTAGTGAACACACATTGATAATTAACTAGTTGCTTATCAGAATCAATATTAGAGGCTTAGACGCTCTTTATTAGTTGTTAATGCCTTATTCTGCATGATCATATTCTAGTCTACAGCTTCTAGGCCATTCAGCGTTTTGGTGCCTTATAAGGTGGTAGTACCACAAAAATACTCCTTATCCTTTAATAACACTTAATAACAATGGTGTAGTCTTATGTAACGCAGCACAAAAAAAGTAGCTCCAGCTATGAATTAATTATTTTTCAACACAGAATATGCTCACCACTTCCAGTGAGGTCTTGCTCATAACTAATTCACTAGTCGTTTAACTCTTATTAACCCCCACAGGCTAGTCTAGTGAATAAGTTATGAGAAAAACCTCACTTTAGAAGTGGGAACATACTCTGAGGTAGAAAGACTTCAGCAGGAGTTATTAACACTTGTAGTTTTGTTTTACTACATAAAAATAGACCATATTTTTTACTTGTTATTAAGGGAGAATGACAAATAAGTGTGGTATTACCACCTTAAAAGCCCCACACTGAGCAAAGCATATTAAGATAGTAGTTCATGAACAACAACTTCCTTATTTGCAGAGTAAGATATTAATATATTAATGTTTTAATTAATGTTTTAACTGCCAGATGGACCGCAGTCAACTTTCCACCTACAGCATGTGGACATTAAAGCTGTATTGTATTCTATCATATGATTGTCTGTCACAATGTTTTAGTTGATGCAGATACAGATTAAAAATCTAAATATTTTTTCTTGCATACTAAAATGTTTGAAGGACTGTGCAGGCTTGACAGAGATCTTACTCACATAACTTGTCATTTACATTGTCAGTTGCTACAACTGTGTAAAACAGGATTCACCGGCTTCACACAACAACATTTATCTGTAAGATACACGAGGCTGACGGGCTTCGTGAGCATCACCCCCATCGCTTGTGTGTTTTTTCCTCTCCGCTTGTGTTAAATCAAGTAATGATCGTTAAAGAGCACTGCTGGGAAACTGACTGCCTGCGCAAACAAACACATAAACAGTAAATTCAGTTGGGTAGCAGCTGGCTGAGCGTCCGATGGGAGCTGCTGGTGATGACCTAGTTTAACAGCTCCTTGGCTTTGACGCTCGCTGAGCTGTGCGAGCTTCAGTCATGATGAAATGATGCCGTGATGTCAGCATGCAAGCAGAGGACCTACTGCTGCACGTCGGGATTAGTCGGCTGCATGACAACTCAACCTTCTCTGTCCAAATATGAGTAAGACTACAGTATGATGCTTCTGGAAAAATCTGTTGCAACACGGCTTCGCTATTTTCTGGGGCTACATGCAGGTTAAGCCGGAACAGCCAGTTACCATCTCACTCAAAATGTTATTGGGCTGTTTCATACGACTGTCTTACGGGTGTGAGAGAGCACAAAGTGAGAGCAGATCAAGAGTCAATTGTGAGGCTCTCTCTGCAGTGTGAGAGAAACAAATACAAACATCCCAATAGCTTCATATATTAGAGGTTAACTGAGATTAATAGTACAAAGTCGAGATGATGAAATAAATCCTTAATATCAGTCAACCTCTATGTATATTCCTAAAGTGAGGAGCGTTATGGTTCCATTCAGAGGGATTCACTCACCGTCTTGGAGTTCTACACCAAAAAAATAAATACAAAATAATAAAATAAAAACAATAGAAGTGACAGGACAGCAGACAATAACTCTATCTCCAGAGCTTTTATGAGCCAAAAGTAAAATACTCTAATGAGAGCTTTAAAATGTGATGCTTTGTAGGAATGAATAAAAAAGCTTGAGGTATGTGCGTAAGAAAGAAGAGAGGCACTATTCTTTTAAATAATGTGCAAATGCTGCGAAGAAATTAAAAAGGGAAGTGAGGGGCTTTGGAAAAAACAAATTTACTTGAAGAATCTTGAGCGCTTTCAACTGAAACGTAAAAAATAATGGTTTTGTTTTGTGCTGCATGCATTATTTTATATTTACGTTCCACAATATGATTAATTTGAAATAATTTAAAGGTTGAGTTAAAGGGTAACACCACCAATTTTACACACAGAAGTGTGTTTACAGGTCTTGGGGTCACTACTGCGCTGCGTGTAATCTGACAAAAAAGTGACTGACAAACACTGTGAAAGTGAACAGTACATCTTAAACCTCATTGCTGGATAAGGGATTTAAATCTATAGGCTAGCTGACAGGCTAACCTCGCTAGTTAAAAACACCTATGGATCATCTAAATAATCAAAAAATGTTAAAAACACTGAATTCAAAAACAAGTATTTTAACTAAGTTACAGATAAAAACTGAGATAGCTATTGACTTTATACTGTCGAGTTGGCACCAGAAGCAAAAGGACATCACACTACCTGTACATTGTGCAAGTGGAGAATTGCCTCAAGTGATGTCACTGAGTGGCTAAGATGCATTGTGGGTAGTGTAGGCACCGGGTTTTGACTGCTGGACTCATTGTGGACAATTTAAAAACAAGCAATCAAATCGATACAGCAGAACAAGGGATATTGTATTTTTTATTCCACACAGTCTTCTTCCTTTTCAAAACATGGTGCCTACATTACCCACAATGCAACCTGAAGGCAGTTTATCATTAGATGCAGAAACAAAAGGCTTTGTAGCTATTTTTTTTCACATATGCAGTCATACTCCCCAGGATCTGTAAACACACTTTAATGTGTAAAATTGGTGGAGTTACCCTTTAATATTGAAAACGTAAATATATATTCTGTAAATGTATCTTCCACAGAAATATGTATGAGCAGTATGTAAAAGTATATTTTGGAAACGTGCTTGTTGAGCACCGTTTCAGGAAACCAAGACGTTAAGCTAATGCATTGACTTTGTTCCTTTGTAAAAGAAAAGGATTTAATTTACCTAGATCATCATCCTCTGTAAGGCCGAGTGTCACAGAAATGAACAATATGAAACAAACGTTATTGGATTGACTCAGAGAGAATTCTACCCGCTGGCAGTCCAATTCATAATTAAAGAGTGTGTTCCAGTTTACGGGGCCTTTTGGCATCCTCCTCTGGGCATTGCACACATCAGAACAGTTATAGAAGACAAGCTGATGTGCACACTGGTGTAAAAAATGTCAACCAGAAAAACTGCAGGAGAAACAGCATAATTGCCTGTCGAAATTGTTTAGCTACCTGAGCAGTTTCGTGCATAATTCAGGTTCTCCAGCGGGTGTCCGGGAAGGCGGCACTGAAACCGGTACTGCCAGAACTCTGGGAACCATGGGTTGCGGGTGTTGGTGCTGAGTTTGAGCTTCAGGAAGTAGTTGTCAAAGGAGGAGACCTCTTCGGACTGCAGCTTCACAGTGAGGCCACCCACAGCCTCCTGTTCGTATCCCTCCACCACCTCGACCCGGTCTGCCCAGCCGTCACTGCAGAGAAACACAATGCAAATAGTACCACTAGAACCAGATTGTGCCTCTCATGATTTGAGTTACAGAGCTAAGCATCTGTTTGTCTGACAAAATAAACATCAGACGACCTCTGAAAAACCCTGAAGGTCACTTTCAACACTTGCAATTTTTCTGAAGGGATTTCCAGAATCCTCAAAGGCTTTTTTAAACATCTGATCAATAAATATTCTGTCTGCATCATGAAAAGAAACACTCAGTTTCAAATTCTGACTCTTAATTCCTTATTCAAACAAAAAATGTTGCCAGAATTGGTGAATTTAAGGTGTCACACAGATTATTATATCAAAATTACCACAGTGTGAAACATGAAGGGTTTATTTGCAAAATATTTATCTGTTTTGATTTATTTTCCTAAATTGTGTTTTTATTGCGCACTCCAAGGGTAAATCACAGCCCAGTCGCCAGTATAATTATAATTTTAACATTTCTGCAAAGGTTCTAGTTGTTTTTGTGGCAACCAAAGCCGGCTATTTTTCACGGGAAGTCGGAACATCTCCATCCGTTTTTGTGGCGACCAAAATATCTATTTTGAGCCAAACCATGACGCTTTAATAAAAAGCTTTACCTCTCGTTTAAAGGAATATTTCACTCTAGAACGAAATTCAGTCATTATCGACTCACCATCATGCTGATGAGAAGTCCGTTGTAGTTTCTTAATCCTCAAAGTGCAGCTGGAGACCCACGGGGGTACGCACCTGCAGCAATAATCCATATAACGGCGTAAATGGTGTCCGAGACGAAAAGGTCCATAAAACTACACAAAAACTTTGTAATATTCCTCCATACTGCTCGTCCGCTGCAATCCAAGTGTCCTGAAGTGGCGACACCCAGAATTTACTCGAAACAACGTCATTTAGTACATTTTTCTAGCCTAAACAGTCACTATGCTATATTTGGGTCAGTGACAAATAAGGATTTGCATTATGAGCAATTCAAAAATGTTTTAAAAAATTGTTTGAAAAGCTTCCATCAGGTTTGCTAAAATGTATATTTTGTATTTATGTTGGTTTCATGTAATTTGAAAAGGCATTTGAACTATTTTTTACGAAAGGTAAGACTGATTGCCCCTGAAAATGTCAAGTGGTGTAACCACAACAAAAGGAGGAATATTAAATATTTCTTTCCACCTAGAGTGTATGCAAGTGTACTTATGAAAACAGTTAGTTAATTTTAAAATATCACATGAAAATAGATTTTATTAGAATTATTTTAAATTAAAATTGTATGCGTTTTTGTAATATAGAGCAGGACAAATGCTGAAAACACTTTGTGTTTTCGAAATAATATTTGACAAATTATGTATAAACTGTTGAAAAATAGGGCAGAGACCATTGTTTCCCACAATTTTGTCTGAGGGCAGGTGAATCTCTCCTGGTCTCAGGGCAGAAGTTGTATTTTTCTGTTTTAAGGCAACGTAGTTGGACAAAAGGGAGTCAACTGTCTCCTCTGGTCTCAGGGCAGAAGTTGTCTGAGGGCAGGTGAATCTCTCCTGGTCTCAGGGCAGAAGTCGTATTTTTCTGTTTTAAGGCAACGTAGTTGGAAAAAAGGGAGTCAACTGTCTCCTCTGGTCTCAGGGCAGAAGTTGTCTGAGGGCAGGTGAATCCCTCCTGGTCTCAGGGCAGAAGTTGTTTTGTAGGATTTTCCTCATGGCTGTTTAGTATCATCTGGTCCCAGGGCAGAGACCATTGTTTCCCACAATTTTGTCTGAGGGCAGGTGAATCCCTCCTGGTCTCAGGGCAGAAGTCGTATTTTTCTGGTCTCAGGGCAGAAGTCGTATTTTTCTGTTTTAAGGCAACGAAGTTGGACAAAAGGGAGTCAACTGTCTCCTCTGGTCTCAGGGCAGAAGTTGTCTGAGGGCAGGTGAATCTCTCCTGGTCTCAGGGCAGAAGTTGTCTGAGGGCAGGTGAATCCCTCCTGGTCTCAGGGCAGAAGTTGTCTGAGGGCAGGTGAATCTCTCCTGGTCTCAGGGCAGAAGTTGTCTGAGGGCAGGTGAATCTCTCCTGGTCTCAGGGCAGAAGTTGTATTTTTCTGTTCTCAGGGCAACGTAGTTGGAAAAAAGGGAGTCAACTGTCTCCTCTGGTCTCAGGGCAGAAGTTGTCTGAGGGCAGGTGAATCCCTCCTGGTCTCAGGGCAGAAGTCGTATTTTTCTGTTTTAAGGCAACGTAGTTGGACAAAAGGGAGTCAACTGTCTCCTCTGGTCTCAGGGCAGAAGTTGTCTGAGGGCAGGTGAATCCCTCCTGGTCTCAGGGCAGAAGTTGTCTGAGGGCAGGTGAATCTCTCCTGGTCTCAGGGCAGAAGTTGTCTGAGGGCAGGTGAATCCCTCCTGGTCTCAGGGCAGAAGTTGTTTTGTAGGATTTTCCTCATGGCTGTTTAGTATCATCTGGTCCCAGGGCAGAGACCATTGTTTCCCACAATTTTGTCTGAGGGCAGGTGAATCCCTCCTGGTCTCAGGGCAGAAGTCGTATTTTTCTGGTCTCAGGGCAGAAGTCGTATTTTTCTGTTTTAAGGCAACGAAGTTGGACAAAAGGGAGTCAACTGTCTCCTCTGGTCTCAGGGCAGAAGTTGTCTGAGGGCAGGTGAATCTCTCCTGGTCTCAGGGCAGAAGTTGTCTGAGGGCAGGTGAATCTCTCCTGGTCTCAGGGCAGAAGTTGTATTTTTCTGTTCTCAGGGCAACGTAGTTGGAAAAAAGGGAGTCAACTGTCTCCTCTGGTCTCAGGGCAGAAGTTGTCTGAGGGCAGGTGAATCTCTCCTGGTCTCAGGGCAGAAGTTGTCTGAGGGCAGGTGAATCCCTCCTGGTCTCAGGGCAGAAGTTGTCTGAGGGCAGGTGAATCTCTCCTGGTCTCAGGGCAGAAGTTGTCTGAGGGCAGGTGAATCTCTCCTGGTCTCAGGGCAGAAGTTTTTTGTAGGATTTTCCTCATGGCTGTTTAGTCTCATCTGGTCCCAGGGCAGAGACCATTGTTTCCCACAATTTTGTCTGAGGGCAGGTGAATCTCTCCTGGTCTCAGGGCAGAAGTTGTCTGAGGGCAGGTGAATCCCTCCTGGTCTCAGGGCAGAAGTGGTATTTTTCTGGTCTCAGGGCAGAAGTTGTCTGAGGGCAGGTGAATCCCTCCTGGTCTCAGGGCAGAAGTTGTCTGAGGGCAGGTGAATCTCTCCTGGTCTCAGGGCAGAAGTTGTCTGAGGGCAGGTGAATCCCTCCTGGTCTCAGGGCAGAAGTTGTTTTGTAGGATTTTCCTCATGGCTGTTTAGTATCATCTGGTCCCAGGGCAGAGACCATTGTTTCCCACAATTTTGTCTGAGGGCAGGTGAATCCCTCCTGGTCTCAGGGCAGAAGTTGTCTGAGGGCAGGTGAATCCCTCCTGGTCTCAGGGCAGAAGTTGTCTGAGGGCAGGTGAATCTCTCCTGGTCTCAGGGCAGAAGTTGTCTGAGGGCAGGTGAATCCCTCCTGGTCTCAGGGCAGAAGTTGTTTTGTAGGATTTTCCTCATGGCTGTTTAGTATCATCTGGTCCCAGGGCAGAGACCATTGTTTCCCACAATTTTGTCTGAGGGCAGGTGAATCCCTCCTGGTCTCAGGGCAGAAGTCGTATTTTTCTGTTTTAAGGCAACGTAGTTGGACAAAAGGGAGTCAACTGTCTCCTCTGGTCTCAGGGCAGAAGTTGTCTGAGGGCAGGTGAATCTCTCCTGGTCTCAGGGCAGAAGTTGTCTGAGGGCAGGTGAATCTCTCCTGGTCTCAGGGCAGAAGTCGTATTTTTCTGTTCTCAGGGCAACGTAGTTGGACAAAAGGGAGTCAACTGTCTCCTCTGGTCTCAGGGCAGAAGTTGTCTGAGGGCAGGTGAATCTCTCCTGGTCTCAGGGCAGAAGTTGTCTGAGGGCAGGTGAATCCCTCCTGGTCTCAGAGCAGAAGTTGTTTCGTAGGATTTTCCTCATGGCTGTTTAGTCTCATCTGGTCCCAGGGCAGAGACCATTGTTTCCCACAATTTTGTCTGAGGGCAGGTGAATCTCTCCTGGTCTCAGGGCAGAAGTCGTATTTTTCTGTTTTAAGGCAACGTAGTTGGACAAAAGGGAGTCAACTGTCTCCTCTGGTCTCAGGGCAGAAGTTGTCTGAGGGCAGGTGAATCCCTCCTGGTCTCAGGGCAGAAGTTGTCTGAGGGCAGGTGAATCTCTCCTGGTCTCAGGGCAGAAGTTGTCTGAGGGCAGGTGAATCTCTCCTGGTCTCAGGGCAGAAGTTGTCTGAGGGCAGGTGAATCCCTCCTGGTCTCAGGGCAGAAGTTGTTTTGTAGGATTTTCCTCATGGCTGTTTAGTATCATCTGGTCCCAGGGCAGAGACCATTGTTTCCCACAATTTTGTCTGAGGGCAGGTGAATCTCTCCTGGTCTCAGGGCAGAAGTCGTATTTTTCTGTTTTAAGGCAACGTAGTTGGACAAAAGGGAGTCAACTGTCTCCTCTGGTCTCAGGGCAGAAGTTGTCTGAGGGCAGGTGAATCTCTCCTGGTCTCAGGGCAGAAGTTGTCTGAGGGCAGGTGAATCTCTCCTGGTCTCAGGGCAGAAGTCGTATTTTTCTGTTCTCAGGGCAACCTAGTTGGAAAATAGGGAGTCAACTGTCTCCTCTGGTCTCAGGGCAGAAGTTGTCTGAGGGCAGGTGAATCCCTCCTGGTCTCAGGGCAGAAGTTGTCTGAGGGCAGGTGAATCTCTCCTGGTCTCAGGGCAGAAGTTGTCTGAGGGCAGGTGAATCCCTCCTGGTCTCAGGGCAGAAGTCGTATTTTTCTGTTTTAAGGCAACGAAGTTGGACAAAAGGGAGTCAACAGAACCCGCGATATTTACATCCTGCTGTGAGTTTCAAAGTTTCAAATCACTAGTGCAGGCAGATCCCTCTTGTGTTTGTGTGTCGCTTGGTCGCTCAAAGCAGGATGTAAATACCGGTGTGTATCTATCGCAAGTTCTAGTTGATCTTGTCTGGCGCGGCTTCCGTAGTACAAGTGGCTGTGAGGGAGACTCGCATGCATGCGGGAGCGTGCCTCCAGGCAAATATAGTATAGTGACTGTTTAGGCTAGAAAAATGTATTAAATGATGTAGTTTCGAGTAAACTCTGGGTGTCGCCACTTCAGGACACTTGGATTGCAGCGGACGAGCAGTATGGAGGAAAATTACAAAGTTTTTGTGTAGTTTTATGGACCTTTTCATCTCGGACACCATTTACGCCGTTATATGGATTTTTGCTGCAGGAGGGTACCCCCGCGGGTCTCCAGCTGCACTTTGAGGAATAAGAAACTACACCGGACTTCTCATCAGCATGAGGGTTAGTCGATAATGACTGAATTTCGTTCTAGAGTGAACTATTCCTTTAAGCTGGGAGGACATTTTCAAGGGTGTTGGTACTGCAGTGCAACCAGAGGATCATTTCTGGCACATCAGAGACTCTGTCTGTTGAGGAAATTACAACGACTTTCTAACAGCAAAGACAATTCTACTGCACCACTGTAAACATGTAAAACAAGTCCATGTAAAGTCAAATGATCTCTTTTTTCTCTGCCAGCTCTTAGGAGACGGTCTGGAGTGGCATCCAGTTAGAGTTGTGGGTTTTTTGACCTCGTACACTGTGTTCACTACATGTTCTTGTCAGTTCACCACAGTGTTCTCCTGTACTGGCTGTAATTTGTGTGGAAAACAGAGGCATGAAGAAGATGGACAACAACAGATGTACGTCAAATGACGGTAGCTGAAAATGAAAATGTCTCCTGACTTCAATTTAAACCCACTTTAATTTCTATCACCAGGAGTCTCTCGATCAAAACAAAAGAGTAAGCAGTGTGGGATCATGGGAGTTGTTTTCATTTTTAACAACCACCACTGCTAATGAAGATCTATCTGAAGTGACTCAGGCAGAATTGTTTACCGATGAAGAAATGTTTTAAAGTTTTATTCACGTTATTTTTAGTCCTGTACGCCGGCGTCTTTCCTCACTCTCTGAGTCTCTCAGAAGTTATAGCGTGATCTTTTCCTAACCCTAACAAAGTGTCTTTTGTGCCTAAACCTTACCATACTAGTTTCGACATATCTGTGGTTTGCTGAATAGTACATTGCCAACATTTCTTCATGTGACTGGGTTGGTATAGGCTGAGAGGTCTGCAAGATTTGGGGGGTAATACAGATTTTCAAACATTTATTTGCTGCAACTCTAAAAATTGTATGACAGGTAACAAACAGTAGTCAGTATCAGGCAGAAGGAAAGTCTGTGACAATGTGGCGTTTGAAGCTCCATGCAGCCTCACTAACGAGCCTCACACTGAATCCTGCAGAAACCTTCTCCCTTTTTGTTGCCCGAGCTTTATTTCTCCTTCAGCCTCCCCGCTGAGGGGCGTGGAGTGCTCACTGTACTTGCCGAAAGAAGAAAAAAAAAAGTCAACACAACACAATCACAAGTCCGGCGAGAATTCACAGATTAGTACTGTATCAGTACAATCTGCCTGGAGAGAAGCGAGCTCCCACCTTCCACACAGACTCAGACTCTTAAGTGTGATTCTGCATCTCTGCTGGTCTTAGTTTGTATTTATAGTTTACATCCTCGGCTGCTTTTTGAAAATCCATTCTGCATTGAATCTCACACAAAAGACGACGACGATGAGAGTGCTTTTGTTTGACACTTCAGATTTGAATCATACGCAATAAAAAAAATTTAAAAAACTCCCTTCATTTGAGTTGCAAATGCAGCTTGAGGATTTTCAGAGCAGCTTTCGGCAGAGTGGGATGAAATCTGTGATGCATATATGTGACTCTGCATGAAAAATGAAGGAAGAGAATAAGGAGTACGGAAAAAACTCAAAAAGCATCTTTCCAAGGATTACAAGGATATATATATATTTTTGGCTCCAAACTCAGATCTTTATGTGCAGAATGGCAATACTCGAATACCTTTATGAGCCAAAAACTAACCTGTAATGACTTGAACAAACAGACACATATATTTGTACTGGCAACAGAAAAAAACAAAAACATGTGGAGAACATGCTCAAACCATCTTTTTATACATTGGTGCTATTGAAAGAAGCTACAACGGTCAGATATAAGATCAATCAGGTCTTCAGAAATCAATTTCGGCTTATGGAGACCTAGATTGTGCTGGACGAGCTGTATGGAGCAATTTGCTGTTTTTTCAAATGCTGCAATGTTGTTTTGCTGTGAAACTCCAGAAATGTTTTGCGGACTACTAAACTTCACCGGACTTTCCATCAGCATGAGGGAACTGAATTTTCTTTGTGTGAGTAACACTACATTAGGAAGCTACTGAGATTTTTCTAAAACAGTTAGCTGCTTCACAGGCTTTTCACCCTGCAGAGACAAGTGGATCTGGGGCAAAACAATGGATCTCTGTATTCTAAAGAGAGTCATTTTAAGACACTGAATATGGCACAAAATACAGTTTATCCGCAGTACAAAAATACACCAGCCTAGTACAAAAACCCACATTTGTCGTAACTGAAGCCAAAAGCCCGTTTGGCCTGGCTGGCACTTCAAGAATGAGCTGACAATGGCTGTCCAGTGTGACAGGATCAACAGTACCTGGCCATCTGCTTCTCAGCATCACACTCCCTCCAGTCCAACACTGAGAGTGCCAGGAACCTACAGCACTGACGTCAACGCACGGACACACTGGACAGATTCATACCACGGCTCTGATATCACACACTCATGAATCATGTGATTTAAGCAACGGAGGCATTATTGGAAGAGCAAGCAGAGAGTGTTTATGCAAATCTGAATTATGTTTTTGTGAAATTAATCATGGAGGGAGAGGCCAGACACATTATGAGTCAAATGTTTGGGATCGTAAAACTGATATATTCTTTAATCCAAAGCGATGGGAGTTGATCAAGTGAGTTGTCTGTTGTGTGTGTGTGTGTGTGTGGGGGGGGGGGGGGGTGGGGGGGGTGGGGGTGGGGGGTGGGGGGTGGATGGGTGGTTGGGGGGAGAACAAGCCATTTCTTTCATCCACCACACAGCAGAAGACGGATGGCTGATGACCAGCACCTCAGGCATTCTCCATTGGCCCGTTGCACATTGCCTGCATGTGTTCACTTACTGCATTGCTCTAAAAAAACATTTTCCTTTCCTTTTTCAGTAGTCTCCTTGACCCAGAAAACACACGCACAGACACACACACACACACACACACACACATACACACACACACACACACACATGCACCGCTCTCCCAAACTCACGCCCTCCTTATCTTTCCGTGGAGACTTTAGCTCAGTGCAAATTCAAGTGGAAGGGGTGAGAGCAAGTTTAGGCTTTATAACACCCAGTTTTTTTCATCATCATCTGGGTCGAGCGGGAGGGTTCTGACTCCTTCCCTTCAGCTGCACATTAATGAACTGCTCTCAGTAAATTAACCATAGCGAGCTTTTGTGGCAGCCTCGTTTTCAGGTGCTGCTGAACGGCTCCTAACAGGACTTGAGGTGAGCCGAGACTCCACACAGAGGGAGTGTCTGCTATAAGTGCTGATATGAGCTTTGATGTTCACGACTCCACACTCCCCAGCTTATGCTGGAGGTGCTGTCCCATATTAGCCCATCCTGCCTGTGATCTGACAGGGAGAGGGAGAGCTCGCTGCGTGGATGCATTATTCATTACCGAGCCTGACTCAAAGCATCTTCTGCTTTCAGAGGAACTCAAATCCCAGTAGGAGAAAAAAAAAAAGAAGATTTCGATTCCATATGAACTCATAACATCCATCCTGAGTGTGACTGAATATTATAACGTGTATTTTATAATTCAACTGTGTTTTCGTCACAGAGTTATGGAGTCATTTGCATCAAAGATTTACTATTAAGTGATTATCTCATTTTATATTTTAATGTGTTGTCTTGTGATTTTAGCAGGATTAGTAGGATTAGGATTTTATTTCAAGAGTAGCAGGAACCCAGCTGCAGGGATATCACTGCACTGAAGACTTTTTTAATACATTTTGTCCTAATGATGGCTTGATACTTGCACAAAAACTTGTTCTGTTAGGTGGATGGTTAAAATTGGAAAAGGAGTGTTGATTGAAGTTGATTTCAGCTCCTTATTGTTTTCCTTAAATACAATTTCCGTTTGTTTGATTGTTTTTTATGGAAAAACCAAAAATTTGAAGACTGACTTTGGTTTGCATGTTCCACATTTTAGCGCAAGGCCTTGGTCTCAACACACTCTGGTCTTCCTCATGACTTGGTCTTGCTTTAGGTGGTCTTGACTGCAATAGTTTATAATGATAGAAACGTGATCATCCACAACTATCAACGTTCTGGCACCAAACACACATTGCGCTCTCCAGATGAGTCAGCTGCTTAGGAAAATGGTTACTGATGATATTTTACTGCTATAAGTAGCAAAAAACACCCAGAAGGATATGGGTTCATCAAAGATGAGAGGAGTTAGAATAATCCTGGAAGCCCAGAGATGCCAAATTGATTTGAAAAGATGTTATTTACACCCTCACTTCAGAAGTGGTGTGCGCTGATGCTTTTAGTTAAGCAGCAACAGTAAAGATTTCAGCCCCCCAAAAAGGGGCAGTGTGAACAACATCTTTTCTAATCACCTTAGGATCTCAAGGCTTCCAGATACTTGGATTATGATTTTATGCTTTTACACAGTTGTTTTTTTGACGTTTTTTTACGTACGACCCCATGTTCTTCAGTTGTTTGTGAGAATTCTGCAACTCTGTTTTGCTGTGAAAAACCAGAAATGGCTTGTGGACTATGAAACATGACTGAATTTTCACTTTTGGGTGAACTGTTCCTTTAAATTAAAGCTATTGATCAGCTTCTAAATGGATCTTGTGGAGAGATTAAAACTGACACTTACTTGTCTTCATTATTACCACAAATGTCATGAATCCATGTGGCACAAATAGCTGAAGTTATGAAGAAATGTGAAAACAGAGTTTTATTTATCTTCATCTATAAAGCACTGAGAGAAAGAATTCTTTTCATCCTTCGTCTTTGCACTTGTGTGCTTTTCACTCCCCCCCTTCCCCTCCAAAAAAACCTGACGGACAAAACAACATCTCCTGTGGGAAAACAAACTCTAACAAACCTGCCAATTAGGAGGAACTCTCCGGCTACTCCGAGCCGTCTCATGGCCATGAGCAGCCCGCGGACTGTCATGCCTTCACAGAAGCAGACGACGACTCTGGCTTTAGGCAGACGCTCGCGCAGCTTCCTCAGCAGCCTGTCAAAGTGCTTCTCCCCGGCGTTGCTGTAGATCTTGTCTGAGTGGGCGATGCAGAGGCCGTCCTGTGAGGCGAGCTCTTTGAACACTTCCATCCCGCTCTCGCCGTAGTTACCTGAGAAAGACAAGAGGAGCTGTTGAGTTTCATTCAAGAAAGAATCGGTGGAGTCTGATTCACAGCTTCATTTCAGATTGTTTAATCATCTAAACATGGTCTTTCATCAGGGAGAGTTTGCTGCGAAAACACATCGCCTCCTTTAGTATTTAAGTGGCCCGTTACGATTTCTTTTTATGGAATCAAGAGCAGAACAACTAGAGCAAACAGGGTGACCTCGACAGCTGTATCTGAGGACGAGGGGAGCACTATTAGGTTACACCATCGCTGATAAACCTGAGAATTTATCTGACAGGCTTCAGCATTTATGCAGAAATACATCTGCTTATAATGACATCTTCATCTCAGTAAACACAGATGTCTTGCCAGGTTCTGATTGGATTTTTTATCAGCTTATCACAAGTACAGATGAGATTCCAGCAGCTGCTTTATGTGTATTTCACGTATGCATATCACATTTCTCCTTTGCTCAGCACTGTGGGTGGAATCTTAATTATTATGATCTGTATCCTAATTTATATACTCTAGATAATGTAGTTTTCATATAATCTGTTAATCTTATGAAAGATTTGTGGAAAAGTAATGCCAAAGTATGTTTTTTTAAATTTTAAAAGAGCAAAAAGCAGCTGGGTTTAGTACAAAACAGCCCAAAGACACGACTTTACATGAGACACGTGCATTTCTTCAGTATTATATATATACATTCCTCCCCAGCCCTGGATAAAATGTTGGCAGTTAACCTTTCTGCAAACCACGTGCACGCTCACAATTGTACGTGCCATATTGACATTTCTGCAAATCAAGTCACATCACGTTCACATTACATGTTTGTGACCTTACTTGTATCTCAGGAGGTGGAGGGGGATGGTGGTGGTGTTACTGGCAAGAAGGCTGTCAAGCCAGTGACCGCAGTTCAAGACGAGTTTCAACATTTGTAAGCAGGACAGCACTGGATATTTTTGAAGACCTTTGGGTTTCCAGCCTTGTTTGTGCCGACAAAAAACAGGTATTTCTGACAGGGAGCTGCGTTTGTGGTGAGCAAAACAGGTATTTTAAGCCAAAACATGATCCCTAACCATGTGTTTTTTGTGCCTTAACCTAACCAGATCATCAGCACAGTCAAAAGACAAAATGAAAAAGCTAAAGAAACACAAGTTGCAGCATAAAGACATGTATAGTTTCAACATATCTGTGGTTTGTAGAAACATTAGTAGCATTTGAAGCCAGTGAAATATGGCCAATGAGGAAGGTACTCGGTACATTTTAGCTGTAAATTTATTATGTTATCTTATGTTTGCTTTGTCCTTGTGAGAAATGACAAAACAAGTGAACATAACATAACAAGTAAAAGTGTCATTTTTCATACTTCCATTGTTGTTATTGTCTCAACTGGACAAAGTGTGATTTTGAGACTGTAAAAGCAGAGGAAAATAAAATACTCCTTTGGATAAGTGAGATTGAAAGTGTTTCTTTTGTTTCTTGTACTTTGACGTTTCTTTATCTTGCTCGGGTCTTTCTCTCCTTTAAGCTCTTGATTTTGTTGTGACATACAGCACATAAGTCAAAACTGGTTCTTGATTAACTGATTATTCAATCTGTTCAAGAAAAGAGCGATGGATCATCTTGAAATTGTTTGCTTTGTCATATAAAACAGAGAAAAGTAGCAAATCCTCACTTACAAAAGGCTGAAAACATGTTTGGAATTTCCATTAATCAACTAATTGTTTGAGCTCTACTTACAACAGCAGCTGACACCTGCAGAAGCCACTAAATCAAGAAGAGAAAAGAAAAGAAAAGAAAAGAAAAGAAAAGAAAAGAAAAGAGAAGAAAAGAAAAAGGAAAAGAAGAAAGTCTCTTGATGATGTGCAACCAGTCTTCATGGGTTTTGATGCATAAAGACGAGCCCTACATTCTCCACAAAGCCAGACCTCACAAAGCGAGCACCCAGGACACCATTTTCTCTCCTCCTCTGAAATTGCTCTCTATTTATACTGATATCATGTAGATGAGCCCAACACACAAGATCAAAAATGTCTGCAGCCATCTGCTGTTAGAACAGCAGTCTAAATATGTCATTCACAGGATAAAACACTGCATTATTGCAGCAAAACACAGCAGTGCTCAGCTGGTGGAGACGGCTCAAATCTCCTGCCTCTGTGCTGAGATGTGCTTTTTTTTGCCCTCTTGGTGGATCAACAGGAAGAAAAAACACTAAGTAAACAGGACTCATTCATTAAAGTGGTATCTACTGATTTTACACATAAAGTTGAGTTAACTTGTCACGATGATTTTCTAAGATGATGAAGTACTATAACGATGCTATCAGGGAATCAGGTGACTTAGTAAAAAGTACATACACCCAGACTTTCACTGCTGTTTGTGTCCCGTGTAACATCGAAAGTACTTAAGTTAGCTGCTCAGTTGTTTTAGTCCAAACCTTGATTTCTTCCTAATCGTCTCCTAAACCTAACCAAGCAGTTTCGGTGCTCACCTGGACACCAAAGATGCTGCTGTTCATGTGTCATTTGAAACCAAAAGTACTTAACTTACATCACATACGTCAAATAACTTAACACAGTTATTTCAACCCAAACTGTGATCTTTTTCTAAAGCTAACCCAATTATTTTGGTGCCTAAACCTAACCAAACACAACCATATGATGATAAAGTTCCAGTAAGACGTAGGTCTGGTTTGGCAGCCGATGTATTCTTCAACATTCAGTTATTAGGCCCAGCACACCAAACCTCAAAGAGCTAGCAGCAAAAAAGCTGCACTTAAACACACCACAAAGACTATAGCCAGAATCAACGAAAATTTAAGGTTTTTTTTTAAGCTTTAAGTAAAGTAACAAAGTTATTTTAGCCCAAACCGTAATCTTTTACTAACCTTTTCCTAAATCTAACCAAACCTGGTGCACACCAAGAGTTTTAACTGAACTGCTGTTCGTGTCCCATTTGAAACCAAAAGTAAGTTACTTATGCAACTTTTGTAACATTATTTTACCGTTTAAAGCCTTTTCCTAAACCTAGCCAAGTACTTTTGGTGCCTAAACCTAACCAACCACATGATGACGGAGGTCTGGGACGCTTGTCACTGTACTTTTCAAAAGTCATGGGGCCTAGACATGTATATTCTGCACCTGCATGAGAGGAAATAACTCTCCATACCACCAGGTAGCGCTAGTCTGAATTTGTCAATCATTAAAAGGAAACTGAAGGGCTCAGGACTGCTGATGTACTAACTGTTGTTACGATAAAGCAGCAGTTTTCACACCACTCTTGCACATATAGACATTTCTAATCGAGAACATATCTTATAATGCAAATGTCAACGAAGAGATGGAGCCGAAAAATAAGGATAAACTGAAACAAACTGGTGAAATCATGGATGCTAAAGTGACAGGCTCGAGGGGCTTTCGCTTTTCAGCTTCCACGTGCTCAGTCGGCCTTAAAGCTGCCGACAAGGGCAGACTAGTGCCAATGATGCAGGAAACATCACAAAAAGTAGAGCCACAGACACTTAACGACGGCTCGGATATCTTCAGCCTTGTGTGTCGGGGCCTTTCAATGATAAGCTATGTCGTTTTGGAAGTAATTGTGACATGTATTCAGTCGTTTAGGTTCATGGCACGTTGATATGAGGGATTAAAAAGTCAGGATATGGCTTCTTTTCCTGCTTCACCTGCTGACTCTCTCTTTTAATGTGTCTCTTGTGAGTCTTGTTGTTATATGAGTGCAATAAATCACTGAAGCAAGAGCGATGTGTCTTACCCTCTGTGTGCACTGCAGACACATAGGTCCAGTTGTATCGTTTGACGATGTCCAGGAGGGCCCTGGCCTGAAGGGTGTCTGAGGGCACGACCCTGAGGAAGTACTTAAATAAGGTCTTATCACTGAGGTCAATACTGGTGGCAGAATATGCGATCTGCGGGATGTTGAACAGCTGCAGGAGGTTTTGAACTTGAATTGCGACTGAGCTCGAGCCGGGCCCGATGACCCCTGCGATGGGCTTCTTGGTAGGCGGCGGCTGACTGGAAGGTACCCCCTCGATGCACCACCTGGAGCCGTCCCTGTCGTCCCTGATGGAGATGAGAGAGTCTCGTATGAACTCGATGCTCTGCTCCAGAGCCACCGAGGAGTGCCAGCAGGAGTCCCTGATCTCACAGCCCAGGGTGATGTTGGGCAACAGGTTCGGGTCCGAGTTAATCCGATCCAGCGTGTGGAACATGGCCTCCACTCTTTGGATGCCGTACTGCTCACGAACCTCCCCACATTTCCTCTCCGCCACCTTCTCAGCTGAGGGTTGGTGGTGCACAGAGAAGAGGGCGCCGATTATAACATCCCCGTCCATCCTGGCCACCAGACGAGAGGCAGAACTCGGCACCACCGACCTCTGATACTTGCCGTTAGACAACACAAAGGCCTCAAACAGCAAAACGGGCAAGTACAGAATGCTGATGGCAGTCAGGTAAATCATATTCGACATTGTGCCACAGGTGCTGAACGTTGAATCATGTCCACTTGGCCATAATGGAGGTCCATCAATCCACTTTGGGATGAAATGTTGACTAAATCGGCTGTTTCTTCATCAGTGTTGTCGCCCTAAATGTGAGACATGGAGCATTAAATCCTGTTTTTCACACACACTGCACTGGATCTCAAGACTAGGAAAAAGACTTTTTGTTAGAAATCTTACATACTGCACCTTTAATGCTTTTCTTTGTCTAGAGAATGAATTCGAACTGTCACGTTAGGCTCAGAGAAATAGTGATTTTTGATTTTTAATGTTAGTTTAAGTAATCATATAATAGAGAAAACAATCAGCAGATGAATCAATATTGAGTATAATCATTACTGTATTTGCAGCCTTGCATGTGACAGTCATTTGACTTCTCTAACTGTTGTTTCATTGGGTCAATTGCATCAACGTTTATGAAATGTTGACTGATTTAATCTTCCTTCTTCATTTTCTATCAGAAATCATGCAAAGGAGAGTGAAAGCAGACATTAAAGTTCACGCAAATAGGCAAAGTTGTGAGACTCTTGTTGTAATAAAGTATGAAATGACCTACATGATAAGATTTAAGGACACTAAATGCTCCATTTGAGGGATAAAAAGTCCCTTTAACAGGAATCCTTCAGAGTTTCAGCACCACGGACAGCTGCCTCTGTGGAGGCTCTCATTCATTCAAGCTGATCTATTTCAACATGCGACTGTTTCTTCAACTTTTACCCCTGATAGCATCACATACAGACACTGGGATCAGTTGAATCCTCTCTTTTTTATTAAAAAAAAAACAAAAACTGTCTGACAGCTGACTGGAGCTGCTTGGTCTCAGCTCTGCAGCCGGTGTCATTTACAGGACAACATTTCCAACATCGTCACCTACATCCACATGCATCCCAATTAGAGGGTGAGGCTTAACAGCCTAACAGAGCAGACTGAATATTCAAGCATGTTAAGCAAACGCTCCATATTAAAGAGGCAGTGTGTGTCTGCAAAGCACCGAGTCTAGTAACTGGGAATGACTTCACCTACCTGCAGCAGGCGATTCGAGACATATCTGGTCTGTGTCTCTGGTGAAGCAGCCAGACTGGACTCCAGCTCTTCTGCTGAGAAAACACTGAGCAACTGACTCACTCTCTCTCTCTCTCTCTCTCTCTGTCTCTGTGTGTGTGTGTCTCTCTCTCTGCACTGATCATGAAGTGCCCCCTTCTTCTCCTCTTCCTCACTGCATCTTGTAAGCGGGTCACACTCACTGCAGTGCCCCTGTTTCGAAGCCAAAATCCTTCCTCACACGTCAGAGGGATGTTTCAGACAATCAGTTCATGGCATTTTTTTTTTTGACAGAATGTATTCAAGTGCACATGAGGGGGGGTGGAAGCAGGCAATTCAAGAAATATGTCGCTTGAAAAGACAAGGTAAAGATATCAAATCCATGTGAAGAACAAGGTTGTTTATTCTGCTGATGAAAACTGAAGGGACTGGTCAAACTTCACATAATCAGTCCAGCATCGTCGTGTCTGTCAGAGACAGATGTGATGCACCTGCAATTCACCGCTGCAGCCTTGAGAAGATCAAACTCTGCTGCCACCGTGCGGCTCATTCACAGTATTGCAGCTGCACCATGATTTTTAAATACAACGAGAAGGTCACAAAAAATCTTCCCAAGGCTAAAGAAGAATGGTTTAACTCACTAGTAGAGCCATCAATATGAGGTTGACCTCTGTTGTTTTTATTGAACATCTTTTCTATTTGGAAAAAGCAAAAAACCCTCTTATAACTAAATAACTTGGTTATTTGATGAGTTTAAGGATGATTTTTCTTGTTTATAAATACAAGCTGATACTATCAGCCAATGATCATCTAGCTGTTGATTGGTTCCCCACTATATTAATGATGCCTGACATGATTATTAATTTTAGTTATTTAATTTTATAATCTGAACTTGATCTATTGACTATTTAAGTGTGAACTTATTCTATTTAACTATATTTACCGAATTTAAGTTTATTTTTGTGTTCATTCATTTGTTAATGTATTTATTTTGTGGTTGTTGTAGCCTGATGGTTGTTTAATTTGTGCTATTTTTCTCTAGGAATGCACTGTAATTTCCATGATTTTGTATCATAAGATTAAATACTTTTTTTTTAAAGTTGCAATGACAGCAAAGCTTATAAAGTGCTGATTAAGACATACTTCACTTTGCATCAAAAATATTGCAAAATGTATTTTTAAAGTAATTAATCTGTCTTAAATTAATTAATTACTCTTTCTATAGCTTATCAGAAAGGGATAACAAAAAACGAGAACTATTATTTAATCAAAACAAACAAAATTGAATCAGAAAAATACGATAAATTAAGAAATATTACTACAAAAATATTGTTTATAAAAGAATGCTCATTATAACAAATTGATATAGTATCAGTCCACAAATAAAATTAGTGAGTAATTTTTATTTTAGTGGCAGTGGTTAAAGCGCGAGTAGTGCCGGAGTTACGCCACTTCCGGTGGGATCTTATTTCAGAAAAACTTTGCGACTTTCTCAAGTTGAAAAATTATCTTTTAAATTAACAAACATCATATGTGACATTCATGACACAATTCAAACGGGATCAGAAAAATATCTCTCTCTCCATCCACATCTCATCCACTACAGTACGGAAGTTTATTCTGAAATAAGATCCCGTGCGGAAAACCGGAAAAGGCGTGACGTGCGTTGTCCCCAGCCCTGACGTCACTTCCTGCATTTAAAAATGGCGAACAGCAACATTGGGGCATGAATGTATTATTTGGGGTCGGTGAACGTGTGTTTTGGTGCGTGTTAGGCGGATTATGTGGAGCTGCTGGGACGTGAAACGACTTCGGGTGCGGCGATAGAAGCCGGAGCGCTTTGTGGGAGGCTCGAAGAGTAAATGTGCTTGTTTTTATTCGCTTGTTTACAGTCAGACGATAAAAATACGCAGCCGCACAGCCTCAAAGTGTTCTCATTTTGTAACAGGGTTCACGCACTGCACACCTGCTGCCAGTTTTCTCGGATTAAAACTTAATCTAAACTAATTAGTGTATTTAAAAACGGTGTTGTGTCAGCCAAAAATGAACTAACACACTCGTTAGCTAGCTAGCAGTCGCTTTACTGAGAGCTTTGGTACCTGATTAATACAGAAGATGAGATGTGAAGTGAAAGAAGTTAGCTGCTCCACCTTGTGTTAACTCATGTACATCAAATACACAATAAGTGCACAAGCATGTCGTGAAATAGTTAGTTTGCCTTGTGGGATATCTGTTATTCACACACAAGAACACTTTACTACTTCTGCTTCTTCTTCACTACTTTGACTACATTACTTCATTCTTCCAGTCAGCTTCATTTTGGAGGCGAATATTGTACTTCTTACTCCACTTTATTTGATTATGATTTGTGATTGTAGTTACTAGTTACTTTCCAGAGCACATTTTCATTAGGCGAGGCAAGTTTATTTGTATAGCACAATTCAGACACAAGGCAACTCAAAGTGCTTTATGGGGGCATAACATTACATTAAAAGGCATTTAAAAAATTGCATTTAAAATACATCAAAAACAAGTAGGAAGACATCAAGAAGCAAAACATTAAAAGCAAGTTAAGAAATAGGAAAGTAAGCTAAGGTAGAATAAGTTTAAAAGAGACAAGAAAGAATAAAAGTCACAGTGCAGTTCAAAGCCTTGAAACTGCCTCAATGAAAGGATGTGGCAAACAAAAAGGTCTTCAGCCTTGATTTAAAAGAGGTGAGAGAGGAGAAAACACTGACTTTAAAAATCAGAAAAACACCGAACATCAGATCAGATAATTGGCCAGGCAAGTAATCGATCACACTTTCCAAATTGAACAGGTGTGGACCGTAGTATACAGTATATACATGTAAAAAATGTAGGAAAAATGTAACCATCAAAACCACAAAAAATGAAACCAATGAGTGATTGGTGGAAAGGTTGAAGGTTAGATATATGTAGAAAGGGCTGGAGTTGGTTTGTTAATATTGGAATATTTTGTGATGATCATTTTCAATTATGATTCAATATTGTCCTCATGACTTAGCCCTTAGACAGAAACTAGAATTTTTTGGTAATTAACACTTCATTTGCTTTTTGTGCAGAGTTTAACCATGAGTAGCCGAAGAAAGAGGGCCCCTCCCGTGAGGGTGGACGAGGAAGACAAGAAGAGGTTGAACTGGAACATGCTGGAGGACCGCAAGAACGAGACGATTCAGGAAGATGACCAGATACCAACCTCCTCCGTTCTTCCTGTAGACCCGACTCCCAGTAGCACCTTGCTCTCGACCGCCGAGGACGTCACAGAGACGGCCTGTACCAGCACTGTCCGGTTTACAGAGGAACTCCCTGGTACGTCGTCAGATGGCGTCTCTGCCTCAGCCTCCCTGGCCCTCACCGTGGAGCCAGCTTCGAAGCTGGGCCACATCTGGAAGGCGCTCATTGGGGAGTTCAGCATCCGGCCGGCTTGGATCCCATCTGACTGTGAACAGAGAGCTTTCATCCTCCACAGGATGGGTGAGCAGCTCTGCGTCAGTTACAGTAGCTGTGATGAGAGTTCAGGACTGCAGTGGCGGCCTGATGAGGACACTTGTACAGCGGAGTACAGCCTCAGTGTGATCCCACTGGAGGACTTCGACTGGCTGCAGAAGAGGAGGGTGGTGCAGCTCTGCCACCAGACTAAAGGGGAGTCAGTCAAGGTATGAGATATATGAGATATAAGATATTTCAAAGAAAAGAGAATGAGATTAGAGCCCAACTAATACTTGATATTTGGGGTCAATGCTGATATTGGGAAGTAAAAAAATTTGATATCGATATATCTGCCAATATACACACAATATCTGCATATATGTGGCTATCAAACACCCTGTTACAAAGATATGTAACAGTAGCAGGATATTTTAAAGTTTAACAATAAACATAATTATCTTAAATTATATCAGTGCACTGAAGCAGTAAACATCATTGGGAGCCAAAGCCTTAAACAGTCAAATCCACTGTCATAGTTTTTGTTTGGAATGAAGAAAACCTTCATACCTGCTCCTTATGTTGGCGAACAGTCAAAGTTCTTCCCTCCAATAGCTGTTGTCTTTGTGTGTCTGGCAGGTGGGGATTTACTTGCTGGAAACAGGGCTCGGGAAGCCCGAGTTCCTCAGTGAGGGAAATGCTCGGATGAAGAAAGCAAATCAACTCATGCAGAAGTTAATGGAGTATTTCTACGATTTTATTATCCCCGGTAAGTGTCTGCTTTAATGCATGCTTTGATCCAAGTCATCAAATACCACGACTGCCTCACCATTAAATTCATGTAAAGCAGTGTGAGGCTTGAAGCGAGTATAATCCTAAACAGTAATTATAATAAGAAACATTCTGTCTGGAAAAATAAGATTTCTCTGCTGTGTTTTTCATGTAGAAGTTGTAGAGAATGATGAGGAGGAATGCGACACCGACCTGGAGAGGCAAAATGTCGAGGAACTCTACGACTACGTCAGACATCAGCACCAGAGAGAGAACCGGGAGGTGACATACGACGTCCAGCACAAAGCTCTTATTCCTGTTCTCAGACCCTATCAGAGCCAGGCTGTCAACTGGATGCTGAGGAGGGAGAAATTCAGGAACACTTCACCTAAAGGTACTCACTTTTGGTCTGGTACACCTGAACATTGCCACCCTGATTCTTTACTGCACTCTTGACTGATGGTTATACTAATTCTTTTCTAGTTAAAGAGGACTATTATGTAAAAGCAACCTCTATGTTACAGGTTATTAAGCTTCTGTTGTGGAAAAGGCCCATTAGAGGCTCATTAGAACAATGAGGACTGTTAAGATTGTCAATAATTCCTATGTCTTTGCAGAACAAATGCTGCATTTCCTCTGGAGGGAGATGATCACCTTGTGTGGAAAGAAGTTGTTCTATAACCCTTTTACTGGCTGGTAAGAAATTGAATCCCCTCACGGTAACAGGTCAATTCACTTAAATCACAAAAACATATTTCTGTTTTACTAACAGTTCTAGCTACCTAGAAAGATCTAAAATCTTTGCTGCCATCACTGAGCAAAAGGGATGAATGGATTTATTTAAGGTGCCCAAAACATAAAAAAATAACATTAGAAAAGCTTAAGAGCAACTTATTTTTCCAGAAACAATATTTTTATTACTCAAAATAATCTGCTGACTTTATTGTTAACAACTTTCAGAGAAATGTGTTCTTCAATTTGACCAGCACAACATTCACCTCCATTGTGGTGGGTCAACGGCAAAGATGTCATAAACTTGTATCTCAATAACTCAACACCTCAAACCGAACCAACATGGAAGTATTTTTATTTTTTTTATTTTCAGCTTAATCCGAGAATTTCCCCTGGCGGGTGTTGAGTGGCCTGGTGGGATCCTGGCTGATGAAATGGGGCTGGGAAAGACGGTGGAAGTTCTGGCTCTTATCCTGTTTCACACTCGACAGGGCCTGGCGCAGGAGACCCTCACCCTGCCTGTGGTGAGGATCAGTAGGCAGCAACAGTTTAAAAGACAGAATATCAACTTTAACTTAACTTGCAGTGCTATTTATTTGTATTATTTTGAGTAACTTGTTTTATGACTAAGTAAAGTCATGATTTCTTCATTCAAATGTATCTTTTTGGCGCTTTGAATTCCATTATATTCAAGATAAGGCAGACATCTCTATATCCTCAAAACTCAGCAACAGTTATAGAAATATTCGTATAACATTGGACATTTTTCTACTGTTTTATTTTTTTTAACGTGCTCTGTATAGGAGGCATCAACTAACCTGTGAAAATGTAAAATCTCTTTTGTTCTTGCAGGGAAAATCTGTAAATTTCTTCGTACCTCCTCCTCCCCTTGAAAGACAGAAAGTTAACCGCTGCAAGACCGAAGTGCAGCCGAAAATAAAAGCATCATACCCAAGTATGTCACTCACAATCCTTTCACACATCGCAGCTTTTATTGCCACTGCAGTTTGATTGAGATTTTTTCTGTGCAGCTGTGCGAGTCATGCTCCTCACTGCAATCAAGGAGATGAGAACTGGCAAAGGGGCCTCCGTCAACGCCATCTTCACCTACATCCGTGCCACTTATGGTTATGACCTCTTAAAGAACCGTAACCACATCAAGAAGACCCTGGTGAAGCTGATAGATGAGGGGCTGGTTGATCGGGTCAAAGGTCGAGGCTTGGCAGGGTCGTTTAAGCTGGGAAAGAAATACAAAGAGACAAAGAAGATGTTAGCAGGAGCATCCAAGACTGTAAGAATAAAGAGCTTCAAATATGAATGTTTTGTGTGACAAATATTACTTTGTTGTATTATCTAATTGTGTCTGATTTCTTTTTTTGCTAGACTTATAAAAGCACAGAGAGCACGCCCAGGAAGATGTTTCAGAGACGAGCAAAAGAGAAGGCAGAAGCAGCTCTGCAAAACTCTCTGACAGAAGATCAAATGGATCTGTACTCTCCTACATCTGAGTGTCTGGCACAGAAGGAAACGGAAACAAAGAAGCAGTGGGATGAAAGTCTGAAGGAGAGGGCAGATCAGTCAGACAACATGCTGGATACGTCCACGACAGCCTCACAGACGTCTCAGGATAAGTCAGACACACAGGACATTTCCAGACTGGTTGATCTACCTGAAGAAGCTCCTCAGCTTGACTCGCATGAGGAGACAGAAACACCCACCAGAGCATCTGTTTTCCCTTTCAACACCCCGGATTACCGCTTTGAGTGTATCTGTGGTGAACTGGGTATTGTTGACTACAAGGCTCGCGTCCAGTGTATGAACTGCCAGCTGTGGCAGCATGCAGACTGTGTAAACTACAAAGAAGAAAGCCTTGAAACGACACCTTTCTACTGCCCTCACTGCCTGGTCGCCATGAAACCCGTCTCCACCGGCGCCACCCTCATCATCTCCCCGAGCTCCATCTGCCACCAGTGGGTGGAGGAGATCAACCGGCACATCAGGTCCTCCTCACTGCGAGTGCTGGTGAGAAAGTAGATGGATGTAGATGTTCTTTTATCCACAGGGTTGAAATGTTACATGTTACCATCTCACACTTCTGCGATAATTCAACAGAAATTAGAGCCAAATGTTAGGATGTCTTTTGTCTCTCAGGTTCCCAAATGTGACTATTTTTCCTGCTGGTGAAGCATTGAAATAAAAACAGCTGCATTTTCTATAGAATGATCAGCCATGTTAGCCGTTAACAAATAAAATTGAGTACCAATGTTTTAAAGCATCACAACTACGTATGTTTCTATCATGGATGGTGGAACGAAAAAAGTCAGATTCTCACCCTGACACAGTTATCAGAACCTCTGCACACCAGCAGCACGTTTGGAAAGTGTCTTTATTTGGTGTGGTGGGTAGATGGGTACATTCAATTGAAAAGTCTAAAGTCTAAATAACATTTAAATTTAGCCTTAGTTGCCATAACTACCTCTAACCTCTTCAACTTGTGTGTTTTGTCAAGCCTGATGCAAGTTGCACAGTCACACATTATTAAGATGGCATTACTTACACGCAGCCTTTTGTCTCAAGTGTTAGTTTTACACAATTAAGGCAGATAAGTGTGATGTTAAGTTCTCTGTAGCTGTTGCTGCGTTTACGCTCCATCTGCTGCAGCTGTTGTGTCTTTACACACAGTCAATTCCAAGACAGAATAAGAATTATAAATGTTGAAGAGACCTCTGAGGCACACTTGACTTGTGTTCTTCATTAATGCGCCTACACACTTCTCTTATCAATTATGGCTCTCTCACATTTTAATTAGCATTCTCTAGCTCTTCCAAAAACCACTCACTGACAAAACTGTAAAGCTCGAAGTACTTTGCTAATTAATTTGACCTCTCCGTCTCAGGTTTATCAGGGTGTGAAGAAGCACGGATTCATTCAGCCTCATATGCTCGCTGAGCAGGATGTGGTCATCACCACCTACGACGTGCTGCGGTCAGAGCTCAACTACGTTGACATTCCCCACAGTAACAGCAAGGACGGACGCCGCTTCCGCAACCAGAAGCGTTACATGGCCATACCCAGTCCTCTGGTGGCTGTGGAGTGGTGGCGGATCTGTCTGGACGAGGCTCAGATGGTCGAGTGTCCCACTGCGAAGGTCAGTCCAAAATAAGTACCTGTAGGTTTTATTGGATGGGTAGTTACTGTCTGTATAACCTTATTTCTATAGTCTGTAATACTTTATTGATCCTGTCCACAGAGTTATTTATGCTCGCTTTTATTTTTCTGTCAGGCTGCAGAGATGGCACTACGTCTTGCATCTGTCAACCGCTGGTGTGTCAGTGGCACTCCTGTCCAGAGAGGCTTAGAAGGTAATAACAAAAAAAAGGATTGCATAATACCCAAGTATTAAAGCAGGCCTTGAATGAATGTTTGCGAATCGAAGAGACGATGGTATTCAGCGTCCTCTTACATCCGTTCTGAATAGTAAAATATCAATAGTAAATAATGCAAAGTGAGTTATAGCTACTAACACGGTGGATGAGGAGCTTGTGAATTATTTTAATTATTACAGTATTGTGTTGTAATGTTGCAAATGGAGTAATTTAAAATAATTAAAGTGTGACTATGGTCTACAGGGCATTTCAAAATTGAGAAAAAGAATGCAAGTTAGATTGTGCATCGTAATTGCGATTAAATAGATTGTGATATCATTTGATGATTCCCCCTCCAATCTGGTTGTCTTTGCAGCAGCAGCGACAACAATAATACCACTTGAAAACGCAAGTGTTTACGTTCCTCTGAATTGATATTGTTTTGTGTACAGATCTGTATGGCCTTGTACTTTTCCTGGGAGTGGACCCGTACTGGGTAAAACACTGGTGGGAGCAGCTGCTCTATCGTCCGTATCGACGTGGAAACACGGAGCCTCTTTACTACGTTATTGCTCAATTATTGTGGCGATCAGCGAAAAAAGATGTCATTGATCAGGTAAATTTGTGACTATTTGATTCTCAGTTACAAAACTTTGAACACAATTTTTAAAGAATCCCTTATAGACAATTAAATTGACTTAATGTTGTAGTTGAGGTGTGTTTGATGATCTTGTCTTTGCTTTCCAGATCCAGATTCCCCCACAGACAGAGGAGGTGCACTGGCTGCACTTCTCGCCCGTCGAGGGTCACTTCTACCACCGTCAGCACGAGGTCTGCTCCCAGGACGCACTGGTCAAACTCAGGAAGATCTCTGACTGGAGCCTCAAACTCGGCAGCCTCGACCGCCGCACCGTCAACACCATCCTGTACCCGCTGCTGAGGCTGCGCCAAGCTTGCTGCCATCCACAGGCTGTGAGGGGGGAGTTCCTGCCTCTGCAGAAAAGGTAGATGACACTTAATGTTCTCAAGCTGCTCGTAGACAAGAGGAGAGGTCTTTATCTGAAGGCAGCTGCAAGCTGCAGCGGTTAATTAACAATCTTTCTTGACTAAATAGTAGCGGTAATAGACTGCAGCGACCTTTTTGTCAATTATACATTGTGTATTTGTGTTTATTTAAAGTTGACCCATTCTGTGTCATTTGCATTGGAGGGTTTTGTTGAGTGGTTTTATCTGCCGTGCCTCCCTTCCCCAGCACCATGACGATGGAAGAGCTCCTGAAGTCCCTGCAGAAGAAATGTCGAGTGGAGTGTGAAGAAGCTCACAGACAATTGGTGTGCGCACTCAATGGCCTGGCTGGAATCCACATCATCAGAGGTATAAATCCCCACTTCTGTCCTTGTGCTTCATCTGCTCCCAGTTTCCCATGGGAATCAGTTCACACAAAACTCAAGCCCCGATCTCATCTTTGTGTCCCCCAACACTTTTTTGTACCGAGATGTTTTGTTTCAGAAAGGAGATATATGTGTATATGTGTCTTGGGAGTGCTGGGGTCGGTTTGTATAGCACGCCTCATTAGCTCCATATGTGGCGGACATATTGAGTGTCACTAATCATCAACGGTTCTTTCGACACCTGCAGATGAGTTTGCAGACGCAGTAGAGCTGTATAGAGAAGTGCTTCGTTCATCAGAGGAGCACAAAGGCAGACTGAAAACTGATTCATTACAGGTATACAGCCTCATCCCATTCATGTCTTTGTCCTAATTAACATATGAAGGGTCTCATTTCTCAGACAGCCTCCATCTGTCAAGAAACAGCCAACAGAATTAGGTTTAAATTGAATTAGGTTCAAATACAGTTGCCTTTTTAACTATACTGACATTGAGTCATGATGCACATCAGATTTCCTTTTTTCCCTCTTACCATAAGTGGATACTGTGAGTTTATATAAACATTTCTGATTACTCTGTCTTTTTTACTGTTGCGTTAAAACAGAGGCTTCATGCTACCCACAATTTGATGGAACTGCTGAGCGCAAAGCATTCTGGGATACCTCCTACGCTGAGAGACGACCGACTAAGTGATGAGGTAATTGAGCCCGGACAGTCATTGAAAAGTTCTTGTATTTGATGTGTTGAAGAAGAAGATATGGGAAGAATGGCAGCTGCAGTTTTCTTTCACTCGTCTTTGTGTCTGTGCAGGCGGAGCAGCTTCGACAGCACTACATGACCAAATACGACTCTGAGGTAGCAGACGCTCTACAGAGTCTGCAGCCGGTGCTACAGAATATCAAGGAGCTGAAACGCAAAGTGAGAACTCCTCTTACATCTACTGTTAGGCTGTTTAGTATCATTGTTTGTATGCATATATATTGGGAGATGACTTTTAATAAAAACTTAATACCAAGCATAAACCTGAATTTAAACTTGAGTGTGGCTCCCAAGATCAGAATATCCAGTTGTGTCCCCAGACTGCAGTAATTAGCAGTTTAATTGCTCTAATTTTGCTACGTTCAAATGGAATTTCTTTTATGGAAGCACTTGTTGTTAATATTAAAAGTTGAAACCCTTTTTTTAAAGATGATAAGAATATATTTGTTAAGACAGAACCAAAAACATATTTTCTTCATATATCAAATCTTAAAGATCAGATTGTATTCATTCAGAAAGGAAACTTAACACGATTAACTTCTTCCTCCAGGTCAAGCTGAACTCTCCCTGGTGGCTGGATGTCATCCAGAAGGCGATCCGGTGCTCCAATGACGACGATCTGGTGTCCCGCGTCAAGAACGAGCTGACATCCAGCTACAAACAACAAGCACACAAGCTCTCCATGGCAGACAAGTAAACAAATTATTTAATTTAAAAAAAATAGGACAATAGTTCATCACAACGCAAATGTGTTAAAAGCACTTGCGACCTCCTGCAGGTTCCGTGATGCCTGTGGTCTGCAATTCATACTCACATCCCAAATGCAAGATCTGATGAAATCCCAAAAGACGGTTCAAGACGCGGTGAAGAGTCTTGAAGGCCCGGCTTCACAGAAAGTGATCGACGAGGCCACCGTCTGTCACCTCAGGCCTATGAGACTGCCGCTCAATAAGTAAGACATCAAGCTTGATTTCAGGAATTGTGGCCAAATTTTCTCTTAGTGTAACCTCAGAAATGTGAAAATCTGCTTTTAAAATTTGGACAGTTTAACTTAATTTTTGTTGTAACTAATATTCCCCTCATGTCATATTCTAGTTGCGTTTTTTGCAAAGCGGATGAACTTTTCACAGATTATGAGTCCAAGCTGTTTTCTCACACGTAAGTAGAGCTACGTTTTGTACCCGACTATCACTCAAATTGCATGAAAACTGAGTTGCTGATTAATGAGAAAATTTCCCTGACAGGGTGAAAGGTCAGACGGCCATCTTTGAAGAAATGATCGAGGATGAAGACGGGCTGGTGGACGACCGTCTCCCCACCACCAGCCGAGGTCTGTGGGCAGCCAGTGAGACTGAGCGCACGCTGAAAGCCATCCTGTCCTTCGCCAAATGGAAGCGCATGGACCCGGAGCTGGTGGAGGAGGGCAACACTTTCATGGAGCTGTTTGAGAACTGGAAGAAGGAGTACAAGGTCTGTACACACACTTTGAACCCATCTGTGGCTTTTTAGAAAGGTTGTGCTTGAAGATGAAGAGTTTGGGAAACAACAGAATCCTTTCCAGCAATTAAAAAATCTGTACATTCTCCTCTGTATTGTGTGACTGTTCTAAGTGCTGATATTAATTAGAGAAACATTGTAGTGAAAGCTTCCTCTGTCCCTTCTCAGGTGCTACATGAGTACTGGATGGTGCTTAGGAATCACGTGTCAGCCATCGATGAGCTGGGTATGGCCACTGAGAGACTACGTGTACGTCTGCCCGATGAACCAAAGCCCAAACTGCTGCACATCATCGAGCCTCATGAGGTGAGTTACAGACAATAAAACAACGCCATCCACGGTCCATTAACTTGTGGACAATCTCCCCTCACTCTACGGCTCCGATCTACTGAGAATCACAGACATGCTTAGCAGAGAAGCAGAGCGATAGATAAGACTCTCGTAATAAGGAGGATATGAACAAGATGTTTCTTTTATGCTCTTTAATAACATAATGCCACAAAACCAAGAGAAAAATTGAGAGAAAGCAGCCTGACTCTCACCGAGTGTTGGGCACAATTGTTTTGTTTTTGTTGGTGAAAGTTTCTCAGGATGTAATATTCTGCCTTAACTATTTTTATTGCATTCCTGACCTCTGCCCCGGTTGCTTTGCCTGCAGGTGGAGCAGAACAGAGTGAAGCTTCTGAACGACCAGGCGGTGGCCAAGTCTCAACTCCAGAAGAAGCTCGGCCAGTTTCTGTACCTCACAAATCTGGAGAAGGTAGTTTACGTTTGATAGTAACTAAACAGCACAAAGCACAAATTGTGTCCCACTTCCTTCAGAAGCTTTATCTTAAACTGTGTGGTCTGAATCTCAGTCCAAATAAAGTAAATTCTTTTGTTCCAGTCCCAGGACAAGTCAACTGGAGGGCTGAACCCAGAGCCATGTCCCATCTGTGCCCGGCCCCTGGGACAGGAGGTGAGTGTTGTTAAGATGGTGGTAGATTTTAAATGTCTCAGAGATTGTATTTATATGTGAAACATCTTTACCACTTACAGATGTGACTGTCTTAAGCTTTTTAACCTGACTGTTAACTGATTTGAATGATTTCAATTGATTATTTACAGTTTAATTGTATCATTGTCTCTCTGTCTCTTTAAGCATTTTGTCGCTATGTTAAGAAATGTACTCTGCAAATAAAATGATAATTTTTCCAACCAAAAGTAGTGTCTCATTTTGTTCTGATCGTCTCGTCTAACTCTCTTTTCCAGTGGGCAGTGCTGACCTGCGGCCACTGCTTCTGCAACGAGTGCATTGCCATCATTGTGGAGCAGTACAGCGTGGGCTCGAGGCGGCGAGCCATCAAATGTGCAATTTGTAGGCAGACCACGTCGCACACTGAGATCTCCTACGTGTTCACCACCCAGTCATCCAGCCAGGACCAGGACATACCTGTCAAGGTCAGTCAGCAGCACTCTGCCTCAGATCTGGATTTATTTTTCTTATGTTAGTTATGACTAGATCCAGATCTTGTTGGATGTATTTTGTTGCTCACCTGGTGGGGTTATATATTTGATTCATGCCTTATAATGTATGTTAATTATAATTTAACACAGCTTTATTTGGCCCATATTCATTAATTTAAACACGTGAGTCTAATTTTCCTCCTCCTGTGGTTGTCAGGGAAGCCACTCTACCAAAGTGGAAGCAGTAGTGAGAACGCTGAAGAAGATTCAAGTGACTGACCCCGGGGCCAAGTGTCTCGTCTTCTCCACGGTAACTGTAAACCATCCCCGCTCTGTGAGATTTATATTGACGATATCGAGTTTGGATTTGACCCAGTTTGTTTTCGTGCACAGTGGCTCAGCGTCCTGGACATCATCGCGAAGGCCTTGTTTGACAACAACATGGAGTTCTCTCAAATCAATGGGATTCACAAATTCCAGGTTTGAATTTTCATTTCAAACATTTCCCCACTTCTTTGTCCAAACACAACATTACCATGAGCATATTTTTGGTTTAAGAGATTATTGCTGTAATGAAACCCAAAAGTAATCCCACACATGTTGTACTCGAACAAATTAAGCACAAGCCAAAAATGAAGATATCCTTTGACTTGTGTGATTGTAACTAGAGCATTGACTTGAATTTTCCAGGAGAATCTGTGTTCCTTTAAATACGAAGAAAAGATCAACATCCTCCTCCTTCCTCTCCACACCGGATCCAACGGTCTGAACATCATCGAAGCGACTCACGTGCTGCTGGTGGAGCCGATCCTCAACCCTGCTCACGAGCTCCAGGCCATCGGCAGAGTGCACCGGATCGGTCAAACCAAGTAAGAAGCAGGGAGTTAAATCTGTCAATAGACAACAGTATTTTAGATCTGCAAATATACATGTGTAGATGTTTTGATCTATATGTAATTACAGTAATAAATGCTGCTATTGTTAATCTGAGCCACCTGCAGGTAACAAGTGTTGCAATGGTTTAAATAATTCTCCTTTATCAGAAAAAGTCTACCCTAGATGAAAAGTTTTGTACATTGGGTGTAATTTGTGTGTTTTTCTCTGTCCACCAGGCCAACGTTTGTTCACAGATTTTTAATCAAATCTACTATTGAAGAGAGGATGCAGGCAATGCTGAAGACAGCAGAGAAAAGGTGAGAGTCACAGAATACTAAGTAGTTAAAACCAAGTAATTCAGGTGGCTGAAGGGACTGATAAAATCTGTTTTTTTAATTCTAGTCACACCAGCACCACCATGAAGCACTCGGAGGCAGCCGTACTGACAGTAGCCGACCTGGCTGATCTGTTTACTGAAGACACAGAACATCTGGAGTAACACCTGGATACACCTGCTGAAGATACACAGGCAAAGAGAGCTCACTCTTTACACAGTGGTTATAGAAATACTCTGATTTTGCACATTTAACTTTTTATACAGACATCTTAAAGTTATCGAATGCATTCCCAAAAAGATATTTTAGCAGATCACTGACGACAGACTGCGACATGTTTCTTAATTGTATTTCATTTTTAATCTCTTTTAAATATTTGTGTAATTGGCTCACTTGTCGTCATGGATGTAACTGATTCAGTAACTACTAAGTAAATGTTTGATGATCACATTTGTACAGTAATGTTGCTTGTGTTAATCTAATAATAAGTATTTGCATTTATACACGACTTCACTGTAAGTTAAGACGGATGGAAATGGAGGACTTCAGATTGTGATTGAAGGATTCTCACAGCAGTCAGGAAATAAACGACTGTCGATGGCCAGAGGGTGTCGGCCCGTTATGACCAGCTCTTTTTGTTCGGTGCTTTTCTTGTGGTTTATTTTCTGTGTAGTAAAAATGGAAGCAGGAAGGAGGCTATTGACCTTTACAACAGAAGTGAGAGATTTTGGTCCAGCAGACAATCTTATTTAAGCTATTTGTCTGCTAAAACAATGCCAGACAATTCAGCCAAACACTTACGCCTGTCTTATTTGCAAGACAAAAACAGCACAAGATTCAGTGTCTTGGAAACTAATCTTGTAAATTAAACTCATAAAAGAGTGAAAATGGTCTTATCTTTCTCTTATATTGCCACTCACAGACTGTCTGGACAATTTTAGCAGATATGTGGCTGCTTTAGTCCATTTCTTCTTTTTCAAAGCTTTCTTAAACGTGATCAAAATAATCTTTCCTTCCTTGTGTTTGCATGCTGAAGTATTTTATGGTCTGTTCCACCACACACGTACACTCACAGGTCTTTGGCATGGTGTCTGAATTGCCCTTGACTCGTAATGACTTTCTATTCGCCTGACTGACTGGGATTCCCGCACCAGTAAAGATTTTAAAATGTCCAGACAAAAGATGTAGACAACAAAGAGGGCCAGCCCAGCTCTGTTGTTCCTCTTTACATGGTTACCAGCCTTCTTGTTGCTCCCTGTAGTAAGAAACAGTTGTAAGATGTTTACTAAGAGGACATCACCGCAGTAGGCGGTAACATACGTGTTACCTTGGACTCCCCTCAGTTCCCTCTATTCATGTGCGGAATCTCATTGTTGGTGGGGACATCATTCAAGCTGGTGTTTTAAGGCCAGAGGGAGGCTCCCAGTTCATTAGAGCCGTGTTTCGAGGGTTGGAGTAAGAAGAGGGGTACTACGTCTTGTGGTGACAGCGAGTTCCCCAGGAGATTCACAGAGTTTCAGGGGGAAAGGGCCAAGAGGTAGTGGTAGTGGAGTGGCTGAGCTAAGAGAAACCGGAGGGAGAGTCCTTGGAAGATGGCACCTGCCAGTTTGGTTTTTGCCTGGTTACTGTTCACCATGAGGATGGTCACCTCGGCAGTGTATCTGGAGCCTGAGGAGGAGGGTGAGCTCACACCTCACATCACACAAGCAGGAATCAAAGGTCAAGTGTCAAACTAACTGATTTTTAAAGGAGTCGTTAGAGAGAGATTTTTCATATTGACAATTGTTGGTTTAACTTGTTTGCAAGGGCTTTGTAGTGTTCTCTCAATACTTGGAGTCGAGTAAAACATTTCTTGAGGTGTTGCCAGTTTCTTTCACATCAGCTGCAGTCAGATATGGTATTATGCATTTAAAATAGGTTACAAAATACAATACAATTATAAATTATTCAAAATCGTACTAAATGCAAGGTAAAAAGTATCAAGAGTATAAGTACTCATGCAGCAGAATGACCCCTGTCAGACTTCAGTTACACATTACATTTTTTAATCATAATTTTTATTTTTATGTAGCTGGTCAACGTAGAGCTAATTTTAACTACTTGATGTACTATTTGGTATTTTATTTGGTATTTTAAGTGTTTTGTGTGTACAATCTTATTTTGCAAAGTAACTAGCAGTCAGATAAAAGATGTAGAGTAAAAAGTATACGGAAATGTAGTGGAGCGGAAGCATAAAGGAGGAGAAAATTAAAATACTTGAAAGTACTTGAATGAACGTTACTTTCCACCACTGACTTTTATATTTTGTATTTTTTATATATTATGTTAAATATATGGATTATCTGAGAATTAACATTAAAGTATGTAATTATGCACAAACTAATGGAAATATTTGTGTTTGGAGTCTAATAGGACAAATGACAGAGGACCAAAAAAATCCTCAAAATCTCCTTATTTGAAACAATCCCTTTTTGTGCTGGATTTAATCTGTTTTGTCTTCTTTCTATTAGAGCTCAATGAAACTGTCATCTGTACAAACGACCATATGGAGGTTGTTATTCCCAGCGCTTTTTTCCTCAACAAAGTGCCTCCAGTTCATGTAAGTGAGCACCAGCAAAACTCGAAAGCTCTGACATTCCCACACACTGATATCCTAAATTGTTTGCAGTGCGATTTTGCCTACAATTGATTTTTCTTGTATTGTGTTTTTCATGTTTAGGTTTGGGATTTGCATTTGAATGACCCGGAGTGCCGCGGCGTCGAGGTCGGAGACGACTACGTTTTCAGCATAAAGACGAACCTCTCCGACTGTGGGACCATAATGGTATCACCTTTGATCTTTTGCTCAACATTTGCATTAAAGTCAGTGAGGACTTGTTAGTCAGGACGTGTCTGCGGGAGACAAACTAATCAAACGTTGCACGTGAACTCAGACATTGAGAAGAACTCTGAACAAAAGATATGAAGACAAACTACCAATATTGACAACATACGATCCCCATCATAATAAATCAGCTATTTTACGATGTCTGCGGTTGTTGTGGGAACTGGCCCCCCAATCAGGATCCTTTCACTGCTTAAAAAAAAAAGCTGCTTCAGTCAGTTTATGGCACTTTACATAACAGTTGAAGGTAACGCACACACCACTTTGTCTATCGCTTTTTTTGTGGTGCAGGGAACCAAATCCACAATAAAAGAATAATCCTGCACACACTTTTCACCCTGCATTAATTGATTTATTAAAAAAGGTCAACAATACAGTCACAAAGATCTTTTTAAGCACTAAACGTCATCAATGGAATCACTTTAAATAGCACTAAAAATAGCTTGAATAAAACCAGACTCTCTTGACACTTTTTCCCCCCTATCTGTGACGTAAATGTGGACTGTGAGGCTCTGTGTTCACGTGGAATTAGCTCATAGCAAAGTATAATAAGATGGACAGAGAAAGGCACATACATACAAGGAGTGAAGAGAAAAGAAAGGAGGGGGTGTGGCGTGTATGTCAAGAAAGAAGGGCGGCGTTGTTCCTTTTGCCTACAACAGCGCGGGACCTTATTCAGAGCAGGAAGGGGACCCTGAATGGCCTTGCGGTTCTAAATTATCAGGATTTACATGGAAATGATGATTATTTGTTGATGTTCAATGAATAGGAAGGCCTTAAATCATCGGCCAACTAGCCCCCTCGTTATCTTAATCCAGCCACTCTCATGGATTTAAACCTTGGCGAGGTTTAAATCCATGCTTCAGCTCCACAAGTGTCCTTGAATTATTTGCTTGGAATGCATTTATTTTTTTCTTGTAAAGCAAGCAAAAGGTTAAAAGAGCTTTCCACTGGGAGGAAATCTCCCAGTTCTCCACCTCAGCAGTTTTTACAAGGTTTTTGCTCATAGCGGCTGAGGAAAGTAAGCCTGCTCCGGATTAGGTGGCTGTTGCTAAAGAAGAAGAATGCCAGAGCTGTCAATCTTGCTTTCACCTTGAACTTTGAGCGTTTTAAACCGGCCGTCAGAGGAGAGGTGAATGAATTGTTGAGTTTAAAGGTCAGCCATTTTTATTGAAACATGATGGCGTCCTTGCTCATGTTTCAGTGATGGTTTGTGAGACAGTGATAAGTGCAAGTGCCAGTCATGAAGACCTGCTGCTCGCTGAGACCTGTCAGTGGTGCTCATAGTGTCGGGGGTGGTGTGTTTACCCAGAGGCAGTAAAAGATGTCTCGAGTGGCAATTCATTCTGCTCAGTGGCTACAGAAGCCACCATCTGTGCTCAGTGGGAGTCCAGACAAACTTTGGACGCAACCTTTTCACCCGTCCACATTTTATGGTTTCTCCTACGTCAGCTGCCAACGCTTGAATATTGAGCAGCGTCGCTCACATTTACAGTGTGTGAGAGGATGATGGCTGTAGAGGTTACAGCTGGGGGGGAGAGGTTATGTAAAGGAACCTCCTGTTGCGTTTTAATGTGATTCTCACAACTGGAAATGACTGCAGCTTTCTCAGCCCATCTTACGTCATGTTTCCCTCTGACCACATTCACACATACTGTATACAGGGGACTTACTGTCTCTCCTTTATCCTGGACTTTTGTGCTGTATGTCAAGTAGAGCTGCAACAATTAGTCAATTAATTACTTAGTCGATAGTAAGAAATTATATCTGCAGCTGTTTTAATAATGAATTATTCATTTAACACATTTTTCAAGCACAAATATCAAAATTTTGATTGTTTCAGGTTCATAAATGTGACAATGTGTTGCTTTTCTCTGTCATACATTGTAGTAAACTAAAAAAACTAAGTAAAGAGTCAGTTAATCAGATAATTTGATAATGAAAGTAATTATTTACTTGCAGCACTTTTTTAATAATAATGATAATTTATGTAGCACATATCAAAACTTAGTAACAGAGTGCTTTACAAACCAGAAATACAGTTAACCCATTAATATATAATTATATATTTTTTTATGTTGTTTATATGGAAGGCCAAGAAGATTTTTTTTCTGTCAGAGGTGAAAAACTAAATTTACTGTGAAACTGTCAAAATCAAATGTTCACATATTTATTATGTCTCAATTGGTGGACAAAGTTAATTTTCTTTTAAAAACGAAAAAAGAAAAGAAAATTAATAGAGAAAAAATAGTTACAGAAATGAATTGCACTTAGAGATTACAACATCTCTTACATGATTCTTTTTCCACTGACTTTTACATTTCTCTTTCCCTCCTCAGGCATCAGATAATACGCACATCATGTTCATAAACACTATACACAACAATGATTCAGACATCATAACAAGAAATTACATCAACATAACATTTGTGTGCCGCTACCCCATCAACTACATGGTCCAACAACCAAACGGAGAAAACATGATCAGAGTTGATGTTAAGTAAGTGTTCCTTTATAAAATAATGCAGATTCACTGCTGAGCCGACAGCAAGATTTAATTCCTCCTTTAATCTTGTTCTCTCTACAGAACCATCACTCTGAACACAGAGGACGGGAACTTTTCGGTGTCAATGTTACTGTACAAGGATGAAGCCTTTGAGGACAGATGGACCACTGTGCCATCGCTGACACTGGAAGACGACATCTTTGTGAAAGTTTTCATGGTAAATAATCGTCACAGACAAAGTCCATTACTGTGTTTATTTGAACTTCATGCCTACACCTCACACTGACCTGATCATTGTGTATGCTGTGCTAGGGCTGGGTGGCATGGCCTCAAAATAATATTGCTGTATTTTAAAGCTGTATCACAATACATAATTTATTCTTGATATATGGAAATCTCCTCAAAAGCACTTCATAAATGCAAGGACTGGATGAAAAAAGCAAATATCACAATTTTGTTTGCCAAATGTTTTGATATCAGTAGTAATCTAAGATGATGTATTCTGTATACTCACTATTGACAGTTATTTTTGGATGAGGTTAAGCACGTTACACGATCTTAAGCAATATGTTATGCTGCAGGATGTTCCAAGAGATGGCTGAAATCCAACACTCCACCCGTGACCAGACAGTAATTTGAGTGTTGTCACAACCTCTCTGTACAGCTGTTGTTTACGTACTATGAATCATCATTTTGTGTCCCAGTGTGGAAGGGTATTAATTGTCTGACTTGCCTTACACCCAACCCTGTCCGTCTGTTTGGTAGATACCGGCTCACCTGATGCTGCGGATAGAGAGATGCTGGGCGACACCGACCAGCGATCCTTACAGCAACATCCAGTACACCTTCATCAGTGACAGGTCAGAACAGTTTAAACAAATGTTTATTTTGTAATAAGAGCAAAAAGGGGGGAAAAACACATCTCATAATGGAGGTTACGCTGGCAAAACCTAAAAACTAAACAAAGTAAGAATATATATAGGTCAAGACTCCCATTTTGCACAAGATACTTCATAGATGGTATGTTGAAACCTGCTTATGGAAAGCTCTCTGGCTCTGTTGTTTCACCACACTTGCAAACAGCTCTAAGCCCTCTTAGGGGAGCTCTGTTGAAATCTGAAATAAGAGAATTTGTTGCTTAGAGAGCGGGGCCAGACAACAGCTCTCAGAGGCTGGTCATGTGACTGCTGTCTGAGAGGCCATATGCGTTTCAGTTCAACAGCTGCGCATGTCCTTGACAACCAGGCAGTATTTGGTACTGTTAGCAACAGCGGGGCAATGAAATGCCAGGGGGAAAAGAAAATACTCAAACAAATCTGTCTCTCACTCAGAGAGTGTTGACATTATTTCTTAGCTTTGCACTTCATCACATGAGCTGAGATCTGCTCCCTTAGAGTACAGTATTTCATTATAGATTTAAATCTCACTACCACCACCTGGCTGCCCTGACTACTTCTTTGTCTCCCTCCCGTAGCTGCCCGGTGTTGTCAAACAAACAGACCCTGAGCGTGCTGAAGAACGGTGAGGGTCCGGAGGCCACGTTCAGGATACAAATGTTCAAGTTTGTCGGTGGCTCTTACACCAACGTCTTCCTCCACTGCAACGTCCAGATCTGCCACAACAGCGTGGGGCTGTGCCAGCCTGTGAGTGAGCACATTCCTCCTACAGGCAGTCAGAGGCTAGTCCAGACAAGTGGCCTACTATATGTGCAGCTTATGTCCTTAATATAGACCCCCATGAGTCTGGAAATGTTTTACAGCCACATGAGCTTGTAGGTAAAGGGGTCCTCATTTTAAATGTGCACTGCCTGACCTCTCTTTCTTTAATGCTTTACTCATCTCTTTGCCAAACAGAACTGTTCCAGTGAAGATGGATTAATGAGGACACGGAGAGACGTCCCTCTGTCCCATACAGTGTCTTATGGACCAATCAGACGACTACTAAACAACAGCGAAAAGCCCGTTCTGAGTATGTTTTCACCTTTTGTGTTACCTCTGTAACTCATCTGGATATTCAGGCTTTAGCTTTTAAAACTTCAAAGCTTAAAGATTCTAGATAAGCATGCTTGGTTCATATGTAAATTGTGTAAACCTTTGTCCTCAGATGCAGGCGGAGTCCCTCCCGTGGAGACCTTTGTTCTTGGGGGGCTGCTGGTCGTCCTACTGCTGATCACAGGAGTGTTCGGGAGGCTGTGGCTTCGCTCCAGGCGTTTCTACCCGGCGCGAGAGGCCCAGCTCACCCTGTCCAACATTCACCACATCTCAGAGGTGGCCTCGTGAATCAGGGAAACTGGGACCTTCTTGAGCAAAGAAATGGACATTCAAATACATAACGTGTACATGATTTAAACATTTATAATAATTATGAAAGTCTTGTTTCTTTTCATAGAATTTCTAAAATTGTAGGTAATCGACTTAAATAATAAAGGTCTCTCTCTCAAGTGTTGTCCCTGATTTTTTTCTGAATGGTGAAAAAGTGCTTTTACACTATACTATGGTTTGATACTCAAACTGGATAGTTTATAGTAAATAAAGAAGTTGCTGGGGACTATTTTACTTGTGGAGTCACACAAAATGAACCACACTGCCCATGTTTGTGGTATTGAAGGAGCATGTCACTGAGTCAACGGTGTGGCCCACTGGTGTGTTATTAATACTTTCGGACTGTGGCAAAGAAAAATATGCTGTTTCATGCTTTGATGGGTATATTCAATGTTAGTTTTGTACTTTAAATTGGATTATACGAAGGAAAATATTATAATTATCAACAGCCTTGCAACTTAATCCACCATTATTTTATCCTGTATGTATTTGTCAGTACTTGGCGTTGCCTGTTGTTAATAAAACTAAAAGCAAAGACACTTAAGCAGTGAGTACAAGTTAAACTCCAGTGCCCTCAGCTCAGGGGTATTCCCCATCTGTCTATTTCAGTGCTCTCATAGGTCTGCGTCCATAAACCTAAATATGACTGGGACGACGTGCTGACGTCTGACGCGACGTGATGACGTTGCACTGCGGCGTCCCACTCCAGGATCAACACAAATGCCGACCGACTCAGACCAGCGAAGGACTCACAGCCGGAGAACCAGCTGCAGCCAGTTCATATCTTAAGAAGATTTTGACATTTAACACTGTGATTATGTCGCTGTAGTTTCCGCGTTACTTGATGTCGACGGAGACGATTTAAGTTAATAAATAGTGATAAAATACACCCGGAGAGCCCCGAAACTCGGGTAAGCAGTTTCTAGAAGCTACTCAGGCTAGGCTAGGCTAGGCTAACGAAGTGTAGCTGCTAGTGCTAACAGGCTGGCCATGTTGTTGTTGTTCTTTTGTTTAACTTTAAAGTTTTGTCACTTGTCAGTTCACATTTTTACGTTGAGATGTTTTCGTGGAAATAGGTTATTGTAGTACAATAGACGATGGCGACATTATTGGTGATGAAACGCCAACGTTAAAGCAAATTGTTAATAACTATTTGAACCGGCTGTTTGTTTTTAGCTGTTTGCTATCCTGCCAGCTATGCTTGCGTAATTTAGCTAACTGTTGCTGGCCGTGGCTGTAAAGACTCAAACAATAGCTCTCCTGTGTGGCTTGGCATTGTTGTGCTTCTTTTAAAATGCCGATTGTGTCACTGTAGCCAGCAATCCTATAAGTCCCTTTGCAAAACTAACACTGCCAAATAATCCCCAGGCTAATTATTCAGATTTTTTCACCTTGTGTCACCTTTCCTGCTTGCAGGCAAGCAGTTTGCATAATATATTGAGATTCTTACTTGTCACCAAGCTCCATTAGTGAAGGTCAGTTCGCAGAGCCTAAAGGTGAGAGGTCAGGTTTGCCCTGAAGTCCTGGAGGAATCAGTGTCACCATGAAACCTAAGATGGGTGTTGTGAAATGTTACCGAACAGCCTAAAGATTTAGTAAACACTTGTGAGACTAACTTAAGGAATAGTCTGAAGGAATGGGACGCATGTGTTATGTTGGAGGGTTGCATTAATGTCCGTCGGATAATGTTACACTAGCATGTTCTGTTCCAGTCGACTTCTCCATGTGCTTCCATAGAAACAATGTTGTTACCTTAGACTTGTGAAATACATTTCTTTCTTTCTGACTTTGTTCCAGGGTTGAACTTGTCGCCCCCTTTCCCTTGCCAGACCCATTTGGGCGAGGATCAACACACTAAAAATGGAGACCCTCCACTCCCACTGCCTTAAGTGCATCAACAGAAGATGCATGGTAAGACCAGAGACTGGTGTTTCCTGCGACCTCATCGGCTGTCCTCTTGTATGTGGGGCAGTTTTTCACTCGTGCAAACTAGACGAACACCGTCTGCTGTGTCCATATGAACGGTTGCCATGCCTTAACAGCGGATTTGGCTGCCCGTTCAGTATTCCAAGAATCAAGATGGCGCAACACCTTGAGACGTGCCCGGCAAGTATAGTATGTTGTACTATGGAGTGGAATCGCTGGCCTGTGAGCTACTCTGATCGCAAGTCCTATGAAAACTTGAGCAAAGACTTTGATGAGGTGGAGCAGCTAGACATGGCCTTGGCCCTTCAGGATCAGAGGATGTTGTTAGAGTCTCTGAAGGTTACAACCACCGTGTCAAAGAACGGAGCCAAGGAGGTAGACGAGAGTGACAAAATGGCCACAGCATCAAGTCTACCAGAGACAGTGTTAGGCAATGGGACAGTGGAAATGGAAGATGAGCCCTACAATGAGTTGTATAGAGCCTCAGTGGAGACGAGCAGAAGTTTAGCAGTGGCCTTGGACATCCTCTCTAATTCCAAGGATATTGGTGCAATTGTTGGTAATTTAAATGGGGAAAAGGCTGACAAGAATGGAGCCCTCCACAATGGAGAAAATGGTAGTAGTCATAATGTTTATGTTGCTGAGGGCGGGAAGAATGTAGATATGCAAGGTAGTGACTCTGATTCAGAGTGTGAGCTTGGGGCAGTAGGTGGAGTGGATTGTGCAGTGGGGACAGATGGAGAAGAAGATGGTATTGGCTGGGCAGAAGAAAATGATTTTGTAGAGTTGTTTTTTGAGGAGAAAGAAGATGTTATCGAGGAGCCAATAAATGATTCCAACCCTGTGTGGCCTGAGATGCCTCAGGATTACATGCCTGTTATAGCACTGGAACGTCCTTTGCCTCAACAAGCACAACTTTCACCTCCAATGCCATTCCTGCTGTCTGATCACGTGAGAAATAACTTCTTACAACAATTACCTACTGAACTCAGGTATAGGTGTTTGGAGCGTAAACTGCAGAATGTAGAAGTACTGAGAGGAATAAGTATGTTTACATTTAATGGCCGTCGAGCTCTGCTGTCAGACCCCTACTTATTTCGAGCAAAGATGGAGGACAAAGCAGTAGACACGTCTGACCTGGAAGTAACAGATGACCCCATGGGCCTCCATGGCATCGATCTCATCACTGCAGCTTTGCTCTTTTGCCTCGGCGACTCTCCGGGAGGCAGAGGGATCTCAGACAGCCGGTTTGTCGATGGCTACCACATTGACTTTGGTACTCAGACTTTCTCCTTCCCCTCAGCCATTCTTGCAACCAACACCATGGTAGGAGATATCGCTTCAGCCTCAGCCTGCGATCACGCCAGCCCACAGCTCTCCAATCCAAGCCCCTTCCACACACTCCGGCTGGACCTGGTGCTCGAATGTGTAGCTCGATACCAAACAAAGCAGCGCTCCATGTTCACGTTTGTGTGTGGGCAGCTGTTTCGTCGAGACGAGTTCTCTTCTCATTTTAAAAACGTTCACGGGGATATTCATGCCGGACTCAACGGCTGGATGGAGCAACGCTGCCCATTGGCCTACTACGGCTGCACCTACTCCCAAAGACGATTCTGCCCGTCTGTGCAGGGCTTCAGAATCATCCATGACAGGCACCTCGGCTCGTTTGGGGTTCAGCCTGGTTTGCCCTTAAAAACTGGGGACAACCTTCACAGAAAACCCCGCCACTTTTGCTCTCAGTACGATCTGTTCAGCAGTCTTCCATTCGAGGTGTTGCAACATGTAGCAAGCTTCCTGGACAGCTTTAGCTTGTGCCAACTGTCCAGAGTGTCCCGCACAATGAGGGATGTGTGTGCCAGCCTGCTGCAGATGCGTGGCATGGTCGTCTTGCTGTGGGAGAAGACACTGCGTGCTGATGGCACTCCTTCATGGCAGATCACAGACAAGGTAAGTCATTTTTTTCCTATTTAAAACATTCAATAATCAATTTAACTTAAAAAATGTAAGGGTGGGAGAATTTCCTGGACTCAGATTAAGTTTGTTAGAGGTGCTTGTTGGATAGGGATACATGTAGACTTAAAAATCAGTCAATCACCAACTGTTTTGTTAAGTTATTTATTGTTTCAGTCATTTCCCAAGCAAAAGTGTCAAACATTTGCAAGTTGCAGCCACTTAAATGTGAGGATTTGCTGCTTTTCTTTGTCATTTCTGGCGGTAAATGAAAGAGTGTTTTGGTTTTGAACTGTTGATTGGGCAAAAGAGGCACTTTGAAGACGTCTCTTTGGGCTCTGGGAAATTCTGATGAACATTTTTCAAAAAAAATTTGTTTTTGACTTTTCATAGCAGACCTATTAATCCGTAATTAATTTCGTTTGTCATTCAGGTGTGGAGATTCAGCACAGCTTTCGGTACAGTGAATGAGTGGAAGTTTGCCAACATCGCCAGCATGGCCGACCACCTCAAGAAGTGCAAGTTCAATACGATCACTCGTCGGGAAGAGGCGATCCCTCTGCCATGCATGTGTTTCACCAGAGAGCTCACAAAAGAGGGAAGGTGTTTACGTTCAGTTCTCAAACCAGTAGCATAAGTGTTTTTTTCAAAGATGAAATCATCTTTTGGACATTTCTGAGACCATTAGAACTCAAATACACGTGTGTTTTCCTCCAGTGTTTACAGACACGAGTCTCTTCCAGCCTCGAAAAGATAGGAAACTCCCGATTGAACGTTCTTTGCTTCACAGTGGGAAAAAAATCCTCACCCATCAGTAAAACAAAGCCGATTTATACTTGAGTGGAGGCTGACGTGCTCTCTAGCCTTGTATCTTCCCCTCTGATGGATTTATTAATACCAGTGTACTGAAGTTGTTCCCTCATCTACTCTGACATTGTGTAAATAATCAGATGTTTTGATGTAGAATCTTTTTATTTTTATATCAGAAGTCAGTACTGTGCTACATCGGAGGTAAGAGTAGAGCCTTAACTTATGATACACTTGATTTTCTAGTCATGAGGTTGTTCTAAACAGATTGTTCATTGAGATTTCTCTGCTGCTTCTAGCTGGAACAGCGTACTGGTATAGTGGACAGTTGTATATCTTCTCCTGATACCTAGAGTGACCACCACTTAGAGCTCATAGATTTCAAGGCTTTAATTCTACATGTTACGGTCCTGTCCACACGTACACAGGTATTTGTTTAAACATAGCCTTTTCTATGTGTAAACGGCATTTGAGCTCAATCAAAATGGTTCTTAGGAAAACTCCTTCCTAATTGGGCGTTGTTAGTGTGTAGCATCTTTGGCAAGTGTGAAATCGGAGTATGTGTTATGATATTGTGGAGTATTTGAGTTTGTACATTGAACGAATTGATGTCATAGGCCCATTGTCTGTATTTGAAGAGAAGAAGAGACACTAAAATACAGTCAAGGAAGAGGGGGACAAAAATAGCTGCTGACGGTGTCTTTTATTGTTTTCTTGTCCCGCCCAAATAAAGGGATAGACGGTATTATCTTCTTACAGCAAAGACGACATGTAGCCTCATTCAGATCCCTTGGCTCGCTATTTTCTCCCACTTTAATCCCAAAACATTGCTAAAACGGCAGAACTGGCATTCTCAGAAAGCAAGGCATCCGTGTCTGTGTGTTAAAGCACTGTGAGCATGCCTCTACAATAGGCCAAGTGACCTGTAGTAACCTTCGCCAAAATAAAATCCTGTAACAGCTGCTAGATATTCGATATTGTCAAAAGATTTGCAAATCACTGCAAATATTTCGATAATGTTGTATTTCTCCAAGCCTATTGAAAAATATTTTTTTCTGCCTCATTTTTGTCCTGTTGTCAGGAAAAATTGCCTTAGTATCTCCCCTAATACCTGTAACATATAGGCTGTAATAGGGTTAGACAATCTGCTTCCTGTTTACACTAATAGGCACATGCCAGGTGTACGTGACTGGAAAGACAATGCAACAATGCCTAAACACTCGTCTGGACAGAGATTGTTTTTGCTTTAAAGCCCTGTTTCCAAAAATACCTGTGTACGTGTGGACTGGGCCTAAGACTGACCAAACATCTGTAGTAGCTGTGCACAATGTTTGCCATCTTACAGGATGGTCATACTGAATTCACTGTGGGTGTTTTTGTTCACCAGCACAAGACATGTCACCATCATCACGTGTGGTGTTTTTAATAATAGTGTGTTTTGTGGTTTGGCAGGTTATATCCGTAACAAAGGTGGTCCAACCTTTTTTTCTTAACCTCACCTCAGACTAATGGGCTGGCGTGTTAGTCAAGTGAGAGATGAAAAACACTACTCATATTTTTAGCTGTGGTTGGCTTGTGGTTTGACTGTTCTACCAGCTATTTTTACAGATAACCAGCAATTGTTTGTGGGCTGTTTTATAAAAAAACATGTAGCAATTCAATCGATGAATGTACTCAGTTAATATTAGAATCCATCAGTCAGCAGAGCAGTCAGCGCCAGACCTCATGAAACCCTGCAGGCCAGGTGTTAAGAAGTACAGCGGGCACACGCTTCCCTCCAGTAACGAGCATCACTAATTATGTTAATCTTCATTATTTATCACGGTTGCGTGTCCACTGTGTTCAAATGTTGTTGGCGCCTCAGGGTTGTAGCACGACGCTTTGTTGCTTGTGTGTAGACAACAGAATAGCAGATCACAGTGCAACGACTCGTCAGCTACTTGATTATTGTGGGGTCTTAGAACTGACTGGTGTACCACTCAGTATTATAACATAACGGTGTGTGTTGCAGTGCTGGACTAATGAGATGTTTTCAAGTTTGTCATCTATCAGGGTCGTGTTTATAACTGAAAAATGCTGTTTTAATGGAGTGATCAGACTGTTTTAGTTTGGATTAAGAGGTCTAACAACACATGACTGTATTTCTGCTCCCTTTTGTGAGAAAATGGCTTCTGATGTTTTATGATGTGGAAAGCAAATTGGTTGAAAATGTCACAGAAAAGTACAAAATGGGTATTCCTTTGAGAAAAATGTGTGTTTTTGTTGATTTTTTTTATATTTAAGTTTGATGTAAAGCCCTAAGCGATTTCAGAACTAAGCTGTCTTTTTAATCTAATAAGTCCCAATTTATGTTTGGTTTATTTCTTATTTTTTTGTACTGGTACTTTTATTTGGAAAGAAGAAGAATCTGCCTCTAATGTCTAGATTTGTATTTGAATTGATTTGCACATGAAGGCATGTACTGTAAAATTGTAATCATGATGCTGAGGGATTGTCTTTGCTCACGTAGCGGGAATTTTTTCTCCCTCATGTTTTTGCATGTGAGTTTGATGTATTTGAAAGAAATGTGTCAGTTTGGTTCCAAACTCATTTACACAGTTTATTTCTCAGGCACGGAGCATTTTCATACATCAACTGTTACAATTTTTTTTAAAAACTTGCATCATAAAAACTTTATCCAGATCTGATCACATGCTGTCATTCTTCGGGTTTAAAGGATGACCTGAGCATTAAATCAGTCTTCATATAAAAGTGAGACATGTATTTTATTTTCAGCACACCTTTTTTTAGTAATGTGGTCTTTGCAGGCACCTGGTGTGTGAACACTTTCATCAGCATTTAAAGTTTTGTTTTCACTCCTGCTGAAGTGTATTTTTCACCACAATATGCCAGCTTCATTTGTTTGACTTTTGAAGCATTTTAATAAAGAGGCTCAGTTTTTAAATGTGGATCATTTGTCCTTTTATTGCAACAGTTCTCAATTATGTGCCTAAATGTAGAGCCCGGCCGACATATCAGAAATCTCTCTATAATCAGTATCAGTGTGTACTGTTTTCTTTTTTGCGATTATTAATGTCGATAAAGATGCCTGAGATAACTCAAATTTATTCCCAGTGAATTTTACTTAGTACACTGATGTTTTGGACAATAACGTTTATGGTAAAACAGTAAAATATCCTGCCTCTTACATATCTTGTTACAAAAGCTAGATTATAACATTTCTGGGATCATTGGGAAAAATTAGTGCATTTTGGCTGATATATCCAGATTTATTGCTTCCTTATATTGGCATCAACCCTAAAAAGTGAGGATCTGTCTGGCTCTGTTACACTGATCAACTGCTCTGTGGTGCTTTGTTTAATGGCTTACATCTGACAGTGTTAACAGTGCTTCCTGGTCAAGGAAAAAGAAAAATGTAGACTTTCTAGTTGTGTGCACTGTCAAGTCTGTATTTAGGTCAGATACAGGATAAGAAATTCAAGGGAAAAGTGGTATTTTCATACTGGATTAAAGCTCCCAGAACTTTATTGGACTGAAAAAAGGCAACCATTCAATCCTACTGGGTCTTCAACAGGCCAATATAAAGGAGCAAAAAGTATACAAAGTGCTCAAACAAATGTATTTTTCAGGCTAAGTTTTAGGAACCTAAATGTAATGTGGATACTCTTACCAGAGGAAGACAAGAGTGATCCACAGCTTTACTACAATCAGAGAAAAGTTAAATGGTCATTTTTGTGACATGTTCACATATTTTACTGCTAGATGGCGCCAGAAGTTTCCTCTAGTGTGATGAACCAGTATCTGTGTGAAATACTTGAAGGATTGTATGAGAGGTTAGGCTGATTTCCTGGTAATGTGGTAAACACTGGATCAGGCACAATGAAACGCAGGGAGGAGGATCCACTTCAACTGAGGTTTATTGTAGACCCGCAGGTGGAAACTGGCACCAATGGAAGCTGGTTTTATCAAATATCAGGCTGCTCTGCTTGTTGAACAAACAATTCTGTTTCAGCTTAAATGGTTCAAACACCAAGCTACTGGCAACATAAATGTACAAGGAACACATAACTCACATTTTCACTCAGACAAACACTTGCTGCGAGCAGGGAGGCCCAGGTTCTGCTGCAGGTGGTGAAAGGGCTCACACCTGAACTCGATCCTTTAAATACAGGTTCTGATCAAGTCCTGCTCAACAACAATGTGACTTAGCTCTGTCTCATTTTAATGAATGTGTGCACTGTGAATAGGATAAAGGCCACATCATTTTTTCACCCTTATGCAACTGTTGATACATTTTATGTTTTATTAACGTTCATTTTTGCATCATTTTGGCTGTATTAATGCATAATGCATGTTTTTCATCCCACTGCCCCATAAGCCAAAAACATGCTATTTCCCTTGTGTCCTATAGGGGGCTTTGCCTCATAATAACACTTCATAAAACTCTCATGCAACTGATAAAAGACCACATTTAGTACCAAAAAAATGTTCCATGTCAAAAACTGCCACTAAAATACTAAATATGAAGAAAATGGTAAAATATTTTTTGTGTGTTTTTTCATTAAAAAACAAGCAGTGGCATCATGTAAATAAACTGGTATTTAAAGGGTTAAAATCCTGAAAATGAATCAATATTTTGTCGTTACTATCAGGACAACGTCAGGACTGACAGTGAAAGTTGAAAATAATATGTCAAGTTTTTGACATGGAAAATCGTTTGTACTAAATGTGTAGTAACATTTTTGTTGTTTACAAATGGACCAGATTGTGTGTTGATTTTTACTCGGAGTAACGCAGTGTAGTGTGCTGCCTATATTTACCCAAAAATCCCCGTGACAAAGGGAAACATATAGTCACTGCCTGCAGTTCATCAGCTGAGTCACGGTGTTTCCCCATCTCGGTTCCTTGTGGCTTTGAACTGAACATAAAGCAATTACTGCGCAAGTTTTAGAGTCAAACAAGCCTGGCTGCAACTTTTTTTGTTACTAAAAAATCTGTCCACTCCTCTCCAGGGACGTTATGCGCCATACGGTGGCTATATTTTGCCGATTCGACCCACATTTAGATAGAAATGGGTTTTAAATTACGATATAATATGACTATTTTATAATGATGGTTAATAAAACTATTCAAGTGTAACTTCACCTTAATTTTAAATAATAATAATAATAAAAAAGTCGGAATGAAAACAGAAAACACATCTGTCCACTCCAGGACGTTACGCGTAAAACCTCCTTTTACGCGTAACGTCCTGTAGTGGATAGATGTGTTTTCAGTCACAAAAAAGAAATGACAGGCAAAATGTAATAAATATTTGGGTACAAGTGTTTATTCCACCTTATGATCAGTGTAGTTGACACAATGCATGCACAGTGGGAATGTTTGTGTAAGCACATGAAGGCCTATATTGAGTGCAACAACGCAAAGTGTCCGGATGTTCTCGTCAACCTGTCGGTCACAGCTGATCTAATGATCTTATTCATTTATCATAACTCGTTTCCAATTAAAATATCCGGTCCTACCAGGAGTGGGGTTCGAACCCACGTGGACATATGTCCATTGGATCTTAAGTCCAACGCCTTAACCACTCGGCCATCCTGGTGCGTGATCGTGAGGGATACGTCATTGTTCCGATCAAACAAAGGCAAGACCAGCACAACAATGTCAGGACTCCAGGTGGGTCAACCTGTGCGCCCTCATGACGTCACCTCGTAAAGTCACGCTGCCAGTAAGTGCCCACCACAGACCGCACAGCGCTGCTGAGGAAGCGCCATCATCAGAGCCCTGCATCATTTCAACACAGCAGCGTTGCTGTAAACACCCACTGGTGTCTCTCAGGGACTGTAAGAGCAGCCATAGTTGTGTCAGCTTCACTTTAACTGGTGACCACTGGGAATCCCCCAGTAGGTGATGGACTGCCACACTCACAGGAAAATAAAGCTCTATTTAATTTTACTATCTGTACACTTAAAGGACAAGCAGATAGGCCGGCTGTGCAAACAGAACGCACTCTGACCTGATTAGTTTCTCATTCACTATTGTTGTCAGGCTGCCTGAGCGAGCACCCATGTGTACATTGATTTGTTGGCTGTTTTGTATGGAGCAATCTGAGTCAACCTGCCCTATGATTCAAATCTGATTGACTCTGGTTGTGTGCCAGTGAACCAGTGAAACATGGGACTGTAATGACACTGATTCATCTCTGAAAATGTGCATGCAATATAAAAGGGTCTTAATTAATCCCTGGCTAAACACAGGGGGGAGGCTGATGTATAGTTGCACAATCTACACTAATCTATCTGTTTCCCCAGCCGACCACAGTCTGACTGTGCCGGGCTCAGTGTGTTTCGTAGCACTTCTTAAGCAATGGCTGCAAAAAGAAAGACACCTACATTCAGGCTGTGAAAGTTAGTCTGTATATATTAAAAAGCCACTCTCAGGCATTTATTTACATTACTTAAATATCTCAAACAACATTACAACATTTAAAGCTGAAATAGGAAGGACAAAGCTGAGCGTTGTGCATTAAATTATAGCCCAGCTGTCTTCACAGTTATCATGCAAAACGCAGTTCTCACTCGCAATCAGGAAGTGTAACACCCATATCTGAATTTACACATTTGCATATGGATGTGTGGTTTCATATGCTGGCCTTTTCTCAGACCAGCTCAGTGAAGAGTGTGAAATTTGGACACGATTTTATCTTAAAGGTACACCCCACCCAAAAATAAAACAATGTCATTATCTACTCACTCCAATATTGATTTAAAGGGTGAAGGGTGAAGTCCACAAAACATTTCTGGAGCTTCACAGCAAAACACTGTAGCAGCATTCTCCTAAACAACTGAAGTAGATGGGGGCTGGATTTAAAATGTGAAAAAACAACTGAAGTAAAACATAAAATGGCTTCATACTACAGAAGCCCTGAGGGGAGTCTGACCTAAATTGTTTTTGTCCTGTATTGATGACTTGAGAACTGGTGGGGGGAAAATTTTTGCCAGGATAATGTTTCTTCCTTATTTTGTTTTTCCATCTGCGAAAACGTGGAGAAAAAAAACTTGAAAAAAAAAAATTTCTCCTTGCAAAAACGTGTTTTTCCGGAAAAGTAGAAAGTGGAAAATCCTCAGGATTTTTTTTTTTTTTTTTCACGTTTTCACAGATGGATTATCCTGGCAAAACTTTCTTCCCCGACCAGTTCTCAAGTCATAAGGAGAGGAAACAATTTAGATCAGACTTAGAAGATGGATCACGGGAATAAAAACATTTCTTAACTTGTCCCTGAGGGCTTCCGTACCATACAGCTCATCCGGTGTAAACAGAGTCTCTGACAGAGATTTTAAAAAGATGTTATTTAAATCCTTTCTTAAGCTGAAATCTACACTGTAGCCGCTAAGCTAAAAGTTTAGCGTGCACCCTGTCTGAACTGGGTGCACAAACTCGACCATGCATTGACTTGTATTTAGCAAGACAAGCTGTAAGGACCCATTTTATTTATCCCTGCACCAACTTCAGATAAGGTACATGCTAACAAAAAAATTGTGTAAATATTGTCTCAAATTAATTTGGGATCTCCGGGTTACCAGAGACTTGGGTTATGCTGGACAAGCTGTGCGAAATTTTGTGTTGTTTTTTTTCAGTTGTTTTTTTACATCTACTTCAGGAGTTTAGGAGAATGCTGTAACACTGTTTTGCTGTTTTCCTTTAGAAATGGAGCAAATGCTTCATTCAATCTAAATAAATACTCAAACTAAAGCAGAGATATTACAGGCATCTTTGCACAGGAAGCTGATCTCGATATAATCATGACATGGAGAAAACATAACACTGATGCTGTCTCATTTGCAGCAAGGGAAGCAGCAACAGAACAGTTTCTTGCACGGATTGTTCTTCTTGTATTTCACAGCTTTCTTGATCTGAACTGTGGCCTTGACAACATAGTCCTGAGTCGCACACACGTTTGCCTCTATGTTATCCACCATGCAGCCCTGCTCCTCCACCAGATGAGCCATCTGGAAGAAAAGCTCATGGATGTCCCTGATGCGGCTCTCCAGCTCCAACAGCTCCTTGTGCCGGTTCTCGATCTCATTGAGAGCCATTTTGGCAGTCCTCCCCTCCAGGAGGAGATTATCCGAGAAGACGTTCCACCTGCCCGTCTCGATCATCTCGTCGATCTGCTCCCTGGTCACCTCCTTGCCCATGATCTCGGCTTGTCTCTGGATGCGGGTCTTGCAGTTCTCCCTCTGGACCATCTCGGCCTCGTTGTACTCAGACATGGCATCGTGGAAGGCGCCGGTCAGAGAAACGTACTGTGAACGCACCATGCGAGCCACAGCTGATGTAGGCCCGTGCTCCTCCTCCAGCTCTTTGCTCAGCTTCGCCAGCTTCTCCAACCGTGCATAAATGGCCTCCCCTCTGGCCTTGATGTCTCGCCCAAGTGCGTTGGAGTCCCGCTTGATGCTGCTGATCCTCCTGACGGACGTGAGGAACCTGGTGTTCTGCTTCCCAAGACGCTTCACGTCCATTTTGAGCAGCAGCATCTCCTTCCTCAATGCCTGTGCCTCTCTGTAGAGGCCGTCCATCACGTCCTCGCCCTCAAACACGATGGCTTGTTGCTCCAGGTGCTCCTCACCATCCTCAGTGTCATGGTTGGGGTTCTCCTCAGGTCTGTGCTCTTCCCCTGCAGGTTTGGAGGTCTGCATCTCAAACAGTCGGTCCCTCATCTCACCTGCAAGAGGAGTCAGGAGCCTTTACAAACCTCGCACTTAGCGTATGTCATGTCTCTATTGTAAAGCACTTTGAGCAGCTCATTATGTGTCTATTTCCACCGAATCACCGGTCTAAATGTTTGCAAAGTACATTTCTGTAAAACATTTTAAAACTTGAAACATTTCTTTATGATGCAACTTTCCCTTTTTTAGGTTAAATTTTTAAATTTATGTTGTGACAACGCTGTACTATGGTCTAGTTAGGTTGAGGTGGAAAAAAACACTTGGTTAGGGTTAGGAGAAATTATGTTTTGGTTTAAAATACCTGTACATGTCCGCACTTCTCATCAAAAATATCTGTTTATTGTTGCCACAAACAGGGTTGGAAATTGTCCCGAGGTCTCCTTAAAAATATCCAGTGGTGTACGCATGTGAATTTATCAGTGGATGGCAGAAAAGTTAACTGCCAATATTTTATTAGCAACTGGGCTGCTCAGAGCAATTATTAGACAACCAGTGGAGACACCAGGAAATTATTGGTCCCAGTTGTCAAAAAAGTTCAGAAAAATTTGCGAAGGAGAACCTTTTTTTCTTTCCTACATCATCTCTCAAACCCTAAGATTTATTTTGTGAGCTGTTGGAGGGACAACATTTTCTCCAAAGATGATTTCCTAAGCTATTTTTCAATGAAGGCGAAGAAAAAGGTGCCATTTTAATGTGAAAACTACACTTTTATTCCCATCAAGAAAACATATCAGACACACATTAGAGAATTTTATGTGTGCCTGAATTCATGCGTGAACTTTATTTTACAAGTAAATGTCCTGAATTTAAAACCAAAGTAGAAGTACAGACGTATTATCAGCTAAATGTACTACAGCAAAAGATCTGACTACGTCCTGCTGCACTTTTAATACTTCAGCAAACTCTTTATTCTCATTAAACTCCCCTGTTTTAAGTATTGATTCATTAGTAGTTTATTAACTTTATGAGGACAGATAGATCAGTACGTGTGAACTCCTCGAGAGGAAACTGCTGGGTTATTTCCTCAGCTGTGACGTTTTCAGTGCAGACGCTCATTAATCACAGGGCGTCGACTTAAGACTCAGTTATTTCCTATCGAGAAAAAACTGTACCACAGCTTTAACCTGATGTATGTACGTTAAATAAATGATGTTTCAAGAAGGAAATAAATCACATTAACAAACACCAAAACATCATTTTGCCCTGACGGATGAAAATCAGGAGGAAAGAGAAGCTGACAACAATAACAAGCTGTGACAGAAGTGAGCCTGTATTTTACCCCATCTATCTGAAACACATAATAAAACACAGAGTACACATACCTCACTGTGCTCTCCTCCGGAGCTTCTACACTATCAGAGTCGCTGAAGCAGAGGAAGCAACCACGAGCAGACTCATTTCCTCTTTTTCTCTCCCTTATATCACCAAATTTCAACATGCACAGAAGTATGTCTGAGTGTCATGAAGGAGGTCTCGCTGCAGTCACACACACACACACACACACGTTCTACATCACACTGACACACTGACACAGCCTGCAGCTGCAGGTACCAACACGGAAGATCACGCCTTTCCCCCCCACACTTCAACGCTTCAGGAAGGAGGGGGCCCGTCACACTCATCTGAGGGTTGTATGGTGAATATCAGAGCGAGCACGTCTTTTGATGGCCTATTTGCACACAAAAGTGTTTAATAAAGAATAAAGAGATCAGATGTTTGTGTGGCATCAAGTCTTTTATTGTCAGCATGAACTATGAGAGACACAAAGTTATTAATACTTGTTTAGCATCACCAAACAACTTAAAGTCTTCCATTAAATGACTATAAAACAATGAAAACATCAGACATTATTATCCTCACATAAAATTTAAATTGCACGGTTAAGGTTAGGGGTCAGGTCAGGGAGTTTAGTTAAAGTCTCCCTATATTTTACAATGATTGAAAGCTGATAAATGAACCTTGTGGTAAGTTTAACTGAAGAGAAAGCAATCTCTTTAAAGGAACACACACCCAAAAATTAAATTTCTGTCCTTATCTAGCTGCTCACTCCCTCGACGATGGAAAGTCGGGTAAAGTTTCTTAGTCCACTAAACATTTCTGGAACGTCACAGCAAAACAGCGTTGCAGCATTCTCCTAAACTACATCAGTAGATGGGAACTTGTTTTAAAACGTTAAAAAACAACAGAATAAAAAACTAGCTAAAAGAGTTAGCGCACACCCCGCTCACTTTTTGGTTGTTGTTTTAATTTTTTGTTTAGGAGAATGTTTTTATGGACTACGAAACTTCTTCTGACTTTCAATCGACATGAGGGTGAGTACATAATGACTGAATATTCATTTTTCAATTTTCAACTCTTCCTTTAGACTTGTTCATTTACTTTGTAGTGCAGTTTTTATCACATGGACCAGTGGACCAAAACCTCATCAGACTTAATCGTAGAAACATGGGAAGCAGCCACAGAACATTTTCTTGAAGGGGTTGTTTTTATCAGAGTCCTTGGCTCTATCCAGCTGGACTATAGCCTCCTGAGTGATCACTTCAGTCTTCTGAACATTTTTCTGGATGTTATTGACGACTGCCCCCTGCTCCTCTGTGAGCACAGCCACATCCAGAAACAGCTCCTGGATCCCCTCGATCCTCTTCTCCAGCTCCATCAGCTCTTTCTGTCGGCTCTCGATCTGCATTAATGCTGAGCGAGCTGTTTTCCCCTCCAACTGAGGGGAGAACACATTGAACTCCCCGCTCTCCATCATCTCCTCCACCTCCTCCGTGCTGACCTCCCTGCCCACCACCTCCATCTGCCTCTGGATCTGCCGTTTACAAGCCTCCCTGTGGCTCAACTCTGCGTCGTTGTAGCTAAACATCACCTCCCGCAGAGCACTGGTGAGACACTGGTACTGCGTTCGAGCAATGCGAGCTGTGGGGTCAGAGCTGCCACGCTCAGCCTCCAGCTCCCCTCTGAGGTTATTCATCATGTGCAGCTGCTGCAGCACAGCTTCTCCCCTATGTTTAATATCCGCCCCGATTGCATTCGAGTCCCGTTTTGTTGCAATGGGGTATGAGGTCTTGTTTAACGTCTGGTAGTTCACATCTCTCAGCTCACTGATGTCGTTCTGGATCTGCTGGATCTCCAGGCGGATCTTTTGGGCCTCCTGAAGGACTCCATCCAGATCCTGGTCAGGATGTGATGCGGTCGCTGCCTCACGCTCTGACAAGTTGTCCAGCTCTATCGTGCTGAAACCCTCAGGGTCCGTCTGCACCTGATGGAGGTGTGTCAGCCTGTCTCTCATGTCTGAAAGAGAGAAAGAAAAGAAAACATTCATTCATCCATGAGCGTGAGAATCTGTCCGTCATGCCTATAAAATGGAGCAATGTTTCCCAGACCTTGAGGTCATAAGTTCAGTTTGATAGATCACAAGATGATTAAACCTTATTAGCTGATCCACTTAGGGGCCAGTGGAAACAAGCTGTAAACACAATACCGGCCACACAACATCATCATTGTTATAGTGTGTTTAGGCTGCAGCGGTGCAGACTGCAGGTGCCAGGAGATAATGTGAGGAGTTAACTTTTCTGTAAACCACAGATACGTCCAAGTAGCAAACGTGGCATATCACATGCACCTGAGGATATTTCCATCCTGTTTTTGCAGCAATCAAAACCAGGAAACCAAACATTTCCCATAACACACCTCACCTTTGCAAGACGTCGGTGCTCTCTACCAACTCCTGAGGCAAATATCTGCCTCTTTAGCTGCTTAATGCTTCAATATGTTCACCACAACCACTTACTGAGGCCTTAAACAACCCAGATGAGTGAAGTTTTTGGACTGTAAAAAAACCCCACAATGAGCTGAAACACTGGAAATGAGATTGGGAAAGAAAGACAAACAAAAAAAAAAAGATCAGCTGCAACAAACAGGCTTGTACTTGTGTGAAATACTTCCTGAACATGACAAAGGACTTCAGACGTGCCAGAGCTCAGTAAGCACATAACAATCTAACACATTTGTCATCGAGATGTAGAACAAGTGTGAGGATTTTCTACCTCTTCAGTATCTTATAATCTAAGATGAATGCTCTTGCTCTGCCAGGACATATAATCTCCCTCCAGGACCTGCCAAACAAGTTTTAAAGCCGAAAACTATCGTATAAAAGTATTCTAGCATGTATGTCATTTGTTTTACTTGAGGTTTTTAAAGTGGAGTTCAACAAAAACAGCAGAGGACAGAATCAATAATCACAAACAGCCTGACAAAAAACAATTGTTTTTACAAAATATTAATTTTTCATGATTTTCATCACGCTTTTGATGAAAGAGGCCTCCATTTTAGGTTTCCTTACCTGCTGGATTTTCTGTTCAGAATTTGTAAAATCTCAGGCAAGCACAAAAACATATGTAACATATAAACCTATAATGAGGAAATACATTTTTCTTACTTGTTTGTCAGTTTGTAGTCAGTAGAAGGTTTGTAGTCTCGTCTCCCTCTGCAGCACAGGCCAGTCATAGAACAGGTAGTTCAGTCCAACAGGCAGTATGAAAGAGTGAAGGATTTTTTGGAAAACATTGCCCATCATCACACCTGTTGAAGAGGAAAAGGTTTTCAGAAACAAAACTTTCTACATTCCTGTTGTGTCACATGGAGGCACGGCATGACGTGCAGTAAGATGACGCGAAGACTCATCATAAATGACAACTGATACATCTGTCTACATTTTTTTGTACATATGCTGTTGTTTCTTATATGTTTATATATATTTAAGTTGTTTTTCATGTTTAGCGACACATAATGTGATGAAAGGTTGTGGGGACAGACTTATGTTGAGCTGGGACCTCAGTATAGAGCATAGAAGAAAACATGTATGATAATATCAAGGACAGAAAGTCAGCACACACTGGCAGTGTGCTCCAAGAGCAGGTCAAAAATAAAGAGGAAGTCTTTCAGATATGTTATCTCTCAAAGGGGCGGGACTGAAGTGTTCGTATGATAACAAATTACTGAAGAAGTCTTGCACAAACTTTATGAAAAATAAGTTAATTCAAGTGTGCTCAAGTGTACTTCTTTTAAACTAAAAAGAACAGCTTTCAGTTTACTTTTTATGTACTTATCAGAGAGAAACCTAACAAACGTACACTTTAAGAAATGTGAAATCTACTTAAAGTACAGTTAAAGGTATATTTCAAATATATACCTTTAACTGTACTTCACTTCATTGTATTTCACGGCAGCGTGCAGTGAAACCACCAGCTGTCAGGTGATTATCAGTCATGCTGAGAGAAACAGAAGCTCGAGTATATTTGAACCAGGAAAATGGGTGTTTCAGTGTGGGAAGATGTGCAACACTCATAGTCATTTCCACAGCCAGCAGTGGTTTATATTTGATAAGTAATTTCCACCAGCCTCCATGAGTTTGAGTCATACTGTCTTTTTTAAAAAGTGTTTTTTCTTATCTGGAAAGCTGATGTGCGACTGAGCTGTAGATGAATCCTCCTCCAGTAACTGACACCCGATTCTGGAGAAAAAGATACCAGCATGAATGAGGCTGAAAAATCCCCCCAAAAACCAGCATATACAGTAAGCAGCAAGATGATTGTGAAGACACTGTCTGTTTCAACATCCCCAGACTCCCTTAACAAATTATGCAATTTTGTGAGTTGTTGAGTCAGGAGAAACTTTAAAAACTTTGTGAAATACTGTCAATGAAAAATTCTTAAGTATTTGGACCTTCTTCTAAATTCTGCAAGTGTTAATCACTCTCTCTTTCTTTGTGTAAAAAAATATCATGTCCGTTAAATTCTGTGATGATTTTATCAGACGACATGCAGCTTCCTCACAAAAAAGCTTAACACTACTTTTTCCACATATAGTATGCAATGGTACTCCCGTAAACCTGCAAACACACTTTATTGTGTAAAATTGGCGGAGTTCCCCTTTAAAACTGAGGCCTGTGGGCATTGGTGGAGTATTTACTTTGCCCAGCAGATGTCAGTGGTACAACAGGACCTTCTCTAACATGCAGTTCATGAACTTTTCTAAGGATGATCATCTTCCCGACAGCTTTTTTCTATGCATTAGTTTCCCTTAACAAACCATGAGTAACAAGGTTATTCAGGAGGAAATGTCTCATCAACACGCAACGAACACACAAGTCTTTGGTTGTGTTTCTTTCACTGGTGTGAATGTAAAGAATGATGTACTTACATACATTACAGTTTTCTTAACTTTTCAGTCAGTTTGACACGTTCTGAATATAAAAGAAGACAAACGTTTCCTGGTTTTGCAAAAAAACACCTCATTCTTTTATTTTTAAAAAAATCAATAAGCACAACCCCAAAAAACACTCCATGTTAAAGGTTCTACTTGAAATCAAGTTATCTCTGCAGTCAGCTGGCTCTGATTTGAGCTGCATGTTTGTTTTTTATTAAGAAACCGTGTTACATGAGTTTCACATGTGAGATTGCCAGTTCACCAGTCAGAGACTGAGCATGTGATCAGGTGAAATCTAACTTGGCCTTGTTTTTCTCTCCTCAGTGATTATCTGAGGTTCAGAGCGAGACTGAGGTACAGAAACAAATCATTGTGAATGCGCCAGGAATGTTTTTTTGATTAAGGATTATAAAAAAATCTGCTAAATTGAGGACAAAGGTCTATTTCGTGCCCTCGGAAAAATCTAAAGTAGCACATTTAACATCCCTCCACCATGTCGCCATGACAGATCTGTTCACAGCTCCTCGTTTTTGTGGAAATAAGAAGTTTTATATGTTTATTCTCATCAAAAGTCACCTGTTTCTCTCTTCCAGACTCCCTGAAAACATTAAGCATTACTTGTTGTCAGTATTAAAGTGACTTGATGTCTCCAAAACTTCTATCTCCGATTGAAATATGAATATCTCAGTAACAAAACACGTTAAACCTAATTTTTGATGCTTTCTTGCTTCTTTTTTTAAGATGGAGCAAATTACAACAGTCACATTATTATAATATAAAATCTTTGGTAAATGTAGAATCATTATCATCATATCAATCATTATATATTACTATACACTGTAAAAAATATATTTTACAGACATGTGCTGTAAATAAATCTTAAGAAAATATACATTTTCAAATAAATCTGCTGTGAAAGTCAGTCAAAGTATGTAACTATAAATAGGACTTTATTTATTAGTTATTTTTAACTTTAAATTGTAATTCTTTTCATGGTTTCAAGTGCTGATTAGCAGTAATCAGTAAAAAAAACACAGCGTCCACTGCACAAACCTGGTTATCACTGTGAAAACATGATTACCACTGTACAGACACAGTTATCAGTATAAAAACAGTGTCTACTGCACAGACCTGGTTATCTCTATATAAACACAGACCACAGATAATGTAGACAAAGACGGCCCTCTTTTCCCATCATGCAATGTGCTGAGTGGTTTGTTATATAGTAAAATAAGTAGAATAAAAATGTGAGAAAGAAAATATCTGGTGATCCATTTTCTAAATTGTTGTCTCTCGTGTTTATGACATAAGAAGCATTGTGAAGATTTTGTTGCAAGGATAACATTTTATTATGTTTTTCCACTTGCAATTAACTGACATCCGTGCTCAGATCATAAAGGATAATTGATGATTAGTGATCCTACATATTTAACCAACATGTTTACCACTAACAGCATAAACAGCAATTCAACTATAATTCTTTTCAATCTTTTTAATTGTGTTTTTTTTTTTAGAAACATCTGGCAGGCCAAATTTAACCTAATGGCGGGCCAACTTTGGCCCACAGATTGCGGCCCTTTAGTAGACTGATTGAATAATTCTGTAAAACAACATAATTATGCTGTGATTTAAAGACTGCAACCTTCGAAATGTAGATTTTAAATGTTTGTATGGAGTGAAAATGTGTACAGATAATGCAAACAGGGAAAAACTGCGATTTTACAGTCATTTATTGTTGAATTATGTATTTTACTGTGATTTTATGGGAACTGTTTGGCAACGTTTCAATTTTTTTTTTCAACAGTGGCACAGCTGCAGAAGCACACAAAGAGAAACAAAAAGATGACATCAAAACTCTGCTGACCTTTGTGTTTTCTCTTCCATTTTAAAATGAAAAGCAAGACACTGTGGCTAAGCATAAAAAAAGGACTCATTCGTCAGATTTGAATTTCAGTTGCAGCGCTGATATTCGATGCCCTGAAACTACTAGGCACGAAAATGAAGAAACATGCCCACACATGAGACCCCCTGCACCTTTCTAACATTATACTGCATCAGGTCTCAGGAGGTGGGTTTGCTGTAATCAGTGTGGAAAACATCAGCTGTTTCCAGTTACCCCAAAGTTGTGACTCTAATTGATTCAACTTATTGGCTTCAAACTGAGTTTCACATAATAGCACCAGTGTCCGCAGGCATCTGATCAAATTAACATGAATGTCTGTCATGGGTTTGGAGATTTCTCTCTGCTCTAAGATTTCCCAAGGTCTGACTTTGTTCAGCTTTGGTGACACATCAGTCTGGTTTTATGTAAGACTGTACTCGGCTTCGCAGTGAGGTAATAAGGTAGACATGGCATGTAAACTGCAGCACACGGGCTTCTTATACTGGACTGTTGCTTTACTTAAATATAGCTTTGTTACACAGGATATCCATGTGTATCCAGGTATAAAGTCATACAGAAAAACTCACTAGATTGTCTTGAATAAAGATATTTCTTCTGTTAAATGACATCTGCTCTTATATTTAGTCAGCGACATGAAGACAAAGAGATGATGGAGTATTGTTAAAATTATGAGCTAACTTTGTATGAGCAAGCAGCTCCTTCAAATAACACTATTTATTCTAAAATGAGTTGGAAACAGCAGGTTTTGTTTAATTGCCTTTGCTCTGAGGCTGTCTGGGAGCCAAAACTCAACTGAAGGACGTTATACGAAAAACATCACATGTCCAAAATTCTTTACAGAGTTTATCTCAGGCAAGGCAGGTTTTTAAAAAATGGAGCTGTGATGAGGTTTTGCACCACTAACAATGTTTGGTTTTTTGCCTTCTTGCCAGTAAAATGGTCAACATTAATGAACTGGAAATCACAGAAGATTACTACAAGAGCAGATTTTAAAGACTTCAGTTAACTCCCTGCACATAGATCATATACCTCATCAGACTGCATCCAGAAGACGTCAGACTTGTTTTAAAAAGTCTTAATCAATAATATTCTGAAACAAGATGAGAGCTCATACAGGGAGGAAATCAGAGAACAGTCTGCTGCTCAACATCAGCAAAAACAAGGAGCTGATTGTTGAGTTTAGAAAAAACTGTCTACATCAGTGGAGCTGAGGTGGAGCAGGTGAACAGTTTTAGGTTTCTGGGAATCAACATCAGTGAGAACCTATGTTGGTCATCACCACACTGGTTAAATGAGTGGGAAAACATGACAGAGTTTGAAAATGATGATCTCACTTTAACAACATTACATTTACATTACATTTTGGGAAATGCGCTTATTTGCGTTCTTTTTGAGTAGATCTATTGTCATAAATACAAGGCTACCACAAGCAAGTAGCTTAGCTTAGCATAAAAACTGGAACTAAGGGGAGACAGCTGGCTCTGTCTGAGGGAACGAGCTTTTCCTGCTGTGCTTAACGTCTACTTCAAGTCTGACGGTTTCAAATGTCGCCGCCCACGTGTCTCAATTTAATCTACAAATCACATTAAATCTGTTTTGCTCCAGACTTCCATTTAATCAGCTGATTTCCATTTAAAAGACATTTTATTTATTTCTAATCTTTGAGAATTTCCATAAGCTTTCAAACTGTTATGATATAATTTTACTACAGTTACATTACTCAGCAAATCCATCAAGTTTACAGATGAAAAGCCTGAAATTTCGGTATGATTTACAGCAGGAGTGTCGCTCAAATGTCCTGTCCTGAAGTTTCTGCTTTCTGAGACACCGTTTCCACAATAATTTAATCCAAAGATTATTAAATCATGCAAATATGCCTTTGAATGTCAAAAATGAAAGCTCTTTATAAACCATTCATATGAACATTTTTTGGGTCGGCAGGAAATGTAATATCCCACAGGTAGATGTTTTTTGTCATTTTTTTTGTATATTTGCTAATACTGCAATTATATTGGTCAGTAATCCATTAATAAATGCTCACAGACTTTAAATGAGGCACCAAGTCTGTTGTTTTAAATATTAATAAGTAGATAATTAAAGGTTTCATCCATCAGGTCTACATTTTTAAGTGTTAAAGGATCATTTAACCCAGATATGGAAATTCGGTCATCATTTACTCAGCCTCATGCCGATGGAAAGTCAGGTGCAGCACAACAGCGTTGCAGCATTTTTTCCGGCACAACTGAAGTAGATGGGGACTTATTTTAAAATGGAAAAAAACATAAAATGGCTCCATATGTCAAGTCTCTGGAAGCCCCAAGATTAATTTAAAAAGATTCACACCCTCGACACATGGAAGCTGTGAACACTTCAGCTTAAAAAGTGTGTGAATAACATATTTTCAAATCAATTTTTTGGAGCTTCTGGAAACCTTGATCACGCTGGACGAGCTGCATGGAGCCATTTTATGTTTCTTTCCTTTTTTTTTTTTAACGTTTTAAAACAAGTGGACTATGAAACTTCACCTGACTTTTCATTGGCGCGGACGTGTGGAGATAAATGACTGAATTTTGATTTGTGGATGAACTGTTCCTTTAAGAAGTACATTTAGTAAATGATGTATTAAGCATTAATAAAGTTATTAATTTCACCGTGTCATCCCTTTATGAAAGGTAACTTACTAGAAAATTGCAGTAAAAGATTGCATGCTCAGTTGTCTCTGACGTTTCATACAACTAGACATCTCGCTCACATCCAGGAGCTGTTATTTTTACAAAACAAAAATCACATTGTTTCCTCTGTAATGTTGCACATCAGGACCACAGCACAGTCCACAAACTGGACAACATGTGCACCTTGTTCACAGCGAGGACATCGGATGTCCCAGGAGCAGTTACATAACACACTGATTATCCATGAGGGTGGTGACTTCTTCCCATGAGACTGACGGACCAGGATCCAGCAGCATCATCAACATCCAGTTTTCACTGTCATGAGCCGACACGGCAGACCGTATAATGAAATTTACTCGCTCATTAGTCAGACTAAATGTACAGCTCCAGACTCCCTGTCAAAAGGAAAGTTCAAGCTACACGAGATGACCTGAACATGATTTAGATACCAGTACAGTTTGGAGGTACTAAGTGTACTTGAGTATTTCCATTTTCTGTTACTTTATACTTCTACTCCACTACATTTACACAACTTTGCCTTGATAAACAATAATATTAAAAAAATCTCATGGTAAGTCATATTTATTAGATACAATTTGACTTTTTTTCTCATATTTGTGACATTTTTATCTTATAATCATGACATTTTTATCTCCTATATGTGAATTTTTATTTAATATTATGACATTTTTCTCATAATTTTGACTTATCACATTTTTATGACTTTTCACCTCATATTTCTGACTTTTTATCTCATATTTAAGAACTTTTATCTCAGAATTTCAACTTTTATCTTATAAATTTGACTTCTTATCTCATAATTAAGACCTTTAATCCCATATTTATGCTTTACCTTCGTAGTATTGTTTTCATCAAGCTTAGTTTCCATCCTTTTTTTCTTTAACTGGTGGAAATGGTCTTGCATATCTATGCAGAGCCAAAATAGCACATTTTTGTTAAATTAAATTAAATCAGTTTAACAAACAAACACTGATTCAGAAAATAAAAATGCTGAATATCAGATCAGATAATTGACTTATATATCAGTTGACCCATTTATATACAGTGTACATTCATGTTAATACATGTAGAACATACTTTTACTTGTACTTTTAACACTTGAGTAAATTCAATGCCAGAAAATGACTTTTGATGCTTATTTCACTTTTACCAAAGTGATATTTTTACACAATATCTTGTGTAAATACGTTTTCTTTTAAAACAAAAGGAGAACAACTTGGTTTAATTTAAAGTGCAGACGCTTTCTTTACTGTTTGTTTATTGTGCAGTCTGGATGCATCATCTGCTGCACTGTTTGTGAAAATATCCTTCAAACCTGTAATACTTGATATTCACCAGTGATGACTTGTGTCTGTGCTTGTTGCTCAGACTTGTGCTTCAGTCATCTGAGGACAGGCTGTGTTTTTCTCTGCAGGTCTTTTTTTTTTTTTTTTTTTTTTGATGCAGCGAGAGGCGTGCCGAGCCGAGCCGGGCCGGGCCGGACCAGGCTCGACTCATAGGCTTCATGTGATCCTGCAGGGAGGTGTTTGGCTAAAAGGACTTTTTCCCAACATCAGGCTGCAGCATTTCCAGAGCTGAGCGCCTCTCACGAAGCCTCGCTTCTCTCTCTCGCTGCACATTTGGGATATTAACATCACTTGTGCGGCTCATTCCGGACAGTGACGCGCTGCAGATCCGACGATGGGAGACGCACAGTCTGCGCAACGGGAGGGCAAGAAGGATGCAGCAGCTGAGGAGGAGAGCGGAAAAGTGGATGATGCTCTGACCGAGCAGGCTGTTGAAGACAAGGTATCGTCTCATTTCCCCGCACATCCACATTGTTGACATACTGCAGATAACTCCTGTCACGTGTACAGGCAAACTTATCCACAATAGGTCCGCATTAAGGATCTTCACTCACACATTCTTAATAGAAAACCCCTTCGGTGTTTGTTGTGGGTGAGGAAATGCTGAGGCTGGGTTTTCTTGTTGCTTGCCAACAAATCCATCCAGATGAAAAACAGTCCCTGTCTTATATTGAGCCGCATCATCCAAGTGCAGAATTAAGCTTTTGCCAATTCCTTCCTTGTTGAAATTGTTGAAAATGTGTTTTATTCTGACTGAATATTAGGAACTGTAAATGCCATTTTGGTTGTCCAATAATAGAAGCTGGTTTGCCCTTCTGAGGACCTTGTCTTCACTGTTGCATTGATGTTGCAATGGTCGGCATTTACTGTAGATGAAAAGTAAACTGCATGGAGGAATAATGACCTTTCATTCTTAGAGGAACCTAAGTAAAGCCCAGGGGAGGGATGGAATTTCCCCTTTGCTGCACTCAGCAGCAGGCAACATCGATTATTTGTGTACAACATCGTCACTGGTTCGCGCAGAGCAGGAAGTCCATTAGACTTGAGATATAAAAATGGCGATTAATGTCTTGTAAGTGATAATGATCTTTTTATGTTGGTTTATTGGCACCTTTGAACTTCGTGGCTTGGGTCAGTGCGTGATTTGGATGAAATATGGGCCAAAGTATTCTTCGTTTTGAGTCTAATGTAACTTCCTTGACTCAGTTAAAACAGAATGTAACATTTTGTTAATCATTTCTGACATGTACTCAGTTGAAAACAGTACAAAGACGATATATTTAACAGAGAGAAAGAGGTGGCAGGAGCGCTACTGGTGTCACGCAAACCACCAGTGCTCATGGAAGGGGAAAAAAAGAGAGAAAGACTTACAACCAAAAGAAAAAAAATGGCAGAAATTATCCAGCTCCAGATACTTAAGGTGCTTTGACAAATGTAAAATGCCTTTATTTGTAGAAACATAGAAAAATACACCAACTTGTACAGGCTTGCCACCCTGAAGAAGGTGCAAGCAGATACGCGTGTATTCTTATGATATATTTAATGTTTTACCTCACCAGCTTTATCGATTTCTATAAATATGTCCTTATTCTTAATTTGACGCCAGCAACAGGGAGAGCTGTTGAATGCTAAAAAAAACCACCTGGCACAGTCTTCAAGTAAACAAGTTAATTTCTAACAGGTGACAGTATCATGATTGGGTATGAAAGGGGCATCCATGAAAGGCTCAGCTGTTCACAAGCAAGGATGGGGCGAGGTTCACTGTGAAACATATGATTGTATGAAAGATATTACGACATGAGCTCCAGCAGACTTTGTAAAACCGTTGTCAGTAAACACAAATTGTTTGCATACTGTTTTTATTTGCAATTAACACGGCGTCCCAACTGTTTGGTGTCAGGGTGAACCATTTTAGTTCAGGATGACTGAAAACAAAGCGATGCCTGTTCATAGGTGCGTGCATGTGAAGTGAATAACTTTTGACTGGGAAAATCAGCTCACACCCACCCATAATCATATTACGCAGTTTGATCTTGTTGGCATACAGTCGTGTTTCAATTCACAGTCTGTGTTGTTTTTATCTCAACATTTAGGGGATTAAAAGCTGGTTCTTGGGTCACTCATAATCAATATCAATATTTAATTAGTCATCAAATTAGTCTACTTAATGACACACTAAAAAAATAAATATTTACTTCAGTTATACATATAAAAAGTGTGCAACACTGCTCTGTGTGTATGAAGAAATGGCAGCACTGAGTGGAAATTAATCTAACAATGTCTTAGTCAGTATTAGCAGATGGAATATGACCCTTTGAGGTATTTGTATAGTTGATTATTAAGTGTGTTACTCCGCTCTAGTTTAAGGACATGAGTTTCTTGCTCTGATTCCACTTCTCAGACCTTTCCCCGGCTAATCTGACTCACGGATTTGAGATTGGGACAATTAGAGTTGTTTAACTGTAAGACTGCCATCGCTCCCACCCAACAGTGGATGGACTGTGTGGTTTGCAGACAAAATAGGACTTTGGATCTCCAGTTAATTAAAGATTGAAATTCTTTGCTGGCTTTAAGGGAAGTACACATTCTGATGCTATGAGCATATAAGGAAATGGTTGCTGTGCATTTCTTTTAACTGAAAATAGTGCTTGGAAATGTTTAAAGATGGGAACTAGTTTGATTGACTATGAGTTGACTACCCTACCATCTCGCTTTGTCTAAAGGTACACTATATGTTATGTTTTTGTACATTCAATGTTTTGTTGTTGTTTTGTTTCAGCCTCTCAAAAACACTGAGCAGATCTCTGAGATCATTGGGAAAGCAGACGGCTCTATAGCAGAAGTTAATGGTCACTGTAAGGATGAGATCGCTGCTGAGGGTGGGTACTCATAATTTGTTTTACTGCTTATTGGCAGACAATGTCAGCATAATTGAACAGCTGCAGAACCTGTTGGACTTCAGCTGATAGAGTTTCATCTTTCATCAGTCTTGTTCAGTTCTTGCAATCAAAGTGTTTTAATATTTAATTTCTTTCCTGGTTTAGCGATCCTTACGCCAGACGAAGATGTTTCAGAAACAGAGAAGCCTCTTCAAGAAGAAGTAAAACCATTAGAAAATGATGAAATTAAAAAAATTAATGAAAAGACATCACCTGATGACGCTGATGCTAATGAAGACGTGCCCTTGGAAATGACTGAAATGGATGCCAAGCAGAATGACATCAACGATGGTTTTAGAAGATTTTTCAGTAACATTGGTTTGAAATTAACAGTAAAGAGGGGCTCAGTTGATACAGCAACGGATGTGCCTGATAAGACCAACAACGAAGAACCAAGCATACCAGAAGAGGTTGAGGATGCTGCAAAGGAGTCCAAAAGTGAGAATGCTGAACAGAATACTGATGTGAACATAGCGCAGGAGACTTATGACAATGATTCAACAACATGTCCTACTATGACAGACGCTACATCGGAAGATGCTGTAGAAAATGCAGAGGAGAAAACATCAGAAACCAAAGAAGAAGTTGAATCTCATGATGCAGACGCAGCAACATCATCTGCAGGCGAAGATGCACACCAGGAAGCCACACCTGAACAAGAGCCACATGAAACATCTCTGTCTGGTGCTGATGTAGATGCAGTATCTCCAATTAAAAGATTTTTTACGACTGGAATATTTTCTGGACTAGGTAAAAAGAAAAAGAAAGCCGCAGAAGATGAGACAACTGAGAAAGAACTTGTGGACATGGGAAAAAAGGAAGTCATAGAGACTACAGAACAAACTGTAGAAGACCAACAACAGGATAAAGAGGAGTTTAGTTCAGGTGTTGAGGCAGCTGCAGTTGAGGCAGAGCATAAAGAAGCCCAGATGACAGATGAATCAGAAATGAGCCCTCAAGAGAAGGAAAAAGTTCCATCAAGTCCTCTAAAAAGGCTGCTGTCAGGGTCTAGTTTCAAGAAACTCTCCAAAAAGCAAAGAAGCAGGCGGTCAAGTGATGCAAAGCTGTCCGACTCTGGAGAACATGTTTCAGACCAGCTCCTGTCATCTACTGAGTCAGCTGAGAATCAGAAGCAAGAAGGTCCTGCACAACCCTCTGCAGAGGCAGGAGAGGAGGATGGTGCATGGGCTTCCTTCAAAAAACTTATGACTCCAAAAAAACGCGTGAAGAGACCCTCCTTGACCAATGAAGAGACACAAATCTCAGGTCCAGTGGAACCTAAGCCAAGTGAAGGAGAGCAAATATCAGATCACAGCACAGAGGAAGGCAAAAAAAGAAAGGACTCGTCCGTTTCATGGGAAGCTGTTTTGTGTGGATCCGGAAGAAGAAGAAGCCGTAAAACATCTGACTCCGAGGATGAAACACCTCAAATTGATAACACAGATCACAAACAAGGCGGTGGATCTAAACATGGTGCAGAATCTCCCCTAGAAAGTTCAAATGAGCCTGATATTGTCGCCTCTTCACCCAAACAAGCAGGAAGTCCTTCAGAGAGTGATGGAGGGTCAACATGGAACTCTTTGAAAAGACTTGTCACCCCGAAAAGGAAAGCGAAGGATGAGGATGAAAGCAAAGACATCATACAGTCTGATAGTGAAGTTACTCAAGACGAGTCCTCCTTTTCGTTAAAGAAACTCCTACCAGGACGAAAAAAGAGGAAGTCTGCCGAAAAGCAAGACCGAGCATCTTCAGATGAGGCTGATAGGGATGTAGCTTCAGGTGATGAAGACTCTGAGACACCAGCTGTTGTTCCAATGTCTGAGTTTGATACAGTTGAGACAGAGGTTCACATACAAGCACAGGCAGAAATAGAAAGTCAAATACCTGAGGAAGCAAACTATGAACTCCAAAAAGACCTTCTTGATCAGATAGCCGAACCAGTCCTACCTTGTGAAAGTCTGCAAACAGAAGCAAACAAAGTCCAAGACAATTATGCTGCTTTAGAAAAACAGGTACCTACAACCCCTACTGCAAAAGCAGAACCTGATGATGAAACAGAATCAACCAGTAGTCATCAACAACTCAGTGACATTCCAGAGGAGGGCATAATTACAGACACCATGGTCACTCCAGCTTCAGTCGCTGAGGAGGCAGCTAGAGATGACACTTTAGCAGAGGACCTGATAGAGATCACATCTGAGGCCATTACTGCACCAGAACCTGCCTCGGGCATTACTCTTGCAGATGAAACTGAGATGATCTCTGCCGTTTCCCAGTTATCTTCAGAGTCTTCAAAAACATCTGGCAACACAACACCAGTCCCAGCAGAATATGAGGTTGTGGAAACCGATGAACTCCTGTATCAGGTTGTTGAAACCATCTCAATAAGCCCAAAGTCCATCCCAGTGTGTTCAGATGAGCCAAGCTCTGAACAAATAGTTGGTTCTGCCTCACATCAAATACTGGAAAAATTTGAAATAGAAGAGCCAACAATTCTGGAAATACACAGGAGATTAGATGCAACAGCCATTAACACAGGTCTAAATGTTGAAGAACTGGATGCAATTAATGAACTTGCAGCTACCTCCCAAACAGAGAGCACATCTGAAGTTGTGTCTGAAGTTCCTACTGAGGAGTTTTACACTGCCGAAATTCCTGTAGACAAAAAACAGGAGGTCGGTGTTTCACATCAAGAAGAAAGCGTGGAAGAATTTGAACAGATTGATGAGAGCCATCATCTGGTCAAAGGCCTATCTGAGATAAATGCTGCTGTACCTATAGATAAATTACCTGAAGGTGAAGAAACTGTGCTAGATGTAGGGTCTGTAGTTGAGGCACATCAAGCTGAAACAGAGGATTCAGCTGCTACAGTAGCAGATGAAATGGAGGGGGCTATGGAGCAGGAAGTCCAAATGGTGACAGAAAAGGAAGATCAAATTCAAGTTGAGGACACAGATCAACCACCAGTAGAGGTGGGGGAGTTGCGTGAATTAGCAGCTGTACAAGGTGACATATTAGATTCAGAGGAGGGTAGTGTTCGATCACCAGAAGTAATCTCAGAGGACATACTGGCAGCCAAAACTGTTACTGATGAACTCAAAGAGGAAACAGAGCCAGAAAAGGAAGATGAACAAGAACAGGATGCTGCCAAAACTGAACAAGGTCAAGTACCCGAAGAATTAGGAGCTGTGCAAGCCTCCACATTAGATTCAGAGGAGACTAGTGTTCAATCACCAGAGGAGGAAGTAAAATCAGAGGACAGTCCACCTGCAGAAACAGTTACAGACAAACCCAAACAGACAGCAGAGCATCTCACTGAAGTCAGTGTTGAGCCAGAAAACAAAGAACTACCAGTGAATGTTGTCAGAACTGAACATGTTCAAGAACCAGAATTATTAGAAGCTGTTCAAGAACCCATATTCAATTCAGTGGATGGCAGTGTTCAGTCACTTGAAAAAGAAGCAATAGTGGACCTTCCCAAAGCAGAAACAGTCACATATGAACCCAAGCACGAAACAATACCTCTCACTGAGCCAGTGGATGCTTCCAAAACTGATCATGTTCAAGAACCGGAAGTATTACAAGCTGTACCAGCCCCAACATCAGAGGCGGCACTTGAAAAGGAAGTAACATCAGAGGAGGTTCCAGGAGTCGAAACAGTTGCAGATGAATCCAAACAGGAAACCGATGTGAAGGTTGAGCCAGAGGAAAAACTACCAGTGGAAGTTGCCAAAACTGAACATATTGAGGAACCACAAGTATTAGAAACTGTTCAAGACTTCACATTAGAGTCAGAGGATAGCAGTGTTAAATCACTTGAAAAAGAGGTAATATCAGCGGTTCCAGAAGCTGAAACAGTTACAGATGGACCCAAACATGAAGAAATACCTCTCACAGAGCCAGTGGATGTTTCCAAAATTGAAGATGTTCAAGAACCAGAAGTATTACAAGCTGTACGAACGCCCACATCTGACGCTGGTAGCCTTCTATCACTTGAAAAGGAAGAAACATCGGAGGATATTCCAGCAGAGGAAATGGTTACGGATGAACCCAAACAGGAAACCGAAGTGGAGGTTGAGCCAGAAGAAAAAGTAACATTGGAAGCTGCCAAAACTGAAGAACAAGAAGTATTACCATCTGATGTAAAAGATATTGTGACTGAGACCAAAGAAGTGGTATTAAAGTATGTGCATATAGTCACAGAAAGTTTTAAGGGAGGAATCTCAGAGGACATTCCCAAACCAGACACTGACAATTTAATTGCTTCTGTAGCGGATGAAATCAAGAGCAAAGTTTTGCCACAACTGGGTCAGGCTTTAGAGAAAACAGAGGATCAGAAAACTGAAAGTATCACGCATGATGTTTGGGTTAAGCAGGAGGACAGCATCCCTGAGGTTGAAGATGAATTACAAACACTAACAGCAGTTCACGTATCTTCTGTCAATGAGGAGGCAAGTAATGTTCAAGAAACCGCAGCACTTTGTGTAGAAAATTCTGCAGTTACAGATGAACCCAAACATGCAATGCAGCTTAGTGAAGTGCTAGAAAGTGTTGAACAAGAAAAAGAAAGGAAAATTCCAGACAGCGAGATAAAGACTGCAGTGGTTGAACGTACCTTAGTGGCTTCAGTAGTTGTATGTGATGTAAAAGACGTCTCAGTTGCAGAACCTGATGTTTTGATAGAGAAAACTTCAGAAATGACTGAACCCTTGATAGAGACAGTTGCAAATGAGGTAGTGCTTAAGGAGGAAGTCGAGGCTGCTGTACCATTCGTGAAAGAAGATACGGCTGAGACAACAGGGGAGATTGAAATGATGCATGTGCCATCAGTAACGCTTGAGGAGCAAGTGCAGGTGGTCGATGTTGATTTAAAATCTGCAGGGACAATGGACTCGGTGCTAGAGGGAGGGCTAACAGACACCAAAGAAGTCATAGATGTTTGTAATGAAATGGGTAAAAAGGTAGACAATCTCTCCGCAACTCCAGAGATTGAACAGGAATTAATTAATGAGGAACACAAGGTGACAATTCAAGAAGTAATTCAACATGTTGAGGAGGAATTACCAGAGACAGCACCTGAATCAGTGGTTGTAAACTTTAAACAAGAAGTGATTCAACAGCCAGATGCTGTGACGAAAGTAAGTGAGGTGGTTGAAAGTGAATCAAATGATGTGGAGGATCAAACAGCAGTGGAGGAAAGTATTGAATCATCCAGGGAAAGACAGGATGAAGCAACTGCTGTCATCAGTGATGACTCTGCAACAGAACAGCAAGTGTCCAAGGATCTCATGCAAACCCCTGATCTTCCAGAGAGTCTAGGCGTTTCTATCCATGATCACAAAGAGGATTTGGAGCAAACTAAAGCTGAACAGGAAAAATTGCGAGTAGGTATCACAGCCGAAGAGGTCAAATCGTCATCACAGGAAATTCTTGAACAAGCACAAATTACACAAATGTCTCAAAGTACGATTGTAACGCCTAGCAACACTGGATTAGTCATCCCACAAAACACTGGAATCATCTCGTCAGTAGGTAACGTGGAGTCCCCGTCAAGTCTTTCTTTAGAGTTCAAACTTAACATACAGTTTGGGCAAGCAAAGGCACCATTTTCCCCACCACCTGTAACAGAGAGAATTGCACCTGTGATACACACAGACATCCCTGAGGTTGGAGTTCAGGCAGCAAATGCAGAAGAACCCGTAAAACCAATAAATCCAACACAAAGACCTGAGAGCCAGAAACAGGAGTTAGCGGAGTTAGCTAGCGTCACAGTTCAGGCAAGAGACATCACAGAAGCAATGGCAAACTTAGATTCAAGAGAAAATGGCGTGATTATGCCTCAACCTGTACTGCAGGATGTCGGCATCCAAGTGATGGAAACAGTAGAACCAGTGGAACAAATCGAATCAACAGAGACAGTAACATCCAGTGTTCAGGCAACAGAAACAATACATCCAATTAGACCAACAGAGCAAAGAGAAGTCTTTGTGAGTCACGCAGTACTCTGTAAAGCTCATGACCAAGACACAAAAGTAGAAGAGCCAGTTAAAAAAATAGAGGAGGAAAATGACCAGGATGAGTGGATGGATGCTGAGGAAGTCATCTACACTCAAGAGAAAACAGAGATGCTCCTTGAGGTGAAGGAACCTCTAGAACCTCAGACAGGAAGTGAACAAGAGGAAGAGGCAGGACTTGGACGTGAGGCTCCTGATTCCAAAACTGCGGAAGAAGAGAGTCAACAGGAAATGCACAAAACAGAAGGACCTGTAGAAATTGAGAGTGACGGTGAAGATTTTGCTGTCGCACTTGAGGACCTGGAATCTGCATCTGTGAGCGTCACTACGATGGACTTTGATTAATTTCAATCTCAACTTCAGTGTCACTAACTGGTAAGCCTTTCTCTTCACTCTTGTCATGATCATTGCATGATCTGATAGCGCTGTGTTGGTGTGGTTCCTACAACATATTAAGGACCATCGTTGCAACTGAACAATCACGTATATTTTGACCCAAAACCATGATCGTTTCCAACCCAATCACCAGAATATATGTTTCTGCAAACCATAGATATGTTGAACTTTACATTTCATTATGTTTACATTTTTCCATTTTATATGGTGCCAACACTGTGATTATGGTCTGTTTAGGGTTAGAGTTAGGGTTTGTGTCAAGTTAGGATTAGGGGTGTGCACAAAAACCATTTGGTTAGGGTCAGAAAAAAGATCATGTTTTGGCTTAAAATACCTATTTTGGTCAACACATTATTTTTGTTGTTGACCAAAACAAGACGACAAATTGACCTGAGGTCAGAATATCCAGTGATGTGACGCTTCCAATATGAAAGCTACCTATTCGTACAAGACGACCTGCTCCCTCGGTGGGTTTGTTTGCTTTTTTGTGACCTGCAATGACAATCCTCTAGCAACATTTACTATGATGTCACAGGGATGACACCAACATGGAGATATCAGATAAATCTATTTTTTTGCCCATTTGTCAATTTGCTCTTACACTAAAATTGTTCATCACATTCATTGCAATATCCACAGTAATTAATATAATGTTACATTTTTTTTTCTTTCTTTCTTTCAGGGTTTGGACAATCAAAACGGAAGTCACTCAAGTTTGTAAGAAGTTTCCAAAAAGCCATTAGTGTGTGTGTGCTTAATGAGAGATCTGGCAAGAGAAGCATCAACTGGAAAAGTGATCATCTTCTCAGGGGAACGCAGAGTTTGAACTACGAGTGAACTACATCCATTAAGCAATGACGTCTTTCAATACATCTGAGTGGTTTGCTATATTGTGCAATTTTTATTAGTAATCTTGTCAGGTCTTGTCTATCATAAGTGGTGTTTTTGAAAAGGATCTAACCCGATCTGTTTTAATAGATTGCAGATGTCTGAGAGAGTGAGATGGCATTTTTGTTAAGTATTATCCTTAAAACACATTTCTGGATGATTTCTTTTGCTTTTTCAGAAGCAACATTCATTCTTCTTGGCACATGAGGATGTTTCTAGTATATCAGTTTATGTAGATATTTCACAGCCGTTACAATGCATCATCTGTGTTCATAAACTCTTCTGTCTTTCTGTACTTATTTTATCATTTCATTTAAATACATGTTCCCACGGGATCTATGCAGATAAAAATAAAAGGCAGAATTAAGCATGCTATTATTACTGTATATTATCTTGTACATAATGACAGTTTTAATGCTTATACGGGCAAAAAATAGTCCTCATTTTGAATCTACAAAAATTTCTACTCAGACAGGTTTTCAAATAAGTGCATGATGATCGCATGGCACGTCTTTGTTTTTTGTTTTAAAGTTAGAATTCACTTATTTTGATTATATGTTAAATTAATCTTTACATATATAATTATAATCAGCAAAGCCTTAAACTTCAGCAATCATGGCAGCTTTACATGTGCATCTATTTCCAAGCCTTAAGCCTCAATGAGCTAGCACTATCACTGATACAATAGATTCAGTAAGCAAGTGTGTGTGAAGGGTGAGAGGAAAATAAGGTTATGACAGGCTGTTGTGTCCTCTTTGAAATGTTTTCACATATACTGACTTTTATGAAGAATTCTTCCTGATCTGTGTATATGTCCACTGATGACAACATGCAGAATATAAACCTGAGTTACCTGTGTTTATATATTTACATATATATATTTACCAATGTTTTATTAATAAAATATAATTTTATTTGAATAAATTCATACTTGTATGTACATCTTGTATTGCGGAATCTTTTATATTGACACTTCTGGTGATCGTAAGCTATCTTTAGACAGTCTACTGAACCAATAATCAATCAATAAGTTGATATTTCACATGCAAACACTGAAACATAACTGACAAACATTTAAAACAAATATTTTATTTCATCTTCTATAACTTAGCACTCACAGTTGGAGTAAATTAAATACCATTATTTATATTTCCCCATCTTATTTTACTGCTAGTGTTTCAGTCACAAGAATAATGTCACATGTCGAGGTCACACAGGGTTGAAAACCAGCATTCTTCACACTGAAAAAGATTCAGACTTTTGCACATAATGTAAAAAAAAAAAATGTACAATTGTATTACATTGTAAAGCATAAACTCAGAAAACAAAACTAAAAGTCCTCCACCACCCTTGAGTTAGGATCTTCAGCACAACAGTAAATAAATGATAAAAAAGACGGATTTATTGTGTGTTGTTGAAATGTTGATACTGTACGACAGGAACAGTAAGACATTCGAAGATATTTAGGTCCACTTTACGATTTCAGTCACTTCCAGAAAAGATCTTCACATATGAAGTACCTTTGTATAGAGCAGCATTCTTCCTTTGGAGCTTCTAGTACCCTTTTTAGATTTGTGCATTGTTGGAGCAGCAGGTTAGAAGATCATTTTTGCAAGTTCAAACAAAACCTACAAGAGAAACAAGCGATAGATGTAATTTAAACTGGCAATAGACACGTTTTTTGCTTTAATCCTATCGTTATGAAGTGAATGTTGATTACACAATAATAATGACCCTATCAGCGTTTACATAAGTTCCCTTTACACTTTGCTTACACTATGCAATTTGGCCTGCCACCGAGCATTGGGTTAGGCCGCCGGACGATGTTGATGGCTGACAGTCATCCACTACTGAGCCCTGCAACTTCGCAGCATCGTGATTTTAAAGGCATCCCACCAGAGAACACAAAAAAGTAGCATCTCCAGCCAGAGTTGCCGGCGTTTCGGATATGTGGTGGAGAAAATGAAAAGGCGATTGTCTCCGTTTATTATGTAATAGCTGGCTCACTTTGTTTTAAGCTTCTGAGGGTGAACACAGCCAAGTTACGGACATGTTGTGCGGAGACAAAGACCCTTTTAAACCCGGCTTGGGGGATGTATATCAGACGCTTGCCAGGTAGGGATGTGAATAGTTGATCCGACTCCCTTCGACCGTTTTCCAGACTAAATGAATAAATTAACACATTTTGCTCTGTGTTGTCGGTGGCTGCTACAGAAAACAAGAAAACAGAGAGCGAGTCGGTAGTGGGAGAAAAAGTCGTCCTTTGCCACTTTAACTCGAAAAGGTTGTATGTGTTTAAAATAAAATTAAACAAAAGAGCTAAAAACTGAAATTTACAGCAGAATGTTAATGAATTGCATTCTTTTATGATTAAATAGCTTTTAACTAACTAATTACTAAGTAGTCTAGCCAAAGTTCCAGAGCTGTAGGTCTGATGTGATCAATAAAGATTGGAAACAAAAGGCACAAAACACATTTTTAAACATCTGGCACAAACATTTCTTTTAGATCCTTACCTCAATCGTAATGAGGATGACTATCATCCACTCCAACCTCAAGCTGTGCTTCTCACTCAGGTGGCTTCTCATCAGATCTGTTAACTGTGTGCAATGTTCCAGCTTCTCGTTCACAACCTAAAAACATACAAAATATTGGTAGCTCAGATCAAAAACAAAGCATTGGCTTCTTACTATAATGTGTGAGAATGAGTCTCTGTATTACAACGAGGATGTCACATATGTTTGGAAAAAAACTTTATTTACATTGACTCTGCGGTTGATGCTGAGGAACTGGCAGGTCTTATCATAGAGCTTCTCCAGGTTTTCTCGGTCCCAGTAGAAATCTGGTGTGATGAGCAGGTCAGACCTCAGGTTTATACAGTGTCTATTAGATGAAGATATAAAAACAAAGGTTTTAAACAGATTGTGTCATCCCAGAGTTTAATAACACAATGGCAGATCTACAATAGATTGCAATTGCCCAGCAGAATTACTTTAAGATTGAGCTGTTAGATATAGTAAACTGACCGAAGAAACTGACAATGAAGAGAGCAAAAAAAGGAGGATATCAGTTGATCTGTTACTGCTAACTTGGTAAACACAAGCTAAAATCTGACATTCCATGCTGTTTGAAACAACAAGAAAGTTTTGTCTTCCTGGGAAACTTGAAGACAAAAATAGAAAGGGCACAGTTCCCTCTGAATGAACTTCTATTTAGAGAAAACTGAATTTACCTCAAAGTGAAAAGCTCGCCTATCTTCTTCATAACCTCTGCAGAGGACAACTTAACTCTTTTACCAGACTTCAGCGTCTGAGGAGAAAAAACAGATTACATTAGGATGAAGGGGAGCACTGATGCTTAGCCTGCCTTACAGACGAACAACCATTATAGATAATCAATTATTCAGAATTTCGTGCTGCCTGCTGTTAAGTGTCCACTGTACCTCTGGAATTGATTGAATTGACTCTACAAAATTATCTAACGCCACCTCCCATATCGCCAGCTTCACTGGAAAAGAAAGCAAGAGGTTACACTCTAATGAGAGGCTACACAGTGTTACTACAGAACAAGACCCTTCTTTATGATTTATGGGTTCTCACCTGACAAACACAGTGCGTTTGAAAATGCAAATTTCTCCAGAACAGCTTCATCTTGATTCATCTGATCATTCAGAATAAAGTCGCCGCGCTCGAGCTTTGTATTTCCCCTGAAGAAGTAAAAAATTGAATTTAAAAGGGAGTCTGAACATACAAATAAACAAAACAACACTAGTGTGAAGATCAACATACTCTCCAACCCTGTAGTTAATCTCTTCATTTTCCCAGTGGACTAAAGCTACTTCATAGGGCTGGATCTCATGATGCTCCAGTATTCTCATCACTCTTTTCAACTGTAAAGACAGTGAAAAAAATTAAGTTATCGAAGATGGATAAAACATGAGAGAAGTAAACAAGATTTAATTTAATATTATACATTACAAAATACAGTTAAATATAGTTGTGTTTACCGTTTTCTCCTCAACATTCCAGAAAACTACTGAGCCTTCCCTGAAATATCAGATAAGGAAAGTTAGTCCATCATTTGAGGAGGAGAAGGAGGAGAAGAACAAGCGCAGCGCGCTGTTGTCACGCTCATGAAGTTAAAACTGCTGCACCAGGATAGAGCCACGCAGACTAGAGTGCCAAACACGTCGTCGAAAATGTGAAATGTTCAGATATCTTATTAGTATCAGCGATGAGAAGCAGGAAACACAAAAAATCCATATTGTGCGTCCTTAAATGGAGCATCTGATAATTCATATCCAAGACAAAGCGTAAACAAAGCAGTTTAAAATACGTGTACTCTATTTGTACCTGAAGAAGAACATTACAGCGTCGTCATCTTGTTTCGCAGTCATGTCTGTGCTTATCACCAGCACATTTGATGCATCTGAAATTAAAATATGAATGTCATAAAACATGTTAGTTGTTCCCAACACATGTAACTCCCTGGGAAGTTGTAATATATGAATACTTTTGAATCGTACCTCTTGGCAAATCTATCTCTTGGAATCCGTGGCTCATCAAGTCGTGGCAAAGTGTCGGTAAATGATACTGATCTGCTGTTGCAAAGGCAATACACTGCATCATATCCTACAGAGAAACACAGGGTTTAATTATTCACTAAAACAAAAACATGAAGCGTATAAGATCAGTCATTCATCTGATGAATCACCTTGTCCTCAGTCTGGGAAGGCTGATTGGCTCTTGAAGGCTGTTTTGTTCTTGGTCCTTTGGGAACCCTTTTCCCAGGCACTGCTGCAGGTTTTACACTTGACTTTAAGATCGTCTTCACAATGTCGGCTGAATAAAGACGCTTCTGTTCGCTTCTACATTTAGACAACATCCCAGGGTCAGTTAACAAAGTGCTGCTGAGACCTAAAGCAGGAAGAACATGTCTCAACTGCTCCTGCTGTTGGTGAAAAGTGTTTAAATAACAGGTTCTCGAGAAGATCCCTGAGCCAGAGCAGCTGGAGTGAGTCCTGGGTTTGTATTCATACTTGTGTGCTTGGACAGACTGGGAGAAACTGGCTGAGGCACACATGAAGACTGGTTTCCTCTCCACAGGCCGCTGAGCGCCCAATCTGGACCACAAGGTCCGGAGAAGCATCTTTCCTTGGACAGCTGCACAGGTGAGCTACAGGACAGGAAACAGCTATAACGACATGTCATGCTCTGATTTACCAGTTCAATCATCACAGCACTCTGTAAATCCAGCTTCATCTATTATCAGGTGGATATTCACTTAAAATTTCCATTCATAACATCTTAAATTCAAAAGTAGGTGCCATAAACAAGCAAGTCTGACCTTGACTACATTAGCTTTCGATATCCTCACTGAGAGAGTCGTTAGGATTGACACATAATAAATAAACAGTGTGATTAATACACGAAAAATAAATACAGTTCTACACCTACAGTACAGTACAAGTCAACAGAAGTGGTAACATGCTACTGTGCGTCAGTGTGTCTGTTAGCTAATGTTTGGTGGCTAGCCAGTGGTTAGCTTACCAGTAAATGAAAGAGAAGTCATTCAAAACGAGTCTATTTTAAATCTTCTTCAGCGCGACAGGAACAAGAAGTTTCAACAAGTGTTGTGTTGAAATGTAATTGTGAAGTTAGCACACGTAGCTACATGTCAGCTCGCACGACAGAGCTGGGAGGCGTGTTTGTTTTTGTTAATAAAGTTTTGTCGCCGCTTATTTCCGGGTTGAGGTGACGTAATGACGTCTCACGTTGTTTTTTGCAGGCCCGATCTTTGACTGCCAGGCTTGAAAAACATTGAACAGTTGAAAAATGTTATTTAGGTTATGTTACATGAGCTTTTATCTTTAAATAACAAATGTGTTATCATTGTTAAATGCACCTAATAATCCTAAGCAGCAAACAAAAAACCCTTATTAAATACTTTTAATTAACTTACATTAACGTAAGGGGGTTTAATCAATACTGTAGCCTATATAACACTATTTTTTCAGTATTTTTTAAAAGACTTAAAGAAAAGTATTTGTCAATGGCGACAAAAACTTGAAGCAATTTTAAAAAAAAATCTACATTTGTGTGTATAAAAAATCCAAAAAATCCAAAATGTTTTGACACAGAAATTCAACTTCTTGGTACATGTTTTTTGCTTTTTCTTCTGATGTTATGGATATTTTCACCTCCTCAGAGTCCACACTGAGGCGATAATAATCTATGATAAGGGGCCAAAAGTAGACATTGCCTCATTTCAGGGAGGTTCAGGTGAAGGTTTACAATCACTAGGCTCCTGATTATACTCCACTCTTTACTTCATTTCACTAGTCATTTATAAGTGTTTCCTCAGCTATTACATTATTACATTATTCTGCAACACAATGCAAAAAGTAATGAACTGATCAAGTGACGACAACCATGATCTGATAGAAGACTGACAGTAACATGCCATAAAGTGTACATGAAATCCCTGAATTTTGAGTGGTATCTACTTTAAATTGTTGCCTTGGAACGATGGCAACCTGAAAGTCTGAACTCAGGGCAAACATATGAAGGTCTCCATCTGATGTGACCTTCACATGCATCTTCATCAGCTTCTTTCTCTTGATTTCTTCTGTAATTTCACACATGTTAAACAGAATTAAATACATTTTAACTATAAATTACACTTGATTTCCATCCAAGGATCTATTTTGTGTAATTGATAAAGTCTCTAGATGTCAGATGCCCCTTTAGCATCCCCTCTGGTGAAGCCTGGTATTGTCTGTGTTTGGTGTTGCCAGGAAACTTCTTAAAACAGAAACAAGTCTCTGCTGTATATTCACTCCCACTGCAACACTTCTAATTATGGAAGTCATGGAAAACTCTGATGAGGTATGTTAACACAACAGAAATGAATTTTACCTCTCTGTATGATACATGTTGTTATTGGACATAAACTAAATTACACTGAATGTTGGCAGCCAGACATAAAAGTAAAAATGTTCTATAATAGAATTTATAATAAGTCTTTACTGCTGTTTTGAATGATCAGGTGGACCAGTCTCATGAGAAGGAGAGGCTGAAGATGAGGATTGTTGTGTTGGAGGAGAGTGTGAAGTCCTGTGAGCTGGAGTGTAAAGCCAGCAGAGAGACGGTGCTCAGGCTGGTGGCAGAGCTGGACCGAGAGAGGAGGAAGGCAGCCAGCAGTGCAGCAGCTCTCGATTCAGTCAAAGTGGTACTTACATGAACTTAAAACACGAGTACATAGTTAGTACAACCACCAAAAGTTGGATTTTTCGTGTATTATTTCCTGTTCCAATGAAATCCCCCCAAAAGTACAGCGAACAAGGCCTCATTGTCTTCAGCTACACCTCTGTGGCCAGAATGGATTAAAAATGCATACATACAAAACTTAAATTTTAATAATTTATTTACATTTAAGTCAACGTGTTTGTCTCTTTTTTAAAAAAATCTCTTTTAGGAGTTAGACGGCCTGGTGGTGGGAAGAAGGAGTGTTGAGATTGAGAAAGAAACCCTGACAGAGAGGCTTGAGGCCGGCAAAAGAGTCATCGAGGCAGCTCGGAGGGAGTCGCACTGTTTGGAGAAACAGGTGGAGGAGCTCGAGAGAAACTTACAGTCGAGCCAAAGGGAGACGGAGGCAGCTGAGGAGACACTACAGGTGTTCCTGAAAAAGATGGCCGGCCTGCTGCAGGGGAAGTCTGAGAACGTCGTCCTGCCCACAGAGAAAGATATTTTACACCAAGTGGATGATCTCTGTAATACGGTGAGGAATGAGATCCTTGACCTTTGACCTCTTTTGTTTTTTGCAATAATGTTAACATTTAAACTTCTGTGTGCCTGTCTTAAAGAGGCACTCCTACTCCTAAATAAACACTTAACATCCTTACTACAGTTGTGTCACGTCTCCGAGGAGCTGAGCGAGCAGAGGGAGCTGCAGCTCAGCGCTCTGCAGAGGGCTCAGCTTGCAGAGCAGCAGGTCCAGGACCTGAGGGAGAGACTGCAGGGTCTGGAGACTGAGCTGTTAACAGCGGACATGCATCGAGACGGGCTGAGACACAACAAACAGCACGTGAGTACAGGAAAACATGTTAGTAACATGACAGAGTTATCTATTCAATATAATACTTGATTAAAAAGATCAACATTTATCATTATTTCAACTTCTTTTTTTTTATCATTAAGTTTTTTATCTCATAATTTAGCTTCCCTTTATCTCAGAATTATGACATTTTGCCCATAAATATGAATTGTATCTAATATATTTTGACTTTCTATCACATTATTCACTTTTATTTCAAAAATCCAACTTTTTATCACATACTTTTGACTTTTTAAATCTGATAATTGACTTTTTATCTCATCATTTAAACTTTTTATTTCATAATTAACTTTTTATTGCATAATTTTGACTTTGCATCACATAATGATAAATAAGCATGGGAATATTTTTTCATTTAGCTTAGTTTTCATATTATTTTTTTTGTCTTTAACTGGCGGAAATGGGCTTCCACAGTTAATCCATGTTACTCTGTATCTGTTTTAAACAGTATGAAGAGTTCCTGGAGCAGCTGTCAGAGACGATGAAGGTCGACAGTATTGCTGTGGATCTCGGCTTCGACATGAGGCTGAAACTCATCCTGTCACGCGTAGAGCAGCTGGTGAAACAAGAGGCAACTGCTTTGGTGGAGAGCAAAAGTCTGACCTACAGTCTACAGAGAAAAGTAGGCTACGGGAATAAAAAGTGGTCGTATTAGTGGCATTTGGAGTGGAATTATTCTCAGTGGGCCTTTTCTTTTCGCAACAGTTAAAGTCACAGAAAGACCAACTCGAGAGCAAAGGACTCCACATCCAGCTGCTGAGGAAGAAGGTGTCAGAGCTGGAGGAGGAGAGGAGGAGCCGATCAGCGCTGGCTGTTGAACGAGATGATGCCCATCTGGAGGTCAGGAAGCTGCAGAAGAAGCTGGAGCGTCTCCAATGCGAGCTGAAGGCCACCAAGCTGTCCAACACTGAGCTCAAGGCCCAGCTGTCCCACACCAATGAGCTCAAGGTAGAGGGGAGAGGGATTCAGTCCAGAATTCAATCCAGAGGCAGTTTCTCTGCTTAATCTATTGTGTATTTGTGTTTAAATCTGTGTATGAGTGGATGAATTGTGCAACAAGTATGTAAAGAGCCTTAGTTCTGAAAATAAATGTATATATATTTTTAAATGTCAGAGTATTTGAGAGCAATAAGCCAACTTGAATAAGCCACTGAATAACTCCGCTGAACACCTCTGTCTGACGTGCCAAGTTGAAAGTGATGGAACAGAGTCAGACCGTGCAGGAGCAGAAAAAAAGGCTGGATCAGCTGCTGGATGGGAAGGCAAAGGTGGAGAAGAAGCTGAACACAGTGAGCTCAGACCTCCAGAGCCAAGAGACGAAGAGCAGAGAGGACCACCAACAACTCAACGCCCTCAGACAGAGCCTGGCTCAGCTGTCTGACAGGGAGAGAGAGGTGAGGGAAGCCTCACACTGCTTTTCTTGCTAAGACCCGCCCTACTGTGCCTTTGACTGGTTTACCCCGATATTCTACCCCAACCCCGACCAATCTCAGTCCTCATGCCTAAACCAGAGGGTGCCTTCCACTGACTGTCTTTATCTTTATCTTTTCCTGTTTTCTGTGTTTACCTGCTTTTCCTTAGTAATTTAGTCCCTGTGTATTTAATCAGTCTGTGTTTCCCTCTTACAGTTGCCAGTTTGTCCATTTTAGCTCCTAGTTTTTGTATTTATCTTTAGTATTTTTGGATTTACCTCAGCTTGCTTTGAATGTGTTGATGTCTGGACTTCAGCTTTACATTAATTAAGCTCGCTGGGTGTCTTGCATTTGGGTCTTTTTGCTAGGTGGCCAGAAACATAACTTCAAAATATGTTAACAAGTTTGCCACAAAGTTTTAATTGTTTTGTTTTGCTCCCCCCAAGTGGCCCAAAAGTCAATTATGGCTTTAAATAGCTTTTGAAAGACCTAAAACTGGTCAGAAGTCGTAGGAGGTTCAACTCATATTTACAGATTATTACAGATTCCGCTTTAAAAATGAAACTCTTTCTTTTCTCTCTTGTTCAGTTGCTGGATTTCCGGATGGTCGTCTCCCAGATGTTGGGACTGGATGCCACAGCTGTGGCTCTTCCAAATTATGAAATCATCAAATTACTGGAGACCCTTCTTCACCCTCATCATCACCATCACCACCACCTTCATCATGTTAATGCACCCTGGCACTGCCCTTCTCACCAGAGGCCTCATCTCCACCAAATCCAGGACCTCCCTGACAGTTCCTCGTTCATCCTCTCTACCTCCAGGTCTGCTTATCCAGATGATGCAGTTTCCCTTAAAGAAGCTTAGATTTAAACATTATACATACGCCAAACTGCACTTAAAATGTAAAGGTAATATTGTTGTCTTAAAGTATATGAGAACAGATCTTATACAGTATGAAGTGATCTATCAAACACAAATGTAAAATCACATGAAAAAGGAAATAAAAAGACAAATATAGAAATTAGGATTTGGCATTCATTGTTTTTGATAGTCGCATATACATACATTTTTCATCTTAATTTCTTTACCATTATATACACATGTTACATAATCTCGGACTGTTATACATTTGATACTGAACTGACAGTCATACAAAATATACAATAGTTCTATATGTCATATGTCTCCATCATAAAGTCGTATCTCATGTTTTGTTTAAAAAATAAAACAGCAAAATGTACAAAGACCATGGATGATTTATGTTAAAGGTTAAACTCTTGAATTGTGTCCGACTCTGATATTAAAACACACGACTTGGCTTAAATGAGTCTTACATGAATCATGATGTAATTCAAGTTAAAAATGTTTTGCACAGACACAATGAAGGATGTCAGTAAGTAAAAGCAATGATCAGAACGGCATGCCAAAATACGGGTAAAAAAATAAATGCAATGTCAGATATATTAATGTTTTTGTTTGCTTACAAATTTTTTTTTTTTTTGTTACAAGCAATTTCACAGGCTAAATTTCAGCATTTAACTTTGGTGCTATCCACTGACAGATCTCCTCAGAGAAATACAACATGTATATTAAGCCACTGAGTTGATCTTCAGTTCATTCGTCCAGCAAAGTCCACTGTGGGCAGAAACCGTTTCTTCCGCTTTGTTGCACCAAGGACGCTCCGTTATCGACACAGCATTACACAGAGTAACATAGTGAAATGCTTGTTCCTATGTGCTACACACAAAGATATTAACTGTAGATGGCAGCTGTTTTTTTTTGCAGTACAGATGGATGAAGATCAGTTTCTGTGATGCAAGAATACTGAAATGCTCTGACAGTCGGCCTACACAGGAGGTGGTCCGTTAGTGTAGCTGAGCATCGGGTAGAAGGAATGAGCGAAGTTGTTGGACTGGGAGCAGTAGTCCTCCTCAGACATTGGCAGCAGGAAGGCAAGGACCACTAACAGGAGCAGGAAGAACTGGAGAGGCAGCGCGACCCAGAGGACGCGCCGCAGGAACGAAGACCTTTGACCCGACGCCATTTCTGCATCAGAAGGGAAGGAAGCGGATCCAGCGCCGCGAGACCTGCTCACACACACATTCACAACGCAGCACAGGCTGACGTTTAGTTACTCACATCGATCACTGAGAACACACACAGTCCTGCTCTCTGTTGCATCATCTGAATCCCTAATTGCATTATAATTGCAACTGTAAACGTGCTACATTTAGTTTCTTTGCTGTTCACAAAAATAACCCACAAATTAAATTAGTCTAACTCAATAAACAAACTTCCCTTGAACTGTTATGAAATCTGATACTGTTATCTTTTGACACTTTGATCTTGACGACCAGTTTTCAATCCAAATAAGATCTCAGTTCAGTGACAGGGGAACTGCATGACTGTGCTTGACCTGAAGCACCATGCTGAAGGACAATCACCAACACAAAGCAATGTTGGGACAGTGTTTCACATCGTGATCTACATGCTGACTGAGACTGGGTGGATCGACACAGTTACAAAGACGGTCACAAAACAGTTTTCAAGGCATACATACTGTACAAACCTGCACCAACAAATACATTTAAGATGTAAGCTTGCATTCTTTGCAGAGGATGTTAGGATAAAAGACAAAAGGCATGCTGCAAGTGTCAGCTGAATAGTCAGATATTTTTTAAAAGGACTCTTTGAAAGTTTGTGTCCTGTTGAAAAATGCAAAGCATGCCGAGGCAAGAAGAGCGTAGCAATTAGGAACGGCCTCTTTGAGTTTATGTTAAGCTAAAGCTAAGTTAAGGGAATAGTCTGTGAAATATGTTAAAGCGACAGTTCACCCCAAAATCAAAAATACATTTCCTCTTACCTGTAGTGCTATTTATCCATCTAGATTGTTTTGGTGTGAGTTGCTGAGTTTTGGAGACGTCTGTCTTCTCTCAAATATAAAGTAACAAGATGGAGTGTTAAAAAAATACGGACGATATCTCCAAAACTGAGAAACTCACAAGAGAAAAAATTTAGATGTCTAAATAGCACTAAAGGTAGGAGGAAAAATATGTGTTTTTGATTTGGGGATGAACTGTTCCTTTAATTTGCTTTCTTTCTGAGATTTAGATGAGATTGATACCACTCTGACAGCCTGTGTGTTAAATATGAAGCTAGAGCTAGGTGGCAGTTAACCTAGTTTAACATTAGGGCTTTAAAAAAGAAAACACATTTTTCCTAAATACAATTAATTTAACTGCATCGTTTATAGTCACCATCACCCTCGGTAATAACTGTCTTCTTTTGGCCTCAAACGTTACAAACTATGGTCCGCTAAATGATATTATTATAAAGAAGCTTTCTTAAACCCACCTACTGTGAAGTCTTTGAATTAGGAGGAAAAAGGTCTACAGTACTCTCTTGATGTATTTCATTAAAGTGACTCCAGGAATGGACATTGGTGATGTACAGTGTATCTACACTCTGGTTGCCCTGTGCTGTCACCAAATGTGCCCCCTTACCCCTTAAAGAAATGGAGACCTGAGAGGCAAGACTCACAGATGACAGACTGAGGGGGGAGGAGATGGTGGATAGTCGGTGAGATAGCAACAGCAGAAGAAGAATAATGTGACACACGATAGAGAAAGAGAGCGAGAGAGAAAGAGAAACTGCAGCCTTTGCATTGTTCATTGCAGACAATTACTGGCTCGGCAATTTGAGAGAAAGGGTGTGTAGTGCTCGGTGTTAGATAAAGAGAAGTACTTGTGTGGAAACGGAAGAAATGCCCTCTGGTTAGCGATATTAAGCAGCCGAGGACACTGGCGGAGAAGAGGCCTTGCACCATTCCTTGTGAAACTCTTTTATCAAGGATGTGTGGGGCTGCATCTCACCTCATCGCCTAGCCTACACAGAGCGTCTAGACGTACAGAAGATGATGGAATTCACTATCATGAGCTGCTAATCTGGCACTAGTGTTAAAAACTGGAATTGTTTTATTCTTTCAAACACAGCTGTTGTTAAAGGGGGAGGATTAGAAAGCATGAATCGGCCTCCAAGAAGTGCATCATGGGCTGATGAGTTCCATTATCTTCTGGGTGTGCTAGAAACCAACAGAAAGGTACCTGTGGTGTGGACTGCTCACAGAGGGTCCAGGCTGTGACAGACTACATTTGCCCCGTTGCTGTTTGCAATGAACAGGGGGAGGGGGGGTAAAAGAAAGAAAGTGTGTTTAAGTCCAGGCAAATCAAGACAAAGCTACCGATGAAAAGAAATCCCAAAATGAAAGAAGAGCAGCGACAAAATCATACGTGAAGGCGATAGATTTTGTAACCCCTGATAACAAGGATTTCTGGCTTTTCAAAGTTTCAAACGACTACTTTGAAGTGCTTCGGCTTGTGACTGCAAATAGGAAGCTACAATGTGATGCATGAATACCACATTTAATAACATACACATAATATAAGCAGCGACATGCTTATTTGGACTGATATTTAGATCAATAACGAATCAATAAAATAATTATTTCTCATTCTAAAAGCCTACAATATAAAACAAATACGACGTCATGCTTTCTAAGTCATAAAATCACATTTTCTACACTTCTTTTAGCAGGTTATGATCGCCAGTATTGCTAAGAATAACACTATAGGGATCAAACTAGAGTGAGAAGATATTAGAGGAAAGTCTAGAGGGAGAAAAGATTTGTAGGACAGAAGTTTTTTAGAGTGGAAATGCTGGAAGAGAACTGAAAAATTCATCCGAGAAAAAGAAGGGGGAAATATAAAAGTTAAAAAAGAAAGAAAAAAAAAAGGAAAAGGATTCCCTAGTCTCTGGCAGGGCTCGCTCTGGGAATAACATGCGAGAAGAGAAAAAGGTTGGAAAACAGTTCAGAGTGTTCAGAGTCCAGAGGGAGGGAGTGTAAAGCAGGTTGTGGAGGTAAAGAAAGGTGTGACTGTGAGGAGAGGTCTTGGGATGACAGGGGTGAGTATGGCCTTCAACGGGGGGCATTTGGGGCACAAGTTACTCTATGCGTTCAGAGGGGTCACCGAACACCTGGCTTCTCATAGAGCAGCATGTACAGGGAGGTGTATACGTTACCGATCGTCGCCGGCTCGGTGTGCTCCTTCCTGATACAGGACTGAGGGAACCGGACGTGTCCAGCTCATCGGCAGACGACCAAGACGAAAGATCCTGACAGAGGAAACGTTTACACAGAAGAGAGAGATGGTAAGAGACTGTGACAGGTAAATAGCAGCCCCTCGACAAAAGTTGTCTATTTCACAGTTAATATCAAAACTGTTATATGACCTTTTTAGACATCTACTTAGTGAAGAAATATAACGGTACTTGTACTATACTTGAGTATTTCCATTTTCGGCTCCTTTATACTTCCACTCCGCTGCAACACTATGGAGAAATTGGCTGTGATCCCACCCTCTCACTTAAGTTACATAGTGCAGAAACAAGTGATAGGGGGCAGGAGTGGCTGTGACTGAGACACCATTCACCCTATTACAAGATACTGTACCATCCAAATGATTTTGAAGCTGTTATTTTAAGGTAAAAGAGTTACAAAATGTTGCTTTAAGTTATTTACTCTGCAGATTGCAAGCTGCTCAGTGCCACCGCAGGCGCTAGTAGTTTTACAACACTGAATCTACTTTAGGAACCAAGGTCAAACTCATGTAAATCCACAAAAACATGACTTTGTAGCTTCTAATACTGCTTCCAAGCGCAGTGAAACATGAAGCTGTGACTACTGTGCTGGAGAATAACACAGACAAAGAATCCACTTAATTTAAACAAAGCAAGAATCCCTTGAAGGATTAGGGCTTTAGCATTTACTGTTAACAACAGTACTTTCATTCAACCATAAGACAAGAGGTCGATTCAATTACATCTCTTGTCTCGTTGTGCAACATGCTATTCATTTTGACTAATCAAAAATATTGTAAAAATAAGTTGCTGTAATTCTGTTAGCCCTCATTTGCTGAGACAAATACATCCGTTCTGAGAACAGTTCTGTTGTTCTGTGCCTGTAAATCTTCAATGCTGGGAAAAAAGCTCATAGTTTGACGTAAATGCTGACCTCTAACGTTCTGAGGGAACCATTTATTGTATTTATTAAAATTAAATAAAATCTCTAAAACAAATATCAGCGCTGCACAGATAACAAAGCACAGATCTCTAGTGAGTCAAGATCTACCTGCTGACTGCTTGTGATGTCCAGAATCTTGGCCAGCTCTCTGAGGTCTCGGGTCACTTCCTTTAGCAGCAGCTTGAGGCGGTTCCCAATTACATGAACCTTCTCCTTGGCCTCCAGGCAGTCGCTGCCCTGAGAGTTGACCAGCAACTGCAGGGACATGTCCTGGAGCGAGGCCACTTTGAGCTGGGAGTCTAGCAGCTCCTGCCGGATTTGCTGTGGGGATTGTGAATTTGAGACGTGAATTCTAAAACTTAAAACTAAGAACCAATCATAGGCCTACTTATATTTATATATTAGTTACAGTTTTGTACCGTGAGTGTTTTATGATGCTCGTGGAGAGTGTCACTGTCCTGGATGGGGTCAATGGGAACCACCTCGTTCCTCCGGCGGTCGATGTTTTCCAACCAGAGCAGCAGACCATGGCTCATCTCATGGAAGTCCTGTTAATCAGATGTAGAGCAGGAAAGTAGAAATGTAACTGTATGCACAATTACAACTCTATAAAACCATCGTAGATTGACTGGCACCTACTTGACATTGCATGAGAGCCTCCTGTAATGAAGACCTCCACTCCTCCAGTGAGCTGCCCAGTTTGTCCCAGTGGTTGTTCATGTCTTTCAGTTTGGCCTGTAGCTCTCGGGACTCCTCTGTGTCCGTCTGCACAAACTCAGCGCTGCACAGGTTGATGGACAGCACGATGGCCTTGCGCTTGTCATACGCCTTCTGCAGCTCCTGTGGACAAAGATTTACATTTCACAGTTAATGAATGCAGTCATCCAGAACGCGGTACAAGAGTTGTCACAAAGAGAAGAAATTAAAAATAGAAAACAAAAAAAATAAATACAAAAAAAATACCTTGAGCTTTTTGATGCGCTGCTCAATCGTCTGGATGTCCGTGCTGAGGTCCAGCCTCCGCTGCTGCTCCAGCTCCTCCTCCGTCTCTCCCAGCCAAGTCCAAACTTTGTTCAGGTCAGAGTTCAGCTGCTGCCACTGCTGCTGGTTCTGCTTTGTGCGCATCTCTTTGCTGAGGTCCTGAGCTTGCAGGAGCTCCCAACGCTCAATCACTCCTAGATTGCAGAGTGTAAGAGAAAAAGCTGAATACGCCATTTCATATACAATAAATCAACCTCATGGTATTGTCTGATATATGCATGCAGGACAGGTTGTGGTGTAACATTACCTGACGTCTGGGACTCAGAGCTACTGGGATCTGCCAGTCCAGACACTGTGTCTTCATCCTCCTTCAGCTCACAGCCCATCCTCTTCACTGTGTCAATACTGCCGCGACACTCTCCCAGCAGCCGCATCTACAGAATGAATTTATTCAGGTTATATAACGTAATCCAGGATAGGACGAAACATTTTAACCCGATTACAAAGATTTTTAAAGATATAATCATGTAAAAATCAAGTGTTTTTCTCAGAGTTGTCATAACATACATATCCCATGTATGAGGTGTCCAGTTCTGTGCTTAAGGGTGTGCGACTGCGGCTGCTGTCCAGTTGTTGCAGGTGGAAGCGGCTGGCATCCAGAGGGTGAACATGTGAGTCTGACGAGGCAACCTCCCCTGTAGACATGACATCAACTTGTCAACTTTGCAGATTATGATCAAATATTTGATCATAATGATTATTGAAGAGATGAGGCCCCGTTCAGACAGAGACGTGGAGAGCAAAAAGTGATGAAAAAGTATAATTTTTCCCACCTCACACACTTAAAAAAACAGCCTTGTCGCAGAGCTCTCCTGTCCTGCTTGCATTAGGAGTCACATCTATCATTTGAAATCCAGATTTGAAACATGATGTGTCTCTGTCTGAACTGAGCCCATGAAACGTCTACTTAAAACAAATCTGCAATCCCTTCACCAAGAAGTTCAGACTTGTTCACTGTGACAATAAAACAACATGCTTTTCTGAAACATAAAATGCACATGAAAAAAATCCATAGAGGTTAGCTACACAGCACACTGCAAACAAAAGTAAGAAAGCCAGTTAGAAAAGAAGGGTTAGGCTGAATTCCATTTCAGTTCTGGTGAATTAGACACCAAAGCAGAACCAGTGTTGAAGAAATCAAAATGGAATTGACCCTATCCCCCAGTGTTAGAAAGTGCTGCCGTCTGTTACAGTGTGCGCCCAAGGTGAGGAAATCAACACAAATCAAAGTCAAAGCTGGTGAATAGGCTACAAGTGTGCTATCACTCAGAGTGCAGCTGTTAATCTGGCCCCCGAACACTTGTGGCATGCTGGGGTCTGCTGTTGCCTACCAGTGGAGGACCTCAGTGTTTGTTCTGTAAGTTTAACAAAGGCCTCAGGGCTCTCTGGAATCACTACATCTGGAAGAAACATTATACAGTAGACACATTCAGCAGCGGGCATTTCACTCGTTGACTCCATGAACTGATTAAGCTGGCATTCATCTGCTGTTTGATGCAGCAACAGATGGAGTTTCCCACACACAGAGAAAATACACTGTATTAACAACAGAGGTCAACTGATTGACTGATTGATTGGCTCCATACACAAAATCAAGGTTATGTTATTGTGCACATGAGATAATTCATGATTTCCTGTTCTATTCTCATGTGTCGTATTTTACTTTCCACTGTCTGTCTTTGCGTTTCTTCCCGTCTTTTTTGATTGCCCTACTACTGTTGTTCCACCTGTGTCTTATTAGGCTTCTCTCCCTTGTGTATTTACATCTGTGTCTTTCCCTCAATCTTTGTCATTTTGATTATTGTCGTCCTCACGTCAGTCCTCGCCAGCCTTTTGTTTCATTTTGGATTTTGAATTTATGGACTTTTGATCTCTTTGTTCTTTACCTTCCTGTCTCTGTGTGTCTTGCTTTTGGGTCCCTTTCTGATATCCAAAACAATAAGTCGTTAAAGTAAGTCCTAAAATATTATCCTGCTACACATTTGCAGTCATTTTTTCTAACAATTATTGTGAAGTAAGAAAAGAAAACCAGTGAAACTGCTTACAACTTGAAGACTTGTGCAACCTGTGAAAAGGGGTGGTAACATGATACTGCATCAGGGGTCACGAGTCAAAAAGGATGGAAAGTATCTGATTAAAGGATGCTCTCCCTTCTTGCTTCTATGTTTTCTACATCTCAGAAATAGCAACCATACCTGATACAATGTCATTCTTATCTTATAATTATACTTGAAGCAGAAGGGTGTGTGTGTTTGATAACCTACCTGACAAGGCTGAAGCAGGCCGCTGGAGGAAGTCTCCCTCCTCATTCTGCTGCTCTCTCAGGGCCCTGCTGGCGCTCTCCAGCCCGCGGCTCAGGTCGTAGTCATGATCCCACTCCAGGGGGATGGAGTCCACGCTGGCTGGGGTGTCTCTGCCTGAGCGCTCGGTCCGGAGCTGGGCCGCCAGGGAGGCTGAGCGTCCAGAGGAGGGTAGAGGTGACAGGAAGCCGTCTCCTAAACGCTCGTTCCATGGTAGACTGGACAGATCGCCAGGCTCGTCCAGCTCCAGCTCACGGTCAGAGAATGACACCTCGGTATCATCGTCTGCGAGCTGAAGAAAAAGTTTATGACATTGATAGTTTATACTGAGGATGTGAGTGACAAAAGATGACACAATTTAGTGCCTTCAGATCATAAATAATAGAGGAATAAGATAAAAGGTTCTCAGGTCTTACAGGAAGTCGAATGAGCTTTTTGTAGTAGCGCTCCACTCGACCAAACACTTCCTGACAGTAGCGCTGCAGCTCCTCCAGCTCCTCCTCGATGACAGCAGCATCCATAGGCTCGCTCTTCTCTATCAGCGCCTCTCCCTGGTGGAAGATGTGCTCGATCTTGGCTGTAGTGAGGGAGATTTCCTGCTGGAATGACTGTGGGAACAGATAAACAAGTCCTCATTCATTACATTTTTAATGCTAAACACAAAGCTTCTTTCACAATTTCAAAATGCATGACCTTTTCTAGATGATCATTTCTTGATTTCATTAAACAATTTACATTCAGTTAACTTGTATGAGAATCATCTTGCAATATTACTTCAACGTCAGTCTGGCTGCTCTTCACGAAATCAAATAAAGGAGGTAACAGGGATGTTAAACCTTCAAAAATGTGTAGATAATTAAAGTACAATATATTTTTCCACATACTGAGTTCAACACATCAATTTATCAATACATATTTCGGCTTTCTACACCATAGTAAGAATACAAGTAAGAATAAGAGATTGTCATGTTTGAAATTAATCAGAAGTAAACCTTTTATTGTTCACTTACTCAGTCTGCTATGGTAATAAAAAAATCTTGTGTGTGTGAAGACAATCTCAAGTGACAAAATGTTCAAAAAGTCTGAAGCTACAATAAATCTAAAAATATAAACACACAAATAGTCGATATCAAGTAAAGAGATCAGTTATGAGGGTCTGTGTGGGTCTAAAATATTGTGACAATACTGTGGGGTTGTTGTGTCCACTCTTAGTCAAACGTACCCTGAGTTGTTTGATCTTGGCCTGAATGTCACACTCAGAGAAGTGCTCGATGTTGGTCAGCTGCAGGTCCATCTCTGTCAGCCACACCAAGATGCCGTCTCTGGCCGTCTCAAACTCCTCTCTCTGACTAATAAAGTGCTGCGTATTTGAAACAGAGTTGCTGCTGTTAGAATGATGTCTGTGACAACATTGATTTAACATTCAGTCAAACAGGCAGAACACACAGATGCTATCATCCTACATAAGAGTGAGAAGAAAATTCAGAATTGCATGAATAAAATACCATGAATGTAATGGACATACCTTAAGCCTGCGGAGGATTGATGCCACCCTCTTCTGCAGGTTGTCCCATCGCTGATTGGCATCATGAGCCATCTCCCTCAGACGACAGGAAGAGTCAGTGCGGTTTTCTCTGGCCAGGCGGCGGTATTGCTTGTTGATTAGCTCCAGCTGTGTGAGGCTTTCATGGACTTGCCTCTGGAAGGCCTACAGAAACACAGAATTTCATTAAAATGATGATAATCAACAGTGCAGTCCTTTTGAGTCAAGAAAAATGACACAGAGTTCTTTTGCAATACCTCAAATTTCTTAAGTTCCTCCTTGGCTACAGTGTACAGGACACCAGAGGAGTTGGGCAGAGCAGCAGTCTTTTCTGAAGTGGCCAGCCACTCCTCAAATCGTGCAAAATCGTCTAGGAATTTCTGCCATAAGCGCCACGTCTCCTCAATCCTAACAGAGGGAATATGAGTGAAAATGTAGTTTTTTTATATCCATCCGGCTTCCATGCATACAATTCTGTTTTCATCTGACATCTTACTTGAGTCTCCTCTCCATAGACAAGGCACAGATGCTCCTCCAGCGGCGGTCAAGGCTCCGAGTTGCCTGCTGGATGGAGTCGCACTCTGCATCGGTGGCACAGGCGTCACAGTCGTGCAGAAGCACCTCACACAGGTTCAGTACAGATGCCACTCCTGTGCTGTGCTTCTCTATGTCACGCTGAAGCTCCTGAGTGGTGGGAGAAGACAAACAGGGAGTGGGTGTGTATGAGTTTGTGTAATAATAAAGTGATACACAGGGAGGGACAGAAAGAGAAAGGGAAATAATAACAACGACTTTTTGATTATGGCCTTTCCACATATAGAAAGTAAAAAAGGATGCAGATTAAGAGTGAATTGCTCCAATAATAAATAAAATGTATAATGTAGCACTGTACACTATACTACCTGCTGCAGATCGAGCTTCCTCTGAATCTCCTGGAAGTCACATGAGTCGTAGGCGATGGGTTTGGACAGCTCGGTCTCGATGTGGGCCAACCAAGAGCGAAGGCTGCTCATGTTCTTATCCAGCTGTTGCACGGCCACCAGAGTCTCTCTCAACTTCTTCACTCTATGAACATAAGTCATAAAATTCTGTCAATACAATGTAATGCAAGAAACTCAAGCAAAACTGGAAAAAGTCAAGTGTTGTTGTTTGTGTTATTTTGCATGTGCTGGAACAAAGTACAGGACTTAGTATGTCTTATCACCTGGCTCCGATGAGATCGAGGAGGTGCTGCCAGCGGTCGCTGACTTTGTTGAGTTTTTGTTCGATTTCAGCTGCCTTGCTCTTGTGACTGGCTCTGGCCAGGCGCTCTCCCAGCTGGTGCAGGTGCAGCTTGTTTTCCTCAGCCACAGTGATCTCCTCCTGGTAGTCCTGAGACACAATGCAAAGCAATCAAAAGTTTGAATACTGTACCTAAAGGAAGAAAATGTTGTTATGTGTAATGTTATTTGATTTTGCCACGGTTAGCTGGTGTATGAAATGAAAATAAAAAAAAGTAGCCATGAATTTGTCGGACTGGTTTTGTGACCAATGGAAAGGCAAAAAAAAAAGAAAAAGCTAATTGAAACAGCTACAGCACAATCAGGTTATACAAAAATACATCTACTTCCTCAGTAGCAACATATCCCCCTCCCAAATTCTCACCCAATCAATCTCAGCAGCAGAGTGTGACTTTAACTGAGGCGACGTATAAAGAGAATGAATGAACGGTGCATCACTGGCTGCAGTGCACCCGAAAGTTTGAAAATGGCATAAAGAAAATAATGAAGAAAATCAGATATCAACAAGTCAGATTTCTCTTTTCCGTTTACCTTGCGAAGCTTCTCGATCATCTCCTCGATGCTGATGTCTCCGTTTTGGGACACCTTACTCTCCATGTTGGTGAGCCACTCGCAGAGCTCCTTGTACTTTTCGTTGAAGACGGTCCACTCGTTCAGCTTCTCACTCACCTGCTGCCTGCGCAGCGACAGCTGCAGAGCAGTGACAATATTTATATTCAGTTAAATGCATCACTGTTCACACTGCATGAGTGAATGTTTAACATCAGTAGAGTTATGTCAAAGTCTGAAAAGGAAGCAGAGATCAGAGAGATCACTGCACCATGACTGATTAATTTGCATCAAGCAGCAAGTGCATGTTTCTGTGTGTTTCCTGTCTGCATGTTTAATCTGCTCTAAACAGGATGCAACCCTGAAAAAAAATGTGACCTTGAGGTTTCCTTGCACGCTAAAGCAACGGCTGTAGAAGTTCCTTTTTAAACTCTATAGTGAAATGCCATTATGAGTTATATTTAAGGAATCTGAGGAACAGTGCACACTGTGTTCATAAGTTACAGGTATTTTTTTTAGAACTGTGAAAGTCAATGTGAGAAAAAAACAAAGAGGAAATGCTTTTGTTTGAACAATTGTTGTTATATTATGTAATGAAAGTCTCAACACTCTCCTGAATGAATCCAACATTCAGTTGTATTCAACACTCATCATTCATGCAAATATTCTCTAGCATTCTTGTAAGCTGTATTTGACATTGGCTAACTGACACATCCAGACCAAACTGTAACAGTCAGATGATTTTGTTGACACCAGCACCACCGTTTGGTATCTCAAGGAACTGCAGAGACAAGACCAGTGTATCAGACAGTGACACCTACGAGTGCCACTAGTAACAGCAACTGATCAGATTCACAGTATACAGAACATTCAGTTAATCAGCAGCTATGCACAAGCACTGTATACTAGTGCGCTGTACCTGGTGGCAGATTTCATCCCACTGTCGATGCAGCAGCTCGATTCGCTCCTGCAGGACGGACAGGTCCTCAGCACTGATGTAGCAGGACAGGGACTCTCGCAGCACAGTCAGATGGGCCAGATCCCCGGTCCAGCCATCAAATGTATTCTCCAGGTCCTGAAACAAAAGTAATGTTGTTAAAATATTCATGCATTAATCTTGTGTACACCTATTGACCTGAACAACAATGTCAACACATTTCTTAAAGTAAACAGATGGGGTAATTTATTAAACTCCACTAATTCTATAGTTTTTAAGTCAAGGTCCCCAAAGCAATGTTGAATTTCAGCTCTAAAGTTTCCTTTGCACTTAATTAATTTCCACTTAATGAAATTATGAAAAAGGTCTGTCACCTTGCAGCGCATCTGCTCAGCTTGCAGGTCCTCGTGATGATCAGGAAGAGGCTGGGAGAGCTGCCGTTTGAAGGCTCGAAGTTTTTCCAGCGATCCACCGATTCCTCTCTCACACCTCTCCCAGTCCTGTACATGACAAAAACAATGGTTGCAGCTGCATCAATGATATAAACAACAAAATAATAGTTAATTTTTATTTCTCTATTGTGACTTTTCTGGTATTCCATAAATCAAAAAGTACAAACTGGTTGTGCCTCTTGGTCTAAATTTTGAAATAAAAAAAAGAAAAGCATTCAACTTGCACCTTCAAAGCAAAAGCATTTACAGTATCCTTTTAATGTCCCCTGAGGTTCCCTGCACTCCACAAGCTGCTGGCAATTCGCCTGGTTTACCTTTAACAAGGTGGCAAGCTCCTTCTTCTGTTCGTCCAGGCAGATGCTGGCATACTTCCAGCGCTCCTGGATCTCAGTAAGCTCTGCCTGCAGGGCCACCTCGGCCCGGGTATCAGCTGACAGGAGCAGTTGTCTGCCAGCCTCCACTGTCAGGATGTAGCTGCCCTGCTGACGCTGCAGCACCTTTTCCTTCAGCTGAGCCAGAAAGCATAATCACTCAGATAAAATCATTCTTAATTATCAAGCTACAGACCTGTTAGTCTCCTGCCAAAACAACGTATGTAAATCTGTTCTTAAAAAATCTGTTTTTAAAGACCCTTTTGCACCTGACCTGCGTCATTCTCTGCTGTAGCTGTTTTACTTTGTTCTCCGAGTCATTTTTTTCTCTCTTCATTGATCTAGCTTTTGATTTTTTTGCTAGGATCCACCGCATTTGTTTTAATCATTCTGACAAAAATCCATTAGTACTAAAACATTAATCAATTTGGGAGAATATATGCCTGTTCTGGAGAGATCTGTGTGTCCACTAAACACAAAATGTGCGTCTCTCTGTCCAGCACCATCTTAATAAATCTGAGCTGTGTACTCTGAAAGCTTTTACATTATGTACCTGGACAGCGTCCAGCATGGAGCGGGCTTGTTGCAGAGGCACTGTAGTCCCTGCCTGAAGGGCTTCTGCAGGGTGGGAGACCTCCACCAGCCACCTGCGCAGCTTCTCCACCATTTCTCTGTAGCGCTGCCACTGGCGAATCAGACCGTCGATGATGCCCCGCCTCTGCTGAGCACGCCGCACTACGCCCTGCCACTGGTTACTCAGGAGTGCCAACTTCAGGTTGAACTCGTCTCTGCATGAGGGAGAAGCGATGTCATTTTCAAGGATGAGTTTTTAGTCAACAAAGACCAATGGATTTACTAGTGTAGTAATGTGTATATACTTTATAAGATATTAAATAGTGTAATGAGGTTAGAAACAGTGTTTACCTGTCGTCCACCTGACCTTGCTCCAACATCCTCTGTCCATCACTGATAATAGAGTGGAGGATCTGCTGACGACTAAACATCTCGGCTTGGAATAACTGGAAGACAACAAATTGATGATTAATGATTAAATTAAATACAAAAGGAAGCTGTTGTAGGGTCTTTTGTTTTGAAGGGACTCTAACCTCATGAGCCTTTTGCTGCTCCATCAAACTCTGGTAGTTCCCAGAAATTTCCACTGCCAGGTTCTCCTCTGTTTGGACCAAGAACTCCATCCACGTTTCACACTTCTCCAGGAAGGTCTGCTGCTGCAGCAGGAAGGACTGGAGTTTGCTGTAGGGAACCAAAAAGCCAGTGAGCAAATAAAATCTGTGCCAACTGTTCTGATAATAATAATAAACATCTGTGCAGTTTTTGATACTATTTGTGCCTGTTCATCATTAATCTGTTCTCAGATGAAAGACTCTGCAGAATCTCATTTTTTATTTTTAGAAATGGATACTCAGCACTTTTAAATCCGTTTGGGAAAGGTGTGCACATTTTTTGTTTTGCCCTGTACCATATATTTTATGAGTCATACCTGAATCTCTCTGTGGTCTGAGCTGAGGCTGTTGACCAGCTCCTGTTGAGGTTCTGCATGCGCTTGATCTCCGAATCATTGAGAGGGAGCCGGTAACCAAGCTCATTAAGTCGCTCCAGTTCAGGAGCCATACTGCTGAACTTCAGCATGAGCCTCTGTAGGAGTACAAGAGGAAAATGTTACAAATCTCAATTTCAGGACAACCACTAAAATGGATTATCTTATCTTAACTATCTTAAAAACCTTGAGCTCCTCCATGCGGTCTTGGATGACCATCAGATCTGTGGAGCCGTTGGGATCTTGCACCTTCAGAGCCTCCTCAGCTTCAACTATCCAGCAGCCCAGGGAATCCAGCTGATCATTAAAGGTTTCATAGTCTTGAACTCCAGTCTGGTGTGGAAGAGAAATGTCAATAAGTGTAAAATTAATTTTAACAGGCTGGACAACTAGGAGTCAAATGTATTTATCAAGAATCGTTTCTCTACCTGCAGAGTGGTGAGCTGTCTGGTAAGCGCTTGTTCCACAGCAAAAAGCCGTTGGGTGAGAGAGAGGTGATCTGACTGGATGGCAGAAGCTGCTGATGTGTCCACCTGCTGTTTCAGCTGATCTCCCAGTTCATGGAGAACCTGCAGGGAGGCCTGCACTGGAGCTTGGGACCGGAGCACATCCTGAGACAAAGCAACCATAACATTAAAAAAAATCTGCTGAACTCTACTGAACAGAAATGCTGAGCATTTAGACGTAAAAATTACAGCTGTGGCTTCACTCACGCTGCATTCTTGGATCCAGTCGGACACCTCTTCGTCAGCGATGTCCTTGCTGCAGGCGAGTTTGAGGAGCTGGTCTGCTTTTTCCTCCTGCAGCTGGATGCTGCGGCAGCTCTGCTCATAAAGCTCTTTGTAGCGCTGCCACAGCTGCAGCAGGGCTTTGCTGCTTCTCAGACGCTCCGCAATCTCCTCGAGTAAGCCAGCCCATCTGAGTGCAAATACGACATGGGTTAATATAAATTAAGAGATATTGAAAAGAATAATAGAAAATGGCTGCACATCAGACAGGTGTCTTGCCTCGACACCTCGGCTAAAGTTTTCCCAATAATACATTATATATCTATTACAGTTAATAGAGATCACCTTGCATTGACATCCTTCAGGGCGTTGTTGAGAGAATCTGAGACTGACGGGTGACACTCCCTCAGCAGTTGGTGGGTCACGGCTCCAAACTTCCTCAGACTGCTCTCCTGTTTCTCCAGTTCCTCTTGCAAATCCTTCACAGATGACAAAAAAGCACAGAGCTTAATTCAGCAGCAAGATAAACAGTGTATAAGACTACATTAAGAAATATTCCCCTGGTAAAAACTATACATATCAACTTCATCACAACAAGAATTTTAGAAACACATACTAACGCAATCGCCTCTTTGTCCTGACATACCTGCAGACTTTGCACCTGCAGCTGAACAGCCTCCAGGGAGCCGGTGAGGAGGCGGAAACGGGATACAGAGTACCTTCCCTCCATCAGGTAGCCATTGATCTCCTCTGAAGCCTTCTTGTATAGACTCCACTGATCCTGCACTGACTTCAGGCTGATCTTTAGTTGCCCGATCTGTTCAAGGTGGAGTAAAAACACACAGTTCAGACATTCTGTAAATTTTAAAGACAACGCTAGAACAGAGCAGATTAGATGGGTGTAACCGAAATAGCACATAAAACCGAGTGGAAAGTAAACAGGGGAGCTTACCAAGTGGTCCAGGTTAGCCCAGGTGTGATTGACACCCTGGAGCGTCTCCATGACGATAGCACAGGCCTCATCGGTCTTGTTCTGGACGAGGGCACAGCCCTGCTCCTCCACCCTCTCTAGTTCTTTCTCTTTTTCTTTCACTAACTCCTCCATTTCCTAAAAGTTTTTACATGATATTAAAACATAGACCCAGAAAAGTGTGACCATCTCTTTTTGATAAATCAGTGTTGTCACAGTAAGAGCAGCATACCTGGCAGTCTTTGAGAGCATTCTGCACAGATGTCAGATCCTCTATTCGATGTTTTCTCTTTAATCGTTCTTCTTGAGTTCCCATCCAGGACTTCAGGGCCTGAACGCTGCTCTCATACTCCAACCACATCTCCAGAAGGCTCTCCAGGAATTGGATCTGCACATGATTTATACAAATTAAACTGTGACATCCTGTTTTTGCACTTTTAAGCGACTCCAGTAGTCACAGTTTCATTGACAGTATCAGTGGCCTCACCCTCTCATTGATGCGGCCTTGTAGGATCTGCCAGCGTCGATTCATGGCTCCCAGTCTCTCAGCAAAGTCTGTCTTATCGCTGCGCTTGCTCTCCACATCCTGACCGCTGATCTGCAGCACTGACTGGTTGACAAAGTCCACAGTCAGCTGCTTACAGCTTAAATCTACTCTGAAGCCCTGAGAAGGAAAGAGCAGTAGATTTACTATTAAAATGGCAGTCACAGATTCATAGTTAGACTCATGGACTACATCAACATAATAATCATTTAATATGAATTATTGTTTGGATATCTATATATCATGATATGACATCAGTGTTGTCTTTTCCTGGTTTTAAAGGCTGCATTACAGTAAAGTGATGTAATTTTCTGAACTTATGAAACTCTTCTTCTTGTTCTAATACTTTCTAATAGTTTTTTAACACTTAGTCATTACATCTACATTACTGATGATTATTTATCATAACTATAATTTCAATCACCAGTAGTCATCTCTACAATATTGTCGCAATATCGATATCAAGGTATTAGGTCAAAAATGTTGTGATATGTATTTTGGCGCCCAGTTCTAGCATTTTGAAGAGATTGTAAAATATCGAGATATGTATTTATGTATCCCGATATAGCCTGAAAATATCACAATATTATTGTAAGACCATATCGCCCAGCCCAACTAAGCGTCCTTACAGATATACTCAAAAATGCAAGACAAAAGAATGTGTTTAAACATCTAAATTAAAAATTTGCAAACCCTAAAAAATATAACTGTCATATATTGTTCTTCTATCAACAATTCACTTTGTAAACAAAGTCAAACATGCCATGAAAGTCCACTACCTTGTACTTTTGCAGGTAGTCTTGAATCACATTTGATCCCACTGCACTCTTGAGGTTTTCTTCATCCTCCTCGATGACATTCTCCATCAATGATATCCAGTTAAACAGCTCAGAAATGGCATGACGGGAGGCCAGCTTCTCCATTTGGATCTGGACACACATTACACCCATTGGATCAGCTTATTACACATTCAGGAAGCTCCCAGTTTGAGGGCAGCCCGGTGTGAAAACTTGTGTATAGGAGTGAAGCAGCAGAAAGAGGGGTAATCCTATTTGCCCCGGAGCAGCTAAGCCTGTTCAGTCGGGATGCATGTGACGATACCTGATGCAGCTTCTCCTGGACCACTGGGATGCGTGTGAGCAGCTCAGTCCACTGGGAGTCGATGCGTGCCAAGTCGGTCCGCAGCGCCACAGTGTCCACTTTCTTCAGACGCAGCAACTGGTTGCCCTCGGTTACCACTGAGCTCTTCAGGCTGGACTTGCCTTCGACTTCCTTTGAAAACTCCTGAGATGGACAGTGACAAGAATCATCAGCTGTGTTTTATGATCATACTACACATGAGACATAACACTGCGCAATTTGAATGAATAATTATACATTTTTCAAAATTGGTATTATTTTACAGAAAAGTGACTTACTATCTTCTACACCAACATATGTTTTAAAAATATGAATACTGTCCATTAGGGCTGCAACTAACAATTATTTTCATTTCATCAATCTGCCAATTATTGTCTCAATTAATCAATTAGTGGTTTGGTCTATAAAATGTCAGAAAATGGAGAAAAATGTCAGTCAGTGTTCCAAAAGCCCAAGAGGACGTCATCAAATGTCTTGTTTTGTCCACAAAAGAACAAGAAAGAAACGACAGATGTAGATTATTTCAACAAAGGAAAACAGTTTTAAGCAACCTGTCTTTTTACCCAAGCCCTACTGGCGAACAGCCCAAATCTCTATAGAGCTGAAAAAAAACAAGAGAAAAGAAAAATAAATAATTTGTGTCCTCACAAGGAAAGCAGAGAGGTGGTCTCTGACAGTCTCCAGCTCCTGTGGGACTAAAACCGCCTGCGTATTCCAAAACTCCAGACGCTCCAGAGCCGACTGCAGCCACTGGCTGAGCTCTACACACTCCCTCTGATACCTGCAGGACAACCGCAATTCATTCATGAGTTCAGAAATCACAGGTGCAATCTATTTGCTTATGAATCTTAATCCTTCATTTGGTCAAACTGAGATCTGTGCAGTTACTAAATATTGCTAAGCTCTCCACGTTAAAGACCCTTACTAAAGGAAATGGTTTTCAGTCATATGCTGTGTTTTGAATGCCTGTGCATGTGTTTCTGACCTGGTCCAGTGTTTCAGGATGGCCTCCAGGCGCTGCAGTTCCTTGTTGACCTTGCTGGTGTTGTTGAGCCAGTGTTCCCCCAGCAGTGCGAGCTGGTTCTCCAGAGCAGGACAGCACACCGACAGCAAGAGGTGTTTGCCCTCATCCAGCACCTGGTATAACTTGTGCTGGTGTTCTGTCAGTCTCCCCTTTAGACCCTTTACAGAGAGTGGAAGAGGACAACAAAATCTGAGAAAAGTGATACTGTAGCTGGAGTCGAATCCATCAGAAGGTTTGACAAGTAGTGGGCATATGTGCTGGCCTTTGAATGTCCTTTCCTTATTCCTTTTCCTATTTTGGATCATTATACATCCTAAAATCTGCATTGATGTCTTTTTGTACCTGATACAATGAGATTCTGTCCATGAGCCTTTCTTCAGTCTCCTCCACCAGGCCAACAGTGGGGATACTTCCTTCAACTGCCTCCAATTGGCGGTTCAGACTCTGGTAATCCTGCACCAAGCGGCACCAAGTCTGATGAAAAAAGAAAAAAGAATTTGTAGAACATTTCCTACCTTTCTTTTTAATAGAGGCTTTGCAGTGAATACTAGTGTGCCCACTTTTTTTGTGCAGAAAGGTAAGCAGGTAAACAGAAAAAAATATTTGTTTTGTTTGTGTGTTTAGCTTTGCAATACCCTGAATATAAACTAAGCTTCTTTAGCTTTAGTTGTCAAGTAGAAGTAACTTCAGGTTTTGTCCAAATCAAAAAATATTGACTCCTTTAAAGGTAGAAACATAGTCTATTAACAGTTAATTCATTTTCCCACCATTTAGAATTAAAAAAAAGTCTTTTGGATGAACATCACATAATGTAAGTGATTCAAATAAAGACATTTTCAGATGTCCAGTGACTGTATCAGTATGGTTTCATTAGAAAAATAATAGTTAACACAAATACTATTTCCTCTCTCACCTCCAGGATACACTCCAGCTCCACTCCTTTACTGTGAGCCTGTTTGAGGACGCTCTGAGCCTCAGCCAGCGTCTCCTCCAGGGCCTGACTCTCTTTAGGAAGCATCAGACCACTAATTTTTCTGAAGTACGTTTCTGTTAGGATCATATGGGACTCCAGACCCTGGAAGAACTCCTGGAAAACACAACCAGACACACAATCGGATAACTGAGCCAATTTTTTTCACAATATTGCTTCAGCCTTTCCAGCTTTACAGAGCTCAAAGAGGACCAAACCTTATGTTTGTCCAGGTGATTCTGGACCTCATCCACAGAGCTGGCAATGATCCTCTGATCGGCAGCCATCTTGTCTTTAGCCGTGTCCACCAGGTCAGTCAGGTCCTGCAGAGCTCGCTCGTACTGCTCCTTCAGAGCCATGTTCTGGTTCAGCCCGGTGCGCCGGGAGCCCACCGTCATCACCAGCTCCTCATAGGAATCCTGAAAACACACAGGAAGAACATTGTGTTTTTTACTTTGGTTTGCTTAAATTACTCCAACAATTTCATGTTGTGTATTGTTTTTGACAAATTGCCAAAGAGTACTAGAACTACTACAAATAAATAAATAATGTGGTATATACAAGGTCCCCGTTAGGTGTAATAATGCCATGTAATGGCAAGTGTACAACATAAAAATGCAGCAACGATAACTCATTTTCCTTCACCTCTACCACACGTCATCAGAGTCACATGACTGCAAACAACGTATTGCTATCATTGCGGTATGGCCTGGCTCAGGTTAAACCCTTCGCAAAACATGAGGAAATTCATACAAGATTGAATGCCATAGAGTTTTCTTTTATTTTCGCTTGCTGTTCAAGATTATTGGCAACTTGTGCAGTAAAAAAATCGGTTAAGTTGCATACAGTTGTACATTTCAGGTATAATAAATTCCGTGGTATCTGACCGGTGGATAGATTTGCATCCTGCTACTCAATTCAGCATCTTTAGGCTGTATTTGGAGGTATTTCTGATACTGGTATCGTATGGGAACAACCCTACTTGTATTAACTTTTTCACAAGAACATTTAAGTTGAAAACAAGTAACACCTACACTTAACAGTTTTGCTACATGGTTTTCAGACTAAGCAGATTCTAGTGAGAGCAGTCAGTGAAGTTACCTGGAGCTTTAGTATTTTGTTAGTTGATATCTGATCCGCCTGCAGTGTTGCTCCTCTGCTTTTGAGCTCTGTAATCCTCTGTTCAAAGTCTTTCAGGCTCTCTTCTGCACTGGCAATAACCTGAGAGAAAAGACAGTGCTAATGAACAACATTCACAATCATTTTTTGTTCTCTATAAGCATTGTTGGATGTGTGTGCATGCATGCCTATGCCAAAGTGTGCACTACCTCCAGTTGTTTTGAGGCTGGTCTGTCCATGGCTCCAGCTAAGGCCTGCAGGATCTGGCACTTGGTCTCAATGAAAGCAGTTTGGAGAAGTTGCAACTCAGTCTGTATTAGAAAAAAGATCATTTGTAGAACATTTATATTAAGGTATGTGGGTTTATGATATATGGATACAGAAATGTTCATGTTGTGTGTTGTGCAACTGTGATTAAGATCAATAAAAAACAAACATTATTTAACATAAAAGGAGGAAAGATTTCCTGAATCTGACTATACAAGTCAGTGTTAACTTAATTTTTTTTACAGAGGACATTCATCAAGAAAGATAAAATAAAAAAAGGTACTTGAAATGCAAAATATCAAGCAAACCTGGTAGGCTGTGAGCTCATGTGCTCTGGTCCTCATGTTGTCACAGCGTTGCCCCAGAGCACAACCTAGAGCACCTAATCTTTCTTTCAGGCAGTCGAGGTTGTCCTCTAGCAGCGCTCGGTCCTCTTGTCTCAACACTGAAGACCCGGCTAGCAGAGCCTGGCTGAGCTTCACGTCCTCTGTGACACGCCTCACATCGTTCTCTAAGGTCTGGAGGAGAGTTCAGGATAGTTCGTACAGATTTATATAGCTCTCAAATAAAAAATGACAAGATTATATCCTGAGTGTATTATCTTATTATTAGCTTCAGCTGACAGACCAAGCTCTGTGATTTGCTGTTTAAACCTTCTGCAATGATTAAAGAAATTGCACAAATAGGCCTGATTGTACCTCTTGCTCTTGTAGCTGCGTCTCTGCATTTTCAGCCAGCAACACTGAGCCAGAGAAGACGTTGTTCTCCACACCATCCAGCCAGGAGGAGGTGGATGACACAGCTGCGTAGAGCTGCTGTTCCATCTGCGGCACCTGTGTTTCACCACCGCCGGGCTGTGGACACACAAGAGTGTTGCAAATTTCCTTTGACAAATGTTGTAAAGTAATGAACTCAAATGTGCATGAATGTTACAGAAATAGTAAAACCTGAGTGGTCATGTCCTCTATTGTTTGTCTGAAGCTGTCATACAGAGTCTTCAGGGAGGATTTGTCAGCCTTTGTTTCTCCTTTGAACAGTGATCCAGCTGTTGTGACACGAGAAGCTCTTGAGTATACCTGCAAAAAAACAAAGACAAAAAACAGAAAGTCAACAACAGTCCCCGGTTTTATCAACACACTTTACTCACAATACAATAAGGTTCGTACCGGCTGTTTGTGGTCCTGCTCCAGGGTTTTCTGCAGGAGCTGCAGTTTAGTTTTGAGCTCCAGTCTCAGGCTCTCCCATCTCTGCCTCATCTGCTCTTGAGCAGCCTGAGATTCCCTCTCAACCAAAGCTGCTGGTGAAAATGGCTCCGTTGTACTACACAGTGACAGAAACACGAATCAGTTAGTGTTTCATTTATAATGAACCTGCTAACATTGACATTTTTCCTGTGTGTCTCCTGTATTTCAATTTCAATCTCCCATTTTTTTTTCTTCTTCTGGGAAATTCCCATAATTTGCATGGCACTCAAACTATATTATCATTATGGCACGACCAGATTGTCCCTGAATCACACAATCTACACAATAGAAACAATTTTAACCCATCTGTCACCACAATCTGCCAACCCGCAACCTGTTTCAAGGGTTTTAGCTGTTGACAAAGTGTCAGAGCACGACACAATGAAAAAGCCTCCTGTATTTTGAAACCTAAATGACCGCAGGTAAGATTTATAATCTGCCACAGGAAACCTTAACTTAACATTTTATTATTTGATTTGAGTTCTATCTCTTTATATGTGGTTTAATACCTGACACTGATGGGCGAGGCCTGCTGGATGAGGATCTCCTCTCCTCTGCTTGCAACCGACTGGAGCAACTTTTTCTGTTCGGCCAGCTGCTCCTCCAGTTCCTGAAAAGCAAACATGTCAGACAGTTAGATTGAACTTTGTATGATATAAGTAAAGTAAGTAAAAATGTTACTTCCAAATGCAAATGTGCTGCAATATGTGAAAGCAAAAAAAATGAACAACAAATAATTTCAGAAAGGATATTTCAGTTTTATTATCAGTAACCATTGCATTGTAATGAAGACTGAGTACTAAAACGAGGAAAAAAAAAAGTGAAAATATACCCTTTGTCTCTGTAGACTGTCCTGGTGTTGTTGGGATCGTGTGGTCCGGGCCTGAGCCAGCCAGTCCTGCACACTGGGACTCTGAGAGAGGCTTGAGTCTGATTCACTGTCCTCCTGCTCCTGCAGAGAGCCCTAAAAAAAGCAGACACTGTATCAGAAAACATTCAATGAAACACACTTCAGCAAGGGAGTGGGACTGTGCTTAGCGAGAAAATGCGTACGTGATGTTGAAAAATGTTTCTGTCTATATAGTTAGTACCCACAGTGTAGACCCAACATCATGTGGTATTTTAAAAAAGCTCATCATTACATATATCAGCATTCAAAGCATGTAGCCCCTCACCTGGATGTTAGTCTGCTTGTCTTGTAGCATCCTCTGCAGCTCCAGCAGGCCGCCCTTCAACGTGCGTAACTTTCTTGCCAATTGCTCGGCTTCCTGTCTCGTCTCTGTCCGGCCCTCGAGCAGCAGGTTGTCACTGTGCATGGACAGCTCTGACAGGGCCGTCACCTTCTCTTCGATCTCCAGCAGCATGTTCTGCAGTAGCAGGAGGAGAGAGGCCATCTCAAACATGGTGACAGCGACAGACCCTCCAGACAATCAGGGGGCCAGGCCCGTGCTGAACCCCCTACGCCTGCAGCTTTTCCAAGCCACAGGACAGGGAGCGCTCTCCCTTTGCTGTCATCCTTGGCCAACCTTTCCCGCCTCGCCTCCTGTGCAACATATAACCACTAATCCTCCATGCTCCACGCTCTGCAGCATACGTGCTCACGCTTAAATTCAAAAGTAATTCTCCTGTGCAGAACAACATTCTCAGTCCAGACTGGTTACCGCTGCATATCAGTGAGTGCTGTTCCCATGTTTGAAGAAGCATTTGTCCACCATTGGCATTGCCACGACTCTGCGGTCAGCTTCAGCAGGTTATTCTGAGGCTGAGAGTCACTGTCCGTCCCTCCCTCCTGCCTTACCCTCGCCGTGCTCTAGGATTCCCCTACTTGGATATCCGAGCAGCTTTGTCACCAACACCAATCCCAGCAGCGGGATCTATTAATCGTCTGAAAGCCACAACCCCTGACTACTCCGCCCTATGCTGCTAACAGGCCCCTCTCACACAGAGCCATCTGCATAATCTGCTTAAGACTAGTGCTACAGTCGCTTAGGAGCCCAGCCTCCTGAATGCCCCTCTAACTCCTCTAATGCTCTTGTTTACCAACTGAAAGGTTCCTGCCCCCCTGGGATGATCCACATGTGATAAAGGAAACAAAATATTGAATATTAAGACGGATGTAAATAATCCACTGGCGAATTTGCATTAATGTCCTGATCAGGGACAATGGCTGAACAGCTAGAAAACACTACTCCAGGACACATTCCTCACAACTTGCTATGACATATGTTAGATGTAACCTCATGTACATAACTTCATTCATAGTCTTAAGTAATAACTGTAATTAACACGTTTGCATGCATTGTTCTGAATGGACAGCAGGGGGAGCTCTTACCTGACATTCGGTCAGCTGATCCTCCATATCTGTCTCCTCCAGAGGGCTCGGTTCAAGGATGAAGGTTACAGCGCCGCGCATTCTGATCAACCACTGGTCCAGTTCATCTGCCTGGTTGTGATAGAGCTGTATGGCCTGTTCCTGAAGCTGACCCTCCAAACGGTCACTCACACGCTCCTGGGACAGAACACAGCACATTTATGAATTAAGTAATACAGTAATAAAATTGTACTATTTATTTGTCTTATTATTTTAACTGTGGTTGCTATTGCCTATTGTTGTTGGCTGTTTAAAGTGTATTTGTATTGGGGACCTGATTATTTAAACAATCACCTGAAGGCTGCTGAGCAATGAGCGAACTGATGAAGAACATGCAAAACATTAAGTTCGCTCATTGATTTTTGTTGTTGTTCTAAAAATGTCAATCGCATTCTGGTGTGGACTGGAATATTAATTCCTTTGGTCCACAGTAATAAAATTATTTAACGATAAAGCACAAAAACTAGCTACTATTAGTAGTAATATATTTTTACAATCTTCACCTCCAATAGTTGCTGTTTGCCTGACGCCTTCATGTGGATGGTGGCCATCCTCTCAGCTAACACAGCGAGGGAGGACTGCATGGCCAGCTGGTCAGCCATGTCTGAGTCCACAGCATTCGAAGCCAGATCCTCCGTGAAGCTCGTCTGCAGCCTGTTTATTTCCTCCTGCACGCTCTGAATCTCTTCTATCAGACCCTGAGGAGGAAAACAGTTGTAGAGAAGTTAAATACTGCAGATTGACGGACTTCAGATTTTATAGATAGATCGATAGACTAGATTGATTCAATCCAAACTTTTCTTGAAGTTATAGAAACAATGATGTTAAAAATAATGTTTTACTGTACACTACAAAAACATAAATACAATACAAGGTGGGGTGAGAGACCGAAACATATTTTCCACAGACCTCCAAAATATTACTTTCAATATCGTTCAATATATTTCAAGTACACTTCGCATCACCATAATCATTCTAGAAGTATGACAACTCCCTTTCCTGTCAATGTGAAAGCTCTCTCTCCATCAAACTATGCAAAAACTTTATTTCCGTTATAATGACTCACCTCATGTGCCCTAATGTGGCTATCTGGGCTTTTATCTGCCTCCAGAGGCTCGCTCAGTTTGGCCTCCAGAGCCTCCATTTTAGAAGAGATCGACTGGAGTGAACTCTGATAATGCTGTTGCTTTTCCAGAGCTTCATACAGAGACCTCTGCTTCTCGCTGATCTGTTGGAAGACAAATTGGACGATGTAAATGTGCTAAGTCTGAAAACATGATAACGGTCACTGAGAATCAAACCACCAAGCTGACGTCTTGTATTATTCACATACCACATTCTTTAATGTCTCCCATGAGCGCTGTAAGTCATCTAAGTTGGCCACAGACTCAAATGTCGGGTCGTATAACTCTTGGATTGGAGCTCTTGTGAGTGTTCCTCTTCCCATCTTAAAAAACACATTCGAACAGCGCCGCCATCAGACAAATTAGTTATGGAACAGATGGTAAACAGAGAGAAAGACTGTAAAGCCCCCAAATTCATCAAATACAAGTTAGTCATGATGAATTGCAGGTGCAGGCGGACTTATGGATTAATACTTCCCTTGATTTGTTTTTACCTTTTTTAATTTATCAATTGAATTTAATGATATGATTTTATTTAATACAAGGAAGATTACATAAAATTTAGAGAAAGATTATTTTGCTGAAAAACTAGAGTGACTGGGAAAAAAGTTATCAAGAGGAAGAGATAAGGTAGATACCTTGCTTATAGCGACTTCAGTGTGAGTGATGGGAGAAGGAGAGCGACAGACAGGAGGAGAAGATACCTCGCTGTTAGTGCCCTCCTCCCCCGACTCCTCAGTTACAGGAGACAGGAGGGTGTGACAGCGGCCAGCCGTCATCTGACACGCCATGCAAGACACATTAACAGAAGAGCAGACATGCGAGGTGGATTGGGAGAGATTAATCAGAGACGATGTGTTAGATAAAGCGGCACAGCGCACACTTTAAACTAAAGCCAGAAATAGCAAAATGAGTCAAGAGGTTTATCAATTAGGCAAAGCAATTACTGATGATGCAGAGTGCTTTGTTAGCTTTGGTATATGAAGTTCTCTCACCATGACAGCTTGTGCTGAAGATTTCTTGGATTTCTCCTCCTCCATCTCCTGCAGCCCCTCGGGCAGTCCCTCCACATCACTCACTGTCAGCAGCATGGTGGCGTGTTTGGCCTTCACAGCCAGCATCTTGCATTTTGAGTTTAGTGAGGCGATCTGCTCCTGGTAACCTTTGATCTTCTGGGCCAGTTCCTATTAAAAAATACAAAATTTGCAACTTAATATGCAAAAAAAGTTTTGTGTACTCTCACCTGACTTTCAATCGTAGATAATGACTGAATTTTTATTCTTGGGCGAACTTATCTTTTAAGATCTATGTTATTTATGGTTTTCTGTAGATTTATAAACAAATGCATTTGCAAACACTGATGACTTGTCCAGGGCTCCTTCCCCCCAGTACCTTCCTTCCCTGTACAGGAAAGGTGGGCTAAGTAAGTAAATGAATGTATTGTACTTCATGGTGAAGAATCTGGGCCTGCAGCTCCTGGATGTTGTTTGTGGGGATCTCTCGGTCCTGAATGACACGGTGTGCTTCCTCTATCAGCCCCTGGAGGTCTCTCACTTCCTGTTCATACTGCTCGTACTGCACCACTGCCTCCTGGATAAAGAAAAGAAATTGCTTTGTTAGTGTTAAATGAATAATTCTCCAAAATGTTGAGTACTCCACTAAAATATGCAGAGAATCATGTGAATTATTTGGTTTAATTAGAAAAGAAATTGGTGTCATTGATTTGCTTGGGGCCTTTAAATCCATCTTAGAGCCTGTTTACTCAGCAGCATTCAGTTAAGTTTGCCTTTCTACAGACACCCTGCATTGCATATTGTGTCAGAATGCAGGACTGACAGCAATATGATTTCACTGTGTTGCAGAGATAGTGCCCCCTACTGTACCTGCAGGATGTTGCATTGCTGAATGGCCACGTGCTGCAAGTGACTGGCCTCTTGCTGCAGACGCAGCGCTGTGCGGCAGATGGCGAGATTCGGCATCACCTCCTCTGGGACCTGCAGAGCACTCTGACACAGCTGCACTGCCTGCACCTGCTGCTTGAAGCTCTCCATATCTGCCAACAGTCGCTGTAAAAACAGGGAAAGTTTACATTGTGTGGAACTATTAACAAGCTACAATGTACAAAGTAAGCAGCCAAGGTGCTTTAAGACGAATTAGAAGTCATATCATGGATTATTTTGAATATGCTGTGGTTACTTGTCTCTGAGCCAGCTGTTCTTTGAGGCTCTGGCGGGCTAACTCTGGTGAGGTCAGTGTGGCTTGGACCTGCTCCAGAGCAACATGCAGGGCCTTAACTTCATACTCCAGGGCTTCCATACTCTGAGGACATATAGCACAAGGTATGAGCTACAAGTACTAACACTCCTTCAGGGAAATTCTAAAAGTCAAAATATAATAAAAACAGGAAGAAAGGGGATTCATAAATGGTCAAAACAAGTCAAATTGTACCTTATTTGCATCCTCCAAGCTCTGCAGCCGAATCTTGATGCTTTGCTGAAGCTCCTCAGTGTGTCGACTGAGTTCACAAACCTGCTGGCTCAAAGTCTCGACCTGCAGCACCTCAGACAGAAGCTCCACTTTCTCTGCCATTGATTCCAGGTCTCCATGGAGCTCTCGAGACTCACGAAGGACAGCCTAAACACAGGACAATGAGGGAGTGAATGAAAGGCATGTGTAGAATGGTCTCCTAATGTGTCTGTGAACTGTGCATGGATAATCATAAATATAGCTGAAATGTGGAGGAGGGAGGATAGAGAGCCCAATAACAATTCTTAAAAAGGCAAATGACTGTATTTGAATATCACAATAGAACCTCTGAGGATACCCTTCTGGACCCCAAACCCACCTGATACATTCGTATCTGCTCCTGCAGATGAACAGAGGAGTTCCAGATGATGTTTGCCCTCAAGAGGCTTCTGGCTTTCTCCGACCACCTCACAATGAAGTCCAGCATCTCATTATATTCATCCAAATAGCAGACAGCCTGGGGAGCCAAGGTAAGAATGTTATAGCAGAAAAAATAACATTTTAGGAGCACAACAGCTGTACTATGTACAGTAGACCTGAAAAAAGGTAAACCTTTTTGAGCCAGTTGTTCCTGCAGTCTGCTAGCCGTGATGTGTGGTGATGCATCTCTGATAGCTTGCTGATGGCGTCGCCAAGCTGTTTGGCCAGCAGGGGATTTCTGCGGCCAAATTCTTGCACAGCAGCATCCAGTTCTGAAAGGGTGCGACCACAACTGTCCAAGTCCTCAGCCAGGCTCTGAAAAAAAGAAATGAAACAAGTCTAATTTTACATCCTGATAATATGTTAAGTTATAGTTTATCGTAGTATTTCAAACCCAACCGTATTAACAACTCTTAGACAGTGAGACCAAAAGAGTGGACCCACCTTGACCTCCTCTTTGGCATGATCAACATCAGGAGACTTTTCCTTGAATTTAGCGGAGATTGCTTTGAGTTTCTCAGAGATGTCATGGAGTCTTGAGCTGAAGTCCTCTTTAATTTCTCTGGTTTTCTGAATTTCTCTCTCTTTCGAAAGAACCTAGAAAACGCCAAATGTAGAAATGTCAACAAATGCCACATGACTACATTCTGTGAAGTGTTCCCTTGCGGGATCTTAACATATTTTAGATGATACAGTACCTGATCTTCAATCGCACCCAATGCGAGTGAGACCTCAGCCAGCTGCATGGAGATTTCAGAGGGCAGTATGGTGTAGAGGTCCAGGTACTTGCTCTGTTGTTGCTCTGCCAATTTATCCACATTCTGACGATACGTGATCACTTCTCCATGTACAACCTAAACGTAACAAATGGATGACGCATGTAACTTTTCTCAGAAACAATAATGCTCTTGGGGGTTGACTGTAAAATTGGGAGATGTTTTTCTTTTTAAAAGGTACAGTGTGTAGGATTTAGTGGCATTAAGCAGGCTTCTAAATGCCTCTGTAGATATAAAAGACTCATTCTAAGGTAACAAAAGCAAAATAATTTTGAAATTTCTATTGTAACATGCACCTAAATCCCCCTAACTTATATACTGGACCTTTTAATGGGAGATATACCTCAAGCTCCTGCAGCAGAGAATCAATGTCTGGTGTGGGATTGAGAAGAAGCTCCCTGGACTCCTGAATCCAGGCTTTTACAACACTAAGTTCCTTCTCCACTTCCTCTCTGTCTCTGAGTTCCTGAGCTGCTTGAGCCCGCTTAGTCCTGGACTGTGTCAGGAGGCTGGACGCGAAGAGAAAAATGACTCAATTTATTCAAAAACATCTCAATTAAACAAAACAACTGATGGCATCAGCTTTGTAGGTTTGTCTTCTACCTTTCCATGTGGTCTTGTACAGCTCTGATCTCCTTCAGACTGGGCAGTTCATCCTGCTCACTTGTTGGTGAAGGCACTTCCACGTCATGCAGCAGGCTGAGAGCATACTGGCGCAGCAACATGAGGGAGGAGAGCTCTCTCTCCAAATCCTGACTCAGCAAGTCGTGTTGGTCCAACAGAGACTGCAGGGTGGCTTTGGAGGCCTTCTCCACGGCACTGTCAGGGAAACGACTCTGGAGCTCATCACAGACTGCTCTCACCTTCACCATCTGTATGAAATGGTTATGAAAGTTCAGATGCAGGTAAAAAGCTATATCTTTATTTATTAATGAAATCAGTCTGTGTACCTTTTCTCTAAAAGTCCTCCATTCCTGCGCCGTGTCCTCTAGTACTCTCTCCTGGCCTCTCGCTACGCTTCGCAGGCGTGTCCAGCGCTGCCACACAGTGGTCATCGAGCGACTGATGGTGGCCTTGCTGGCATCACTCCCCACCAGCTCAAGCTGGGCAGCTTGCTCCTCCAAACCACTCAGCTTCTCTTGGAAGCCACTCACCAGTGATACAAGCGACTGACAAATCAAGAGACAATAAACAAATTAAGTGCATAACATTCCAAGAGGCACCACCCGTTTGATGTATGGAAAATTACTTTGTTTTGGTTTCTCATACCCGATGACTGCAGAGCTTATCTTCAGCCTCTTGGCTTGTGGCTGCCTTTGCAGTTGAGAATTCAGTCAGCTTCTTTTCAGCCTCATTCATGAGCTCAATGACAGTCTGCCTCGCCTCCTGATATGATTTCCACTGAGCCACACAGCTAAGAAAAACAAAAAACAAAACATTAGAGGATGAAACGCCATTATTGACAAAATGTCCATATTGTCACTGTGCACCATTACTCATTTTGTTTTTTACAACCTGTGAAGGACATCCTGATGACACTGCAGCTGATCTCGAACCTCCACACCTCTCTGCTTCGCTGACTCAATGCTCACACGGAGCTGCTCTTTAGCTGTGGGGTTGACCAGGTTCTCCAGCTGAGGCAACAGAGCCTGCAGCTCCTCCAAGTGGATGAGGAACTCTTGCTCCGTGGTCATGATGTCCACCTGCTGCCGGAGACACTCCTCGTAGTTCTCCACGTCCACACCCTGGCTTGCCTGCTGCAGGAAGGACACGGCATCCTCCAGCCATTCACAGGCTGACTGCATCCTGAAGTGGTACTTCTGGCACAACACCAGGGCGTCCTCCAGAGTGATCTTTACATAAAAGCAATGAAGACAAAAAACTTTAAGACCTTCTGAATACTAAAGATTCTGAATTCACTAAAATGAATGAATACAACGTTTTTTAGATTATTGAACGTAGCAGTACCTGTTTGGAGCTGAGTGCTTTCTGAACGTCTGCCTGCAGCTTTGCCATTTCTTCTAAGCTTGTATCTACGTGCTCTGGGACGAGCTCATTTGCACTGATGTGCTCCTGTTTCTCCCTGCTGCTCAGAGCAGCCACTATCCTCAGTCGTGATTGTACTTCCTCCTGCATGATTTGCTGCTTTCTGATCTCCTCCTGCACCTTCTCCACCCTCACATCAACAATCACAGCACAGCCCAGTTCATCCCTGACCTGCTGCAGCCAGTCCAGCGTCCTTTTCATCTCCGTCTCAAAGTCTTTACTTTGGACAAACCTGACCTCACACTCTTCAATCAGTTCCCCAACTGCAGCCTGCAGAGATCGCAGCTCGTCCTGCCACAGAACCACTTGTTCTTTGGAGGCATCATGGGCTGCTTGGTCCACGCGGGGTGCAAGAGTGTCCATCTGCTCCATGAGCCTTGACAAGTGAGAGTTGGCACTCTGCAGACTCCCCGCCAGAGCATGATAGTTCTTCAGCCTCTCCTCAGCTGACTGCGTCTCCGCATTCACTTTTACCAGCTGCTCTTTTGTGGCCTTTAACTGAGAGTCAACCTGCAAAGCCATTGCCTTGTGGTCTTCAAATGACTCCAAGGTCTCATCCAGATGTTCTACTTTCTGTTCAGTCAACCTCTTCAGGCCGTTGTACAGGCTCACAAGCTGGGTCATTTCCTCTGGGCGCCATGGTTGACCGGTGCTACGAAATCCCTCTTTCTTCTGGTTCAGCTCACTCACAGCTAGACCCAGGTTGCTCAGGTCTGCTTGGATTGCTTTGTAATCACTCTGCAACCTGAGTACCTCTTCTGTTTGCAGCCCGACAGGCTGTGTACCCAGATTATTGAACTGTTCTTCGAGCTCTTTTAGTGCTTTATGAGTTACATCTATGAAGGAGGTGTACTCATTCCTCGTGAGAATGGCCTGCTGGATTTTCTCCTGTTTTTCTTTGGCTAGTGCTAATATGCTATTATACTGCTGGGGGAGGGTGTTGAGTTTCTCATCCAAATAGCAGTGGTCTACTTCATTCAAACTAGGCAAGATTTCTTGGCCAGCTCTTTGTACAATCAGGAGGAGATTCTCGTATTCAATTGCCTGCTCGACTATATGTTGATACTTTAGCAGCTGCGCTTCCAATTCAGCATCTCCAACCATCAGATTGATTTCAGGGAAGGTGACGATGTCAGCTTGTTTAATCCACAGGCAGATTTTCTCCAAATCAGTCTTGAAATACTTTCTAGAGACAAATACTTTTTCCAGCTCCTGAAGTTTCTGGCCACATCTATGTAATGTTTTGTCAAAGATGTTTTGTAACTCCTGCAACTTTGTGAGAATCTCATTCCTCTCCTCCTCGCTGGCGTCCCTCATCAGGTCCCTCCCCTGAGACCACAACGAGGTCAGCTCGCTCTGATAGGCTTTCAGACTGCTCTGGATGTTTCGACATGTTCTGACCTGCTTGGCCAGGTCATCAGGTAACAAAGCGATGTATTCCTCTGACTGGGCCTTCTTCTCATTCTGCTGGACCCAGGAGATAGACTGGTTCACAGCCATCAGGAACTGTGTCCTCTCTGTGAAGGCCTTGCTGAGGTGTTTCCTGCGCTGCACAACCTTCTCACTCAGAGATTCCACCTCACACTGAGTGTCTGTAATAAGCTGCTGCAGACGTTGCCGTTCACTGAGGCCCAGCCGGGCCAGCACCCTGTCAGCGTCAGCCATAGCCTGTGATAACAAGAGCTGCTTGGCTTCCAACTCGCTGCAGATGCTAAGGTGGTCAAACAGGAAGCTTTGAGCCAGCTCTGGAGGAGGACTCATCTTCATGGCCTCAGACAGGGCAGGCTGCTGCTCCTCCGCCCAGTCACGAGCCTCTCTCAGGCGGGCCTCCACTTGGCCCATGTCTTCAAGGGTCACCACTGAGTCCTGGATTTTCTTCTCAATGAGGTTTTGCATCTGAGACCATCGCTGCTCAAAGTGGCTGATCTGCTCTTTCACCAGCTCCTTGTCATCCAAGTTCAAATGTTGGATGACTTTTTGTTTCTGTTCCTTGAGGTCTTCAAGAGTGCCCTTTTGTTCCTCCAGAGTTACGGCAAGCTTCCGTAAAGCTTCCAAATGCTGAGATGAACTTTCAGCATCCGTTCTGTGACACAAAAAGAAAAGAAAAGGAATTACACCAGTGTTGTGTGGGAGATGTGACTTTTTTGGCATCGTTCCTGTCAAGAGATTATTAGAATCACAGCACAGCGGTATGTGATAACTAATTTTAATGTATACTTGATGTACAAACACACCTGGCCAGATTGTCCCACTCTTTGGACACCTGTTCAAACAGCGCCTCCACTGCAGTGATACAGTCGTGGTATTCTTTCGACCTCTGCAGGTCCTCCTCTCTCTGGCTCTGCAGCTTGTTCGCCTGGTGACAGAGCTCCAGCCAGGAATGGCTCAGACGGTCGAGCTCTGCGTGTTCCGGAGAGTCCTGGCCGCCAGTCAATCTGCTCACAGTCTCTGTCATCTTGGTCAGGACACTCTGTTTAGACTGCAGTTGCTGGCTGCATTCCTGTGTGAAAAGCAATATACTGGATGGTAACCCAAAATACATCCAAACAGTAAGCAGATCCCTCTTTAATCCCTCAAACCAGGGACAAAATGTTGGATTAGATAATAATAACAAAATCACCAATAGAACCATGATGAGACTGCACTGGATAGTTAAGACTGGATAGACATATAGTGTATATTGATGTGTGCCTTGTCAAGGGGTTAATGGTTATGATACTGTTCCCTACCTTGGCTTGTGACAACATATTTTGAGCTATCTTGGTCTCCAGCTCTGCCGGCCGTCTTGAGAAGCTGAGGAGCTGCTGCTCCATGTCCTGGAACAGGCTGCTCAGATCTTGCTTCTGTTCCTTGATCTCCCTCCAACCCTCTGAAAGCTCCTGGGCGCTGGACATCCTTTCCTCTATCTGCAAAAACACATGTTTGCCTTCCTACAGTCAATATTTGCAGAACTGTATATTAAAAAAAAGCCAATCAGTAAAGATTGTACAGGTCAATCTTTGCTGGGCTGAATCAGAAACAATAGGTTTGTTATGGTATATGGTCAGACTTTGTGAAAAAGTTTTATATCCAGAAAGAGATAAAAAGCATATGACCCAAATTTTAAACCAGCGCCTCAAGGTTTGAGACACAGACAATGATAAGACATGGTATCAGATTATATTCTTTCTTACTAGAGGATAAAAATATGGTCGAGAGAGATAAGATTTTCTTCTTGCAAATGCAGCAATACTATGTAAAGATGGTGAAGGGACTGGGCAAGGAAGAACTGTCTGTTGTTACTGATGTTTATTAAAGCATACACTTCAGAACCCACCAGACAGATTATTGGGGACTCATATCTAAGGATGTTTTTGAAGAAGAGGTACTCAGCAGACTACATAAAAACTCCCAAAACTGGGAAAGAGAACTTGATAATAAAATCTCTCTGATGGAATCGGCTCTCATCATCCAAACCCAGATGACAACTATGAATTCACAAAGTTGGTGAAACTTTTGCTGGAAATAAAACCAAAAGAAACAAAAATTGACCAAAATCCTCATGGTAGCAAGCAAAAGGGCAACTACAAGACATTATCCAGCATTAGTTGGACTGTGTGCCAGCAGGGCACCGAGAAAATTAGCATTTCCTCATGTAATTAAAATCAGTCAATTCACCAAAGAGTCCTTATTATGACACACAAATAATCCCAGATTCATGAAATTAGTCTTTCATGTTGTACAGTGGACAAGGAGGTGACAAATTACTGACCGTGAGTTTGATCTGCTGGACCTGAGCAGCTGCCACTCTCACAGCATCATCAGACAGGTCACACACAGAACACACCAGGTCCAGGTAAGTGCTGGCCTGCTCCTGAAGGGCCCTGTAGTGCTTCACCTGCAAAAGTAATGAACCCATGATAAGTGATAGAAAAATACTTTATCAGCATCACTGCATTTCAAGAGTAGTGAGTAGTGTCAGTTACCTGCTTCAGTGCTTCCTGCAGACCAGATGGTCCCTGATCGTTGAGCTGAAGCTCCTCCTGCACTGCGGTGAGCCAGGTTTGGCACTGCTGAAGAGTGTCCTGATGGTTAACGTGTTTCTGCAGCTCCCGGTCCAGACTCTGGTACACCTGTTCAACAAGGTGAGGTAAGACCTTAGTTAACTTTATATCATACCATAAAGAGCCTTTTTTTTGAAAATGATCAAATGTAGGGGTCTCCTAGTTAAAGAAAAATAAAAAGATAAGAGATCTGTGGTTGTAGTCTTGTATTACTCACACGCTGGGCAGTGCTGCAAATGGCAGAGTAACTGTCTCTGGTTCCCTGCTGGTGAGCTTGGACTTGTTGACTGATCTTAGCTTGAACTTGGTCCGTACAACTGGCTACGAGATCTTCTCCTTTCTGCTTCAAGCTGGTAAGACGCTCCTCAAAACTGGCTATCTCCTCCATTATTGCCTGAAAAAGAACAGTCAAGTGTTCAAAATACAGACTGGAACCTTCCACGCCAACTCATCCAGAATTCAGAGATTTTCTTAGGTAATAGGTATCAAACAGAGATAGAAAACCTGTGGTCTACACCTTACAAATATCTACCTATGGAATAAAACCATTGAACACATACATACATAATATTACATAGAATATAATAATACAACAATATAACTGCACCACTAATATTACAGGACAAATTGTAAACTCTTATAACACAGTATGGTCCAGGTCACCTTGTGTCGGGCAAGTTGCTGAGTGGCCATCTCCATCCCGCTGGTCTGCATGGAGTCTGAGGTGACCAGTCTGCTGGACATCTGTAAGAGCCACTTCTCAGCTTCCTGCAATTCACTGTTGTAAACCTCGTGCTCCTTCACCCACTCCACAAGGTTCTGGACCTGAGTCTGAAGCACAACACACAGCCAAACACAGAGATTCAAGTAGCTGTGTGACATGTTGCTCCATCATGTGTCTGCTAATATTCCAGATGTTTGTACTACATGTTTGGATGAGAAAGGTGCTCTACTCAGTGTGAGTATGGATGCTTCATCAGTGAAGATGATGATAAGGGAGTTTTCTGATTGTATTGGTCTGGAGATTAAGCAATTAAGTACAAAAACTGCTGCCTCACTATATAACACCTCATTAGAAACAGCAGAGTAATGCTCATACCTTAGCTGCCAAGCAGATATCTTGGTAGTCAGCCTGCATCTTTTTCATCTTGTCACTTATCGTGGCGTCGTGGACGATGTCGAGCAGGGCCTCTCCTTTCTCAAAGACAGATTTCACTGCTGACTCATGCGACTGCACTGTCTGCTGGATGGTCTGCACATATGGGAATTGAGCAAAACATCACAGATAAAATTGTTTAGTTTCCTATCACTATTTTCACTGCTTAGGAAGAAAAGCTTAACTGGTGTTAAATTACCTTGTACTTGGCTAGCTGAGCCTTCTTCTGGTAGAGTTCAGCTTTGGGCTCTACGCTTGATGCTAAAAGGTTCTTGGTCTCCATCAGCCACTGGGCCTGGCCCTTGTATTTGTCCATGAAGTCTTTAGAGAGTGAGATACATTTCTCGAGGGAGCTGTGCTCTGTGCGCAGAGCTTCCATCAACTCCTTTAATTGGAGGAGACGCGTGTCCACCTCCTCCTCCAGCTGCTTTGCTTCAGGTTCCTCCAAGAATGCCATGGCTCGCTCTGTCTTCTCCCTCATCGTCTTCAGATAAGTGTGACCTTGCTCCATGTCTGCCTGAAGAGCCTGAAAGGTAAAGAATATGTTGGTACTTTTATTATTGCAAAAAGACAAGCAAACAATAATTTACAGAAGGAATGTTGGAGAGTGCACCTCTAGTTTTTTCATTTTTCTCTCCATAGCAAAGCGATCCACTGCATCAACACTGATGGCCACGGTGCTGAAATTATTCTGAGCTGTGCTAAGCCAGTCTGAGAAGGTGCCAAAGACACACTGAGCCTCTTCAATGCAAGACACCTCCTCCTGGAGCTGTTTAATCGTCTCCTGCAACATAAAGGAAGAGGGTGAAGAGTGCTAGAGTATTTGACACCTTTACAATTATCTGTCAAAATACAGATTTATAGAAAAGATTTGTGTTACCAGTAAATGGAGAAGCAGCACGTGGTAGCGGGCCGTAATCTTGGTGGCTCTGGTACTGATCTGGCTGCTAATATGAGTCTCATCCAGAACCTGCTGAGCCAAGAGACTGAGGCCCTCCATCTCCTCTTGATAAACCAGCACTTCCTCCTGCCAACTCTAAATATACAAGGATGATTAGAGATGTCTGAATAAACCCTAATTATATTCCAACATATTCATTAGACTGACATTCTAAATTTATTAAAATTACAGATGAAATCAAATTAACTGTTGCAAGATTCTTCTTTTGATTCTGATGAGACTGAAGTGACCCACATTGATTTAAAATGCAGTCACAGCAACTGACAGAGCATTGAAACTACACATAGCGATGCATGTTTGGGCATAGCTTCTGTGCATGTAACACTAACCTTTATCAGCTGGAGTTGAGCATCTTTGGTGGCACGGTCAGACCGCCGGTGGCTACGCAGTTGTGCTTTGGTCTCCATGCCCTTTAACCAGCTGTCAAGACGCTGAAACTTCTGCTCCATCTGCCGGAGTTTGGCCAGCGCACTGTTCAACTGAGCCCGAGTGTCGGCAAGCCGGGCCTGGTACAACCTCCACTCCTGCTGCAGGGTCTCCAGTGCTCGGTCTTCGATCTGAGGCAGGCCCCAGGGAATGACCAGCTCTCGACTGACCAGCAGGGTGTTGAGCAAAGCCTGACCCTCTGTGCAGTGCAGCTGCAGTTCCTATAGTTACACAGATGTGGTTGTGCACTTTTAGGCAATATACTGAATACAACTTCTGGTTATGTAGCAGTAGTAGTTATAGTAATAGCATTATACATTTCATGTTATATTTATTTATACATTTTCAGACCTGCAACTTCTGCAGAGTTTCCTCCAGCATATCAACATCTCCCTCCAGTTGAGTGTAGCAGCCGAGCTTCTCTTGTTCTTGTTCCAGCCAGTCCTCAAATGCATGAAGGCCCCTCTGATACTCCTGGTGCGATTTCACCAGCTCCTCTGCTTTGCCTACTGCCCTCTATGGAAGCAATAAGGACAAGGACAGTTACAATGGATCATTATCATAAGAATGGGTCTCATTTGTGACACTACAGTTCACTTTGGTAACTCCTTTAACACAGCTACACAAAAATAAACTGTATTCATTCACTCTTTGACACTAGGCACAGTCTGCTTTTATTACCATGGCGTTGTCTTTGATATTGTTATAGCGCTCTTGCAGATCTTGGAGCTCCAGCTGAGTGACAAAGTTCTCGGAGATACTGACACTCTTTGCAGTAATGGTGTCCAGCAGGGCGTTGTGGCTGAGCACTTCTTCATACAGCAACTGCAACAGAGAAGGGGCGTTTTTTAAGTTAATACCAGTTATAGTTCGCTATTCATTTGATAGTATGCAGTATGACTGAGAGGATTGCAGAACCTTGGCTTTGCTCAGATTAGCAGTTTTGTCTCTCATCTCTGGGCACTGTTTATCAGTAGGGTCAAGACTCTCCTCCACACGCTCCATCCATGCCACAAACTGGCGCACATCCTCCTGGTAACTGGTCCACTGAGATAAGGAGCCTTCCAGCTGACTGATGATTTTAAAGAGTACAGTAAAGTCAGACAGTGTTGCACATGACATGGCAAAAACAGAAGCAGCAGCAGGGAGATGCTGTGCACACTTTCCTCTTCTGAGTTTGGAAAAAACCTTTTGTGGAAGCTACGAAAATGTTTCTTGAAAAACATGCTTAGATGTTGTTAATTTTCGCTGAGAACAAACCTTTTGCATTGGATTGAGGCAGAGAGGAGGGCATCCCAGGAATCTTTTAGGTCCTGAATTTGCTTCTGGACTGCAGGCACTCCCTCAGCTGAGGTGTTTCTCTGCACTGACTCTCCTCTCGTGATCAGCATCTTCAGCTGGATCTCCTTCTCCTGACGAGCTGTCAGCAAGGCCTAATGAAGCAATCACACGTGCATTTATTAGACTACAATAATTGGTATTCAAACTAATTAGGGAAAACACCAGTGACTTTTTATACCTCCAGCTTGATCATCCTGCTATCAAGAACGTTTTTGTCAGCAGTGGGAGCGCAGTAAGTCTGCAGCATGTGGCTGGTGTCAACCACCCAGTTCTGCAGCTCCTTCAACCCTTGGGAGAAAAGCTGGTGCTCAGTGACTATCCGGTCAATCCGTGATGCCTTCTCCTGCAGAACCACCAACCGGGACGTTACCATTTAAGTTTTTTGTGAAATGAATCCACAGTAGGCTTAAAATGATAATTTCATGCAGATTCTTAAAAGATTTAGTACAAAAGACATACAGTAAACAAGCTAGTATAACAAATGTATAAGACTTACAGTAACAAAAGAAAGAATTTAGTGTTTAATCATGGTGAGTTAGTACCGTCACTGTTTAACATCGGTAAAATAACGTTAAGTCTGAGCTCGATCCAGTCTAGTGCCTCTGCCTCCTCTCCAGCTCTACCCCCAGAAAAAGCCCCAGTGCACAGTAGGCATTACTGTACCTTGGTCAGGTTGGTTAAAGCTAGGTACTGAGCAGAGAGCTGCGAGACACGGTGCACAAAACCCTTGCCGGCCGCGTGTTCATCCCACAACAGCTGGGCCTTCTCTTTCAGCCTGTTCAGCTGAATCTTGTGAGAGGCTAACTCCTCAAGCACAGACTGGAAGAGCACAAGCAGGTTATCAAAGAGGCATGCAAGCTGACACACGGATAAAAGACAGTTGAATTCAGACAGGCTGAGGGGTTAGAGATGGCAACATGGCAAAAAGAAAAGCAGATGAGATATTTGGCTGATGTTACTGTTGGTCAAGCTCTTGGTGGTCATGACGTGCAACCAAGGCGTCTGGCAATAGCTGATAGACAGTTTTAAACAATTAATAGATTCTCAAAGCCGTTCCTCTGTAAATGAGCCAAGTATTAATCTTTATGATAGACACTGTTAAGAGGACATGTGAGAGTAGCAAAGAGGAGCAGAAATATGGCAGTATTCCAAAAAGTAAGCAACTGGCAGTTAGCATAAGCAGAAAGATTAGCAATGCTAAAACACGGTAACACAGCTAAAATGGTGAGTTTCTGCAAATGACGAGAATAGTCTCGAGCACTGAGTGGTGGTTGCAGTTGAACATGGGTTGTCTTGAACATGACGGATGGATATTAGTACCTGTAGCTTGTGAAGCTCTTGCTTCTTGGCTGTGAGATCATGGAGCCGTGTGCTGCTCTCCTGAACAGCCAGCTCTGTGACATTCAGGCACTCCTGAAGAGGCTCAGCACTCGCCTCAAAATCTTTCATCTGGGACAAAAGGTTCTAAAACACACAGGATATAATGATGTAACGATATATGATATAGAGAAACTGTTTAGATGTTTCCTTGACTTAGTTCTACAAATTTTATACATTAAAGTTTTTTTAGGTTGCGAAGCCAACACCAACCAACCCACCCTTCCTGTGTTGTCGCGACTTGAAAAGTGTCAATACACTTTTGTTCAATAACAGACTCTGATCAGTGACAACAGATGTTCAGGTGCTTACTTGTAGACTTGTCTCTCTGTTGTGCAGGCTGGACATTATATTCTTCCAGTCCTCTCTGGCAGTGTTCATTTTCGCCCGAACTGCATCAACTTTGTCTTTAGCTGCGATACTGGAGATGAGCTCACCATTCATAACCACAGCGCTCAGCTTTGACTGACCTTGCTCTCTATCAATAAGAAACTCCTGAGGAGAGAAGAAGAGATGAGACGATAACTCCAGCATGTAGCGTACGTGCCTGAATGTTCCACAATAGTTGATTTTTCTGTACTGTACCTGAATTTTCTGCAAGCTAGACGAGGCCTCATTGAGATTTTGAGGAGCGTCGAAGCACTTGGCCGTGTTGATCTTGGTATTGACCAACCACTGCTGGAACTCTCTGAAGGATGAGCGAAAGCCTTGTTCAAGCAGCTTCTCTTTGCTCTGGCACTCCCTGGATGCTTGGAGACTCAGACTACAAACAAGTCAAGAAGACAAAATCAACAATTTTTACTCTACATTATGTATCATCAATTTGTAGATCCATAGATTTTTGTAAGTTGTTTTCTCTCAGACTTGTTTGTTTGACCATTAAGGAGGCATTTAAGCTTGTTTCGTTGTACTGAAGTGTATCATATTGTCAAGTATTTCTAGTATGTTTTCTTCTCTATATATGTAAATGGAATGGACAAAATAATAAAATAAAAACACTGTCAATTATTTTCTTGATTTTTTTTTTAGATACATAAGATATTCAGTTTGTTGTCAAAGAGAATTAAAAAATCCAAAACAAATATTGACATTTAACATGTTGGAATCAGAGAATTTGACTTTCTTCCTCACCTGTTGTAATCTTTAATGAGAGCAGACACTCTCTCAGACTGAGTGCCCATGTCTCTGGAGAATCGGCACAGATCATTGAGTTGAGTCTTCAGACTATCAGAAATCGGCTCAGCTTTGACAAGCTCCTCCAAAGTGTCCTGTGTGGAAAACAGCCACAAAATTCATTATCATAAGCATCTCATATTGCTTGTTTCCCATTGACGGTGGCTTATTATTTGAGCTAACCTAAGCCGAGCCCTACCTTTGCTATCTGCCAGCCTTTGACAGCCTCCTCTCCGTCGTTTTTCCCCGCCGCTTGAGACAACCGCTGACGCCAGTCCTGTAGCTGACGGTTGAAGTCCCGCAGGTCCTGCTCCAGCTGTGTTGACCGGCTGCTGAACTCTTGTTCAGAGCTGGCTATCTGGGATAGTGCGGTCTCCAGACTAGCCCGTGTCTGCAGTGCTCCTCGTTCCCACTGTTCCCATGATGACAAGAGGGCTGCCTCCTCTCGCTCCATAGCCTCGTAGCCCCCTGAGCCGGTGTGATCTCTTGCCACCGCCCCACTTCTTTGAACCCGGCTCAGTCTCTCTCTACCTCGCTGCTTAGAGTCAAGCAATTCCTGGAAAGGTAAAAGAAATGGAAATTGTCACAGGGAAAAAAAATCAGGTAACTCTTCTCCACTCCACTAGAAGTCCTGTATTTAACCCTTGCAACAATAAAACTCATATCTGACAGTCAACATTGCAAAGGAAATGAGCACACAGACAGCTAGACAACAGTCTGAGCAATACCCTGTATTCTCCTGCTGAGTCAACACATATCTGACTTTAATATTAAAGCTCATGTGTGGGGTGTCACAAAAACAGCATTTTATCACTTAACAGCTGACGTTCCTTACCTGGACCTTAGAGAGCTTTCTTTTAATGGAGACTGAGTCTCCTGACAGGTCTGACCAGCGCTGGAGTTCCTCTTTTGCTGAAATCAGCCAGTCATTGAAATCTCTCAGAGCATCGAGGTACTGCTCATGCTCAGACACAATGGTTTGCATGGACTGCACTTTACCCTTTGAGGAAAAAAAGACAATGTAAACGCCAACCACCAGATGTGTATGTGTCAAATAGAGTCTGCAAGTATTTTATTTTATGTTTAAGCATAATTCAGCTCAGGGTGACTGGGATGGGAGTTTGCAGCCTTGAATGTTTGCATGGTCAATCACATTTAAAGTCAATTTAATATACTGTATTAACTTTTTGTCTCAATTTGTTTCAACTAATCTCTGTGGCAGACCCTGTTTCATTGGAATGAATCATGTAGTATACAACAATTACTATTTCAGCTAGCATGTATTTAGATCACCTTGACAACAGCTGAGATATCAGCAAAGTGTGCATTTAGCTCTGCCCTCGACTCTGGTCCAAAGGTCTGGTCCCCAGTTTTTTCGTGCATCTCCACTGCTTTGTCCGTCAGGCGTGACAGTGCAGCTGCATGAGCGTCCACGTCAGCCTGGATGGCCCTGAGGCGCTCTAGCAAAACGGACTTCTCTTTGAGGCCTGGCTGCTGAGGCAGAGTCATCCCCAACTCCTGCTCTACCGACTCCATCCACTGCTGCAGTTGGCTTTTATTTTCTTGGAAGCTGGTCCACTGGGCCACTGTCCACTCCAGACGACTGTGGACAATAATAACCCGTAATAAGAAATGAAGAAGTGCATTTAGCCTCGATATGACCTATGGTGTCAGAGGGAGTTTACCTGTGGCAGCTCATGGAAGTCATCAACATATTTGCCCAGGCATCCTTCAGGCTCTGTAGCTGTGAACAAATAACCTCCTGCCCCTGCATTCTGTTGTGCTTCAGGACCTGTTCTCCTTTCCCTACAGTCATGTTGAGCTTCACCTCACCTTCTCCCTTCATTAGCAGAATATCCTGCATAAATAAAAACAGCATGAATGAACTATGGGAAAACTATAAAATAATTTCTATGATTCAAAATGCTTCCAAAAAACATTCACTGACCTGTACAAGACCAAGTCTTTTCTCCAGAGTCTCTTTATTGCCGACCGTACTGTTGAGTGACGCCAGGCGCTCCTGGACTCCGTTAAGCCAGGTCCAGGTTGTCTGCAGAGTCTCTTCAAAGGCCTGTTGCTCCTGTAAAGTGAGCTGGCAGCTGCGCAGTCTCTCTCTCACACGTCTCAGCAAGGCCTGGTGCTGCGACTGCAGCTGAGCTGACACTCTCGTCTCACTACCATCACCTCGCCCACCTTCATTCAGCGCCTGTCCCTCTTGACCTAAGCGCTCAAATGAATCTCTGCATGGAAGGAAGAAAAGCATTTAAAATTGCGAAAAACATTATCAGGACATTGAGGACATTTGGAGACAATTAAAAAATATTTATTTTCTTAGTAAATACACAGACCTTTCTTTAAGCACTTCCTGCTGATATTCCTCCACTTGCTCGAGGACAGCCTTCTCAGGACCACGCTGTTTGGCTTCCAGCAGATCTGTGGTCATCCTCTTTTCCATGTGCTCCAACCACCACCTGAGCTTCTTAAGGCGACCCTCAAAGCTACAAGGAATTTACAATGCACTGATTACAAAATGGCTGACTTACAAAGTCCTAGAACTAGTTTGTTTGTGAGAGTCTCTTACCCCTTCATGAGAGATGCGCTGTCTTCCAGGATCTGTTGGTTCTGTCTGCAATGCTCCACAAAGCTGTCCCAGTCCTGCTGGATGGAGGACAGGTGCTGCTGGACTTGCCCAGCGCTGGCTTTGGGAAGATGAAGTAGGAGCTTCTCTCCTTCCTCACAGACCTGAGTGAGACGTACCTCACCCTCCTCCACACGATCCATGGCGCCCTGACAGATAGACAGTTTTTCTCATATTTATTCATCTCACCAGTTGGAGATAAGAGCATGTTCCAAATTCTACCTTCATCCCCATCACAGACTATGATTTAGTGATTCCAGTTTTACCTTTAGTTTCTGTAGTTTTCGTTCCACAATTTGAGTGTCTCCAGATCTGTCAGAGCATTCTTTCACTATCTCCCTCTGCTCTGAAAGCCAACGATGAAACTCCTGAACCAGATCTGAGGAGGCAGGAGAAAAGAGAGAATTAATTACCACGTTGAGGGACAACTCAAGAGCAAAATTACACATTTCAGTCAGATTTGTTTTTTTAAATTTCTCACCATTGAACTGCTGCTGAAGACAGTTCTGCAGTGACACCAGCGTCTTGGCAGAAAGCTGGTTCACAGACTCGTAAGTCTTGATGAGGTCAGTGAGAGCTGAACCCAAACCAGCCAGCTCCTCAGACGGATATTTTCTACACAGGGTGTTGAGGCTCTCCCTGGTGGAGTCAATACTCCCCTGCTGATTTTGCAGCTCTTTCTGGAGGTCCTTCAAAACATGTTCAACAATGGTGATTAGTTTATTAGCTTGCTAACATTCTCATCTCTGTCTTCTATAAGAAACGAATGGTTGCCTATCTATAACACCAACAACTCAAAAACCAGTGACAGTGTCAAGAGCTGTATATTTCTAAATTATTGTTATTTGGGCTGCACCTTCACTCTGCAGATGTCCTCGGGATCCGATCCAGTAGGAGAAGAAACGAGGGAATCCTCCATACTTTTGAGCCACGCAGACATCTGTGAGATGTAGTCTTCCAGCTGTTTCCTCTGGAAAGTGAAGTCCATGAGGTTTCCCCTGGCCTGCTCATGGAGCTTCTGGACTGTGCTGATCTTTTTACGAAGGTCATTCTCCAGCACCTGATGAGAGTACAATGTATTGTGAAATACAGTATAACAACAGAAAAACACAATACACAGATGATAATCATCTTTTGTACCTGTAGTTTAGCAGGGGTCTCTTGACTTTGACTGCACTTTTTCAGTTCTGATACTTTGCTCTGCAGGGTTTCAAGTTTCTGCTCCTTCTCGACCATTTCTGCCTGTGGATGTATAAAATGAGACAAGCATATAGTATACACATTCTCAGTTGCTTCGTTTTGTTTTGAGATACAATAACCTGTGATTGTGGCTTCACTTACAGTACTATTGATCATCATGAAATCTTACCTGTAGCTTAGAGAGCCTTCCCGACACCTTCTGACTGTCATTGAGGTTGTTCAGGCTCTCATTTAGTTCGATCACACAGCTGCTTGTCCAACTCTCAATGTCCTCGTTGATTTTACGCACGTCTTCCCACAGTGTCAAACTCTGGTTCAGGCGTTCAATGTTGTCATCAATCTTCTCAGACACCTGGGAAGTGGATCAAATCAGTCAGAAACGTTGAGTGTCTGTAGTGTATCTGGCACTTTTGTCTGGCAATTGCAAAGCTCTATATTGAAGTTTTGGTAATTAATTTCCTAAACCAACAAATACATTTGTATTTGGCAATTACATGTATTCTGATTCTGATTTTGTGAGGTGCTGAAGAGTAACATCACATCTAATCTTTCCCAGCTGAGAACTGTGCCACAAACCTCTATGTGCAAAAAACACATCAGGTGTGTTTTGTGTGTTTTTTTTTTAATATCTAACGCCATATCAAATTTGGTGTGAGGACATGGAGCAGAAACCATCAGTTGGCAAAAATGCTTACTACTCTCTGCCTCCATTGTATTTCAAAACTATTAAAAGCACATTATTGACTCAGCTCAGTCGAACTTACATCCAGCCACTGATCAACAAGTGTCTCCATGTCATTTTTCAGCAGTTGAGCATCACAGTCAGGGATCTTCTTCAGTTCAATCACCAGTTGCTTTCCTTTACTGGAAAACTCGTCCAATTCATGTTGCTTGCTGGCCATCTCGATCTTCACTGCCTCGTGCTACAGGTGGTGTAAAGACAGCAACAATTTAAAGCGTTCTGATGAACAGGCATACAAGCAAAACCCAGAACTAAGATACTGTTTTCTGGATTTGTGTAATAAACAGTTTAATAACATGAAAGTGAGATGAGGCACATTCCAAAAAAGATTACACAAAAAATTGACCTGACCTTTGTCAGTGACCTCCTTGTTTCCTCATGGTCCTTCAAAACAGAGCTGATGTCCACCAGAGGTTCGGTGCTCTCAATAATGCTGCTGATGGAGGTTTTCAGGGTTTGGTATTCTCTCATAAGCTCAACAAGAACAGTGCACTGCTCCTGTCTGTCACAGAAAGAGATTGACATTAAACATACAATAAACTCCATAACAAAGGATATAAAGGTGAAAAAATAAATACGAACTGGCAGAGAAGTCATTTTTTCAGCCATTTGCAGATTAAGTGCTGTGAGATTTCAGATTGACACCATTTTTTCCAAGTGCAACAAACTGGACAATAACAATGTTTTTCTGCCAAACATTATGTTTCATAATCCTTTAATTAGTGTAAGTGAGAGCAAAGGGAGTTAAAATCTTTAAAAGCTGGTTCTTGACTCATTTACATCTGCAACAAAGGCAAAAATTATTTTAAAAAATACCACCTCCACATCAACTCGTTCTCCTTGTTTTTGTGGAGTGTTATACTGTATCTCATTACTGAATAGCAGCTATTGTTTTCAGTATTATCTTTAGCTTTTACCATGCACCTCTTATAAAATTCAACATTCACTGACTCAGTGGCATGAAAAACCCTCTTCCGCTCCTTCAGTACCTCTCTGTAATGAGTTTCTTGGTGTCCTCCCATGTAGTCTCCAGCAGACTGATTTCCCTCAGTACCTCTCCAGCCAGCTCAGCATCTCTCTGGGCCAGCTGGTTGCCCTTGTCCCTCAGCCACTGCTCCTCATGCTGGTGTGACTGCAGCTCATCCTCCATCTGATTAAAGAACCTGAGCCTGACAAACAGCGGAGGTCATATGTTACTACTGCACATGTTCTCAAAATATAAATAGCCCCAAGTTTTGAATCATAACATTGCTCTAAAACAGACATTGCTCTGATTACACTCTTTACCTCTGCTGTAGTGCATGCAGGCTGGGCTCTTTGAAGCTCTGGTGGTCGGCTTTCTCTTCAATGTCCTCCACAGCTTTGAGCAGCTGTTCTTTCCGCTGTCTAAATGAGGTCCACAGAGCCCCCAGGGCTTCTGCTTCACTCTGCTTGGTACCAAGCAAGTTCCTCACAGCATCCAGCTCAGCACTCAGTGAATCAGCCAGCATGCGGCATGACTTACGGGAACCCTCATCTGCACCAATGTGTAGATGGCTTTTGCACAGACTGCTGTCTAGATTGACAGCTAGAGTCTCGAGCTGGCTGATGTCTGGGATAATTGTGGCCAGTTCTTGCTGCAGCTCCTCTACTTTTCCACGGTCCCAGCTCCCAGCACTCTCCACAGTCTGCTTCAGACCCCGCAACACCCCTGCAGCCACACCGTGGGTCTGCAGGAAAGCCTCAAGCCTTTCAAGGCACTCTAACTGGAGCTCCGCTATGTGCTGGGCCTCCTGGTGGGGCTGCAAACAGCTGTCTGCTCTGCTGCGGAGGAGCTGTGCATCACTGGGCTCACAGAACTGACAGAGCTTCTCAGTCTGCTGCTCCAAGCTCTGTCTCACACTGGACTGCTTCTGTAAGGCCACCTGGGTCTCCTGTCAAAGGCAGTTGATAGAGGATCAGTTGTTGCTCTGAAGAATGATGCTATTTGTTTGCAAACTGACTAAGTGGCTCTGAAAGGAGAAACATCTTGTGGGTTGTGTGGCTCTTACCTTTACTTGTGTGGTGGCAGACTGCAGGTTGCTTATATTGACTTGAGAAGCTGAGTGCAGATTTGAGAGCATGGTCTCACTCCACTGGGAGAATTTGAGCAGCGCCTGGTCAAACTGCTCCACCAGAGAGAGGTGGTTCTGAAGCTCTTTGATTCTGGGGGACAAAATGGCAGCATGATGAGTAAAATCAGTAAAGAAGGGACCTAGTATTTCTACTGTATAACCACCTTTGGTACGCCTGCAAATGCAAACTGTTGTAATCAGGCTGAACTTCCTTCCTCAGACACACCATGGCATGTGTATGTTTAAATTTTAATTTATCTAAGATTATCTTACCTGTGAGGAATGACTTCATTTTGAACATGCAGTCTCTTGTGCAGGGTCTCCAGCTCGTCTTTCAGCTGCCTCACTCTCTCTTCTGGTGCAGTAGGGCACAGGGATGTCACCAAAGATGCCAATTCAGCATGAGCAGGCTCAAGGGACTGGACCTCAGAGTGTGAGGCCTGCAAGGAACACGTAATTTTCTTACAAACTTAAAATATGTTCTCCAGTTAGCGTCATGTAAATGTGTATTTGCGTATCTGCCTTTTGTTCACCATGTTGTGGGGGCAAAAGTCTGTTCAAATTTTAGATATGGGGACAAAAATCTGCTCTCCACCAAGGTCCATTGATTTTAACCATTTAATTATTCGGTTATTTAAACATTTGCAAATCATTTTTAGGGGTAAAACTTGATTTTAGATGTGTTATGGAGGACTATGTGTGTATGTACTGTACCTGCAAATCTTGTATCTCTGTGCGGAGCTTGGATTTATCAGCCGACAGACACTGACTCTCCGGTTTGGAGGCAGATTCACTCCTCTCCAAGCAGGAAACAAAGTTTGAACGCTGTTTCTCGTACCTGAAACACACCAATAGAAACACTCTTGTCTCAAAGAGTAAAAATTCGATATAATAAGAGAAACGTATTAACTAACAACACTCCTGTCCAGGATCAACCAGTGGTCCTATTAACTGGCTTTAATTGTGAAATGAATGGTCTGTTTAATAGCTCTTACTTTTGCCAAAGAGAAAGCAGGTTTTCCAGAGAGCTCTGTTTGTCCTTTGCCTCCTGTGTGTATTGCTCATAGCTGGTGTTTAGCGCTGTCACAGTCCTCTCAGCTTGCTCTTTGTCACTGAGTCTTCGTGCACCAGCTGACAGAGACAGCAAGGTTCCCTTCAGCTTTTCCAGATGCTGACAGACATCCTGGGGGACATCAACACAAGACGGTGACTCACATAACCTGTCAGCTGGAAGACTTGCACAGTAACAAACGGCTGGTACTGTGCTAAGCTTTGCAGTTCATTTTCAAATACTGTTGGCATGTATAATTTTTAAAATTAGCAATGCAAAGCGAATGAAAACAACTGTTTCCTTTCAGGTATTTTTTTTTTTAATCAAAAGTGAACACACCATGTAGTTTTGAAGGGCTTTGTAGGTCTCTGATGAGGAGGTGCAGGATTTGATAGGATGCTCCAGTTTTGTGTGCAGCTCACTGAGAGATGCTTGTACCTAGGAGAGAAAACAGATCAAAATTGTATGCTCTACTCTGTACACTGTCGTGATATCTTAAGTAATAAGTCTATTTACCTCCTCGAGGCTACTCTTGAACTTCTGCTGGTGAGAGGAGCTTTCCTCCAGCTGTCCATCAAGCTGCTGTAGGCTCTCCTTCAGCTCCTCCCAGTACCTGCCGATTTGGGTCAGACGGGCCTTAATGCGAGCTGCTTCCCCTGAGGATACAAACTGGGCCAGTGCCTGGGAATCTGCCTCCAGCTGAGAAGGAACCTCAGACCGCTCCTGAAGCTCTACACCAACAACCTGGATGCAAAAAAATAAAAAAAAAACAGCAAGACTGAGATAATCCCTTATCCAACATTTGCCGTCAGCAATTCACAAAAGTTTATAAAGTTTATCCTAATGCAACAACTCACAAAATGTAGCGATTTTCTTATGGGAGTCTGGTGACTTTCTCCACGGGTGGCAAAGAAGTAGCCTGTATTGGTTACTGTTTACTGTAAATGTTGTTGTCTTTCATACGTTTTTGTTTAAATGGTGGTATCAATTGAAACAGACATCAGCTAGCAGACAGGCTGTCACAGCGAAGCCACAACTTGACACTTTTTAACAGGAAAGAAACAACTTAATGTGTTGCATTTAATGTCAAATGGAAACAAAAGCATGAATGATTTACAATCTGCCATCGACATTTTGCTTTTTTTTTAAATTTCTCCTCACTCAACAACTCTTAAAATCATGCAGTTTGTAAGTGAGTCTGGGCATATTGTGCTTACTAGTTCAGTGATAAGATCAGTTGAAACAAATAGCGTGTTAGAGTTACACATCATCCTAACAGGAAACATTCATTTCACTAGCATTTCGTGACAGCTTGAGGTTGTCAGCACCGAAACCGCTTAGTCAAACACGAACCACAGACTTCATGAACAGTTACTGCTCTCCATTTGTGACAAAGACAAAGGAGGGAGGCAAAAAGAGACAGTCTGTCAGCACTTCAGGAAAAGGAGGCCTGTGTTGTTGCATTCTAACACTTTAAGACAGCTTTGCTGATTGGCTAAGATTGCTGCTTTATCATGCACCATACTGTACCTTTACTGTGTTGATCTGTTGCTCAAGAGGCGAAGCAGAAGATTTGAGTGCATCTAGCTGCTTTTCTTTGTCAGATATCCACAAGGAAAAGGCTTCAAATCCAGCTCCAAACTTATCCCACTGACTTTTCATGTCTTCCAAAGTCTTGACACTGAAACACAAGAGCATGAATTATAAATTGGATCAGGAATAGTTGCAAATAAAGCTTGACAATCAAGTACCAGATAATTGGGTTTACTACAGGGTCCTTGAGATAGTGTTTAATCATAACTCATCTGGCATCATAATGTATTTTGAGTCCATCCTCTTACTCTTTTTTTAGTCCAGCCTCGACTTTGTCCACTTGCTCACTGAGGGAACGAGCTTGTTGTAAAAGCAGAGTCTTGTTCTTCGGACCGAGCTGGATTTCTGTCGCTCTCTTCAGCAAAGTGTTCATGTGTGAGGCCTCTGCTTCACACTGCTTCAGCAACACCTATTTACAAAGTAAACAATATTGGTGATATTTTCCATGTAGCTAACATACAAACAATAGTAAAAATGTCAAGAATAAACCAAAGTATACTTTACTCACTCTGGCCTGGTCGAGTTCAACAGCGAGGCTCTCTGGGCTGCTGAAGTTCAGGTCTCTCTCCATCGATGAGCAGGCCTTGTTAACAAACTCGTGCACTGCCTCCTGCTGGCTGTCAAACTCCTGCCAGGCTGCCAGTGTGACCTGAGGATGACAATGCCAAGAAATCATTGATATCAAATCAACTTCATATGGCACAGTTCTATAACAACCTCCTACTTGGTCCACTGGCCTCAAAATTAAAGCCCTCGGCCAGAAATCTTAGTGTTATATTCGATTCAGACCTTAAAATAGATTATAAAATGGATTGTTTTAAGTCTGCACAATGCTATGTGCATTAATTTGCACTAATATCAATACTATCTAAAATGATGAAGGTGAAAATGAATGCTTTTGCAAAACAAAAATAGCAAAATGTTACAAAAAGAATGACTTTCTAATGGCAGTAATCCCAGATCAAGTTCACTACTAAAAGCCCACACTGACACATGATACATGTACTGTCAATCCGGCTCCAACCACTTCATTACGTATGCAGACGACACCACCATGTTTGGCTCTATCAGCGGTGGTGATGAGTCAGCATAATGACAGAGGTAGCACAGCTTATGTTCTGCAGGCACCTCGCCCCACTGGTGCTGCAGCAGAGGTTCTGCCGCAGCGTCAGAAACATCAGATTTATTGATGTGCACCCTTCTGAGAATCTTTCACTGTGATCCATAGAGCATCATAACACAGCACAGCAACGTTTCCATTTCAAGGCTCCCTCCTCCATCCCTGTATGCGTTCTATAAAAGCACCATCAAGGGTGTGATGACTGACTCACTGCCTCGCTATCTTCGAAAAGGAACAGTAAAGCCTCAGAGGGCAAGTCCTTCCAACAGAAAACATCAATCAGACCTCTCTACCCTCCATTCAGGACAAGTTTCCACAAATGCTGCAGCTCCAGCACCTACTGCATTGACAGGAATCCCTCTCCTCCTTCCCATGGTGGAACTCTTTTCCATCCACAGAACATTAGGAACATCTGTCAGGGTTTACTTTACTTTACTTACTAGACTTTTCTTTACTTTATGTGGCAATCAGAACTTTACAGTAAAAATACATGACTAAACATCCAACACAACTACACAACTACAAATGCATATTATAGCAGAGGTAAAATAGTGTCTGCGTCAGAACAAATTCTTACACTTAACTGACATAATATTAACCTTCAGAAGAAATGGCCAGAGGCGCTGATTCTATATTTAGTGGATGAGGAAAGTCTTGATGCTGTCAGGATTCAGCTTAGAGGCTGACAGTGATTGACAGACACAATATCTTCATTTCACACTAATTAAACAGAGACGTTTGTTGCTAAAAAAAGATAGTGGTCTGAGTTTTTAGAAGATAGAAAAAGTAAAGGCAAATAAGTCAGTCAGTCAGTTCAAAGTACAGAAGCCCTGAGAGGCAAGCAAGAAAAACATTGTTATCTCGCCTGTATTTCTGATTGAAGAACAGGTGAAAAAACACCTGTTTTTGCCAAGATAATCTTTCTAAGTTCCATAATTTGTCTTTCATCTCTGAAACAGGTGGAGGTATAAAATGTTTTTCCAGATGAAAAAGAAAGCTTTGCCAAAATCTTTTATCAAAGTAATTTTTTTTCCATCTGTGAAGGCAGGTGCAAAAAGAAGTTTTAGAACATGATGTGGTGATCCACTTCAGTCTCTTCAGAAATGATCCTGACAAAAATAACTTAGAAAGAAAAAAGGTTTTAACCCACTGTGATATGTTCTTCACTAACACTATCTCAAACGTTTCCTGACTCACTGTGCTAGTAACACTGCTCACCTCAAGGCTTTGCTCCTGTGAATCCATATTCTGCTCCATTTTGCTGACTGTGTTCTCTAAACTCTGTAGGTCCTGCTGCAGAGTCTCTCCAAGCCCCTCCTCAGCCTGGAGCTGCTGACCTCTGGTGATCAGCTGCTGGACATCCTTTCTCTTCAGCTTCAGGCGTTTTAACAGTTGCTATGGGAAACAGGACACATTCAGAGCGTTAATCTAAAAATTCATTTATTTCTCTATTATATTCATTTTTTGTGAATGTCCAACAGTACCTGGTGAATGAGAAGTAGTTGCTGGCCTTCTCTAACAGTTGGACAGTCCAGTATTTTGGTGACTTCAGCCTGAGCCTCTTTCTGCCCCTGGACGAGATCCTCCAAAGTGGTCTGTACCTCTTCTCTGAACTGCACACAGTCCCCCACAGCCAGTACCATCTTCTCAGCCTGAAAGATGTAACAGAGAAAAATCCAAATAATAAATCTTATATCTCACCTCGAAATGAAAATGTAGGTCCCTTGGATAACATCAGCATTTTTAAGCAGTATACTGTAGATTCCCAAAGGAGATATGACGTCTGTTTGTGTCTGGCACCTAAAACATTGAAAGCTTCACCTACCTCTGAGAGAGAAGCAAGAAGACCTTTAAAATCAGTAGAGAGCTTGCTCAGTGCACTTGCTTGCCTCTGGCCATCGCTGTCGGCACAGATCTCGATAAGTACGGCCATTCGGGCTTTCAGCCAGCCGAGATTCCCCTCCTGTAGCTCTGCATCATTCCTCAGCTCCTGCACACAACAAAAGACAGTGATACAGCACATGTGGTGAGAAGAGTCACCTGACACAAAGTATTTTTACAGATTTGTCTTCTCAACAGTGACACTGACAAGTCATCAGCACATCACAAGTGACACATCCCAGAGAAGGCGAGGAGGGGACCGTCAGAGGATAGCTGGGCTGTGGGGTGTTTGGACTAACTCACCGTGATGGTAGTCTTCACCTGGCCGTATTTTCTGGGGTCATTGGCTCGGTTCCTCAGCAGCCTTAGTTGGCTTTCTTTAGATATAAGCCAGCAGGAGAGCTCAGCGTACCTGTTTCACACCATAAAGGGAAATCTAATTTTAACTTTAGGATTTCAGGAATAAGTGCTTGTATAAGAACATTTCTGTTCTGATTGTGTCTGTTGACAATGAAGTCAGCATGGAGTAGAATAAAGAAACTGCGCCTCTTCAGTAATGCTGAATAAACTTTGTATTTTGTAAGCTATCGGAACAGTAAGCTTTGCAAGTCCTCTCCTCATCTCAACTTCCGCCTCAACTCGTGAAAGAATTTGAACATGATTACTTTAGGTATGTAATGAATGTAGGAAGCTGCCTGGTTAATGAAGAACATATCCTTCAGAAATAAGAAGTTATTGCACCTTGAGTTGTAGTCCTTCCATTTATCTGGGTGCTGCATTAGCTTCTGATGGGTGTTCTCAATCTCCTCTTGGACCTCAGCGAAGTCTTTTCTCGCTGTTTCAAGGGTCTGGTGGACGGGGTCGCCCTCAGGGAGCTTTTGACAAAGTTCCTCCATCAGCTGCAGCCTTTTCTCACAGATGGACTGGGGGCCCTTTTCCCTAAAGAAGGCCTAAAGTAAAGAAAAACACATTATTTACTTGTGTGAAAAGTCAACATCATCAACAAAGGATAGCAGGGGTTTTACTTCTGTGCTAGTCCTTTAAGTACAGTTTCTTGACACTGGACCAGCCTCAGTTATTTTGGACCGAGTTAATCTTCCCATGCCTCAACACATCAGTGAATTTGCATTGAATTATTTTAAACTGTGTGAATCAATACATGAAACTCAGCCAGCCGGCCAGCCACTCTGTCCTCACCCTGTGCTCCTTGATGAGCCTCTCGCTCCCCATGTTAGCCAGGTGGCGGTTCTCCCTGGTCACCTCAGCCTGGCACTCCTGCAGCAACACCGTCAGCTTGCTCCTCTCCACCTCCACTTTAAGATGCAGAAGGTGAAAGGGGGCGTCTGTCTGAATGTCCTGGGAAATGAGAAATATGACAATTGTGAGGCCAGATTCAGAGCAATTTGTGAGTTCCTTTCAAGCAATGTTGATTATTGATAATCATTACACTTACAAAACAGTGCAAACATTTTGGTTTGGTTAAAATTATAAGTCGAGGACATTTTCCAATTGTAATATATCATAAAATGACAAATAAGTGCAAAGTCATAAACTAGTCTAGAATTTGCCACTTCTATGGTATTCACTTCACTGGTGGTATGATAATTAATTATTATTATACCGTTAACATCTGCTTATCTATGATTCTAAATTCTACCATATTAGTGTTTTGATACTTTTGATACTTAAAGACATGTAATATCTGATACTTTATGACTTTTACTGAAGTACTATTTGTATGGGTGACTTTAACATTTACCAAAGTAATATTTTAGCATGATATTTTACTTAAGCATGACTTGTGGGTACTTTTTACAACAATTTGTCTTAAATATAATATGTCCGATTATAAACATTTCATAATGTCGTCGTAATCTACTTGGAGCTGCATCTTAGCATTTGAAAAACGACAGTGTTCCAGCCACTGACCTTCCAGTGTTTGTGCAGCTTCCTGACAGTTTCCTGGAGCGACTGCTGCTCCTGCTCTGGTAAAATGTCCGTCAGCTCATCACAAGCTTTCAGAAAGGCATTCAAAACCCGCTGGTCCAGCTGACCAAAGAACTCCTGCAAAAAAAAATCAAGACCTCATCATCATGTGTCACACTTTGACCAGTACAAGTCATGTCTTATTTACATGCATTCTATTTTCTCTATGTTAATTACATTCAATACCCCCCTTTTTCTGTAACATCTGTCGTTTTCTTCTGTACCAGCACTGACAATTATTTAACAAAGTATTTAAATTTACACAAGTTACACTTTATTTACAGCTACATCTCGTCAACCTAGAACTGATGATGTTTGAGCATACTCGCACAAAAAAAAGACTGAGAGGTTACAATGATGATGTTAAACTGTACTGTTTTGGGTCTTGCACAAATTTCAGAGGCACTTGTACCGAATTCTTACTGTGTGTTTTTTGAGCAGCTCCTCTGGGTTGCCTCTTTCTGTAAGACAGCTCTGTGCCATTTTAAGAACCTTCTCCAGCTCCACCCGTGACTCATCAAACCTCTTCATGAGGCTGCTGTTTGCCTCCACATGCTTCCGCCACTCTGTAGACTCCTTAATCATGGCCTAAACACACAAATGAAACAAAAATACACTTTATAAATGCTAACACAAGTCTAAAAGCCAAACAGAATATAAATAGGCCTTGAGGTTTACTTTACCTGAGAGGAAGCCTGCAGGTCTGCTACTCTTTTCTGCAGGAGGCTCATGTCCATGTGCTCCAGGGTTTTACTGCTGTTCATTATTTTCTGGATGGTCTGGTGGTTTCTCTCTATCACTGTCAAACACTTCTTACAGCTATGTGTGAAGGTCGCCAGTTCCTGCAGTATTCAATGACAAGCAGGGTTAGCCATTATTCATTTATTCATATCTTGAGGTTATGGGTTTCAGTGAAAACGATAGTTCTTCAAAAATAACAAATCTAAAAATATTAGTTACCTGGCATTTCTGTTTAAAGTCTACTGGTCCCTCAGAGTCGGGGGTGCTGGTGATATGACTGGCCTTCTCCAGAGCCTGGTAAAATCCTGTGATGTTTTTCTCCATTTCTTCCAGTGGAGGTAAAAGAGATTGGGACTCCCTCAGCAGAGGCAAACATCTCTCCCTTACCTTAATGAAAGAAAGCACGTTGATTAAACTGAATCAACGGTGACTGATATGTCGTGTTGATCTTAATAAGATCAAAACAAATGGCCAAAATTGATACAGTAGAACCAGAAATATCGCCTTTTTCATTCCACACTTTCTTCTTCCTTTTCAAAACCTGGTGCCTACATTACCCACAATGCAACTATGCTAATAAGTGACATCACTGGTGACAAGTGGATGACACACAGTATAATGACACGCACACACCTTGCTCAGCTGCTCTTTGATCGAGGCCATCACAGCTGTCATCTGTGAAACCTCCTCCTGTGGAGTGTCTTTGGTCAACAGCTGAGCGGTACGGCTCGCTGCCTTACAGGCGGCTTCCATCGCTGGCACTTTGTGCTTGATTTCCTACGGTAAATAGGGATACATAGTATAATGAGTTTTCATTATGCAGAAGAGGGACAAAAAATCAGGATGAGCATATCAGCTGTTTACCTCAACATCTTGTGCGAAGGCTCTGACGTTCAGGAAAGATACTTGGACAGGAGCAGTCATCTTCTCATTGGTTGCATCCATGAACATTTTCAAAGTATTAATCCCATCCTGGTAGTCTTGCCTCAATTTATCTACCTCGTCTGCTCTTGCATACTGCCAATGACACAGAGGAAGACAGCAAATGGATCATTTTTAACTTTTTTTACAAACTCAAGCTGATGTGACAGAAGGTATCATTATATTATTTCGAACACTGCATTGTATTTACATGTTTGACTTTGACAAACAGTTCCCTCCATCTCCCGTTCAGAAGGAGGAGCTGCTGCTTCAGATCTCGTGAAACTGTGTCATCGCAGGTCTCAATGAGGAAGTTCCCAGCGTCGTTCATGTCCATGTGCTGCTGCATCCAGTGAGAGAGGTTTCTGAAAAAATCCTGAAAGAAAAAAGGAAAACAAACAGTTTAGCAGCAGAAATATAATCTGTATGATACAAATAATAAATAAATATTTATCATTACTTGTATCTGTTGTACTTACACGTTTGGCATTCTCTGACTGATTGAGCATCTGCTCGGCGTCCTCTAGCCAGGCCTGCAGACCTGCCACGGTGCTACTGTACTTCTCCCAGTTAGAGATCACTTCCTCCAGCATGCTGCGAACACTCCGCACCTCCAAAGCCAGGTTCTTCCACTGAGCTGTGGCATCACTCAGGAATTTACTTACCCCCTCTGCTTCATCAACTGGAAGCAAAATATATCATTAGTGCAGAAACCACGATGGATATCAACTATGCAGCTATGAAAAAAAACAGCGTTTGATTATGTCTGCTGATCATTTGGCCCATTGGTGGAAGCTACATGATGTTAGGTCAGAGAAGTCGTGCTAAAACAGCATTCCATGTAATGCGATTATTGTTACGTTTCCATGCATAATGCAATGTCATGATTGTCCTGTGGGTTAACAGAATGTTAGAAAAGAAAAGTGCAGCCCCAAGTTTACAGAAAGAAACAGCTCAGGAGACAGGCAAAATTAAGGTTTTAAAGGTTGTCAGACTGTTTTTAGACTTACCTTTGTTACAGGTCTTAGACCCTGTAACATGAAATCAATAATAAGACTGTTTGAGCCCAGACGAACACAACAGTAAAACAAAATGCTTCAGACAATAAAAAATACACCCCCCACCCCACCATACAATACACAAATAACTGGAAAGTAAAATACTTAAATGAAACCATTATTATTAAAATACAAAAACAAAACGCTATCATCAACAAAATACATAAATAAACAGACAAATAGAAGTTAAATTAAAAGCCAGTACAGCGGTAAGGTCTTGAGTTTGCTTTTAAAAAATATCAACATTCTCTGCAGCCCTCAGGTCTTCAGGAAGCCTGTTCCAGAGATGTGGTCCATAGTAATAAAACAATGCCTCGCCATGAGTTTTTGTTCTGACTTTAGGAATAATTATAAGACTACGAGAAGACCTGAGGGTTCTGGAGAGTTCATTGTTTAAAAGCAAATCTGATAAATAAGACCGAGAGCTCTATAAACCAATACAATGATTTTAAAATCAATTCTGAAGCAGGCAGGTTGCCAGTGGAGGGATTTTAAAACTATACATATAATATAAATATATAAATAACAGACAAATTGGTGATAAAAGAGAAAGGAGTCTTACTTGAACTGTCAGATTTGACATAAACTTCTGCAGCTTGCTTGAGGCCCGTGTAGATGATCTCATACTGCTCAAAGAACCTGTGGCCTTCAACAAAAGTCTGGAATAGAAACATGAAAATAAAATTAAATAGCGTGAAAGACACAGTCAAATCCTGCAACTACAACTCCAATGATTTTAACTTACAAGGTAGGTTTGCAGCAGGAGTTCAACTGAGTCTCGTCTGCCGTATTTGATGATCCAGGACTTGAGCTTTGACTCAGCCAACATAAGAAATGCCATCAGTCGATACTTCATCTCCACGAATTCCAGTTTAATCAAGTGAGCGTATGATGACGTCGACACAAAATTGAACCTGCAAATTAAACAAGTGTCCAGTATTTGTTTAATTAGAGACCACAAACAATGTTTTACTCAATTAAAAACAGAAGAGAACATTTTAAAGGAAAGATCATAAATATTACTTTATGCCACAGATTAACACAAGTTAATACTCAGCGTTGTTTTCTGAGAATTAAAAAAACATTTCAGCTCCCCAGCAAAATGACCATTGAATGAAAATGGTCTATTATTAGAAGACACTATGGTATAACTATAGTGATTCAGGTGAAGATCATACCGTTCAGCCATATCTTGTAGCTGCTCAGGTGGGACAGGTACCCCATTCACTGATCTGTCTCTGTGGATCTGGTGGAAGGGTTGTCTGTGCGATTCCAAGTTTTTTAATACCTCCTGCAAAATGTCACATATAATTAATCATATAAAACAGCTTGGTAGGTATCCAAATACTTTGAAAATCAAAGATTTGCTGTGTTACCTTATGCTGCTCTAATTTTCTGTGAAGTATATTGGCTGTCTCCTCATGTGCATGTTGGATGGGAATGTCCTCTCTCAGAGCCATCTCTGCCCTGTGAAGCCAGGCTCCAATCACACCCAGAGGACCAGGCAGGGACTTGTCCAGATGGATGTGCCAGTCCAGCAGCTGCAATTGACATCCATTAAAAAAAACACTCGACTAAAGCAAGATGCCACCATAGAGGAGGCGATGCTGATCGAAACATTTCCACATGTTCACAAGCTTTCGGGCTACAAAAGAGTTTTATGCCAGTCTAGACAAGCACTGGATGTCCAGAAGAGCAGACTGGCCAATGAACAAAACCTCCTCTGTTCTCATCTCCTCCCCTCTGAACAAACTCTTGATTCAAATGCTTGCACCCCACTGAACTTTCACTGGCAGCCAGAAAAGAAGAGAGGAGCCCTCAGTTGTGTTTCTCTCTCATTATGATTACTTTCAGTATGTCAATGCAATGTTAAAGCTAAAATGATAGCAAATAGCAAACGGACAATCTATTATTCATTATCAGGTTTTGTTTATTGTAGGTATGATTAATTAGCGTAATTAATTCTGGTCGGCTCGGTTATAAATTATTCATGTTGTGCAGAAGTATGCAGTAGACTCACCCTGGCAGACACACGGTCCCACGCCTGTTTGACCAGAGCTTGATCCACCGACAGCTTTCCGTCTCTATTCACCGGCTGAAGCAGCGGATCTGTCTGCTTTTTCTTCATTTCATACTGTACACGGAAGCTCTTGAATGCCTGCAAAACAAAAGGATAAAATGAGAAAGACAAGTGGTGAGAGTTGATAAATGTCTGTTATGTAACAGTGCACTCTGTCTTTCCAGGCCTGACTCACCTGATATTTGTCAGTGAGGTTTCCCTCTGCTCCCTGAGCCCGCAGCACATCTCTCTCCAGCTGATCTAAAAACACCTTCAGCTCTCTCAGCATCTTTCGCTCCTCTCTCTGTCATAATCAGTGGACATTCAGCTCAGACTCACAGGGACAAACCGATTTCAATTTTGCTTTTAGTTCATAATCAGCATGCAAATGTGTTGAGAAACTCATACCAAACTGACAATCCAGAAAAACCTCATTAATTCAGTTTAAAGAGGAAAAAAGGAGTTAAGATTTAAGCTTTTTCGTAAGTTTTACGAGTCATATTAGAAGGAAAGAGGTATGGACAGTAGTTCAAACCTCTGATTTAGTCTGTTAAGTTAGAGAAACATACCTCAAGCATTTGCTCTATATCTTGGGGACCGAACTATCCCGGAAAGCAGCAAGGCACACAAAGAGATGCAAACACACCACAGAATGCATTAGATGCATTATTAAAAAGAAGCAAAGAAGATGGGAAATGGGACGAGGTCGAGATGGGAGCACACTCCAAACAGAAGGCATGCAGCATTATGACCTGATCTCTCACCTGGAGTACTGGCACTGACAGTGCAAAAGTTGGAATTGAGCCAAGAAGCAGCTTAATGTGCACAAAAAATATGTAGATGGATAAATTAAATGAGTCTGATGATGGAAAACATATCTGTGATGATTTTATTTTCACTGTGTTCATGCCATGATTATTTTGATTCATGAGAACTTCATGTGATAAAATGACAATTGTGAAAAATTGCATGCAAAGGAATAAACAATTAAAAACAATTAAGCTCAGCAGCACGTAATGATGTAATTTGTCAAATACAGCCAGAATACAAAGGATGCTCCAAAACTACAGGTGCTAGCTAACATTAGCTAATAAGTTCAGTTAGCCCTGGAGCTATGTGGCCGCCTCCCAGTGACCACAGCTGGACACCAGACTGGGTGTGTTTTACAGCGCGTCTTAGTTCAGTAAAAGTTCATTCAGAAGGTGTACGGTTGAATTTTTCTGTTTAGTCAGAAAAAAAGGCAACTGTACGTGTACTTGCCTGTCGCATACATCGTCTCACTAAAATTACGAGGGCTATCGGACTATCTTACGGTACTAAGTGGTATTATAGAAGAGGACAGGGCTAGCTGATTAGCATGCTGACTTCAGTAGACATCTCTGCATCACAGTACATAGACACCTTTGACATACTGTAACATCAATACTGTTGTTTCTTCACATTCTGTTGCTACTATAGTTCATTTTTCCCGTTTATTGTTTTAGACTTAAATCTGGCCATATCTTACAAATTGCACCTTTAAAGCATGTTTTTTCAAGCATATACTGTTGTTTTGATCTCTGTATGGAGTCATTCTCTATACATCATGATACACTAGGTGATTTGTGTGGATAGTAACAATATATACACCTTAAAAGAAACAAAAACAAACAACAAAAACATATATATATTATATACTTCATATATAAAATCATAAATTTTCCAAACAAAAGTACCTCATCCTGCTGTCCATCAGTCTCAGAGTGGTGGGGGTTTGGGTAGTGCTTGAGAAACTGAGCCACATATGTCATGATGGATTTCTCGTCTGGCTTGTCAACATCCACATCTACAGAGCAAAACAAACATTATCTGACAAACTTCGAATGAAACTAAACATCTAAACATAGGCAGCAAAAGTGACTCAGAACTCTAAAAATCACCTCCGTGCTAAACTTAAAATATGATCTCATTCCTGTAGAAATAAAGGGCTGAAGGGGGATGGGGATGAAGTCAATATGACATTAAAAAAAAGAAAAAAGAAAAAGTATTTTGCGACCTCAAGGGGATAAATCTCCTCAGGCTTGACAGCTAATTATACATGTCTACTTTCATCTCCAACCTCGGCCTGATGTTTCGAGAAATCAGGGTCAAGCTCCTGTAAAAGCAGAGACGTTTGAGTGCAGCTCTTCTCGCAATAAAGCATCACGACTCTGCCAGTGAAGACAGGACTGCAGAGCTACTGCAGACTGCTTCACTTCTACAGAGCCACGACACAGAATTTTAATCCTCTGCTGGATTTCAATGATCTTTTCAGCACAAATTTGTCCAAAAAAACGTCTACAATGACTGGGCGATATGCACAATAGACGATGTATCCAGATATTTTAAAATCTCATCAAACACTGTAACACTGTATATTTGCTGATTCATGTCTGAAACACTGGCAAAAACTTCCAAATACTTAACCATGTCACACAATCAATGCTAGCTTGTCTGAATCGTCTACTACACTGAAATATTTAAGGATAGCAGCAGGAAAAGGTCATGGGCACCTTCTGGGTCCAGCAGACGGGGAATACCCAGCTCATTTTCTGCAAGTGAAAAGGCTTCCTCCAAATTCTCCCTGTTGCCCCTCCTCCGCACCACCTCCATGTCCACCAGGTCTGGCCTGATGGCGTGCACCACCGACTGGAAGGCGACACCATCGCGCCAGCTGGGACCAAAGTCCTTCACCTCAATTCCATGATACCTGAAAAACACAAATGTTACTATATACTGCATCTTAGACAGTACATAGAAAATGTATCTATAAACATATTGTAACACATTTGAAAGTGACTTACTTGGCAGCTGTGCACTGCACCCATCTGAGCAGGGCCTTCTTGGCATTGCCCTGAAATTTGTTGACCACCTTTCTCTTCATGGGGGGGCTTCCTGTTTCAGAGCTGGCTAGACTCTCCACTGAAGAGTTGCTGTTGGACAGGGCCTGGAGGGCTGGCAGGTTGCTTGTTAACTCCTCAATCTACATGAAGAACAAGAACGAGAAGAGAAGGAGAGGTTGCATTGTGTCCAACATTGGGGATAAAGTAATCCATTATTTAGTTACGTTTTCAAATTGCTTATCCATTACTGTAAGAATTTTGCCATATTTCCCTGTTCCTGTTTCTGTTCCTGTTTCTGTTCCTGTTCCTGTTTCTTGGCAGGTAGTACGCAGCCACCTTCAGACTCAGCTAGCAAGATGCCAGAGCAGAGAGGGCAGGCTGTGGTCCATCAGTCGCATGTTGAAACATGATGTACTGTCGGCTATATGAGTCCATGTTGTCTTGTTTTCACTGAAGCAGCTGCTAAAACTGTGCATTAGCAGCCAAATCGCTACGCAGCTGCTACCTGTCAGGTCCCTCTGTTTCTGTTTATTTTCATGTACATCAAATAATTCAACCTTTTTCACTGCAGTTAAATTGCATCTTTTTAATGGCTGAGTTATTAAGTTATTATTATAAGTAATGCAATCCATCACTGATTGTGACCATACATGAAAACATGAAAAGCAAATGGCAGTATGTCTTTGCATCTGCAGTTTCTCACATAATGTATCCAGTAATGTCTGTTCTATGGTTACATTACACTATTTAAAGTTTAGACAAAACGGAGATCAACAGCGTTTCAAAATGCTGAGCAAAAAAACATTTGGTCCAGTTTGAGAATGGATTTATTCATAAGAGCATTGAGTAAATACAGTTATTAAACTCTCAGGGATCAGATGAAGTATTACCTGGAAGTAGAGGATAACGGTCCATATCAACCCAAGGACAATTGATGGTCGTCCATCTGCGATGTCAGTGGCATGAATGTTAACGAGTTTGATCTGAAACAAAGCACAGCAGAGGATTATTCAGAGAAATATGTCACATGCAGACAGTCTGGAGGTGAGACTTGTTTTGCATTTACACCCACAGAACCCCTCAAGTTAATTCTCTCCAAAAGAAGGCAAGCTTTTATTTGCTTAGTCATCAAAGTCAGGGCTTTGATGAAGGTAGGAACTGTAATATAGCCAAACCAGGCAGAGACAGCCACAGTGAACCAGAAGGAATAAAAGAAAAGAGAAGATAATTGTGTTCAACTAGGCTTTAAAGGAAAAGCAGAGATATCACAGCACTGCAGAACTTGCATTAGAGAACTGCCACATTCTGCCATGTTTACATCTCTACATTTGAGCACATCATAACTAGGGAGCCAGACTCATCATTAACTAGTGTTTGAGTCAAAATGCATCAAAATGCATGTCAGTAGAAAAGCGTAATGACTACATTTATAGAAACAGAATGGCTGTATCCAAGCATTGCTTATCGTGCATCAAATGAAAAGAATGCATACAGTATAGGATCACACAGGGCGTTTAATGGCGACTGACCGGAGATCCTCGATACACAGACTGAGGGCAAACATGATGGGAGAGAGATCACAACAATGTAAGTCTCAGTCCTCAGGGAACCCAGATGAAAGTGGGACGCAGGCTTCATGAAGCCAAGGATTTAGAGATGGGTTATGTAATCAAGAAGTCCAGTTTTTATATGCTGCTCATCTGAAAATAGTGCATGTTGTACAGCCAGGGACACCTGATGTGCACTGACACATATAAAATCAACAGCTTTTTATTATCGAGTTCTTAATCATAGCCTTGACTTCCTAAAGGATGACATCACCCGAAAATTAAGTTCAGTCGTTACTTACTCACCCTCATGCCGATGGAAAGTCAGGTGAGGTTTTGTAGTCCCGACAACATTTCTGGAGCTTCACAGCAAAACAGAGTTGCAGCATTTTCTTAAACAACTGAAGCTCTTGCTGCATAATCCAAGTCTTCGGAGGCCCCGAGATCCCAAATTGATTTGAAAAGACGTTATTTACACCCTCGAGGCGAGGTCGAGCTAACTCTTTCAGCTCAGCGGCCACAGTGAAGATTTCAGTTTTAAATCAAGTTGGGATCTAGGAGCTTGGATAATTCCAGACAAGCTGTGTGGAGCCATTTTCTTAGTTGATTCTGTTATTTTTTTGCGTTTTAAAACAAGTCCCCATCTACTTCAGTTTTTTAAGAGAATGCTGCAACACTTTTCTGCTGTGAAGACACTACGTAACTTCATCCAACTTTCCATCGGCATAAGGGTGAGCAGATAAGGACTGAATTTTCATTTTTGGGAGAACTTCCCCTTTAAAACATGCCACTTTTGTTTCCTAGTATGGTATTAAGCATGGAAATGCATAGACATGTCAAAGGTGAAACTGCTGTTATGACTGAATGCTTACCTTTCTGCCTTCAAGGAATTTGAGCGCAGTACCAATGTTGGAGACCCAGTGGATCCTCTTCAGCTGGCGGCCTTGCTCACGTGGCTGAAGACAGAGAGGGCAGAAACTGAAAATCAGACAAAGCTGAGGATACTTTCATTAAACCATTAATAATACATTTGAAACATGCTGAGAAATTAACTGCAGATTGTAATTTTATCTACTGTAATAACCACTCAAAATCATTACAATAGTTGCAGAGTAAGTATTAGCTGGACTTTTCTTACATAGATTAATTAGCGAGTGCCAAAGCTGCTTTAAGAAATACGTATAATCCTGTGCTCGTAAACATGAGACAGAACTGACTTCAATGAGATGTGTGTACGTAAATTCTTTTGGCTCATATAAACCATCAGGGAAGCACTCCTGAAAGCAGTAAGCAGTGCAGGCGGTGCTCATCGTGACGTGCAACCGACTCATCTGCCAAGTAGCAGCTTTACAGATGACATGGCAGTTTGTTTCAAGACAGGTCTGTTTACTAAATCCCTATCGCAGTCTGGGCCAGTTCAAGTGCTTGTGTGTGAGCCAACAGCATCACACAGTGGGGAGGATCAGATCTAAATTAGGGCGCTGCAATTTCTGTGCAGTCATCCAACACTTAATGTGAGCAACAACAATTTTATCTTAACTTGGGATTTCTTAAGACAGAACAGATAAATACGGTCTTCATTTAGGTTTGTGTGCATCCTGATTCAATTGTGTTGTCAAAGTTGAGTGAGTAGTTTTGATTTTCAAGATATATGGAGAAGGATATAAAAGATATATATAGACCAATAAGATTTTGACTTTCATAGACATATATTTTGTCAATTTACACATCAACATTAAAAGGTATCAAGGTAAACAAACTTTTAACTCATTATCAAAAAAACTGATGTTTGACCTACATAAGCAACAAGGAAAGAAGCTGCTCTGCAGTCTGGAAACTGTCAGATATTCAGAATTCATGTTCGATTATCAGAATCGATATTCGATATCTTTGACAACACTACACCGTCATCATCTTTTTCCACAGGGGCCACCACAGTAGTCCAAAAAAGAAAGTTCCATGTTGAAGCTTTACAACTGAATAATTATGTGACATCAACTGGCTGCATTCATCGTCATGTCTGCTGATCTCCTTAAACTAAACTAAGCAGACAACTATCAGGCAAACTCTTTACTGCTTAACTGATAAGAAATGGCTTTGCAAAGTATTTCATTGATTAACAGCACAGCTCAGAAGAAGAAACGTGACTCAGATTGCAGATTTTTAACTTAATGAAATAACTTAAACCACAAGATGTTACATAATGAAGGGAATCCACACATAAAAGTGCACGGTGTAAAGGCATGCCTTGATTTACATACTCATTATTTCTAGTTGATATTATACAAGGTGACTCTTCCCCTTTAGAAAATGCACACTTGATCAAAGGTAAGATTTGAGCCCAACATGTGTGAATGTGCAATGTTATGCAATTCATGTGCAATAACGATCCACGAGTACTACTTACCAGTCTTTGTCCAGACAGCACCTCCAACAGAGCCAAGAGCTTCACCCCATCTTTGATGTCCTCAAAAAGGTCGTTAACCTCGAGTGGTGGTTTATACTGAAGGAGAGAAAGCACAGATTTAACAACACGGAAACATAACTATAACTTGTTGAAATTAGAAATGACTCAGTGTTGTGAACTCACACATTTATAGAGCCATTAATGTCACATTGTTAATTTGCATACTGTGAAAGGATATTGGTATTCTAAGCCATTAGCAGGGATGAAGAGAAACCAAATGCTGCTTGTGAGAAACAGGCTTGTTAGCAACAACCACAGAGCCTCCCTGCAGCTGAAAAGATGGTGCCTTTTCCTCAGCAGTGGCTTGGTGCCCAGTCCTGAGGCGATGCTACTCATTTAACCCTAATGGGGTTCTGTCTCCTGATATCATAGCCACACATTTACAGAGCTGCACGATCACCGAGATGAATGACAGTGTTGTAACCTTCTGTGTACAGAAGCATCACCGTACAAGTAAACGAAACAGATGTGTATCTATTCGGCCGAGTGATGCTTTAATTAAAAGGAAAGCTCAGCATGGGAATTCTTTATTTGGCACCATATACAGGTCATTTCACAACTCAACATATTCCATGACAGGATGCAGTTGGCTGCCTATTTGGGGCAAAGCAGTGTGAAGAGGCGAGCGTCTGTCCTGTTATTCTGTACATGGACACCTCGCTTCTTCCTGTCACAAAAGTACTAAAGAGAAAAAACACGCTGTTCAATTACCATTGAAGCTAAAGGTCAATTAGTATTGTATGACTGCACACACAGTTATGTGTTGAGAGATTCCAGTTCAATATACTACTCCACTATCAGAATGAATACTATTGTCCAGATTAAAACAAAAAATAAATCTCCAATTTTCCAATTAAACTGCTAATATGTACAATCAAGCAAAAATAGCTTCTGTAATTTGGAAATCATTCACACCCTGGAAAATGTGCTGACCGACAGAGTCACATGAGACCTCACAGTGGAAAACTGAGAAAATCACTGGAAAACTGCTTAGTGATACGATATCAGAGGAAACCGACAGGAAAGGCTGAAGGGAAAGTGTGACAACTGGAGGAAGTTCAAACTTAGATAATCACACTTTCACCCACAAAAAGGAGATCCCATTCAGGCTAATACTCATCATTTATTCACACACACACCAAACTGTTGCAAATTACTGAAAGACGCTGTTTGTGCACTGACAAATAAAGTCACCGTAAACTCCTCTGAAGCGCACTCAGACAGCAGCGGCCCACAGTGTAAATATCACAGTTTGAGAGCTCTTTCATGATGGCTTATGCTACATTAGTCCTATTGGTATGCACACTGAGTGAGCTTGGGTGCAGTGCATGAATAATGAAGAATGGAACAACAGAGTGTCTCTGCGTTGGCCCACCACATAACTGAGATTCTTCTAAAGTTTTAGAAGCCAAGATTTGATCGAATGTGGGCATATCAGGCTCAACAAAAGACCCCTCCAAACTAAATGTCTCTGTCCAGACTTAAACCCTCTAGCATCTGAATATGCTGTGTCATCAGTAGGACAATACTTCTTCAACCTGATTAAAACTATTCTGATCAGAGATTCCAACTTAACTGTTTACATGGAGACTAAATAAAATGATCTGACCAGCTGTGCATTAACAAAGTATTTAATCAGAAGATAACTTTTTTGACCTGTGCAAAGTGGTTCCACCTGCTGTAAAGCATCTAATCCACCAAGACATATAAACTATGCAACATTGACTTAAAAGATTTAGGATTGTTTCATGCCTCGATGGTTGAAAGGCTCAAAACAAGGATTTGTTCAAGTGTTGGAAAAGATTAACAAAGCTGGAGTCGAGTGAACCAGAAACGTAAATATTGTCCCCGGGGAGAAAACTTGGGTCTATCTTAAAAACTGTATTAACAGGCATCGTGAATAAATTAGTTACATTTTCTTAATAAGGCTGGAAACTTCTTATTCTTCTTGTTATATTCCAGCAGATTTGAAGCTTTACGGCAGGCGGAAATACTTCGAGTATGTCCAAAAAGTTCTAACCCTCATGTAAATAGTCGATTCTTAAAGTTGGGATCTCAAATCTGAATGATTTTAATCACATTGAAGAAATATCGTCCATGTAACCACAGACCTTTCAGACTTATTCTGAATTCACAACACTTCTTCAGGAAATGCTAAATTTCTTATATTTCATAGTCTCAGGGTTGACTTTAATGCAGCGTGCATAATCTAATACATTGTGTTATTTAAGGGTCACAGCGTGATGTAATACAGCATGTGTTATTTATTGTGCACTCCTTGTTATTTACATGCAAGAGCCTCAGAAGCAGACGACTGCCTGCAGGGAACTGTCCTCACCCCCTTGCTCTCCATCTGCACACCTCGTCACTGTCCCTGCCAATCCCGTCCACAAATACACACACTCGCATAAAGAACAAAACACCCACGCACACACCTACACACACACACACAAACACCTCATACACGATAAATCCACATAGCACACTTCACTAGTGGTACAAAAGCTCATCCAAATAGTAAGCATCTTTAAAATGCTCTGGACTGCAAAGATGCCTCTGAGCTCGGTCATGTCTCTCATCTTTCCTGCAAAGCAACAAGCAGCATGACCTTTTCAATAGTTTGCCTCTCAGTAAAACAGAAGACTCATATGTGTACTGTACAGTGAGCATGTTCCTTCCCCACTATTAGGTCCAGCAGACTGTCAATATAAACAAACTCTGTCCTGTTAAACATGACTTGTTTTCAAATGCGAGGTAAATGACGTCATTTTTTACAGTGAACCGCATGAATTCAATTCAATTATCTTCTCCTATTAGGAGCCATCATTGGTGCAGCAAGTTCCCTCCACAGGCATGACGGGTCAGTAGCCTGAAACACCACTGACCGAGGAGAAGCTGAACAATCATGACGAGCAGTAAAACATCACGAGTCTCTGACAATAAAGGTCGGCGTAGCTTAACAGCCAACTTCCAACAGATTTAATTGCCACGACGATATGTTTCACATGAGCGTGATGAGCTTATATAATCCAACAATATCCCCACTGTCAAGTCATTTACGGGAGCCATGTAAGCAGCAGAGAGCATGGATGGAAACTCACACTTACCTTTGCTAAATGAGAATTTATCCATTTTGTGAAGGTTCTCTTCTGCACCGCCTCTTGCTCATCTGAAATTTTAAAGGCACAAACACATGTCACATGTCAATACATGATAGACACCACATGCTCTTCTGACAGTTTAACCATACTTGAGACTTGAGGAGCTTGTGATATTCATAGAGGACACACGACCAAATGGGGAGAACATTAAAGATTTGCTCTTTCAAAGAAGCAGCTGTTAAGTGATTCTAGACATGGATATGGTTGGATTTATGTCTACCACAGAAACATAAAATGCATAAAATTCTTCACTGTAGCTGCTGAGCTAAAAGCGTCTTATCTTGTTTTAAGGTTGTTTTATTATGTTTTTAAAACAAGTCCCCATCTGCTAGGCTTGGGCCGATATTAGATATTATCGAATATCGCAATATTTGCATGTCGATATTTGACAAGGTGGGAATAAGACTGGGCTGGCAGAGGTCACTACAGGTCAACTGGCCTGATTTAGCGGCATGCATGCAGACATGGAGGACTTTGTTTCTAAGAGGAATGCCAGCTCACCAGTTTGGGTATATTTCGTGGGAGAAAATAGCGAGCCAAGGGATTTCGAATGACACTACCTGTCGTCTTTGCTGAAAGATAATAACATTGTCAATTGCGATATTTGAGCGGAGTAATGACGTGATTTAAAACTTTGGATATAACCCAAGCCTACAATCTACTTCAGTTGTTAAGGAGAATCATGCAACGCTGTTTCACTGTGAAGCTCAAGAAATGTTTTGTTAACTGTGAAACTTCACCTGACCTTCCATCTGCATGAGGGTGAGTAGATAATGACTGAATTTTCCTTTCTGGGTGAACCTGAACTTTAATCCCCTACTATAACTTCGTCACTACAGCCAGAATCCTACTTTATCCAACCTCATACTACATTCTTTTTCCACTGCCTCTGGGACACTAGTAGCATTACAGCAGCCCTGAAACAAGCATGTTACAAAGTACGACTCCTGCGTAGATGTGTGCAAAGCTAGTGCGAGTATTATAGATACTCCTGAGAAGTGCTCTCAAAAAGAGGTCATATGAGGAGATTAGAGAATGAGTGGATAGAAAATCACTGCCAGCACAACTCCCATGCCACCTCTGTGTTCAGTAATGACATGCATGATTGTTTAGGTCACCTCACCCCCAGCCTCTTTTGTGGTCTATTAATATATTCAGCCACGCTGCCTCATGCATTATGCAGCACGGATAACAAAACAACTGATTTCTTTGCCTTAGTGGGTGCTGTCGTTGCGTCGAGGACTGATTTCTTACACCCTGTCACGCATGCCGGTAGGCTAGTGCAGCACACTGCACAGAGTGGCCATTTTTAAACATCCACCCTTAGAGATATAGACAGCGGTCACGTGTTGAAGGAAGCACTGCGAACACTATACAGGGAGCAAAGACGTTGTGTTGACCCACAGGCAAATGCTTCATCACTGATGCACAGGGGATGCCCACTGAAGCATAGCACACATAAACACACACGCAGATGCAGTACACTTACAGCTGTTTGTGTAGCATTACACTGTAACTAGTGCATGTAGCAGGGATTCACCCACAAACCATTAGCATATGTTATATTTCCATTTATATCCCAGATTAGCTGTGTATGTGCACACAGATGAGGGATGAAGGCTGCTGCTGCCCTACTTACCACGGAGATACTGAAAAAATCCTGTCACCAGATTTAAAGAAGTCTTCCTGACAGATACATCCTTATAGTGAGCCATTCTACAACCCACTCTCCTGCTCGCTCCCTTCGCCTGTCATGAGTTCCACCGCACATATATGTATGTGTGAAGATAACATCCACAGTGGACAAACAAAATGGCACAAAAAGAAAAAATCACACGGCTGTCCTTTTTTCCTTTTTCTTTCCAGCAGGAAGCAAAAAAACAGATCTGGCTGCCTGGTTTCCCTGGTGAAAGCAAAAGCTGCTGGAGGCTGTGATGAAAACGTCCCCTCCTCCCTGACACTCTCACACACAGACACACTGACACACACAAACGCACAGACACACACGCACACAGGCGGCAGAGGAGAGAACTCTAGCAGAAAGGGTCATTTACAATCCCGTCCTTCCATCTTCCTGTGTTTTTCCCATCCAGAGGAGCCATGCCTGTGTGGATGTGCACAGCCCCCCGCTGCACTGCCTGCTCGCTGTATCATCGTGCCGTCTGAGGCTGGAGAGAGATCAGCTAGAAGCATGGCTCCACCAATCAGCACGAAGGGGGCGGTGATGTCACAGCCCTGGCTGCATTATCCTATGTGTGTGCCTGTGTGTTTGTGGGCCTGTGTTTGTCAATAAGATTTGTCTAATCTTCTATGAAAGTGATTACAGCTCAGTGTCCAAGACAATCATGAAACAAATCCATTTCAATTTTTTTTGTTTTTGTTTTTTAAAATGTTGGCTGTGAAATCAAATGGAGTCCCCCACAGGCCCATTCATTAAACAGACCAGATTAAAAGCCTGCCACACAAAGCTCACCATGGTGCAGCAAATCTTAATAATTAATGCTGAGGCCGGTGACATCTACCACCTGCTCTCTCTCTCTCTGTGTCAATGCTATTGTGACAACAAAGCAGACACACCCACCCAGGGATTCCCACTGCACACACAGTATCATGTAAAAGCTCTAAAGCGTATCCATTTTTGTCCTGTATGGACCACTTCAGCTTCGACCACTCTGTTTTTCTATTGGACCACTACTCCACTCCTCTCAATATAACACACAATAGTGAATGAGTCTGGTACTTGATAGCTTATCGTCTCCTGCAGAAAAATCCCTTTATACTTTCAAGACCACCGGCAAACTAAAAGCTTTTCTGATAGACTAAAAATAGTCCTGAGCTTGTGTTTCTATTATTACTGCTCTGTACACTGCTGGTGGAACTGGCCCAGAAAAGCTATTTGGGTGAAAATGGATTTTTCCCCCCTCCCTTTTACGTCAAAACAGTAAAAGGTTACAAGTAGGACCGTTAAAATGATGTTGACAGCTTGCGTGCACAGAAAACAATGAGCTTTTAGAAATGCTACAATTAATGTTCATAATTATTTATGGCTAGTACCAAACAAAACAAGGTACTCAAATTTGTATGTCAATGAGGACAAATTAAAACCAAAAACATTATTCTTGTAATTAACCGTATCATTTAAATAGTGTTAAATAATATTTTAAACCCTCCAACAGACACCCACCTGGAGACAATATACTGTATTTTGAGGGTTTCAGTAGTGAACTGTGCCTGCATATTTTTTTGAAAATGAAGACAAGAGTCTAATCTGTCTAATCTAACACATATAATACATGTTCTTAATTCATGTAACTTTACAGAGTACTCCACAGAGCTTGACTAATATATCAGTTAGCCAATATTAGCATATACTGTATGTTGTCTGATATGCACATATGAGAAAGTTTTCATTTTTATACAACAAAAAGGGAGAAAAAATGCTTGGAGCAGTTTATCTAACTATAAAACAAGGACTCTCTAGTTGTTTTTCTATCTGTCTGTCTGTCGGTCTTTATGTCATTCACATGTTCAAGAGTTTATCCGATCTGCTTTACACTTTGTTGCTGAGGACCCAAGAAAGCAAATTTGGATGCGAATTGGACACACAACATGTTAAATTTAATACATTTTTATTAAAAAACCGTGCTGGGTTCACACGTGATCCCTTTCACATGATCTCATGGGTATGTACAAGTAATCAAAATGGAGATTAGCTCGGTGCAACAACTTGCTGTGGTAACACATTGCAGTGAGAGAAAAAAAGTATATATAAGCATATGAGCCAATATATTGATATCAGAATTGTATTTATCTCCCCAATATCTGCATCGGCCCAAAAAATCTGGTGTAAGTCGGATTCTATTAGTCCATGAAAGTCCTAAAAATAGTGGCGCTGTTCCACAAGCAGAACAGTGGATGTTAAAGGTTACGGTAAAAATGTTTTTGCAGAGTAGTAAATCAGGCTTTTTCTTTAACTAAAGGTTTTGCTTTTTCTATTCTGAAGCCAAATGGGTCCAACCCAGGAAAAGTCCTCTGCTGCAAAGGAAGTCATGTGTTTTTGTTCGCACAAGGGGCATCTAGGGCTAGATATTATCTGCAATTTTTCATTACTAGTGACAATAGCTGCATTTTGGTCCTGATAACAAGACAATATGGTGTAACCAACATAAACCAAAGTTCTCAAATGTTGAATGTTGTCTAACACAAGCAGCAACAACACAAGGTCCAACTTGTTTGCTTCTAAAGCTGAGCAACTCCACCTGCTGACTGAAAGCCTCAGAAACAAGTAACATATCAACTATCTGATTCAAAAATAAGGAAACAAGACTTCAAATCACGACAAAGCATTACCTGCTAATATTTGGGCAGTTTATGAAACTCTGTAATACAGACACAAAAGTACTGACGTTCAAAACCCCGCCCAAATTTGTAAGAGATAACTTCAAGTCTGTTTTGATATTCCAGCTGCTCAATCTCAAATCAACTAGCTATTAAGGAGCTGTCTAGAGTCCTGAACTCAGCTAGACGGCTCACTTTGTGTAATAAGACGTACGTATGTAGGTCAGGTTTGGATATACTAACTCTGACAAGCATGAAATCCTTACGTAAAACAGCTCCCCATTATTGAGTCATTACGTCCAAGTCAACTGATTTAATTAGGCCTGATGTAGTACTAGCGGCTAAGTGCCAATTAAAAGTGGATATCCCCGGCAACAAACACCACGCACAGCATCAAACCACTAAAGCATCTGCAATTCTCATGAGCGATGGAGTACTTAAGGTGATCTTAGGACAGATGATACCTTTGGCAATACTGCGCTGTAGGTGCTTGGCTTCATTGGCCTGTGTTGGTCACCTGGGAGCACTGTAAAAGCCCACGCACTCTGCTGTTGTTCCACTTAGTCAAGAGCAGGCCTACTTTAGCTCTGCCAGGCAAACAATAATCAGGCAGGACAAGAAAGGATTCTGTCCATGCAGAGATGCTTGACACTGAGGATCTATTACCAACTGAATGGTTCACAACATGAAGGTACTGTAATCTAATGTATAAGCAGGGATAGCAAATGAAAGCAGCATGCCCCAAAAAATAAGACTTGTCGTCTGTTATCATAACTATTCAGTCAGTCTGAGGCAGCCTGGCTCAGTGTAGAGCGGGAATTAGGCTCTCTGTTCATGAGATTATATCAGTGTGATCATGGCTGTGTGTCCCTGGCAGCTGCTACTGACACTGTAGAGTAGAAGCATCGCTTACAGCTGACAACATGCACGCTTGTCTTTCTTGTACTTAGCTTTTACTCCGACAGTGATGTAACTAGTCCACCCCCTCTTGGAGAGCACTGACTTCTAACGATGAGTGAGCTCTGCCAAAGTGGTTTTCAATGTTTTAGTTTGTGACCTTTTATAACAATGCTGCAATCTAGTTTTTGCTGGCTGCAGTGGGGAGGCGTTTTACCAAAAAGCATGACCTTAAGAGCTGAAACAATCGAGTAAAGGTCCCATATTATGCTTATTTTCAGATTCATTTTTTTTCCTTTATTTGCAAGAAAAACAAGCTTTAATGTTCAAAAAACACATTATTATTCTCATACTGTCCACGTCCGTTCACCCTCTGTCTCTGCCTGCATCTTTAAGGACCCCCCTCCCAAAACGCCCAGTCTCATCTTATTGGTAAGCTCTCACAGGCCTGAGCAGGCATTGTCCACCTAATCAGCTCTGCCAGTGTTTTTGCAACCAAGACCACTCCGGCGGCATTGCTGAGAAACAGTGACTGTATAGCAGTGACACCACAACCTGACGTAAGTCCTGTTTGTAGGGGCAGTTTCTGAATATTGATGGCACTATGCAAATAGCGTCGATTTAGGTGTTTTGATACTTTCACAATAGCTATATAGCATCCAGCCTCGCTTTATAATAAAAGATAAGACAGGAAATTTTACTTTCTACAATACTGACCCCTTAATCAATTGATCTATTGACTGAAAATTAACAACTAAATTCCTTAATTGAACTTTTATGATGACTGATTGATCGTTTCTAGCATTTTCTTAAATATAAGGATTGCCTGTGTCTCAGTTTTATATCGATTTAAAGGAGCTCTATGTTACAATTTGTATCTATCTTCATGTATTAATCACTTTTTTATTGCCCATATGTGAGCAAATTGTAATGTGACATGAAAAATGAGACCTTCTCTCTAATGATTTTCACCTTAATATTATGTCACTTGATTATTTATACAGCAAGCAAAGAGGCCAAAAAAACATGTAACCTTTTACATTTAATAGCCAAAGATCAGAGACAAACTTGAAAAAGTGATTATGCATTTTTAAAAAAAGCTATATTAATAGGCTTATATCTGTCAGTATGTACCCAGGAAGAGGATTCATCACACTATTAGACGTCACCACAAACTCTTCAGCAACTGTATTTCATCATATCCTGTTTGACACACAGTCTCCACAAGAGTGAAACCCACATGAAACCCACAAGAGGAGCCAAGGCATAAAGAGAGCAACACGCTTGTCATGCACACCCCACCAGGAACTTACAGGCTTATGGTACCCTGAGGGCATTTAAGGCCATGAGATGTTGGTATACTATGATTGTATGGCGCTGAAATCAAACAGACAAACAGAGATTTCTTCATTTATCTGCTTTAATACTAAATACCAGCAAGATAATCAGTGTGCATTCACAAGACTACATATTTTCGGGTGTCAATAATTCATCCACCCAGATGGACCATTGCTCAAGTCAAAGAGAGTCTTTGCAGGATGCCTTTAACGACAGGAAGCGGCGTTTGATCACTAGTGAAAAAAAAGCCCAGACTACGTTGCTGCCCGCCACCTACAGAGCACCTATAACCACTGGCACTATTATGTCTTCCAGATGTGACCTGACACCAAATTCCACTTCCTGACATGAAACACGCAACAGGCTGGCACTTTGCATTGCAGATTAAGCCATTTGTGCAACGTTCAGGGGAATTTCCTCAAGATAGTAATAAAGATAACTGTTTTTTCTGTGTTTGTATGACACATCAGAAAGTTACATGAAATTATAACATCACTTTGAATTCTAAGGCTGGGCGATATAAAGATATTATATCGTTTTCGTGACATGAGACTGGATATCATCGTAAATTTGGGATATTGTTAATCATGATAAGGCGTAAGTGATGTCTTTTCCTGACTGATGACTGTTCTACTTGTTTTAATATTTGCCTTTACCCACTTAGTAATTTTATCTATCTTATTGGAAATTATTTATTAAAATACCAATAGTCATCGCTACAAAACTGTCGCAATTTTGATACTGGGTAATGCTTTATAGGAAGGTCCTTGCAATAGGCGTCCTTCTAAGATCCTTATAATAAGGCGTCATTATTGGTTTACATTCGCTAGCTGCAAAAAGCACAGTTAAATGTCAATGAGTGCAGTGTTAACTGATAATAAATACATAGTAAAGTATGCCATCATCTAGGTAAATCAATAAAAAAGTTTAGTAAAGGTTTAACAACTCAGTAAATGTGTTTGTTATGTTATTATAAAACTCGAAAGGATTCTTTTTATGTTCTTAAGCAGTTTCTAATGTCATCAAGTTTCTTATGTGTAAGTGCTTAATAAATGTCTTATAATCTCACAATAAACATGGTTATGATGTTTCGTCAATGCTTATATAGTTTAAATAATAGCGAAAAATCATGATATACATTGTGTATCACGATATAGCATAAGAATATCGTGATAGGAGTTTAATGCTATATCCCCCAGCCCATTGAATTTTGAATGAAGTTTAGTTAGTGTTTATGACTTACACTATACATCAATAACAACAGAAAGTATCTACTTAGAGAGATTTAAACATGCATTAATTCATTTTGTGTTAGAGCATGTCTGAGCCGGTATATGGGTGTTTAAAACAAATAGATAAAACCCTCACGGCAGGTGTTTTTTTCATGACACATTTCAATCTCATTGCGGTGAGAATATGCATTAATAGGAAGTGAATGGAAATAGCGTTCACAGGAAACTTGGTCTTTCTAGAGCAGGAACTGGGCAGCACTGGCACAACCACAGAAAATGTTTCATAACAGTCGCTATGGTAACTAGCCGTAAGGTGTTAAGTTTCCTGGTATACTGTACGTCCAGAAATACATGTGAACCGAGCCAAAGCGGCTGCCAGAATCGACCAAACTTGTCAGTGATGGTAGTGGCCCAATGCCCTTGCAACAAAGGGGGACACCAACAAAAAGAGACTCCTGCTATCGATCTGCTCTTCACCAAGGGCAGACAGGGTGTCAGGTTTTAGTCTTGTTCAGTGCATTGTCTGTGCATTCATGAAGCCGCGGTTGTTTTGACTCAGTATTCCATGTCAAGACCAGATTAAATGTTCCTACTGATCCCTGGCCCGCCTCAGAAAAAGTAATGAAATGAAGGAGCTACCTTTTAACCAACGACTCGGATGAAAAGATCTCTTTCTCAGAAGTGATTAAACAAAAGGGCAAAGATTAGTCTATTCCTGGGAAAAATTATATGTGTCCCAAAAGTTATTTTTACTGGCTAAAGACAACTACTTGAATAATGTAATGACATGAAAATGCATGCCTCTTTGCAACTAATGAGGCTTACTATTTTTGACAGGAAAATTGGATTTAAAAATATGAAGACAAACCAGAGCCCTGATCCATGTCTTGAGATCAGGAGTTGCACAGTATATCACTGAATAAAATAATTCCTTTTCCTCTAAATACCTTCTTAATTACACCATCCAGGCCACCACACAATATAGTACCTTTTTGTGGTTTGGTCACAAGATATCATAAGAAATGATTTCATTATTCCGAATGAGATTATGTGCTTCTTTGGAAAAAACAGAAGAGACCATGTGCATATTTAAATCAAATTAAACTAAATTCAAGTTTGATTATACTATGTTCTCAAAGGCTACAGAACAAGCCAGTTATGAAAACAAAACCATCCTTTATTTTGCTAATTTTCTGCATTAAGTTTTAACCGCAACACGCTGCAGAGAGATGATAAAAATGAGGCACCCATGATCATAATCACATTGAGGGAAAAACTTAATTTAAATGATACATCTTCCAATTGTGTGCCTTAATTCTGCTATGTGAGTAAGTGTGTGTGTGGGCGTGTGTGTGTAAGCATGTGAGCATCCTCCCTTGCAAGAGCTGGCAAACTTCAGATGGGCACGCAGCCCAGGCATTGAATCAGCACAATGTTACTGTGCAGCAGCGCAGGAGGAGAGAATGTTTTCTCCGTAAGCCAGCTGAGCTAAAGAGTGACACTTACCCTGCAGTTTTTGCATCACATTAGCGATGTCCACAGACGTGCGGCCCAAGTGCCTTGGAGAGGCCATGTTGTCTCGCCGCAGCTGTAATGACAAGGTGTGTCACTGATGTTGGGAGAAGAAGAACCTTCACAACTGTCCTGAGTGGGACATCCCCTCTGCCCCTCCCTCTCTCTGCTCCTCTCTCTCTCTCTTTCTAGTTTCACTGCAGGACCAGGTCCAATTGAATCTCAGGTTTCATGCAGGGACAAGCAGGTTTACTGTCCAATGGAAGCACTTCTTCCATTCATTGCCTGCAGAAGAGAAGTGTATGTCAAGAGGGTTTCAAATGAGGCCACACCTACTGTCAAGAACTTACTTAACTGTTTAACTTGTTCATGCTCATGTTGCACGCCTACAAGATTACCCAGCTGCACTTTTCCTCCTTTTATCACAAAATGTCTTCATCCAAATCTCAAAAGCTATGAGTGCTGGAAAACAGGCAAATCACACAAATTAAGACTATAAATGATTTCCCATATAAATCAATTGATTGCTTACATGGCAAATAAGATACTTTTTACATATTCAGAATCAACTTCATTGGCTTGACCAAGTACACTGACAGATATAAGGGATTTGACTGAATTTGATTGTCCTTAGGGCTGCACAATTAATGGCAATATTATCAAAATACCACAATGGCCAAGTGAATATCCACTTATGTGTGACAAAACAGCATTATAACAAAGTACTGTAGTGCTGCAGAGATGCACTGGCCTGAGAAATCTTGTTCTCCAGAGATAAGAAAGCATGTTTGTTTGGTACAGACTCCAACAAATGTCACATCATCAGAAGTATCATTCCAGCTAATCATGACTCATGTCACCATTTCAATGTCTGTGTCAATAACTGCAATACCCTAGCTGTCATTATCTCTCAATGAGCGCCAAGAAGAAATTAACAGGAAGACACAAATATAGAGACATGCGGCTGCACAAAGATGACAGAAGATAAGAGACCATAATCACAAACTTATCATTTGCAGGCAAAACCTGGACAATTGTGAAATGTTTAGTAAATGACTACATATAAATGTGAGTGAAACTGTTTATCGTCTGAGTGCATACTACTTACAATGTGCATACTACTTACAAGCACATTTGCATTTAATGACAGTCAAAAAGGGAAGTGTGAAAATGTCTGAATTAGCCCCAAGAAGTGTAAAAGTTAGCTAGCTTTGCACAACATTTTCCCTCCAACGGGTTCATCTTATTCATGCATGTAATGCAGATATTATATTACCATCAAAACAAGTTATTTAACACTTAACTACTACTTATCAAAGTTGTGGACTGAATGGTGTGGAGGCAAGGTGCCACTATCACCAGCAGTCAGTTCAACGCGAGAGGAAGTCACTGAAGCGCCACAAACTCAGACAACAAACTAGCTTAAATGCGTCAGAAACAGCTAACGCTTCAGTAAACACGAGCCTAACAACCGACAGGCAAACATCAGACTATCAGTGACATTTAAAGCGACATTTTGTCTTACCACTTTCGGGACAGCAGAGACTGAGAAGTTGACACAGGAAGTGTCTCGGTGTGTGTGTGTGTGTGTTCCCCTGTTGCCTATGGTAACGGTGAGCGTGAAGCATGGGTGGTGCAGAAGAAGAAGAAGAAGAAGAAGAAGAAGAGAAGAAGAAGAAGAAAGAGAAGATGATGATGAAGAAGAAGAAGATGATGATCAACAACAACAACAACAACAACAACAAGGGCTTCTGGCAGCAAACTACACAAACTAGAGGTGGAGGAGGAAATGTGTGGTGTAGTTCCTGTCCTCCTCATTTTTAGGGACAAAGGGGTTCATTCTTTGGCTGAAGAGAGAGGAATTCTGGGTATCCCCCCCTCCATCTCACTCCCAAAGTTTGTTTGTGGCCCTTCACAGTGACTGACCTTACTGTCAGTGTAGCTAGCTAATAGTTAGCTAATATCCTAAATACTTTATTGATCAAGTACAAGCCATAAATAAGAGCAGGTTTTGGGTTGTCAGGCTGTGTGAAAACTTACTCCAGCGTAACAGTCTTTGTCTTTTTAGCTTGGTCGTTAATTAATCAGGAGGGGCTGCCCACCATCTGGACCACAGTCCCCTTTGTTAAAGGGTGACTCCAGCAATTTTACAGTCATAAAGGAACAGTTCACCCCAAAATGAAAATGAAGGCACCAGGTTTTAAGAAGCAGTCCACTGGTCCAGCATTTAAACCTCCAACCTCAGTTTTAAACCTGCTCCCCCACACTTAAATGGTCAATTAGAAAACTTAAATAACTCAATTTAAATGAAACCCTTATAAGCCTGCAGCTGGATTAATACATTTCTTGTATGATGTTTCTGGGAAACCTCCAGGCTATTTTATTATGCAGATCACAGAGACCGTGACAGTGCTCAAAGCTGCAGCTTCCCATCAGACTCTTCATTGAAAGTACTGTGGCACCATCTGCTGGACATAGTTGAGCAATGAATGTCTTAATTGAATTTCCTGGGACTTTTTCCTTTCATAAAACCTTCCTTGGCCTGTACCTTGGGGTTTTTGGAAAGTTCAATCCTAGAAAAGTGTTTCTGCTTATAAAGATGTATAAATATTTCAGAGGGAATAATTGTACCTGTGTATGTATCAGCTGTTGAGCTGCAGGAGGCTGGCGTGTGGGAAGGTCAGCCTGAAGACTCTGAGGGCAGAAGTGAGTTGGGAACAGTGCAACAATTGAAGGAAATCCCCATAGAGACTCTGAGCATGATAGACTGCAGACTCTCTAGTGGGTGGTTGGATTTTAATTTTCAGTTTAGATTATCCAGAACCCTGTCAAGACACTTGGAAACATTGCCAACACCTTTTACGTCATACATATGGTTGTATTTTTGATGGTTCTGATTTCATTTTATTTAACCGTGTATCAAGAACCTATGCGTAGCAAAGTTGCAAGAAAACACACGAAACATGCCTTTTCCTAAGCCAATAAAGCCATTGTTGGAAAGTATTGATCCTAAGGAAATGATGCAAAAGGAAACAACCCTGTTTCCCAGTGCTATGTCCCACACAGATAAGCAATGCATTTGCTAATTTTAAAGCCAGAGAGGGAAGGAAGCATGACAGCAAAGTTTCCGCCACACCAAACACTGTAGAGAGAAAAAAAAAGCAAAAAGCCTCTCAGAAAAAGCTCAGTGTTCCTCTGTCTGCTCAGAGTCCGTGTGGAATCAGTCGGTGGAATTATGGCACATAATGAAACACATCCCATGTCGGAGATACTTCAATCATTTAATTTTGGTGAGTGTATATCTAGTTGTTTCCTGTGAAAGCTAGGGTGTAAGAGTAGCATTACTGTGGAATTCAGGTGTGATAGTTCTTAAATTGATACAACAAATTACATTTTCACATAACTGTCTGTTTCATCTCTGTAACTGGCTTACACTTAGAAATAACTTGCCTAAAACAGTGCCTTTAAGTCTTTAAGTTCAGTGTAAAGGGTCACATTTAATGCAAAGTTTTGTCTGTCATGTTGAGGCAATGTGTGAATAAATCAAATAACTAGATGTGTGATTTTATAACAGGAGACAGAATGACCAAGTTGAAATGCTTTCTCTTTCGGTTTATTTCTTATGTAGACTATTATGTATTAGGAAAACAAATCAAGGAACAAAACTCTCAGTTCTTACAAAAAGGGGCTCCACGTAACAGTTTGTAGCAGTTTACATGGATTAATCACTTATTTATTGTTCATATGTGGGCAGATTGTAACGTGACGTGACAAATGAAACCTTCCCATCTCTTTTGGTTGCCTGTACAAGCCTGTGAACAATGTTCGTAGAAGTTATTAAATGCTGCTGGGCTGTGGATTTCTTTATGAAGGACTAATGTTGGTTGTGACGTTATGCACATTCTCGTGTGCCTCGTCTCAGTGCCTCTCTCCATTCTACTAACAGAGAGCAACAGCAGCTAACGTTAGTTTAGAAATGGAGTCTGCTAACGTAAACTAATGACCGACTTTCACAGCCCCTTTAAGTTCAACAGCCCAAGATTATTTATAGTGTAGAAATATGTTCGTCTCTGGAACTGCAACTGAAACACACATTTATTTTTAGACTGATGTCTCTGCATTGCGAAAATTGACAAATGAGCTCTGAATAGCCACTCAATAAGTTGAGGGGCCAAAATGTATTAAATTAAAATGTAAAAATACACCCCCCAGACCACTCTGGTCGACTAGTATTATCTGCAGCATCAAAACAATTAGTATGAACCACATATTAGAAAAAAAACATCAGAAAACAATTGTCAGTTCTTCTAAAACCTTCCTGTTTGCCACTACCTTTTATTAAGTTAACTTTGGAGCTATTTATATGTGTCTTTCCACTGTACAGACACTGTAACATTGTGTTTTCAGTTTTACTCAATATATCCTATTTTTTCATTTCTGCCTAAAGTTGAAATATGTCAGAATATTGGTTGAAATGTTAAAAACTTATTTTATCTACCGAATGTGAATAAATAGGAGTTTTTGAAAGTTGGAGGGGGCCATTTCTTACATATTGCACCTTTAAATTATTCTTTTAAAATCATCATTTTACTTTTACATCTTATCTTAGTCCTTGTGTATTGAACTTTGAATTGCCTTGTTGTGGAAAGGTGCATATGAACTTACCTGACCAAACTTTAAGTTAGAAATCAGTAAACTTTTGCAGTCGACATACAGTCCTGTACGGCCTCATTTCAGGAACAACGTGACAAATCAAGTTATTTTTTGATGCTTCACGCCAATGGTACGGTCAGTCTGTTCTTCAGTGCAATGATACATAGACAGTGAACCCACATGCAGGTGTGATGTAAGATTTTATATAACGTTGAGCCCAGTATAGCAGCAATAGAAAAATCAATACACAGAGCAAAACTTTCTGGAACAAATCTGGCACATATGGGATGCATTTTCTTAGGCTGGTGCAACTGCTCCTCGTCTATGCTAATAAGATTTTGTATTTCTAACCTGAAATGCAGCAGAAAACATCCATCTGGGGAAATAATCTTCCCCCATTTTTAGAACAACACGACGCATCCTGCCTCACGTTCTACCAAACATTTCCAGTCATTATTTTGATCCCTGAGTACTTCCCCTTTTCTGACACTCTGCATTGATTTCCTCCTTTCCAGGCGATATGATTCTAGCCTTCTGTTTATCTGTGCTTGTTGGCCTGCTGCTGGGTGCTTTGGTCTATGTGCTGTTGACCTGGGCATCCAGGCGCAGGGCCACCGCCAGGATCACCCAGCGCTCCAAAAAGAGATCTGGCACTTCACAAACAAACAACCCTGCGAGCAGCCAGATGGGGCTCTACAGAAGCACTTTCCTGAGCGTCTACAGGCAGCCCTCTCTGGAGCCAGTGGGCCCTCTGGGGAGCAAGCCAGGCTTAGAGACCTCCACCTTCCGCCCGGTGCCAAAGAGAAGCAAGGCTGGCCTGGACATGGGAGAGGACACTCAGGTCAACATGCCCGAGGACACAGCAGCTTCAACCTCATTGGATTCAGCATCCCTGGTGCCAAACAAGAGGCACTCATTCTGGTTGGGTGGCAATGGACTTAAAGGTTTCCTCCCCTCACAGACTCCCCCTCCTGCATATGACAGTGTCATCCATGCCTTTGAAGAGACTTGCACTTGAGTCTTAATAAAACAAGAACTGAAAAAGGAGAACACTGTAGGATTACACTGGACTTTCTGGCTGTTTTCTGCTCTCTAGGGACAGACTTTCAGACCTTCTCTGACACTTTTAAGTCTTAAAGCATTGTGTCCTTTACAGCAAAAAGATGCTTCCACAGCCATCAAGTCTGAGCTCAGTATTATATTGCGAGATATGCATTAGTGGTGCAACTAATTGATTCATTTGCATGTTAGTCTCTTCATTAAAACAACAGTTGTTTTCTTTACAGAGTGTTACAAAATAAGGGGACTCCTTCAAATTGTTTTGTGCTAAACTCAAAGATATTCAATTTTAATAATGTAAAATACAGACAAGCAGCAAATCATTCTACTGGGCAAGATGTACCAAGCAAGAGTTTGGCATTTTTGCTTGAAAAATGACTGTTTGATGATTAATCAACTGATCATTGCAGTTGCAGAGCATCTCATGAACCATGATGTAGAGACACTGGCAGTAGAGAGAGCTTGAGGGTGGATTTGACCGATCTCATGAGGATGAGGGGAACACTGTGTGTCACAGAGTTATATTATCTAACACTACAATAAAGATTTAATGATGATTTTATCCAGGTATGCTTGTAGTTTTTTGTGTAAAAAAAAAGAAACAACAGAAATCAGTTTATTGACCTGAAATGGGTGAATCTGATGTCATGTGAAATGGAGGAAAGTTATAATGAAGCAGTTACCTAATTAATAATAATTACAGGACATTCATCACATCAAGGTCTTGTGTCAGGATGTCACTTCAACTTACAGTACAAAGATGGGGTGCGCCGTGTGAGGTTGCCATTATAAAAGAAACCCCCTTTTCAGGTGCAGAAATGAATCCCTGTTTGAGTGTGGTAGCCTGTGGACCAGACTCCATATCAGAATGTATCAATTTAAGGTTAAATTGTACATATTTATCTTCACTGACTCTTGACAGGCTCATTATGTGTATTGGTGCTTTCGTTTTCACTGGCTTTGAAGTTCGGGGTCCATTTTCCGTGCTACCTGCCTCATGGCAACCCGTTTTTAAAGCCACAACCCCAAAGTGCGCCAGCTGAGGAGTGCTCGGCAACACGACCGCACTGTGCGCCGCCTGCCTCTGGATTAACGTTGTTATAGCGGTGTCAGGTACGTGCATCTGCATTATGTTTGTCCGTATATCATATTCAATGATTACACACATGTATTTATCACAGCAGCTCATTGGTCTGGTGAGCATCGTCTCATCCAGACTGCTGCATGCGGTCCGATGGGCTGCAAGACGCCTCTGAATGAGAAATCTAATTGATGTGATGTAGTGAGAGACCTTCACAGAGGAGATGATAGCAGGTCTTAGAGTTTTAATGGATGCTGTTCATCTGCATTCTTCAATTTTATCCTCAGAGGCTAATTATTGTTTTTTGTAACCCTGTGTTTGATTAGAATGCGACAATTATATTCCTATTATCCGCGTTAGAAAACGTCCAGTCATTTGTTTTGTCATGTAGATATTCAAAGAGGAGTTCACATCCTCCCCTGGCTGCTCTGCTGTTTGACGTAAAATAGGAAGCACGGACAGTATCAGTACCCATGGAGACAGCGAGTGCACTGATCTCCAATGCAGTGATGCTGTTGCATAGAGACTGAGAAAAACTGAATTTCAAGGTTGATGCACTGAATGACAACACGGCTATTTTAAGCAAGAGCCACCTTTTTTTCCCTCTCTCTCTCTCTGCCTGTCTCTTAGATTACCTTACTTGTTGATTTTATTCGCCTTTTTCCTTCTTTTTTTCCATTGCAACAGGATTACACAACTCTCCAGAGCCACATCAAGAAAAGACATGGGGTGGGCCACTGAAGCCTCACATCATTTCCAAGGCAAACTCTGAAGTGCAGAGCCGCTTGATTTATTAAGTGGATGTAGAGCTGGACAACATCTGGCTGTATGATGCATTTTACCTCCCCTTAGATTTTATTGTAAGCACCGAGAGCAGAGCAGCCATTACCCTTCAGTGCATCATCTGAATGGAAATATGGACACCTTCAATGGAGGAATTTTAACTCAACATGCCCAGGAACTATGAGGTATGTTGGATTGTTGTCACCGTCAGAAATTCTGCATGAACTCATCCTGTGCAGCCACAATGTATCCAGATTTGCAGATCTTAAATTGTAGAGGAGATCCAGAGGTTTTCAAAGATACAGAGTATGTCAGAATATCTATTGTGAAGTGTGCTGTACATGATGCACAAGACATGAAGAATATATTTAATGGCATTGTGCAGCTGAGGACATGGAGTCCTCAGTTTGACTACTTCACTCATAAACATGATGTTGCTGCAAAGAGGAGATGGAAAAAGAAGATGGAGATCAGGGAATACTGTCAGGCAGCAGATAAGATGCTTTCAACGACGTAAAGCCACTTCAGGGGGAATAGAAATGCAAAGCTGTTTGACAGAAGTAGAGCATGACAGATATATAATGATATTATATATCGGTTGGCCGATATGTAATCCGCTTATATTGGTACGCTCAAATACAGATATATCGTTATTGGTGTATATGTTGTATGAAAACTTTCTTATTATAGATTAGGATGCAGATAAAGATGCTTGGGGTAATTTATAATCAATACGTTTCCTGTTTCAGTTTAAGTTTATTGTATAACTGTAAAAAACTAAATGGCTTCAATTACATCCCTTCAAGTTCTTGAGGGATCATTACAAAAAATCTGTGCATATCAGCCGTTATATCGATGTCCGGATTTTTCACTCGCTGATATTGCCATCAGCATCGGCCCAAAAAATTGAGTGTCCTTCGAGCTCTTGTTAAAAGTTTTAAAGGTTTGAGTCAGCGATTTGAGGGGGGATACGAGGGGATTTGATTCCCCGTGTTAGCAAAATCACTAAAATGCATCCCCCTCGTCCTTCCTGTGGCAGAGAGTGTGCAGAGGCAGAAGAGTTGTTGAGTTGAATATGTAAGTCTGACTCATTGATCCTTTATCTGACTGAGGTAAGAACTGTGCTGTGTATTGATCAATCCACGACGCTGTCCATGGATTTGTAATTGGGCCTTTTCCTCTCAGTACCGCCCTTCTCTGTCTTTTGTCTCGGATCTATAATTTATTCTATAAACTATTTATACTATACTGTGTTGTAGCCTGTGTTTTATATAGAGTCGTGCCATCGTCATGATCAAAGTCAAACGTGTAGTCGCAGAAGAGCGAGAGGATGATAGAGACACTCGACTGCCTGTAGTACTCCAATAATATTCCTATCAACATCAAAAGTACCAACGCTTAGTCATGGAGGAGTGTGAGGGTCATAGGCACACACTGCTGCCTGTAGTATTCCTATTATGTTCCTTTAATATTTCTATGATCATTCAGTCGCATCTGTGCTGCTGAAAAAACACCCAGACCATCCCACCTCTGCAACAAAATATGTAAGGCGCCCTGCAGTAATGTCCTCTGGGAGGCGTACATGGGTGTGTGTGTGTTGGTTGGTGGTTTGGAGACAGGGTGGGCGCTCCCATTGGGCCATCCCTAGAAAGTCACAGACTGCTTACAGTAGATATTTCTGTTGGTAGATGTAGCTTTTTCTCTACTTCAAAGTGTACATGTGAGCCCTGTAGGACATTTTGTTTCCAGGCAGTGTCAGCCCAGTCTCAGCAGATTTAGACAAGGTTGGAAATGGATGCACTCACTCTGAGATAAAACTAACCTAAGTGAACAAAGCCAGTACTGGGCAGGCCCCTAAAACTGAGCATACATATGTGATATTTCAATAATATTTTCAGTTTTTAGTTTGTGAATCTGTACAAATAATAGACAGACTGAAGTGATGATGTCATCTGGAGCGGCTCCATAGACAGTGAATAATAGAACAACAGCCAGAACACTATGAGCGGCAGCCATGGTGATTTTACTGCTATAAGGGCACATCTAGTGATTCACTGTTGAGCTCTATTCGGGAAGCTCATTTACATGAAAGAGCGCACAAGCCCCTTGTTTCAGTCTCTAATGATGTCTGTGAACTAGCTCGGTAAGGTAAGGTCCATTTGGATCTGTGTGTACTGTAGCTGTTGCCTTTACTCTGGTGGTTACCTAAGCTTTTAATGTTAAATCCAATCTTATGCTCTTCACTTGGTCACATCGCTGACTCATCTTGATGAGCCCTGTCTTGGTAACCAGCAAAGCTATCTGTCTTATTATTGACAGAATTTTCTCACCACAAGGTCTATTTAGTGGGTGTTTAGATCATATCACAGTTTTATTGTAGAACTGAACTGTAGATGTGAAATTACATGTTTTTTTAGCACTTAAAGGACTATTTGGCAGAAAAATCTCACCACAGGATGTTTTGTTTCACTGTACTCTTCCACAGCCAACAGTGTACATCCCAAAATGTCCTGAACATCAACAGTAGCCAGTGTTAGGCTCACAGACAGACACAAACATGCATTGAATCTGGTTTTATGATAAGGTCAAAAAAGCTGTATATTGTAGCTTGAACTCTGCTTCTCTCTCTCGCTTTTACCTCCCAGCCTGGTCACTCAGTAGGGATGTTGGCTGCCGTGGAACATGGTCCCATCCTCTGCAGTGACTCCAACATCCTCTGCCTTTCATGGAAAGGCCGGGTCCCCAAGAGCGAAAAGGACAAGCCGGTGTGCCGGAGACGGTACTATGAGGAGGGCTGGCTCGCCACAGGGAACGGGAGAGGAGTTGTTGGGGTGACGTTTACATCGAGTCACTGCAGGAGGGACAGGACTACACCTCAGAGAATCAATTTTAACCTGCGAGGACACAACAGCGAGGTGTGGTCTTGACTCTAGCACCATCACTCTCATTTCAATTTTCTATATTTTTTAATTGAAAAAATCTCTCATTTTCCCCCTTTAAAGTAATCTCCTTCCTTCTCTGAGCCCTCTCTGACAGAACTCATTGTAAATGAGGGTCATCCTTCAATTGTCTATGGAGTATAGATAAAGGTTAATTAAACTGATATTGAAATGTAGTTTAATATGTGCAGTAATCGCTGTTTATTGAGTTCTGTTGTATGCAGTATGAATAGGATGATAAGTAAAAAGAAGAGATAAAATCAGAGCACATGTAGATGTGTAACACTTGCATATTGTTTAGCTCATCAAATCCAAATTGCAATTTCAGATAAAAACGACGTCATCTCTCTTTTTTCTCTGCATGTGACTCTTCTTCCAACTGCAGCGGACTTTGAAATCACATTCAGACAAAAAAAGCTTTTTTTAGCATTGTGCTCCTGCTGCGTATTAATCATGAATGTCCCTCTGTGCAGAGAGGCACCTGTATTTGCAAAAAACAGTAAAAGTGTTTTTGCACTTTTTTGCAGGTTGTCTTGGTGCGTTGGAATGAACCCTTTCAGAAGCTCGCCACCTGCGATATGGAAGGAGGTATATTTGTGTGGATCCAGTATGAAGGAAGATGGTCTGTAGAGCTGGTGAACGACAGAGGAGCCCAGGTAGACACTTTTTTTCTGTGTCTTGAAAAAAGTCTTTACATATACAAACATCTTGATGGGGGAACATTTCTTTCCCGCAGGTGAGTGACTTCACTTGGTCACATGATGGAACTCAGGCCCTCATCGCGTACCGGGACGGCTTTGTGTTAGTTGGCTCGGTCAGTGGGCAAAGACACTGGTCCTCCGAGATCAACCTGGAGAGTCAAATCACATGTGGCATCTGGACACCCGATGATCAACAGGTACACATTATGTGGATGAACTTTCTTTCATAAAACATAAAGGAAACTACATCGGGGTGAGGATTTCCCCTTGCTTTAAATGCCTCCCTCAGTACAAGCTAAAACGACTTAAGTAATGGGCTTCTTTGCAGCACTGTATGCCAAGTGTTTAATGCTCCAGAGCATTTTCATCATTAAAGTGTAATGTGCAATGCTCCCTCAGGTCTTGTTTGGTACCGCAGATGGTCAGGTGATAGTGATGGACTGTCACGGGCGAATGCTTGCCCATGTTCTGTTACATGAGTCCGATGGGATCGTGAGCATGTCCTGGAACTGCCCTGATTTTCTGGTGGAGGACAGCACAGAGAGCGACACCGACTCGGATGACAATATTCTGCCTTTAGGTACAAACACGGTTCCCCCAGCTGCTCATAAGACAGCCTGCTGCCTTCTGTCAGCTGTGGAAAGCTAATGTACTTACTTTTGTTTGTTCCTCCAAGTGCGCAGAGTCAAGCCTTTGCTGACGGTCACCTTCTTATCAGGAGATATCAGTTTGATGAACAACTACGATGACCTCTCTCCTGCCATAATTCGCTCAGGGCTGAAAGGTAGAAAAACCCATGTTTCACAAGTATGATTTGAACTGTGTTGATCATATGAACCATAACACACACATTTTGTGTACTCCTTCCTTGCACAGATGTTGAGGCCCAGTGGTGCTCCCAGGGAGACCTCCTGGCTGTGGCCGGCATGGAGAGACACGGGCTTCCTGCAGAGTCGGCCTGCGCGTCCATCATGAGGAACGCCCTCGTTAAGTTCTATAATGTCCAAGGAGAACACATCTACACTTTGGAAACACCGGCACAGGTTAGTACTGCATAGACTGAGGGATGCAGTAGATATAAACTGAACAACAAATGTAAATAAATATTACAATACCCATAAGACTTCCAGCATTTAAATTACCTATTGATTTGAGTTGGTGAAAACAATCCATGTTGCCCAGAATAGTCCTTGATATTATCTGAATTATGCACACCATGTCTGAAATGCAAAAGAAAAACAGAATTGGAAAAGATTAACAGCAGATGAATCAGTACTGTAGTCATGTGAGAGAGAGATGTGCTGAAATTTCCTCGTTATATGAGCGAGTGAAGGCTACACTGCCAGTGACTGCAGGACTTGATTGTGATTGATTGTTTTCCAGAGACCCATCACGACCATCTGTTGGGGTCACAGAGACTCTCGTCTGTTCCTTGCATGTGGACCAGCGCTGTACGTGGTGCGTGTGGAGCACAGGGTCGCCAGCCTCCAGCTTTTATGCCAGCAGGGCATCGCCAGCGCCCTGCGAGAGGAGAAAGATGTGGGCAAACTGAACATGCCCTCGCTGCTCTGCTCTTATGTCACCACCGCTTTCATACCCACCATCAAGGTGCATTGATCCTTCATTAATCTCTGTACAGTAGCAGTCATAGGCAGCTTCTTACCAACTTGTCTTTCACTGTTATAATGTAAAACTGCTGACAGAGACATGTTTTCATTTGAGCATCCAGCAATTCTACGGCTCTTTTCCTCTCTTTGTTCTAGCCCCCAATCCCTGACCCCAACAACATCCGTGACTTTGTCAGCTATCCCACAGCTGGGAATGAGAGGCTCCACTGCACCATGAAGCGAGCAGAGGACAGCCCTGAAGCCGGCGGACCCTGCTACACTCTCTACCTAGAATATTTAGGAGGACTGGTGCCGATTCTTAAAGGAAGGCGCATCAGTAAACTACGGCCCGAGTTTGTCATAATGGATCCAAAAACAGACAGCAAAGCAGGTGGGCCTACACCCTACAGTGCCTTATACTTTTCATAGGAACTATTTCTTTGGTAGAAAGTAGTTTCAGTAGAAACTGTTAACAGTTGGGGTCCGTGGATTATTCAGATCAACCACATAGACTCACATGGCAGCCATTTTCCTTTGACATCACACTCAGGGGGGAAGCTCAAATGGTTGGAAGCAGTGAAATGATAACAATGTGTCAGATTCCCTATGTTTATACGACTGGTATCCTGGAAAACAGCAGGAAACCATTATCCCAACATTTGAAATGTCAGAGGAAAATGGCCGCCATGTGAATATGGTCAGAAATGTTTTTTGAGTAAAAAATAACACCTATCAAATTGACTAATTAACATGCTGTACCTTCTTTGTTCTCGTCATTTTGCTTCACTGTGTATTTAATTTCAGACAGAGGCAGGCTCGCTGTTCCCCCTGCTTCCGCTCTTAATGCTAGGCTTTGCTTATCGGCTGGGACAGACATGAGAGTAGTATCCATCTTCTCGTCTAAATATTGGCAAAAAAGCGACTATTTCGCAAAGAGAGGTGAAGTGAAATACTGCTGAATATACAGAAGCAACAATCATTTTCTTGTCATCTTGAAATTAAAATCTGTGCCTGGTTCATCTTCTTAAACTTGTGCTCCATTTTTAAAATGACCAGATAATCACATTCACCTTGAGTAACCAACAACAAATACACTCTGGTGATGACTACTTTGGTCTGATGTAACAGTCTGAGGCTTGATACAGAAATAGCCCTGTACATGACCTGACTGCAGTAGGGTTGCCTTTAGCCTGTGGTCCGACCTAACATTACCTTACTTTTGAATGATGTTCTTAATGCAGGGGTGCTTTAAAGCCATAATGAGGACTGGGCTCAAACTCCCCTTTTCTGTTTTGTGTATTTTATTTTCCAGAGGAGGTTTGTGTGAATCCCATGATCTCGTACACTGACAGCTGCAACTGCTCTGACTCCAGTGACATTGAGCTGAGCGATGAGTGGGTTGGGAAGAAGTCACCAAAGTTGTCCCGAGGAAACAGGTCACCCAAGCTCTTCATGTCAGGAGTTATATAAATGAACTCTTTTTTTAACACGTCAAACAAGCCTGAACTAGATGATTGAATATTTAAATCTTTGTTTCAAAGGTTGAACATGGAATCGAGAAAATCCCCCAAACTTTCACGTGCCAATCAGGAAGGCCAACGATCGCCACGATTGCCAACAAAGAAGCCTCCAGCTCGGTCTCCAAGTCTGACACGTCGAGAGTTTTCAATGGATGGGATCACAGAGGTAAAAACCTGCTCGTGATACTGTCGTACCTGAATTGGTATTTTGTCCCATATGTCAAAATAATCCAGTTTTTCACAATAAGTTAAATACATTTTCATGTGGATGTTTTAATAAGCAACGGTTCCTATAAAGTACATGTTCCTCTATTTGTTATTATGTAACTTCTTAATAACATTTTCTGTTTCTTACTACCTGATATATCACACCTGTAGGCGGATGATTCATTTCCTTGTCACACTGATAACTCTCATTTTCATTTCCATATCTCCTGCCTCACAGCACAACTACCTTGCTCAAGTCACGTCCAACATCTGGGGGACGAAATTCAAAATTGTTGGACTCGCCTCTTTTCTCCCCGCCAATCTCGGTGCAGGTAAATGTTGCAAAAGCCACACAAACGTATCACGAGGACCGTTCTGCTGATCGATGAAACAGTCATCGTGATTTTCTTCTGTGTTTCAGTCATCTATAAGACGAGTTTGCTTCATCTGCAACCCAGACAGATGACAATCTACCTTCCAGAAGTGCGGAAGATTTCTCATGACTTTATGAGCCTGCCTGTGTTTAACCCCAATGTGTTCAGTGAGGATGAGGATGATTTACCAGGTATGAAAGAACAATATTTCACAATATTTCAGTTCATTAAGTTTCAATGCACTGACTCAGTTTTTGTATGTGTTATTTTTTCTAAGTGATGGGGCCGTCTGGAGTGGCAGGCGACAACCCTCCGTGTACTGTCAACATTCCCATCGCTCCCATCCACAGCCCGGCTCAGGCCATGTCTCCAACTCAGAGCATCGGCTTGGTTCAGTCACTTCTGGCCAATCAGAATATTCAGCTCGACGTCCTGACGAACCCTACAGCCACGGCAGCAGCTGCGGCTGCAGCGGCGGCAGCTTCTGTCCCTGTGACCGATCATGGGCAGGATGCAGTTGCGTCACCATACCCAGTGCCAACTAGGTACTCAAACCCTGGTCAGGTGATCTTCAATGGGCTGGAGATGGGTCCTCTTCTTCCTGGTACTCTTCCTCCTCCACCGCCACCTCACCATCTGCCACCGCAGCCTCACCCGCAGCGATCTCATTCAACGCAGCCTCGCCAACAGCAGTCCAAACAGTCACAACAAATGCAAACACAGCAGCTGCAGCAGCAGCAGCAGCAGCAGCAGCACCAACAGCAGCAGCAGCAGCAGCAGCAGAAAATGCATCATCATCAACAACAGCAGCAGCAGCAGCAGCAGCAACACCATCTGCAGTCCCAAGCGCAGCAGCTGCAACATCAGCAATTACAGCAGCAGCAGCAGCAATTACAGCAGCAGCAACAGCAATTACAGCAGCAACAGCTTCAGCAACTGCACCACCAGCAGGCGCTACATCAACAGCAGCAACAACATCAACAACAGGTTCAGCAACACCAACAAATGCATCAAAATCAGCCGGTGACACCCCAACAACTTCAGCAGCAACATCAGCTCCAGCAGCAGCAGCAACAGATGCAGCTGCAGCACGAACAGATGCAGCAGCAGCAGCAGCAGATGCAGCAGCAGCAGCAGCAGATCCGCCAACAGATCCAGGAGATGAGGCAGCAGCAACAGCAGCTCCAGCAGCAGCACCAGCAGATCCAGCAGCAGCATCAACAGATGCAGAGGCAGCACCAACAAATGCAGCAGCAGCTGAAGATGCAGATGTCGCTGCCCCCTCCTCCGACTGGCTATCCTACCATTTCTTTACAACAGATTCATCTGGCTCTGCCTCAGATTCCTCCTCCCACCACTGAGCCTACAATCAACAGAGGGGATCATGTACACACTCTGACTCTGAAACCAAGTATGCCACGGACTTTACCCCCCTTCACTGACATGGATGGAACTATGGAGATGCAGATGAGGAAGGCTAATCCTCCTCCTCCATACCCGGGCACCGTAGCGTCTGCAGCAGCTGCTACAGCCGTCACTACGCCTCAAACCCTTGTCACAAACTGTGACAGCCCAAGTGTCCTGGCGCCTGACCCCTGCCTCAAGAAGGATGAATTTTTGCTTCACCCTGTCACTTTGCAGTATCCAACACCTCTGGGATATGAAAGGATCACAACCTTTGACAGCAGTGGCAATGTGGAGGAGGTTTGTCGGCCACGGAGGCGTCTCATTCGCAACCAAAATGCATATGCTGTCCACGGCTCGGCCACGCTCAAAGTCACGTCATCAGAGAATAAAAAGATTCAGCTTCCCTACAGCTCAGCAACACTGAGCCGCCTCTCCGTCCCTCGATACTCAATACCTAGTGGAGACCCTCCTCCTTACCCAGATCCAGCCAATCAAGTGAGTGCTACACTCCCTCCACCGCAGAGAATTGATAGCAGTCTGATTCATGCCACTCTACGTCGTGACCGCAGAGACGTGGGACTTAAAGTGCCACAGATGATGGAGAGCTCAAGAACCCTTCCCTCCAAGGCTAAAATAAACAGTGCACTAGCCCTTAGCTACCAGCAGAGGGTGCCCACTGCATTGTACACATGCACACAGTGCAGCAGTAACAACAGCAGCACCAGTGTCAGTGTTAGTGGTGGCGGCACTACAAGTAGTGGGATTGCAGGCGGGACGGTGGTGAGGCAGGACTTCCCACCAGGGAAAGGAGCACATCACAGCACTATCATCGTGCACTCTAAAGGTGCGTCACCGCTGGCCTCTCAGTCCTCTTACAGTCTGCTGGGTGCTGTTGATAACAGCAGGGACAGAACAGTGTATGTTAACTCCGCCTTCACTGAAGATGAGACTTTAAATCAGCAGTGTCACCTTGAAAAATCTGTACGTCAGCTGACTCTCGGCGATGTCAGCTTGACAGTAAAACGCCCTCCGCCTTATCAGTGGGACACCTCCACCACAGAGGAGTTCTGGCTTACCCCAGAGCAAACAATGTTAGGTCCTCCACCGGGACCTCATAAACCGCCTCCTATCCTCATCAGTCAAGCTCAGCACTTGGATGTGACCCGGCTACCGTTTGTCCTCACGACTAAACCTCCAACCAGTCCAAGCACAAGCACTCTTACTTTCCCATCAGGTTACCAGATATCCCTCTCGCCTTTTCCTCCGGGTGTGGGTCACAGTGGTCCTCCACTTCAGACCTTACAGAACCCTTCACCTCAGTGCTCCCCTAATGATGTGGTTACTTCAGTCCCTTTTGCTCAGCAGGACCCCAACTTGGTCTTGCCACCGGGATATCCTCCCAATCTAGCTAACTTGGCATGCTGCCCTCTCCCTCCAATGTACCCAGGAGCCAGCTCATGTGCCGGACTCCAGCTGCACCCCGTCAACCTTCACCCTTGGAACCCTTACCCGTGCCCGCCTCCCATGCAAGACCCTCCAGCACCTCCCCTCCCTACCAAAACTCATCAGATTTTAGAGAAGCCGATTCTGTCCCCACCTCCTCCTACTGGGCCGCCTCCTCCACCCCCTCTCCCTCCCCCTCCTCCACCTACTGAGCTACCACCATCCAAAAGTGCCACAGAGGATCTAGCAGAGTCTGCCAACAACTTTCCAGAGCCATCTTCCCTGAATGAAAGCCCCGTGCCACAGGAGTCAGAGCGCTTCAACAAGAAGAGCCGCAAAAGACTGGACAGCAGAGCTGAGGAGGCCAACATGCCCAACGTCTCTGAGGGCAAATCCAGAAAGGAAGGCCGCGCACTGTCTGACTTCAACACTCTCATTTCCAGCCCAAGGCTCGGCAGCAGAGAGAAGAAGAAGCCCAAGGGGCAGAGAGAGCAGCTCAATAAAACCAAGAAGATGGGCAGGACCACAAACGAGTTCCAGGATAGTTCAGAGAGCGAGCCAGAGCTGTTCATCAGCGGCGATGAGCTCATGAACCAGAACCAGAGCAGTAAAAAGAGCTGGAAGAACAAGCGCAGCATGCGCATGGCGAGTGAACTGGAGGAGATCAAGTGCCGCAAGGCGAACGAAAGAGAGGACCGTAGTTTGGGAAGCCAAGGATTTGTCTACGTCATGGCCAATAAACAGCCACTGTGGAACGAAGCCACCCAGGTCTACCAGCTTGACTTTGGAGGACGAGTCACGCAGGAGTCAGCAAAGAACTTTCAAATTGAGCTGGATGGTAGACAGGTAACGTGAGAAGAAATCCTAAAGAATGTAGAGCTGATTAGTCAACTGACAAATAATGTACATGCAATGTATTTTATTAGGGCTCGACCTATATATCACAGATATCTGAATTTTCTTACTCCCTAATATAGGTAACAACATTGACCCCAGTCAGTCAGGGCTCCAATTTTTACACATTAATATTCATTAGCTTTCCAATATAATGATATTTTTCCTTTATATTTTTGTATTTTTACATTTATGTGGGTTTTGGACTGTTGATATAGCGAAACAAGCAATTTAAATATCTCTCCTTGGGCTCTGGGAAATGTGATCTGCAATTTTCATTATTTTCTGACTTTTCATAAAAAACAAGATGGTCAATACATGCTTTCTGAAATGTCTTCCTCATTCCTGTCCTTTTATAGGTGATGCAGTTTGGGCGAATCGATGGGAATGCCTATATCCTGGATTTCCAGTATCCTTTCTCAGCAGTGCAGGCATTTGCTGTTGCCTTGGCCAACGTGACTCAAAGGCTGAAGTGAAGAGCTTACTTTGTGTTGTTGTAGACTAACTCAAAAGGAGCCACACTGGTCTTACCCCCCCCAAAGTGTGGGGCTAAAGCTGAGGAAATGTCAGTGTTGTGGTGGTTCTTTTTTTGAAAGATGAGATTCAGTTGGTCTCGGACGTGCAGATCTTTAGCGGTCAGTCTGTGAACGCAGTCGAGGTCAGTGGTCATGGAGTCTAGACGAGCTACTCCATCATTTCTAGTTCATATGTTGAATGTACTCGAGCTAATTTTATTTATAATTTAAATGTTATTTAGTGAAGTAAAAAAAAAATGTCAACCTTCCCTGGATAAACAAAAGGTTTACTAAGTACATGTTTGAACGGATTTTAAAAACAGTTTGAAGGTTTAGTAACATGTGAAGTCAAATGACGGCTAATTTAATGTATTTAAAATGAATAAATATTTCATATACGTTTGTAATGTCAGGGTTGCCTACTTTGTGAGGTGTGGTGGCATTCAAAATTGCAAATACATTTTGATGAAGCCATACCATACTGACACAAACACTGTTTTAATTAAGTTTTAAGAAGGTGTTATCATGAAAATCAAATTATGTTATTTTTTTCAATACCTTTATCTGTATCTTTATTCATTATTCAAACCTCATTTATTCACGGCTATGATTTGATCTTTAGTCTGTTTACTTTGCAGTATGTCCTCTATGTTATGTGCAAATTGCTGAACATGCAATAGAAGAATATATTGATTCTGTAACTGCAACGTGAGGAGTTGAGTACAGTTTAACATAGTTTGTATATTTTCTATTCATGATACTTCTATGAAGTGGTGCAATGAACATAAACACAAGTTATTTTGGCCACAATACTGCGAATCATTGTTCGGTCAGAGCCGCTATGATCTGACGATGTATTGTTCATTTTTTTTCACATGTAAATTTACATATTCTTTTCCATTTTCCAAAATTCCCCTCTATAACTGTCAGATATGGTCAACAGTACATTTATGTGTGACAAATTCAGTAAATACTCGGATGCATTTGGCTCAAAGTAAGAGGGGAAGATGGTTCAAAATGGTCCGATCCCCACAAACAAATTTTCCTCTCAGTGAATCTCAAAACTTGGTTGGCTCTGTGTTGTTTTCAGTGGGTATTTATGATGCTACTACATCAGTAGTTTGCCTTGTTGGAAATCAGTGCTGCTTTAGATAGATAGAGCTTGTGTGCAATAATGCTACTACGTAGAACTGATGTTGTACTTGCAAAAAAGAAAATACAAAGCTGCTTGTGTATTAGTAAATGACCGAACATCATTATATGCTTAGAAAAATGTGCTTATTTGTTGCTAATTTCAGTAATTTTGTACTTCACCTTTGCTTTAACATGGTACCAAGAGTTTTTTGATGTTACACTTGTAGAAAAAAAAAAAGAATGAGAACAATAAAGCTGCAAAGGTATAAAATACAACATATTCAGATTAACTGTTAGTAAGAGTGAGATTCATGTAGATTTGGTGCTAATGTATAAAGAAACAAATGTGGAAAATGTCCGGACATTTTTTCATTTGCTAACAGAAGGTTATTTTAAAGTATATGAAGAAAGTATTTTGAGAGAGGATAAAGGACATTTAGTGCAGAGTTTTCATTTAACAGCTTTTTATTTAATGCAGCTTCAGAGACGTCAGTTATCAGCAATACTGCCTAATGAATAGATGGTTGCCTGATTTTTTTTTTTCTCTTATTTTGTGAAGGAAACAAATATGATATGACCATAGGTTTACATGGACCTATAGGCTGGCCAAAATCTAATAAAAATACATTGTTCCAAATGTGTTTGTTGTTTTGTTTCATTTCCAGTCTGGCTCCGACGCAAAAGTTAGTGATCCGTGGAGCCCACGCCACAGTTTCCTCTTTAGTCTGTTTGTGTTGGAGTTATGAAGTGATCAACTGAAAAACATTTAAAGGATGAAAGAAACAAATGTTTATTTGTTAAACCATTTTTTTTTTGTAAATAAAGGTTTCGAGAACAACTGCATTATCATTATATGAGCACTTACAGCTTGTTTGTGTCGGTAAGATTTTGTAAATAACTTAATGTTACAATTTGTGTCTCTATTATTTAATATGGGGAAAAAAAACATGTCACTAAACACAATGTGTCAGAAAACAGAACAATATGTCACTAAACACAACATTTCAGGAAACACAACCTGTCACTAAACACAACATGTCACTCAATACACAATATGTCACGAAATGCCCCATAACTTCACAAAACACTACAAAATACAACAAAATTACCCCTATAAAATCATTATATGCTCAGAAAATTGTGCTTATGTGTTGCTAATGTCAGTAAATGTGTTCTTCACCTTTGTTTTAACATGGTACCAAGTTGTTGCAGCTGCAGAAAGTGTTGTGTGTTATGAAATGTTGTGTTTTGACTCTGTTATTTCACTATATATTGGAAATAACAATATTACAATTGAAAGAGTTTAGTTCTAACACACAAACATACATTTATTCAAGCTATAAAATAAACTCCCAGTATTAAAACGCACATTTAATCATTGAAATTAGTCTACTCTGATCGCAGGGGGTGGGTTTAATAGCTGCACCCACCGGAAGCAGCTTGTCGGTGCTTTTATTTTGAAATACGCACAGGAAGTAGTGTGTGTTTTGAGAGCGGACGCTAAACGTCGTTGAGGAAATACTCGAGGCAGCCAGACTGTGATAAGACAGAGGTTTGTTGTCGCTGAGGAGCTGGACTACTGTCTCCTGTTGGTGTTTCCGGGACTCGTCCTGTCCTCCGTGTGTGTTACCGTGTGAATGTCCGTCCTGAATCCCGGTGACTGGATACAAAAGCCTGGGAATTAAAAATGGACCCGCACGTTGATCTTCAGCAAGCAGGTTGGTCACTTTCATAACTTGTCTAATAAAAGTCTGATAGTCTCAATTAATGGCAGTGAATTAACTTCAAGGTTTTATTCGTCAACGTCAGAAATTAACATTTAACTTTCTGCCAGATGTTTAACAGTCATGTGTCATTATCCTTATTTCTGTTCCTTAACTTTCCCTCATTTCCCTTTTTTCTCAGCAGATAACAGCCCTCCAGCTGAGTCAACAGATCCTCCCCCGAGGATGACAAGACACCAGATCCTCACCTTAATATCATTAGCGTCTGTCAACTTCAGTTCAATGATCTGCTACTCAATATTAGGACCATTTTTCCCCCATGAGGTGAGTTAAAGAAATCATCACAGGGCACCAATAACATGACAAGGTGCAGGAGTTTGAAGGTGAAATATGTACATTTTAGCAGAGAAATATCTTCATTGACTGATATTTAATGCCTAAACTGAATAAACAAACTGACCTCAAAGGACAACACAATTTCATACTGTTTCACTTTGTTTACATGTGGCGGACCCTGCCACCTTTCTAGCTTCAAACAGTGTTCTGGGGACCCTAATTTCCTCTGAGAACAGCTTGTATGAATAGCTTTGTATTACTATCTCATTAACATTGTAATTAATACAATTCTGGGTTTAAATTTCTTCTAATAACAGATAGAAAAGTTTTAGTTTTAGGTTATATCGCGATACGTGATGTATATCTCAATATTTTTTGAATCTCCTTATAGCTGCTGTATATCTTTGTAACAAGTGTTTGATAACCACATTCAGAGATTATTGGGAAAATTGTTTGTAAATTGGCCAATTTATCAATTTATCAATTTTGTACAGCCCTCAATATCAAGTATAGGTCGACCTCTAATAACTATATCCAAAATAAGACACTATATACTGTAGTCTCAAATCATGTTAACAATATTTATATATTTCCCAGCCTTAGTTTAAACTACTAAGGTTCATAAGTGATAAAAGACATCCTTACACAATCAGGGCCTTTGCTGCTGCAGCCTCACTTGGTCTGGTATGACCAGTATGGTGAATAATTTTAGCTAATGTAAATTTCAGATATTTGGTTACACTTTATTATAACCATCATTAATAAATGATACATTTCTAGTTAATTACAAATAATTAACTAGAAATTAGTTAATAACACTAAGTTTTAGTATTTTTCCTTTTATTTGACTTTTGAGGCGTCTTTATGATCTTTGTCCCTAATAATAAACCAAACTGAACTAAAGCACTGACTCCCAAACTCCCACTGTTCAGAAAAACGAACACAGGCTAGCTTTAATAGCTTAATAGATCAGTTATAGGTCATTGTCAGGTCACTACTCAATATCATATCGTTGCTATGGTAACCGGCATTAGTATTTTGTTGCTGTCTTGCTTAATGTGGACTCGAGTCGTGAGAAAGTGCAAATGAACGAAGTGATGTCTGACATCAAACAACAGAAGCAAGATAAAATCAAACAGAAACACTGCACACAGTTGAGACATCGGATAACCGCAAAGCAGTGAGGCAATGTGTCTTAAATCAACAGTAAAACATATAATGTGCCTTCTCTAAATGAAAGATTACATATACACCAATCTGCCACAACATTAAAACCACTGACAGGTGATGTTACACAAGCAGAAGCATCTTAAGGGAGGAAGAAGCTGAGAGGTGAAGACAGCGGAGGGAGAGGATATCAAGATGCCCATCTTAGATAAACTGCACAGCGCAAAGAATAAGAATCTGATGCTCGAGGCCACAGGCAAGGAGACAACAGCTTTATTTGGTACTGAGTATGCAGTCATGTATGAGTTTATGCCATTGCATCAACCTCAGGTCAACAGCTTTCAAGCAGAAGCTGTATCTGATGTATGAGGTTGCGCGAAAATGGTGTAGTAACACTGATCATCTTGGCACAATGCAATGCTATGCTGGGAAACCTGGGGTCCACCACCCACCCAAACACGATGGCAGTGACCCCCCAGCACGACAATGCAACCTGCCACAATTCAAAAAAGCTCAAGGTGTCAACCTGGTCTCCAAATTCCCCATATTTCAATCCAACCGAGCATCCGTGCATCACGCTGGAACAAGTCCAATCCAAACAGGCCCCATCTTGCATCAACACGACTCAAAGCAAACACCATCACCACCGTGGTGCCAGACACAAACAGGCACTACCAGTTTGAGCATTCCTCAGGTCACTCACTGTCCTGCCGTCAGGGAGCTGTTGCCACGAGGGGGTGTACTTCGGCGCAATCCCATTTACAATTTGTACCCCTACCCCTCGTTTTCAGGTGACTCCAAGTCTGAAACATAGGACGTAACCTAGGTCTTGTAGTGACTCAAGACAGGGTAAAAATAATAGGGTAAAATAAGGTAACATTGTCGTATTTTTTTGTATATTTACAGAGACAGATCATTAAAACTGGTAAAAGATCTTAAACAACAGCTGATAACTGCTACCAGGGAAGTGAAAACCCCTCTGTTTCAATCAAAGATCATTAATTTAATGATTGATGGGTTGATGGAGGTGCTGATAGCGAGACCAGAGAACAGTTTGAGACAGTGTGGATGAGGCCCATAACTCGTGATGCTCATTCATGCAACTCATGTCACTGTGAAGCTCATAGATTAGACAACCATCAACAACTGAGGAGTAGTGTCTCCTCAGTGGAATGAATGAGTGATCATTTGCTAGACATCAGAAAGCCTTCCTGAAGGCCAGTGAATGACTGGCTCTGTTAAACTTATCTGACTGAAGGTGTCAGGTACCATCAGCTGACGTCATGTGTCTTCACTGCCAGACAAAGGTCAGGGCAAAGTGCAGCAATAAATATATGCTGATCAGATTATAGGCACAGCTCTGTTATCTCGATATATTTTCACCTTTTTGACCCTTTGTGTTATTGAGTTTGTTGCTTGTTGGTTGTTTGATTAGACGTCTTAGTGATTTCTCCTCAGACCTGTAATAGATTACATGGATTTTTCTCCACAGGCAGTGAATAAGGGAGCCAGTCAAACTGTCATTGGCCTCATATTTGGCTGCTACGCTGTCTGCAATTTAATTGGGTCATTGATAATGGGGAAATATGTAAGTATATGGAATTATTTCTTATCAGTTTCATGGTTTCTGAACATTGATTTGCAGCACAGTGATCTATTCTCCACTATGTTGTTGTTTCAGATCGTCCAAATTGGTGCAAAATTCATGCTCGTGGCGGGGCTCTTTGTGTCCTCAGGCTGCACCATCATGTTCGGGTAAGCGTTGGTCGGGTGTAAACAAAAAAAAATCCAGCTTTTTAAATGTTATTATTATATGTAATACTGAATATCTGTGGGCTGTGGACAAAAAGAGACATTTAAAGATGTCATCTGGGGCTTTTCACCATTTTCTGACATTTTATAGACCAAACAAAAAATCTATTGATCAAGCAAATAACTGACAGATTAACTAACTAACTAGTTAGCTTGGTTAGCTCTGCAGCTAGCGGTCCTTAGCTGACTCTGCCCGGACTTGGAGTGCAGTGCGCAGGGGGTGTGTTTGCGTTTACACCGCTGGCAACAGGAACTTTTGACCATTAAGACAAAACTGTTCAGTCTTCACATTCTGTTCTGAATAGTTTGAACTAAAAATCTTACATATTGCACCTTTAAAAAGGTGAAACGATATATTTGTGGCCCATTATTTACAGATTTACAAATTCAGCAGGATTGAATGGAGTTGAGGCTGAGAGCTGCAGACAGGGTGGGAAAGATGGAAAGTATTTAGAGACGGATTAATGCAGACATTGTTTCCTGGGATTTGCTGACAGTAAGAAAAATATAGAATCACACAAGCCTCACCATTTAGACACTTTATGTAATTTAATTAATTGTAGGACTGCAAGGGCACAAAATGACAGAGCCTGTCATATATAGCACATGTACAGGGGCGCTTTTTAATTCTTTATTTAAATGTGGATAAATGAGCATTTGTGTTTTAATCTGTGTGTAAAAATGATTAATCTAATTTGTACTGACAGCCGTTGTACATGTAGTCAGTCTGAATTTGTTTTAATCCTATTCTAACATGAATTTATTGTTTTTTCTTTCTCTTCTTGCAGATTACTCGATCGGGTTCCTGCAGGACCCCCTTTCATTATTCTGTGCTTTGTTGTGAGGTCGATCGACGCGCTGGGCTTTGCTGCTGCGATGACCTCCACTTTCGCCATGACAGCAAAAATATTCCCAAACAATGTGGCGACTGTTTTGGTGAGTGTAGACAAGTCTTGTGCGACAGGCATGTTGTTTGGCCATTAGAATCATGAGCAGACAAGAAAAGCATTATAGTTAGGGTTGTTTTCCTGTTTCTCCCAACGCCATGAAAAATAATAAATAACCTCCGGTTTACAGTTTGTAGAAAGAGTGGTGAAGCTGCAGAAATGCTCTGATTCTTCTTGCTTGTAAATATACTGCACTGTTAACACAAGTGCATACTTTAATGTGCTGCTGTTCTCTGTCTTCAGGGTAGTTTGGAGATTTTCACAGGACTCGGGCTCATCATGGGGCCTCCAGTCGGAGGATGGTTCTACCAGTCTTTTGGATATGAAGTCCCTTTTCTGCTTCTCGGATGTTTCCTGTTGATTATGGTTCCTTTCAACATATACGTCTTGCCAACCATTGGTAGTAGTTGGAGATTTCAACATATTAATCGTTCCTTTTCAGTAATTTCAAAAAATGTAATTGTGTTTTTGTGATTCTGTCCACCCAGAGGCCGATCCCTCGAAGGATTCATTCTTTCGACTTCTCACCAAAGCGAAAATCGTCCTGATCTGCTACGCCATATTCACTCTTAGTGCGGGTCTGGGCTTCCTGGATGCCACGTTGTCCTTGTTTGCTATGGAGACGGTAATTTAGTTTTATATATATATTTATATATATATAGCACCTTTAAAGATTATAAAGTGCTTTGACAGACAAATTAAAAGCAGGAAACTCAGGAAGACAGTACAACAGATTTAAAGCCACCAGAGGCAGGGTATAAGAATACTACAAGCAAGTTAAATGCAAATAAAGCTGGATTTAAAGTACTTGAAAAAATCAATGTTTGCAAATGTTTTATAAGGAAGTGCACTTTACACATTTGCTAGACCTCAAAGAGTCACACACTGAGTTATTGTTTACAAGAAAACGCCACATAGCCACATTAAGAGAGGCTGACGTGTAGTGAGCAAAGCATATTAAGATCGTTCTCATGTAGAACAACTTCCTTTCTTAATATCTACAAGCCGCAATCAGGAAGTTATTGAGGTAAACTCTTATTTAATGGCCTAGTTGTATATAGAAATATGTTGAATAAGGCATTGATAAGCACTTTATAATGACAAAGAGCCAATACTCTACAGATATGCATGCTAATAAGCAGCTAGTTAATGGTTAATGTGTGTTCCCGAATCTAAAGTTTATTGTTCCTCTCTGTTGTGTCTAGTTCGGTCTCTCAGCCGGCTACGTGGGACTGGTCATGCTGGGTTTGTCCTTGCCGTACTGTCTGGCGTCACCACTGATTGGATATTTCACTGATAAATATCCTGTGAGTACTAAAGCAAACATGGATAACTCGCAGGCTTGTTATTCTGACTTTAAAGTTAATCCCTTGTGTGTGTTGGTGTTCATCAGGCCACCAGGAGTTGGTTCATGGTGATCGGAGGTCTCGCAACTGCGACCGGCTTCTGTTTCCTCGGCCCCGCTCCCTTCCTTTACGTCCCGAGGTGATACTATGGAGACTCTCTACGTTAAAGGAACAGTCCCACATTTCTGAGACTACACTTACTCTCTATCTTATTTCTGTTTTTGTTTGTCTGTATGTGCAGCCAGCTGTGGTTGCTGGTCCTCATGCTCGGTGTAATTGGGTTTTCTCTGGGTATGACTGCAATCCCTACGTTCCCTGAGATCATCGGATGTGCATAGTGAGTGGCTTCACATGTTGTGCCCCTACATTCATGACCTGAGTATGAGGTGAAACACACGCTGCACATTCTTTCCTCTTTGCAGTGACCTTGGATATGAAGAGGGACTGAGCACTCTTGGAATGGTCTCTGGACTGTTTGGGGCAGTTTGGTCAACAGGGTGAGTTCAAGCCGGTGGATAATACACTAATTATGAAATTAATTGTTGCACTGGTTTCCTGTGATTTGATTTTGAATGTTTTCCTCTGGGTTTTAAAATGTGTATTCTTTCAGGATGTTTTATGGCCCAGTAGTGGGTGGCCTTATCACACAACATCTGAACTTTAAGTGGGCAGCTGCAGTCCAAGGAGGCTTGGCGTTTCTAGCTGTAAGTATCGGTTTGTTCAGACGTCATTAGCATTTTTATTGTCTTCTTGTGATTTGAAAGCTCCCATTTACACTTTAGGACCATATATCATCAAGTATAAACGATTAGGTAATCCTGCCAGAGACAGCGGTTTTTCAGTTGCCAGTGTGACAGAGAAAGTATGAGACCGTGAAAGTCGTCTCTTTAGTTGCACGTCATTTATTTGAGCGATGGAGAAAGTGATTCCAGGCCTGTAAGTCATTCAGAAGTTAAACACACCATGAAGATTGATAGAAAAAGAAGCGTGTCATTCTGGTTTCTGAGCAGTCACACATGAAACTCAACGAGCAACTCTGTCCTCAGGCCCTTCTCCTCGCTCTGTGTTATCTCTATGAGCGCCCGCGGCAGCAAAGGTAATCATTAACCTCAGATTATCACATTTAAAACACATGGAAGGCTATCTGAATGTTATGCTGCTTGTAACACTCGCTTCTGTGTTTGAATTCAAGCACTCGAGAAGAAAGTCGGCGAAAAGATGAAAGCACTCCTCTCCTGGCTGAATGAAGCCCTCGCAGCATGTGTGAGGACGCCTGAAAGAACAAAGTGTCAGCTACTACTCGAGTTATTAATTACATTTTAATATTTTTGATAAATCATTTTTGGTGTGAGATGATAATGACGTTACAGAAATATTTTGCTTATTTTCATTGTAATCATATTGTCACTTTTTCAAGAAGTGCCTGAAAAATTGTTTGTAGTCATAAAGAGAGCTCAATTCCTTTTTGATACCTCATGTTCAACATTATTGAATGTACTGATGATATTAAAAAAAACAGGTCCACAGATGAACAGATATGCTGCACACTCCGCACAGAAAAATAATAGTTATCCTGTTCTGTGCCTTAAACTTATTTTTCGTTTTGCAGTGGCACCAAAACAGTTTAAAATCCTGGTATTGTGACGTCAGTACTGAGTAACAGCGGTACGACAAGGTTACTGATTTAAAGTAGGTGCATTTAGATTTTAATAGATTATTTCATATGTGCACTAATGTGTAAGTTGCACTCGTGATGATGAATGTAACATGAATGCATAAAGTTAACCACTGGAAATCACAGGACATTTTAAGTCCAGATCACAGACTAAATGTGCCTTTTGTTCTGCTGCATTAATGATCTAATTTTTCTACATCACGAGGTGGATTTTATGTCGATGAATACCGACCACAGTCATAGTGACATGACAGAAATGAGCGTGATAAGTGTTATACAGGTGATAGTGGACCTCTCATGGTACACGCACATGTTCACTGTGGTCAGTGATTTTATATGTTTTTGATGTGTTAAACTGATTTGAATAAAAACAGTGAATATATCAATGTCAGACCTTTCTATTCATTCACTCTATCAATGACATTCCTGTGTAGTTAAAATGATATCATTATTGATTTGTGTATGTTTGACTTCACTCTCAGAGTTTTAGATATGAAAAGTGAGACTTTACATGATGTATAGAAAGATAAAAACAAAACATTTAGAAATGAACACATTTTACTTTTACAGTTGTGAAAACGTGTCACATACAAACTTCAATCTCTTACAGGCTAAGAAAATATTACAGAAATGTTGTTTTCTATATCATCTGTAAAAATGTACATATTCAATTTGTGCTTACATCAATCAATATTTACATTTAACATACAAAATAAACTCCTAGAAGACATTTTTTCATTTACAAATTATACCATTTCATTAGTCAATCTGTATTAAATACAATACAGCATATGAACATACCGACTGTTAAATATAAAAAACTCCTGCAAAGTTTATCGTCGTTACAAAAATGTATTTCATATAAATAAAAGAATGAAGAGCACACGAGTTGAAACAAATCATGTGACCGTGGGTTTATGTTTCAGGCTCAAAGGCACCGTTAGTCCGGCCTGTCGGTCTCTTCGGGAGAGGTCTGTCTGTTGATCTGCCTCTCCTCCTGCTCGACTCTGAGGCATCTGAAAATGAAGCCCCTCCCGACTTTTTCACCTTCTTTTTCCTTCTCGCTCTGTGGGGAAAAAAACATGGTTCACCATCAGCATTCATTAGTTCTAAACCATAGAAGAGTCAGTCATAAACCCTTTGTAATCTTGCTATTCTTACTGAAAAACAACACATGGGACCTCATGCAGTGATAAGGAGGATTTACTCCACTTCAGTAGCACCTACATACTCTAAACTGTCCAGTTTTATTCCTATCTATGTTCTGAAGTTTTTTACAGAGGGGTGTGTTCATATCCCCAGGTAAAGGTGGCATGTGGAAAAAAGACCCAGCTGATGGAGGAGGCAAAGAAGGCGAAGAGGTGAGAGTGATGGGAATTGAGGTTAAACAAGAGTGAATGGACAGGCATTCACTAGATGGAGAGCGCTCAGGTGCTGTGTCAAAGTCTGTTCCCTTGCTGTTTCTTCTTACCAGCAGGATTTGAGACAGATCAAAACCAGCATTCTTTCTGCTCGATCAGTAAGTAATAAAACCTGCCTACTTATTAATACAACCTTTTTTATCCTGCCATTTCAAAGCACTGAGATCAGATTTTCTAGGTCAAATTGGGATTGTTTTTTGGTCTGGACAGTAGCCAGGATGCTTGCTGTAGCCATGTTGCTAACACCATCTTTGCAATAGCACCAACAGTAATACCACAGGAAATCACTAGGAGGAGGGAAAGATGAAAAGTAGTCTAGTTCCTCTTTTACCTTGCATCAGTCAACTCAGGGTCGGTGTCAGAGAGGGTCGGCTCAGAAAGAAACATAAGCTCCCCCGAAGAACTGACCGCAGCAGACACCTTGTAAAAGTCGGGAAGGAGAAAAAAATGGAACAGAACTTCTCTATGAGAAGACAGGAAAGGAATCGTACCTTACAGATATTGTACGACAGACCACAACCATCATGCGTTTTTAAAACATGAAATCATTCTCCCTCACCCACACTGAAGGCTAATTAGTGGCTCATGACTTATCTTAGTTTTACCAGAAAATAATAGAGGATGGAAGTCGTAATTGTCACAATGTCAGCTGTTTGGAACATACTGAACATTTACAGAGCTATAAATACTGACACACTGCTATGTCTTTCACAATCCTTCTTTTATTCAGGACATGACAAAGTCTCAACCGCAGATGATCTTCCTGAGGTGACTTGAGGTGATGCATGCGTGCACAAAAGATGCTGTGTATTATGTACAATAAAAGAAAATTGGGAAGACGACAGCAGTTTGCAGGCATTTTTGTTTGGCATTTAATCTGTAGCTCACATCAATTCAAGCTGACCACTGGTAAATACCATCAGACCTTTAAAAGCCACCATTCAGACCTTCAGAGGGTGTTTTTACGGCCAACAGAAAGACGGTATCACCATGAAGTATCACTTTCACCAAATAGAAACAGAGAACACCACAGACACTAATCCAGCCACATCCTTTGACTCCTTTTAGCCGAAAAGGAAACTGAAAAAGTTATGATTCACAAGACAGATGCCAGTTTCACTCTTCTTACCCTGCTTGGTGTTGACCTCTCCACAGTCCCCTCAGACAAGGCTGTGTTAGACTGACTCGCCTCTTCATTGAAATCTACTACAATAAAAAAAAAAACTTTTTAGTTTTAGAAGTTTTATACATTAAATACATGAATCAAAACCATCAAAGGAAAATATAATCCACTTACTCTGATCTGCTACATGAGAAGCCAGAAAATATCCCTGCTGCCCATTGGCCAGACGCCCGAACCACCATGACTCATTGTCTTTGTACAGCACTTGGATGACATCACCGCGGCGTACGGTCAGTTCATCCGCTCGATTCGCTTTGTAGTTAAAGAGCGAGACAACCTAAAAGAGGAACACAGAGGTGGAGGGACTGAATACGAGGAGGGGGGGGGGAGACTGCATGTGACCGAGCTCACAGCCTCAGTGGATACTCACGACTTGTTGAACAGGAGGAGAGTCTGTTTCCACGCGGAGGCCTGAGGGAAGGGAGTCAGGCAGAGTCTGAGGGAGAAGAGGAACTTTAGTTTAATCCTGGAGTAGCCATTTAAATGGATGTATGCTTTGTGGCAGACCCTATTAGCAGTTGACTGATTCAGTTAGAGAAACATTCCTAAAGCAAAGGTCCAGAACATCATATATCCTCCAGTTGCCCCTTTATCAGCCTTACCGACTGCTTGTAAGATGAAGCTCCTCTCAGACGTTGACCGACTGGACTGAACCCACCTGAAACAACAAGACAAAGAACAATGAATATTTTATCTTGAACTGTATCACGAGACAGTGACTTGTGTTTACAGAGATCACTTACGGACACATGTGAACATCACAAGCGGTCCATCTTTCTCTCTGTGTATGGTGTACATGCTTCAAGAGACTCTACACCGAAATGCTAGAAGCATTTGGTCACCACATGCTATACCTTGTGCAGCAATAATCTTAGAAAATATTTGACCTCACAGTATCAGGGAGCTGTAGTTAAACCATTCATTGGTCAAAGACACGTAACAGTGCGATTAACTGTACAAGCCACTCACGGTTTTGGGTGCTAAGAGCCGCCTGGGGGATAAGCTGCTCCGCCAGAGAACCAGACAGCTGCAGCTTGGAGTGCGGCGACAAGAGAGACGGAGGAGGTAACGAAGCGTTTAATCCCGTCTTAAAAGAAAAAGCTGGACGTGAGTTGCATACCACTTTGGTTTATTTTAAAAACGGCAGTCATGTAATGACTACTTTCTGTTTGGTGAAGACCTTCACGGGCTTCCTAATGCAATTTTTGTGTTAAGTGCTTCATGTACAGTGCAGAAGCCAATTTAAGGTCATGATTAAATTGAAGGCAGGATAACCTGAAAAACAAAAAGCACTTCTGTAATGCTGTGCTTAACAAATAATTAATTATTAAAACACAGTCTACAGACTTATTTTTGTGGCATTTCCTTCCTCAGCACTCGAGGAAATCCAAAAACAAGCTGGTTAACAGATTAGAGAACAAATTCAGTGTTGGCATGAAGAGCCCGACAGGTCACATCACCATCTATGACCTGAATAAAGACTGAGTATACAAAGGTGTGTTTAAGGAGGACTGATCAAACACTCACTGTGCCAGAATCTAATGTCAGACTCCTCCCTGTGTGAGTAATCCCCATTTTGTCTGCAAACCAAACACACAACAGACAGATTGTTTAGTGTGTAAATAAAGAGACAGCGTGAGATTAACGTGGGTTGGTCGAGATGTAATGCAGCACATTATGTTTGTTATGCTAAACTGTACAAAGGATAAAAACATACAGTACCCTGCTCATTCATGTATCCAGACGTTGAAAACCTTGGATGTGGTTCCTAAAAAGGACAGAATGTTTAATTTCTTTATTTCTATGTATACTCATGTTAAAGCAATAAAGGAGGAGTACTTACAAGTGCAGAGTCCAGCTGCTCCTTCACATACTGCATTTTCAGTGAAAGTCTTGTTGCTTGGGCAAACTGATCCAGGGCTGAAGTACCAGATGTGTCCTGTAACGCGGGGGGGTCAGGTGTTTGTCTGACGGTTCTGGTGTCCACAGACGCTGCTCTGCTGACAGTCGACGCTGCTTTTACATTGTGCAGCTCCAGCTGGGACACTGCGTGATACAGCATGACACAGTCTGAGCTAACACTGTGAGGTCTGAGCACATTGATGAACGATTCAGATGTTTTCACAAACCTTTGCGGTCGTACAGGTACACGTGGACGGGCTGGCTCTGACCGTAGGCGCAGAAAGCTACCATGTTTTCGTGGGGGTGGAATGCCACGCTGTGGAGAGCGGTGCGGTAACAGAGCTCCGAGTAGACTGCAACTTGGTCACCTGAGAAGACAACAAGGCTTACAGCTGGAGCAAATGCACAGAATACTGGGAGGAGACACCTGGCTTCTTTGTTACAGAAAAATAAACATGATTCCCACCTGTGTATGTGTTCCAGACATATGCCATCCCGTCCTCGCTGCCAGAGAAGAGGAAGTTCCCACATGGTGTGAAAGTGCTGTAGATGCGCTCTCTGTAGTTTATGGCTCCACTGTACTTCTTCACAGCCAGACTGAAAGGAGAAGATGAGTCACATGGTTTTATATAGTATCCTTTTTTCTCTCCTATTTGAGTTTTATTATGTGGAGCACCAAGAGCTGATTGCCATCTAGTTCTATTGTATTAAAGAGAAGGAACCCATCGCTAATGAGTTATCATGTACTCACAAAGGCTAAGATGCACCGATTCTCTCCAGTCATAACAAGTGACCGTGCCTTTTTTTCACACAGTGTAATTCAAATGGCCGTATAGCATAACATGAAGTCAGCAGCAAAAGTTACAGAAAGTTTCCTGTATTTACACATGGTGCTTCTTATTATATTTACATTCTCAAGTCCATCATCCTCAGGACGCTGCCCTTGGCATGGATGAGCAGGCACCGCCCATTCGGATGGAGCTGCAGCATGTTGATGGAGATACCTCTGAGGTCACTTTCCTCGATTTTCTGCAGAGAGAAAACATGCACAATTTCATATTTCTTCACGTTTCAAATTCTACTGTATGTGTATACATGCACGTCAAACATTCAAATTATTATCTCCTGTACCTTCTCTATGCACCAGCGCTGACATGGCTGATGCTGCCTGCCGTCATTAGTTTTAGTTTTCCACACAATGATGAGGCCTGTGTAGTCTGCAGAGAACATTCTTCTACCTAATTACACCAAAAGGAACATAAACTTCAATGAGCGACAAGTACAACACTCACAAGAAGTCAAGCCTAAGCCTAATAAACAGTGCACCACAGTTTGTTTAATCGTGGATGGTAACGCATAAATAATAAATATAATTCGTACCTTCAGAGTCAAAACAAATTGTGTTGATGAAACTGTTGTGACCCTCGAACTCCTGCAGCAGCTGGCCGTTCACATCATCGACATCAAGCCTCCACACTCGTATCACTGAGTCATAGCCCCCACTCACCACCAGGTTCTGGGCTGCGGGGTGGTACTGAGCACAGTACACAAAGGACGGATGAGGAAGCACCTTCTGGGCTGTTGTGAGAAGCCTCTCCACATTCCACTCTCTGAGGGAGGAGAGCAATAACAACTGAATAATGCAGACACTCCTTTGTGCGTCGAGGAATGTTCTTTAAATAATACTTTTGAGTCAGTGTGTCACCACTTAGCCCGAAACATGCTGTGTCACTGCTGACGTAAAGACACAGTGAGCCATTTACTACAAGGAGGACTTGCTCCCCCGAGAGGTGCTACAAAGAACAGCAATTCATTCACCAGCAGTGACAATAGACAATCGTACACTCGCTGCTTTTTTAAAAACATAACAAACAGAAACTTACCTGACAGTTCCATCAGAGGAGGCAGACAAAAGGCTCCGATCATCTCTGGACCAGCAGAGATCGTAGACTATTTTCAGATGGCCACGAAAGGCAGCCAGAGCTTTGCCAGAGGGAATCTCATACACTGAAACAATACGACAACAGATTATTTTTTGAGTAATTCATTTATATATTTTTTTGTATATGCTAGATGTCTCCTCCTGAGAGCCGTTCATGACTACAGCATATAAACAGCGAGTTAATGAGCTGTATATTTCTGCTGAGGTGTCAAGAGGCACATCAGCAGGGGCAGTTTTACACAGATGAGGTGTTGCTTACCTACAACAGGGAAAGTGTCTCTGTCAGCACACGCTGCAGCCAGTAATGTCCCAGCATGAGAGAAGAGCACTGTGAAGCAGCCCATCTGACCACCGCGGAATGACAGCATGAGCTTGTTTGGAATCTGACAGGCCTTTAACAGAAAGAGTCTGGTGATGCTCATGCAATCATGTTTCAGTCTGGGTCAAAAAAATACGGACATTTCATATTCATACCTTCCCCGACAATATTTCTTAAATGTGATTGAAGTACTTCTGCTTTGAGATGCTAACTAAGCTCCATGGATGCCAAATAAAGTGTATTTGTGTTTACCTGCCCCTAAGTATTTAATCAGAGTATAACTTTTTGGCATGTATAAGTGGTTCCACCCACAGTGAAGTGTCTAATCTTACAGTAACATGACAGAAGACGAAGAATAACTTTATTGAGGAAATACAATTTTTAAGATGGACCCACAATGTGTCCTAGAATGAATATCTGAATTTCTGGTTTGTTGGATTCCAGCTTCATTCATCTTGTTTGAGCAAATCGTGGTTTCCTTAATTTTTTAAAGATCTCCAGCCACCGCCACATTTCTGTCCCTCCCAGAAGCAGCGTCACCTATTGTTACCCCCACACGAGGCGTCTGTTATAATCAAATAAAAATTCTGAATTCCCCCAACCTGTCCAGGCAGCCTGCTCCATCTCAAGACTGGCGGCTTGCTGTCTAGCGGCTGTGACAGGCTTCTCTTGGTGACTTCATTCTGCAGTTCACTGTAGGAGGTGCTTCCCCTCTCCTCCTGTAAAGCCATCATGGACCGAATACTGGGGTCCACCTGCAGAACAAAAACCATTAGAGCTTCAACATATTACTGAATCTAGTGTGTGACACAGAAGTATCCATTACAAAGATAAATAAATCATTACAGCTTTAAAGCAGCAACTAACTCACATGCTCAGGGAGTTTAATTCCTTTCACCGTGACATAAAGGGTGGATGCGTATTTGTTTCGGGGGAACTTCCTCCACCACTCGACCACCTCAATTGTTTTAGGTTGTCTTTTTGCCCGAGGTGGAGGGCAGAAGAGCTGGAGGCGAACTTTCCTGTCGATATTCAGCACACTATTCGCGCCAACAACCTAAAAGATGCAGGAAATAAGTATTAAAAAGAGCAATTTAAACAAATTCAGACTTTCTTTCTGATTGACCAAACCAAATATAGTACCTTGAGAAATGCCCATGCAATCTTTCTAAATCCTCGCTCGTGCTTGTCAACATCAACTTTGGCTTTTGCTTCTTCCATGGTCATGAAGTCCAGGATCTTACAGAAACGTTTAAATAAACAGTTACTCCCAACTACATTAAAATTGGCCAAATGTGACTTAATGAAGTGTCTCTTACTTCAAAGAAGAGCAGAACTCTGGGGCTTTCATCGTTTTGCTCAACAAAATAACCAAAGCGTTCATTGAAGATGATCTGTTCCTGCCACTCGGGGATGATCGATTTGTTCTTCTTGAAGTCAAAAGGTTGAGTCATGATGGGAAGAATGTGGTCCACGTTCTCTTTCTCATAAAACGAGGAGACAGGCCGATGGCTATGAAAAACAAAGACAGACATTTCATTTCAAAGCAAAAGTATAAAAATACTGAAACTGAAGCCACACAGTTGGGAAGTTACTAGAATGTATTGTGTCCACTCAAAGGTTTTACCACCTTCTTCTGCCTTTGAAATCAGACGTTACAATAACTGTAGACCACTCCTTGATTTATCTAACATGAATAACTGTGGGCCAGATGTTACAATTAAGCATCAAAAGAGAGAATGTACCCAGAAATTGAAACACAACACTAATACGAATGTGTAAGCACAATATAAAAGTGTAATTAAAAAGTGAACTGCAGTAATGTAGGTGCCACTGTGCCCATTCTCACCAGTCTTCTTTCTTCACATACTGTCCAGTGATTTCATCCACAACATGGATCTTCACCATGGGGTGTGAGATGAGCAGGTTGTTCTTGAGGCGATCTGTTCTGTGGACGTACACTCCCAGCACGAGGCTGTCATCGAATGTTGGCTTCTGTGGAGCTTCTACATCAGTTTCACTCTTTTCTTCGACAACTGAAAAATGGGAAATTGAAATCATCATCATCATACATTATATTGACTTTGAAAGGGAACTTTGCTGACGACTAACATCCCGTTACCATGTTTCTTCTTCATCTTTTTCTTCTTTCCCTTGGATTCTGTTTCGTTTTCCACATCAGCATCCTGGTCAGCATCGTCATCATGATCCCTAGTGAACCAAAAAGTATAAAAATCTTCAAAATGCTGCTCAAAACTGTAGCCTGTAGCTTTATTACTCATTTAAAAATCATATTAGCAGAAATACACACCCAATTTCCGGCTCTGTGATTACAGATTTCAGCTTTTTCTTTTTCTTCTTCCCACCTTCATTATTTAGTGTAATTTTTTGGGAGACAACAGACTCTTCCTCAGACTTTGCCTTTGTCTTCTTTAAGGTCCTCTCCTCCTCCTGTGCGATCTGCTGCTGGTAATCATGCAGCAGCTTGTCCTCTGCGTCCTCCACTTGACGCTCTGCCTTGGCCTCTGTAGCTCCTTTGCCTTTACCAACACATTTCCAGACAAATGTTAAAGCTGAACAAAATACCCAGTACACTGTTTGCATGACAACTAGACTGACATACTGTAGGATGACAAGGGTGACAATGCAACAATAAATCCTTCTTACTTTTTCGCTTTGGTTCCTTTCCACCACCTACATCATCTGGCTGCAAAGCAATCTCAGACTTGGAAGTATCCACATCCTCCTGGATGTAACTCGAGATGTCCTCAGGTACAGGGGGAGAAGGAAGCTCCCTCTTACTCTTCTTCTTGCCTTTTGGAGTCCGAATCTCCTCTTGATTTTTACTGTTGTTGGCATTAACCTTTTCCACTGTTTCCCTCTCTCTTCGTTTATTTTTGGTGTAGCGAGGGCTGCCCTCTTCGGGGTTATATGTGTTCTGGAGGATGGTCTCGTCATCTTCCGTGTCCTTCTCAAGATTTTTCTTTAGATCCTGAAGCTAAAAGAAACAGGGGAAGAGGGAAGCAAAGAGATGTCAATATACAATATGTGTGGGTATTTCAACCTTAAACTGTACAGATCATTAAAGTTTGATATGATGTTTGCAGATATTAGAACACGTACTATTATCGTCTCCCGTGTTTCAGCCTTTTTCTTCTTCTTCACCTTTTTCTTCTCTGGCTCAGTGTATTTCTTGAACACTTCATTGAATCTTTCCCGGGTCTTTGCCCGGTCATCACTCTCACCTGTAAAAAGGTGAGACCGTCATTCATGGGCAAAACACAGAACATTTCATACGATCACTCAGAAGGGTCAATGATCAGCCGATCCGTGCTGCTGTGGTGAAGGGTAAATTTGCTTACATAATGCACTCCAGTACAATCCTGAGGTAGTTGTATTTCCATTTGATTTCTACTCCACCACATTTATTTACATACATACAAAACATGATCGACAAAGTAAAAGGTGTCTTTTTGCAGATTAAACCACCAAACAGCACATACAATACTGCTTATACTTACTTACTTACCATAATAATAATAATTCACTAATATGACATATTGTATGATAATATAAAACTCTGAAAAAGTATTCTGTATTGTAAGAACTATCACTTTTGATACTTAGAGTATTAACTAAGTAGTAACTTTTTATACTCCTGTACAGTTTTGTTATTGTAGGACTTTTACTTGCAATGTGTTATTACTAGCTACTTTCAGACACTCACCTGCTTGCATTGTCAGGCACCGTAATGTCTTTTAGTGCAAGAGGAGAGTAATCCAGGGAAGAAGGCTTTCATTCTGAAAATACCAAACATTGTTAAGGTTAACGTTGCACCATAAAATATCTACTACTGGCTCACACTTTGCTTTATTTTACCGTCAACAGTTGGTTTAGCAAACCACTATGTGTTTCATATGAATTAAGAAATTGAGATTAAAACACTGGAACAAAACTGCGTCGTATACGAGTGGATATCTGTTCAGCTGAGGCTAACACAATCGGAAAAGCAAACCTTTGTGAGAAGCTAGGCTGATAAGAGTTAGCTACGTTAGCTTGCTAGCGTTAGCTAACCTAAGCGGCATTGTTTACTTGGTCCAGACAGACTTAGCTTCTTCAACAAACAGTCTGAGCTTCGATATAAAGCAAATCCTACATACATGTGTCTATAAAGCCAGGTAGGGGTACGCTAAGGGTAAGCTAACTGCGTGTATTTCGCTGCAGTGATTATCCTCCAACTACACCAACGACGCTGAAACGGTTTCCAAGTCAACCACAACAAGCTCTAGCATGAGGGCGGGTCTTGTGACATTAAGCGACTCCTCATTGGTTGATGTGTACTTAAAATAACATTTTTAACCAATCATCAGCCGTTGTGTCGCCAATGGCGTGACGAAACTAATGATACCTTCATGTACTCCCCGGAATCTTTAGGTTTCATGTAGTTTGATGAAAGTCCATGTAGTTTTTTTTTTGTATTAATATTTTGGTTTATTTTTTATGATTATGAACTTCTCTTGTCCCCTGAAGGATTAGAAGAGTATGGTTAAGTTCAAGTAGTAGTGGACAAACAGTCAGTTTCCTCTTTTTCTCTCTTTACTACTGCCAGTCCAGATATATCATTCATATTTTGTCCATCACAATATATGCCACTCGGTCTTAAGCTTCTTAAGTTGTTGAATCTCTTGCCAGAAGAAAGAAGGAGTTAATTTGTTTGTAGGGTGGAGGTAGATCACACACTTGGGAGAGAAAGAAGGGGAAACTGCTAATTGTTGGCATTTAGTTGTATATATGTGCTGTACGTGCATGCATGCATACACACTCTTTCCGTCAACATGACTGGGGAGTGATGGACTGTAGGGGGACCTCTTGCACCACTTTTACTCCCATTTAAAGACTTGCATACAGAAGCCCAGCGGTTCACATCATACAATCCAGTGTCACTCCCACCTGCAGCTCTTTATATCCTTGTATCTGTTAGAGACTCTGGCAGTTTATTTAAACACAACATGGATATTCTCATCATTCATAACGGCCTCCTCAGATTATCAATCATTGTGCTGTGGACTACAGGTAATTTACAATTAAACCAACTGTGGAAAGTTTAAATAAACTGATTTTTGATCATGTTTTTCACTTGTTAAATGGACGTTATGTCAGAAAATAACATCCAAAAGTTGGTTGATTATAAAGATTTGTTTGTTTAATCCTTCATTGTTAATCACACAGGTCTAATATATGGGAATGATGTCAACCAGACTGACATGCTGTGGAAAGACGAGGGTGACAGTGCAGAAATTAAATGCAGCCACACGAAGGGTAACAGCTATTACCAGATGTACTGGTACAGACAGCTGCCAGGAGAAACAATGAAACAAATAGTGTTGGCCGTGGCAAACTCCAATCCTGTCTTTGAACCCAACTTCAACGAGGAGAAATTCTCAGTCACCAAACCTGACGCTGACAGAGGGACATTCACAGTGAAGAATCTGGAGCCAGGAGATAAAGGCTTGTATTTCTGTGCTGTGAGTAAACACAGTGATACAGACACATGAGAACGCTGAACAAAAACCTCAGTGCACTGTTGGCATGACTGTTACAGTTATCTCATGCACTGTAGGGGGACCTCGAGGACCACAAATGTACCAAGTTACTGTGATCAAACGGCTCGTATCATACTATATGACACTCCCACCTGCAACTCTTTGTCTCTGTAACTTCACTGGCAGTTACGTGTTTGACTCTGACTTTCTGAACATGGACATCACAAAACATGGTCTCTTCAGCTTGTTGTTATTTCTGCTCTGGATAAATGGTGACGTACAAAAAGATCAGTACACCGCATTATTGATTTGAATGTTGCTTATATATCTAATAAGCAAAGACTACAAAAACAGTAAATGTTCTGCTGTGTGCAAATTAAAATGTTCACCTCAGGTAATGTTAACTGTTTTTCACACAGGTCTGACTGATGGAAGTGAAGTTCACCAGACTGACATACTGTGGAAAGACAAGGGTGACAATGCAACAATGAACTGCAAACACACCAAGACTGTGGCCTATACCCAGATGTACTGGTACAGACAGCTTCCAGGAGAAACAATGAAACTTATAGTGTACACAACAACCAGCAAAAATGACTTTGGAAATTTCAGCGAGGAGAAATTCTCAGCCACCAAACCTGACACTTATACTGGGACATTCACAGTGAAGAATCTGGAGCCAGGAGATAAAGGCTTGTACTTCTGTGCTGTGAGTGAACACAGTGATACAGACACATGAGAGCGCTGAACAAAAACCTCAGTGCTCAGGAGTTTCTCTAAATCAAATACTGCACAAGCTTGAGAAAGATATGTAACTCAGGAGGAGACCAGTGCACAGAATAATTAGACCCTCCCACAAACTGCAGCAGAGTAGACAGATCACTCACTTGGGAGAGAAAGAAGGGGAAACTGCTAATTGTTGGCATTTAGTTGTATATATGTGCTGTACGTGCATGCATGCATACACACTCTTTCCATCAACATGACTGGGGAGTGATGGACTGTAGGGGGACCTCTTGCACCACTTTTACTCCCATTTAAAGACTAGCACACAGAAGCCCAGCGGTTCACATCATACAATCCAGTGTCACTCCCACCTGCAGCTCTTTATATCCTTGTATCTGTTAGAGACTCTGGCAGTTTATTTAAACACAACATGGATATTACCATCATTCATAACGGCCTCCTCAGATTATCAATCATTGTGCTGTGGACTACAGGTAATTTACAATACAATCAACTGTGGAAAGTTTAAAAAAACTGATTTTTGATCATGTTTTTCACTTGTTAAATGGACGTTATGTCAGAAAATAACATCCAAAAGTTGGTTGATTATAAAGCTTTGTTTGTTTAATCCTTCATTGTTAATCACACAGGTCTAATATATGGGAATGATGTCAACCAGACTGACATGCTGTGGAAAGACGAGGGTGACAGTGCAGAAATTAAATGCAGCCACACGAAGGGTGGTCAATATTACCAGATGTACTGGTACAGACAGCTGCCAGGAGAAACAATGAAACAAATAGTGTTGACCGTGGCAAACACCAATCCTGTCTTCGAACCCAACTTCAGTGGGGAGAAATTCTCAGTCACCAAACCTGACGCTGACAGAGGGACATTCACAGTGAAGAATCTGGTACCAGGAGATAAAGGCTTGTATTTCTGTGCTGTGAGTCAACACAGTGATACAGACACATGAGAACGCTGAACAAAAACCTCAGTGCACTGTTGGCATGACTGTTACAGTTATCTCATGCACTGTAGGGGGACCTCGAGGACCACAAATGTACCAAGTTACTGTGATCAAACGGCTCGTATCATACTATATGACACTCCCACCTGCAGCTCTTTGTCTCTGTAACTTCACTGGCAGTTATGTGTTCGACTATGACTTTCTGAACATGGACATCACAAAACATGGTCTCTCCAGCGTGCTACTACTTCTGCTCTCAATGAAAGGTGAAGTACAAATGCACCAGTACACTGGCGTATTGACTTAAATTTTCAAGGGATAATAAGCAAAAAGTCAAAAAACAATAAATGTTCTTCTGTATGCAAATTGAAATGTTCACCTCAGGTATTGTTAACTGTTTTTCACACAGGTCTGACTGATGGAAGTGAAGTTCACCAGGCTGACATACTGTGGAAAGACAAGGGTGACAGTGCAGAAATAAGCTGCAGCCACACGAAGGGTGCTGGCTATTTCCAAATGTACTGGTACAGACAGCTTCCAGGAGAAACAATGAAACAAATAGTGTTCACTACGGAAAACACCCAACCTAGCTTTGAACCCAACTTCAGCGAGGAGAAATTCTCAGTCACCAAACCTGACGCTGACAGTGGGACATTCACAGTGAAGAATCTGGTACCAGGAGATAAAGGCTTGTATTTCTGTGCTGTGAGTCAACACAGTGATACAGACACATGAGAAGACTGAACAAAAACCTCAGTGCACTGTTGGCATGACTGTTACAGTTATCTCATGCACTGTAGGGGGACCTCGAGGACCACAAATGTACCCAGTTACTGTGATCAAACGGCTCGTATCATACTATATGACACTCCCACCTGCAGCTCTTTGTCTCTGTAACTTCACTGGCAGTTATGTGTTCGACTCTGACTTTCTGAACATGGACATCACAAAACATGGTCTCTTCAGCTTGTTGTTATTTCTGCTCTGGATAAATGGTGACGTACAAAAAGATCAATACACTGCATTATTGACTTGAATGTTGCTCAGAGATCTAACAAGCAAAGACTACAAAACAGTAAAGGTTCTGTGTGCAAATTAAAATGTTCACCTCAGGTATTGTTAACTGTTTTTCACACAGGTCTGACTGATGGAAATTATGTCAAACAGGCTGACATACTGTGGAAAGACAAGGGTAGCAGTGCAATGATAAACTGCAGTCACACCAAGACTGCAGGCTATACCCAGATGTACTGGTACAGACAGCTTCCAGGAGAAACAATGAAACTTATAGTGTACACAACACTTGGCAAAGATAATCATGACTTTGGAAATTTCAGTGAAGAGAAATTCTCAGCCACCAAACCTGACTCTTACACCGGGACATTCACAGTGAAGAATCTGGTACCAGAAGATAAAGGCTTGTACTTCTGTGCTGTGAGTGAACACAGTGATACAGACACATGAGAACGCTGAACAAAAACCTCAGTGCTCAGGAGTTTCTATAAATGTTGTGACAACACAGTCATTAAAACACATACACGTTATGTAAAATCCAGTTTTTAAGACCTTTTAAAGCGTCATAATAAAGGTTGTCAAAAGTATTGACCATTGATTTAATGACAGTTAATTATTCAAGACAAATAGGCATGATGGGCCCCAACCTGTAAGTTAAATTTGAAATTGTGATTAGCATTTTTCTCCTTTTTTTTGATGATTAAAACCTAAACGATTAACCGTGAAAATAAATGGCTTAAGTGATAATGAATTAAATATTCGAAAAGCTCGAGAAAGATATGCAACTCAGAAGGAGACCAGTGCACAGAATAATTTGAAACTCCCACAAACGCAGCACTGAACTAATTATAAGACAAAGTTTTTGTACATTTTATCTGCAAAATGGAAAAACTACTTTTAGACTCTATTAGTGAGTACAGTATTTTTCACATCAGCAGGGGGAAACAAAACTCAACAAATGAAATGAGCATGACAACCTTCACATCCATTGACTACAATATCAAGATAACACTCCTCCCGCCCTGCTGATGAAGCTGAAGTAATGATGTAGACCCCTCTCTGACACCTCCCTGTTCATTGTACTCTAACAGTGATGCAACGTAGGTGCAGGGAAGAAAATCTGCATGCTGTTAACATGATCTTCACTGTCTTTATATTTAGTTTTCTTCATCTTCCAGGAGGTAAAGGTGAGAACACATAATATTCCAGAAAGAGTAGGACGTTGAACAGTTCATGATTTCTGTATTTCAAATCCCGTCTGCTTCTTCCACAGGTGCCTCCAACAGCAAAAGTGTCACCCAAAATCCACCTTTCATCATAAAGAGACCTGGTGAATCTGTCGTCGGTGGGATCAGCTGTTCACACAAAATACAAAATTATGACGTTATTCTCTGGTACAAACAAGATGAACACAAAGCTCTAAAGCTGCTGGGATTCGTGAATGTGAACTCCCCGTACCCCGAGAACGACGTGAAGGGAAAAATCAGCTTCAATGGAGACGGCCGTGAACAATCCAACTTCTCCATTTCTGATCTGGCATTAACTGACAGTGGGGTGTATTTCTGTGCTGCCAGTAGGCACAGTGCTGCAGATCCCCCTCATGCCAATACAAAAACTCTCCTATATGTTCAGGCTCTTGAGCACCTGCAGCCAGACTTCATCTAAAGCAGCCTTTGAAGACTGTTTTGACTCCGGTTTGACCTCATCTGACACGGCACTCTCTGTGACACTGTATGAAATAAAGCTTGTTTAAGCAGTTTACTGCAATCTGATGTGGTTGTGACGTTTTCTCATAAACAGCAGGATTTCCGTTCTGAAAAGTAAAGCCAGTGCCGAAGCGCTTTAAACCTGCGTTCTTTCTAATGGCCAGCTGTATGTAAGCTTATGAGAAAATGACCCTACTTCTCACTTGATTTATTACCTCAGTAAACAGTTTTCTTTTGAGTTTATGGTCTTAATCTCTAGTTTCAAGTCTTCAACGAAGCATGATGTTCATTTACTAAATAATGGTCCAATTTAGAGTAAAATAGACGATAAAGCAAGTCTGTTTTTGAGATCTGCACATCGAAAAATGTCATTGCTACTGATCTTAAAGCACAGATAATCTACAGGGTAGTGATGAGCTGTAGGGGGACCTCCAACACCGCTTATATTTGTACATAGCAGTTTGCAAGATCACATCACATAATGCAGTGACACTCCCACCTGCAGCTCTTCATGTCGTTGTAGCTTTACGAGACTCTGACAGTTTCTGATTGAGAGAACATGGACGTTCTCATCATTACACGAGGCCTCTTCAGATTATCAGTCGTTTTGCTGTGGATTACAGGTAATTACAATAAAATCAACTGTGGATCATTAAAATGAATTATGTTTATATTTCAGGTTGGGTTCAGGTTGTTCTGTGGTGACCTTTACTGCTTTACACACAGGTCTAACTGATGGAAACTTTGTGACCCAGACTGACATGCTGTGGAAAGACGAGGGTGACAGTGCAGAAATGAAATGCAGCCAGACGAAGGGTACCAGCTATTACCAGATGTACTGGTACAGACAGCTGCCTGGAGAAACAATGAAACTAATAGTGTTCACAACAACTGCCAGAAAAAATCACGACTTCGGAAATTTCAGCGAGGAGAAATTCTCAGCCACCAAACCTGACGCTAATACTGGGACATTCACAGTGAAGAATCTGGAGCCAGGAGATAAAGGCTTGTATTTCTGTGCTGTGAGTAAACACAGTGATACAGATGCACTCAATAGCTGTACAAAAACTGTTACCTCAGATACTCCGGGTTACACTTCGATTCATCATGTGGGTTTTCATACAGCAGCTGACAGAATCAGAGAACGGCACAGAAGATACCGACACTCCCACCTGCATCTCTTTACATCTCTGCAACTACACTGACAGCTGAGACTCTCACCTTCAGAACATGGACGTGCTCAAACATGACCTCCTCATGTTTTTTTTATGGCTGTTTTGGATAAAAGGTAAAGTAGAGGAAAATATTACTTCATCACAATCTATAATTATTTCAGGAAAGACAGAACACAACGTGTTCAGCTCTATAAAAGTCTGCGTATGTCTCATGTATACAGGTTTGACTGATGGGAGTGATGTCACCCAGACCTCCATACTGTGGAAAAACAAAGGTGACAATGCAACAATACACTGCAGCCACACAAAGGGCGAGCTTCACTACGAGATGTACTGGTACAGACAGCTGCCAGGGGAAACAATGAAACTAGTGGTGTTCACAATACTCGGGACCGAAGATCACAACTTTGGAGATTTCAGCAAAGAGAAATTCTCGGCCACCAAAGCTGACGCTCACAGTGGGACGTTCACAGTCAAGAACCTGGTGCCAGAAGACAAAGGCTTGTATTTCTGTTCGGTGCGTCAGGGACCACAGAGGAACAGTTAACTTTAAACACTGCTCCAAAACCTCCGTGCTAGAGCCTGTATTTATACTGTATTACAAGACTAACAGTTACTGATTTATATGCCAACATCTTATGATTGTTTAAAAACTAAAAATGTAATGGTTGATATCTTTTGTAAGCATCATTTAACATTTAAATTTATGATATTTAGCTTCTTCTGACTAAAACATATGGACCATTATAACTGAAAAACCATTATAACTGATGAAAAAGAGGCATGTATGGATCTATGTCAATGTAACATTAATAGGGCCTCAAGTACGGTTATTTTCTATGTCAGTTAATCTACTTATATTCTCGATTAGTCGACTAACGTACAAACAAATGTCAAAAAATGAAAAAATGTCCATCACAGTTTCTCTGAGCGAAAGACATTCCTATTTAAAACAAAGAACAACAGATATGTTCGGTATTCATGCTTGAAAAATTACTCAAACAATTAATTAATTATCAAAATAGCTGCAGATGAACTTTCTGTCGATCGACTAGGCTTCATTAAAACCAAATTGGACGTTGCAGTGATTAGCATGGGGCTGTGCAGAGGCATTTTCTTCATCAAGGACTCAGGTCAACGACTTAAAGATGGCTCTGCTTTAAAAAGCGCAATGTGAATAAAGAGTATTGCTTAATTTGTTAATTCATTAAGTTCCTAAATGTGTCTGTGGCATATACAGAAAATACAGCCATTGTTTAATCATCAATTACATTGCTAATGTCTGTGAAACACTGAAGATGACTCTGATTATCTGCTCAGCAGGAGAGAGCTACTGTTTTAGATACATAATATATATAGAGAAATTATTTATAGGTCCAACTTCACATAACCTTCACTTACTGTCTCCTGCAGGGGGAGACAAACCTCAGCAAATGAAACAGTTAAATCCTTCCACTTCCTTGGATTACAAAGCTTATAAAGCTGTGATGAAGATAACTGACACCTCCCCTGTTTGTTGTGTTGTAACAGTGATGTGCTCTGGAGCTGCAAGGAGCTGGAAGGAAAGCTGAGAGAGTTTCACATTTAAACTTCTTTACAACGATGCTTCTGGTCTTCATATTCTGTTGCCTTCATCTGCCGGGGAATAAGGGTGAGTATTTATAACAGAGTAAAACAATGTGCAGCCCAATTTTCTTTTTTTTTTGTATTTAAAAAAGCATCTGTTCTTTTCCACAGGTGCCTCCGACACCAAAAGTGTCCTCCAAACACCTCCTTTCATCATTAGATCAGACGGTGAATCTGTTGTCAGTGGGATCAGATGTTCACACAAGATACAGAATTATGATCGTATTCTCTGGTACAAACAAGACGAACATAAAACTCTGAAGCTCCTGGGAATACTGAATGTAGATTTTGTAAATATCGAGGATGACGTGATAGGAAAAATCTACTTCAACGGACATGGCAGTGAAACATCGAGCCTCACTATTTCTGTTCTGGCGTTAAACGACAGTGGTGTGTATTTCTGTGCTGCCAGTAGACACAGTGCTGCAGATTCCCCTCATGTCAGTACAAAAACCCTCCTTTATCTATGTAGCTCTTCTTCTGACTAACAGAATAAATAAAGCATCTAACCTTCACTTTCTGTCTCCTGCAGGGGGAGACAAACCTCAGCAAATGAAACAGTAAAATCCTTCCACTTTGGATTACAAAGCTTATAAAGCTGTGATGAAGATAACTGACACCTCCCCTGTTTGTTGTGTTGTAACAGTGATGTGCTCTGGAGCTGCAAGGAGCTGGAAGGAAAGCTGAGAGAGTTTCACATTTAAACTTCTTTACAATGATGCTTCTGGTCTTCATATTCTGCTGCCTTCATCTGCCGGGGAATAAGGGTGAGTATTTATAACAGAGTAAAACAATGTGCAGCTCATTTTTTATTTTTTTGTGTTTGAAAAAGCATCTGTTCTTTTCCACAGGTGCCTCCGACACCAAAAGTGTCCTCCAAACACCTCCTTTCATCATTAAAACAGACGGCGAATCTGTTGTCGGTGGGATCAAATGTTCACACAAAATACAGAATTATGATCGTATTCTCTGGTACAAACAAGACGAACATAAAACTCTGAAGCTCCTGGGATTACTGAACGTACATTTTGTAAACATCGAGGATGATGTGAAAGGAAAAATCAACTTTGACGGACATGGCAGTGAAAAATCAAGCCTTTCCATTTCTGATCTGGCGTTAAACGACAGTGGTGTGTATTTCTGTGCTGCCAGTAGACACAGTGCTGCAGATTCCCCTCATGTCAGTACAAAAACCCTCCTTTATCTGTCAGCCATACAAACAAGACGTTTAGACTCATGAGCACCTGCAGCTTTGAAGATTTTATCAACCGTTTCAACTCGGTTTTGACCCCGTCTGAGGTCGAGCTGTAGGCCCACAGTTCAACAACACATAGTGTCTGTAATACTTGGATGTGCAGAGTGAAATATTTGGGATTAATGGTCTAATCTAAAGCTCCTGTGCTTGCAGTGTAAACACCAACACTCTCCTGGTGCTCCTGACTGCTAGCTGCGCCGCTAACTGAGCTAACTAGCTAATGGCAGCCACAGCTGACAGCAGCTATTCCTCCAGTAATAAGCTGCCTCGTATTTGTTTTTGAGTATGAATTCAACAGGTAGCTAATTTTCACATTTTGCGCCTTTAATTGCTAACTTTTTTGATAATCAGTTAACCATTTTGAGTAATTTTTCAAGATAAAAAGTCAAAATTCTCAGATTCCAGCTTCTTGGATGTGAATATTTTCTGGTTTCTTTGCTCCTCTGTGAACAAACAAATGTAATATCTTTGATTTGGGATGAAACAGGACATTTGAGGCCGTCATCTTTGGCTTTGGGAAACACTGATCGATATTTTTCACCACTTTTTAGTATTTTATAGACCAAACAATTAACTAATTAAATCGAGAAAACAATTGACAAATTGATCAACAATTACTTTTTCATTAGTTGCACCTCTAGTACAGATTTAAATTGTGCATCACATCATAAAATCTGTCGACCTCGTCCATGTCAGTGTTACTGATCTGAATAAATGTGACGTGATAAAGGTGACGTTCATGACAGTAATGAAATGTAGGCGGGCCTACAGAACCGCTCATACACCCATTTACAGTTAGACCAACAATCTATATGCAGTTACACACCTGCGACTCTGGCATAACATGGATGTTATCATCAAACAAGACCTCCTCATACTGTCAGTCTTTTTGCTGTGGACTACAGGTAATTTACAATAAAATTAAATGTTATACTTCTGCATTATTGTTTCATGTTTTTACTCTCATTTTAATTGATTGAATGGTTTCAGATTAATCCAACATTTACTGTTATACACACAGGTCTGACTGATGGAAGTAATGTCACCCAGACACCCATATTGTGGAAAAACGAGGGTGAAAATGCAACAATAAACTGCAGACACACAATGGATCAAAACCATTACTATATGTACTGGTACAGACAGCTGCCAGGAGAAACAATTACACTAATAGTGTTCACATCACTTGGCTCAAATAATGACTTTGGAGATTTCAGCAAGGAGAAATTCTCAGTCACCAAACCTGACGCTAACAGAGGGACATTCACAGTGAAGAATCTGGAGCCAGGAGATAAAGGCTTGTATTTCTGTGCTGCAAGTGAACACAGTGGTGCAGACACATGAGAGCGCTGAACAAAAACCTCAGTGCTCCGAAACTCTATCTGTACAGTAGGGGGACCTCAAGGACCACAAGTACTCCCACTTACACTGTGATTCACTGACTGAATAAACACATTTTCTCTCTCATCTCTCACATGTGGTTATCAGACAAAGACAAAGACATGTACATAATGGAGGCAGGATATTTTACAGCTTAACAATAAACATTATCATCCAAAATGATATCAGTGCACTGAAACAACAAACTTTACTTGGACAATTAAAATAATAAATAAACAAACCACATTTTTCTTATTAAGTGCCAATACAGATATTTCAACGATGGGCCAGAATTGGCCAATAATTGATGCGTCTGTCGGGCTCAATTATGAACAATCAAATGTCGTTTGCCTTAATGGTAATACTAATGGTCAGGACAAAAACTTCTTCGCAAAAACAAACATGACAATAAAATGCATGCTTCCTCTAGAATCCAGTCGCCATGTCAGCTAAGTATGTTTCTGCAAAACCAAAGATAAATTCAAACTTAGCGTTTCTTTATGTTGCAACTTAACGCTTGTTCAGGTTAAATTTTCTATTTCTCACACTGTGCTTATGCTCTGCTTAGGTTTAGGCACAAAAAACACTCTGTTATGGTTAGGAAAACATTATGGTTTGGCTTAAAATTCTTGTTTTGGTCGCCACAAAAAGACTTGAAATGTCAACTGGTCTCCACTGGGCTTTAGTTAAGGTTTGAGGGTTCATGTCAGGTCTTTGTTATTTTGTTTCTGAACGTAAGGTGGCAGTACAGTACGTCTGTGGTGTGTAGTGACAGTTCATGAGGAGGAGAATTCATTAAGAAACCCCCCAACTAAAAAAAAAATGGTTCCTGATGGGAGGGTTACCAGCAGTAGGAGTGTGAATAGAAGAGCTCCACATACAGAGATGAATACACAGAACCAAAAACACAGATGTTCTTGGATGTAGTCATGAAACACATGATGATCACTGTCCTCTGTATGGCCCTTATCCAAAGAGAACATTGGATAATACCATTTTAACCAATTACAGACCCATCTCAAATCTTCCCTTTATAGCCAAGATCGTTGAGAAAGTGGTTTTTAATCAACTCAGCAACTTCTTGAACTCCAGTGGACTCTTCGACAAATTTCAATCAGGCTTCCGACCTCACCACAGTACAGAAACAGCTCTTATTAGAGTGTTAAATTACATAAGGCTGAACACTGACTCAGGCAAGGTGTCAGTTCTGGTCATGTTGGATCTCAGTGCTGCGTTTGACACTGTGGATCACAGTATACTGCTGGACAGGTTGGAAACCTGGGCAGGACTCAGCGGGACAGTCCTAAAATGGTTCAGGTCCTACTTAGAGGAACGGAGTTATTTTGTGACCATTGGTAGTTACCAATCCGATCGAGTGGCTATGACGTGTGGAGTTCCTCAGGGGTCAGTCCTTGGACCCCTTCTGTTTAACCTGTATATGCTGCCTTTGGGTCAAATTCTACAGAACTCAAATGTCAACTATCATAGTTATGCAGATGACACACAGATATATCTTGCACTGTCTCCAGATGACTGCAGTCCAATAGAGTCATTATGTCACTGTTTAGAGCAAGTCAAAAATTGGATGAGCCAAAATTTCCTTCAGTTAAATCAAGAAAAAACTGAGATCATTGTTTTTGGAAATAAAGAGAAGAGGGTTGCTGTCAGTAAACATCTTGAGTCACTGTCTCTAGAAACTAAAGACCAAGTCCGAAACCTTGGCGTGCTGATAGACTCAGATCTGACCTTCAACAGCCATATCAAATCAGTCACCAAATCAGCCTTTTATCAACTTAAGAACATATCCAGAATTAAGGGTTTTATGTCCCATACTGATCAGGAGAAGCTGATTCATGCTTTTATCTCCAGTAGACTAGACTACTGTAACGGTCTTCTGACTGGTCTCCCCCAAAAAAGCATCAAACAGCTGCAGCTCATTCAGAACGCTGCAGCTCGAGTTTTAACCAGAACAAAGAGATCAGATCACATCACCCCGGTTCTTAAGACCTTACACTGGCTCCCAGTCAGCTACAGAATAGATTTTAAAGTTCTGCTACTGGTTTACAAATCACTGAATGGTTTAGGTCCAGAATACATGAATGACATGTTAGTAGAGTACAAACCCAGTAGAGCTCTGAGATCTACTGACTCAGGTCAGATAGTGGAGCTCAGAGTTCAGACCAGACATGGTGAAGCAGCATTTAGCTGCTATGCTGCACACAAGTGGAACAAACTACCAGCAGAACTGAGATCAGCCCCAACTGTAAGCACTTTTAAATCCAGGTTAAAAACATTTCTCTTTTCACGTGCTTATAGCTGAGAACTTAAAACTTTATCTATTTTCTTTTATTTTACTTTTATTTGCTCTTGCTTTTAACTCTGTTTTCAGTGTTTTGTTTGTTTGTTTTTTTTTTCTGTCTTATGCTTCCTTTTTTATGTAAAGCACATTGAGTTGCTGTGACTTTGGTTTTCTATTATTGTGAATAGTAATTTTTGCTGGATTTCTATTGATCATTGTGATAGTTGGGCGACTCGGACCAATTCAGGGCAGAGTAATACCGGGTTCTGGGAACGTCGGAGCTAATAGGAAAAAAAGGTGTTTTTTCCTATTAAGCTGTTTTACCGCTGGATTGGGGGCCAACTCAGGGCCGAGTGGAACCAAGTGGAGACAAGGGGTCTCTTAAGGTTATTACCGCTGGTTGGCTGCTTTTTCAGAATTTGTAGCGTAAACAAACTGAATTCGCGGTGACGACCGGGTCTTAAGGATAATTATAAAGTGCACTGGAATGAGTGACAAGTAGAACAATGGGAGGTAAATCCAGCAGGAAACCTATTCTATTTTAGCATACTTTCCTATTTCTTAACTTGTTTTAATGTTTTGTTTTAATGTTTTTTATTTCTTAACTTGTTTTAATGTTTTGTTTTAATGTTTTTTTAAATGCTTTTACTGTAATTGTATGCACCTGTAAAGCACTTTGAGTTGCCTTGTGTCTGAATTGTGCTATACAAATAAACTTGCCTTGCCTTGCCTGCCTAATGTCATGCTGGTTTCAGGTAACGAAAGTTTTCACAATTATTGTCAGACTGCTGATGAGGACTGGCCCTCGTACCTCACGACTGTATATTGTGCGTTTTTGATGATTTTCCAACAGGTTCCTCTCTCAGCGACCAAGTCCACCAGACTCCACCTGATATATACATCAACAAACGAGGAGAAACAACCACAATAAAGTGTTCACACAGTATTGACAGCTACGATCGAATCCTCTGGTACAAGCAAACGGACGATGGACAACTGCTGTTTCTGGGATACATGTTAGCAAACTTTCCGAACCCGGAGCCTGGACTTGGTGTGAAGATAGAAGGAAGTGCAAACAAAGGCCAGACCTGCACATTAACGACTGAGAAACTGAACAGCAGTGCAGTTTACTATTGTGCTGCTAGATTACACAGTGCTACATATCACTGCTCCTTAATACAAAAACCTCCTCATCACAAATGTTTTCATCTCCATAGAACAGCACACAGCGGCTCACACCTGTGTTCCTTCATCAGGATATCATGAGTCAGATCTTTGGTCTCAACCAGGAGCGCGTCAGAGATGGTTAATGGCACCACCCACCTCATGACTTGGGAGGGTTTATTAAAAACAAAAAGGAAATACTCAGTATGTCTGTTTCATTCATTGCAACGACAAACTGCTGGTGATGATCTTAATTTGACTGAGTGAGAAACAAACAAAATGATAATTCATTCAGTCATTTGCATTTGCATGGCTTTAAACTCTATTCTGGTGTCAGGTAATGTCTTCAAAGCTGTTTTTAAGCCTGTGTATAGCCAGTCTCATGCATGTATACTGCTGCTATTTCAGCTGTTTTTTGCTAATTGTATATTGTGTAAGCTTTGGCCTTTTTAATATACTGTACACACATCCTCCTTTCCATATACTATTGTACGGTATTGTTCTGAACATTCAATATTATCATTATCATACATTATTTGTTCAGTTTTCTGTTGTCCTCGTCACCTGCTATAAGTCTGTTTCTGTGTAGTATAGTGAGAAAAAGCGTGAACCACCGACTCTGATTCTCTTGTATTTTAATGTCATTACGTTTTTTCAATTAACCAGCGTCTATTTTTCAACAGGTTCCTCCCAAGTCCACCAGATTCCAGCTGAAATGTACCAAAATGTTCGAGAAGAAGCCAAAGTGACATGTTCACACAATATTCAAAACTATGATCGATTCTTCTGGTACAAGCAAGCAGACAAACAACTTCAGTTCCTGGGATACATGCATTATAGCAAGGCATATCCAGAGGATGGAGCGGGTGTGAAGATGGACGGGGGTGCAGACAAAGGTCAAAACTGCACACTGACAGTTGAAGAACTCAAACTGAACAGCAGTGCAGTTTACTTCTGTGCTGCTAGTTACCACAGTGCTACACATCACTGATCCCCAGTACAAAAACCTCCTCTTCACATTGTTATCTCTTTACAGCTCACAGCCTCTTGCACCTGTACCTAGAATATCTTTAATCCGGCCTTTATACTGAACCAGAGCTCTGTAGTGGTAGTTGCAATGATGGATATAATGTTAAAGCAACGACAATTTCATCTTAAACTGTCCCTACAGTTCATGTGTAGCATTTCTGAGGATGTGCACAACCACAACTCCAAACGGACACAAGATAAACGAGGCAGCCATCATGCACGCACAAACACGTTCTTAAAAGCAAGCATACCTCTAACCTTAAGGGCAACTTGACTTTTTTTGGGGGGTGTAGGGTGCTAGCTCGGAGGTTGTTGTTGTTTCCTGTAGCAACAGAGATTTTGAAAAGACTATGACGTTAAGAGGAGGAGGAAACACTATGGCACCACCTACCTAATTATAGTAGGCTATAGGAGGGTTAACTCAAAGAGGAGGTTGGAAAAGATTTATACAACTGCTGATACACTGAAGAAACAGCAGCAACAAGATTATGATCTTATATTCAATAAAACCAAACACTCACCAGAACACAACATGATCATCTTATTCCTCTGCATCGCTTTTAACACAATTCTGGTCTCAGGTAACGTACAGCCTGGTTCCTACACTGCTGACATCTCAGCTGGTTTAATAGATTTCTTTAAATGTTTTTATGTTGTATTTTGTCTGATTGCTTTGCTGATCTTTTCAACAGGTTCCTCTCTCAGCGACCAAGTCCAGCAGACTCCACCTGACCTGTTCAGCAAACAAGGAGAAAGAGCCAAAATCAGCTGTTCGCACAGGATTAACTCTAAACAAATCCTCTGGTACAAGCAGACAAACAGAGAACTACATTTGTTGGGAAACATGTTAGTACGTCTTCCGACCACAGAGAAAGGACTGGATATAAAGTTGGAAGGAAGTGCAGACAAAGGCCAGAACTGCACATTAACAACTGAGAGACTGGAGCTGAACAGCAGTGCAGTTTACTTCTGTGCTGCTAGTTACCACAGTGTTACACTTCACTGATCCTCAGTACAAAAACCTCCCCGTCACATTGTTATCTCTTTACATCTCACAGCCTCTTGCACCTGTACCGAGAATATCTTCAATCTGGCCTTTAGAGTGAGCCAGAGCTCTGTAGTGGTAGTTGCAATGATAAGCAACAACAATTTCATCTTAAATTCCTTCACTGTCCCTACACGCAGATGGCAGAAAGGGAGGAGAATGCTGCCTGAGATAGGCACTGAATGGCTGAGTTATACCATCAGTCTACATCCACTGAGTCAGACTATGATGTTAAGAGGAGGAGGAAACACTATGGCACCACCTACCTAATTATAGTAGGCTATAGGAGGGTTAACTCAAAGAGGAGGTTGGAAAAGATTTATACAACTGCTGATACACTGAAGAAACAGCAGCAACAAGATTATGATCTTATATTCAATAAAACCAAACACTCACCAGAACACAACATGATCATCTTATTCCTCAGCATCACCTTTAACACAATTCTAGTCTCAGGTAACATACAGCCTGGTTCCTACACTGCTGACATCTCAGCTGGTTTACTCGATTTCTTTAATTGTTTTTATGTTGTATTTTGTCTGATTGCTTTGCTGATCTTTTCAACAGGTTCCTCTCTCAGCGACCAAGTCCACCAGACTCCACCTGACCTGTTCAGCAAACAAGGAGAAAGAGCCAAAATCAGCTGTTCGCACAGTATTGACAACTATAACCGAATGCTCTGGTACAAGCAGACAAACAGAGAACTACAGTTGTTGGGATACATGTTCGCACGTCTTCCAACCCCAGAGAAAGGACTGGATATAAAGTTGGAAGGAAGTGCAGACAAAGGCCAGAACTGCACATTAACAACTGAGAGACTGGAGCTGAACAGCAGTGCAGTTTACTTCTGTGCTGCTAGTTACCACAGTGCTACACTTCACTGATCCTCAGTACATAAACCTCCCCGTCACATTGTTATCTCTTTACAGCTCACAGCCTCTTGCACCTGTACCTAGAATATCTTTAATCCGGCCTTTATACTGAACCACAGCTCTGCAGTGGTAGTTGCAATGATAAGAAACAACAAATTAATCTTAAAATCCTTCACTGTCCCTACAGTTCACGTGTAGTGTTAACTTCTGACTCCAAATGGACACAAGATAAACACGGCAGCCATCATGCATGCACAAACACGTTCTTAGAAGCAAGTATACCTCCAACTTTAGGGTAACTTTGCATATTTTGTTTGGGTGTAGGGTGCTAGCTCGGAGGTTGTCGTCGTTTCCTGTAGCAACAGAGATTTTGAAAATGCTAACACGCAGATAGCAGAAAGGGAGGAGAATGCTGCCTGAGATAGGCACTGAATGGCTGAGTTATACCATCAGTCTACATCCACTGAGTCAGACTATGATGTTAAGAGGAGGAGGAAACACTATGGCACCACCTACCTAATTATAGTAGGCTATAGGAGGGTTAACTCAAAGAGGAGGTTGGAAAAGATTTATACAACTGCTGATACACTGAAGAAACAGCAGCAACAAGATTATGATCTTATATTCAATAAAACCAAACACTCACCAGAACACAACATGATCATCTTATTCCTCTGCATCGCTTTTAAAACAATTCTGGTCTCAGGTAACGTACAGCCTGGTTCCTACACTGCTGACATCTCAGCTGGTTTACTAGATTTCTTTAAATGGTTTTATGTTGTATTTTGTCTGATTGCTTTGCTGATCTTTTCAACAGGTTCCTCTCTCAGCGACCAAGTCCACCAGACTCCACCTGACCTGTTCAGCAAACAAGGAGAAAGAGCCAAAATCAGCTGTTTGCACAGTATTGACAACTATAACCGAATGTTCTGGTACAAGCAGACAAACAGAGAACTACAGTTGTTGGGAAACATGTTCGCACGTCTTCCAACCCCAGAGAAAGGACTGGATATAAAGTTGGAAGGAAGTGCAGACAAAGGCCAGAACTGCACATTAACAACTGAGAGACTGGAGCTGAACGGCAGTGCAGTTTACTTCTGTGCTGCTAGTTACCACAGTGCTACACTTCACTGCTCCTCAGTACAAAAACCTCCCCGTCACATTGTTATCTCTTTACAGCTCACAGCCTCTTGCACCTGTACCTAGAATATCTTTAATCCAGCCTTTATACTGAACCAGAGCTCTGTAGTGGTAGTTGCAACGATGGATACAATGTTAAAGCAATGACAAATTCATCTTAAAATCCTTCACTGTCCCTACAGTTCACGTGTAGTGTTAACTTCTGACTCCAAATGGACACAAGATAAACGAGGCAGCCATCATGCATGCACAAACATGTTCTTAAAAGCAAGTATACCTCCAACTTTAGGGTAACTTGACTTTTTTTTGTTTGGGTGTAGGGTGCTAGCTCGGAGGTTGTTGTCGTTTCCTGTAGCAACAGAGATTTTGAAAATGCTAACACGCAGATGGCAGAAAGGGAGGAGAATGCTGCCTGAGATAGGCACTGAATGGCTGAGTTATACCATCAGTCTACATCCACTGAGTCAGACTATGATGTTAAGAGGAGGAGGAAACACTATGGCACCACCTACCTAATTATAGTAGGCTATAGGAGGGTTAACTCAAAGAGGAGGTTGGAAAAGATTTATACAACTGCTGATACACTGAAGAAACAGCAGCAACAAGATTATGATCTTATATTCAATAAAACCAAACACTCACCAGAACACAACATGATCATCTTATTCCTCAGCATCACCTTTAACACAATTCTAGTCTCAGGTAACGTACAGCCTGGTTCCTACACTGCTGACATCTCAGCTGGTTTACTCGATTTCTTTAAATGTTTTTATGTTGTATTTTGTCTGATTGCTTTGCTGATCTTTTCAACAGGTTCCTCTCTCAGCGACCAAGTCCACCAGACTCCACCTGACCTGTTCAGCAAACAAGGAGAAAGAGCCAAAATCAGCTGTTCGCACAGTATTGACAACTATAACCGAATGCTCTGGTACAAGCAGACAAACAGAGAACTACAGTTCTTGGGAAACATGTTAGCACGTCTTCCAACCCCAGAGAAAGGACTGGATATAAAGTTGGAAGGAAGTGCAGACAAAGGCCAGAACTGCACATTAACAACTGAGAGACTGGAGCTGAACAGCAGTGCAGTTTACTTCTGTGCTGCTAGTTACCACAGTGTTACACTTCACTGCTCGTCTGTACAAAAACCTCCCCGTCACATTGTTATCTCTTTACAGCTCACAGCCTCTTGCACCTGTACCTAGAATATCTTTAATCCAGCCTTTATACTGAACCAGAGCTCTGCAGTGGTAGTTGCAATGATAAGAAACAACAAATTAATCTTAAAATCCTTCACTGTCCCTACAGTTCACGTGTAGTGTTAACTTCTGACTCCAAATGGACAAGATAGACGAGGCAGCCATCATGCATGCACAAACACGTTCTTAAAAGCAAGTATACCTCCAATTTTAGGGTAACTTGACTTTTTTTTGTTCAGGTGTAGGGTGCTAGCTCGGAGGTTGTTGTCGTTTCCTGTAGCAACAGAGATTTTGAAAATGCTAACATGCAGATAGCAGAAAGGGAGGAGAATGCTGCCTGAGATCGGCGCTGAATGGCTGAGTTATACCATCAGTCTACATCCACTGAGTCAGACTATGATGTTAAGAGGAGGAGGAAACACTATGGCACCACCTACCTAATTATAGTAGGCTATAGGAGGGTTAACTCAAAGAGGAGGTTGGAAAAGATTTATACAACTGCTGATACACTGAAGAAACAGCAGCAACAAGATTATGATCTTATATTCAATAAAAACCAAACACTCACCAGAACACAACATGATCATCTTATTCCTCAGCATCACCTTTAACACAATTCTGGTTTCAGGTAACGTACAGCCTGGTTCCTACACTGCTGACATCTCAGCTGGTTTACTAGATTTCTTTAAATGTTTTTATGTTGTATTTTGTCTGATTGCTTTGCTGATCTTTTCAACAGGTTCCTCTCTCAGCGACCAAGTCCACCAGACTCCACCTGACCTGTTCAGCAAACAAGGAGAAAGAGCCAAAATCAGCTGTTCGCACAGGGTTAAGGCTAAACGAATCCTCTGGTACAAGCAGACAAATGGAGAACTACAGTTGTTGGGAAACATGTTCGCACGTCTTCCAACCCCAGAGAAAGGACTGGATATAAAGTTGGAAGGAAGTGCAGACGAAGGCCAGAACTGCACATTAACAACTGAGAGACTGGAGCTGAACGGCAGTGCAGTTTACTTCTGTGCTGCTAGTTACCACAGTGTTACACTTCACTGATCCTCAGTACAAAAACCTCCCCGTCACATTATCTCTTTACAGCTCACAGCCTCTTGCACCTGTACCTAGAATATCTTTAATCCGGCCTTTATACTGAGCCAGAGCTCTGGAGTGGTAGTTGCAACGATGGATATAATGTTAAAGCAATGACAAATTCATCTTAAAATCCTTCACTGTCCCTACAGTTCACGTGTAGTGTTAACTTCTGACTCCAAATGGACAAGATAAACGAGGCAGCCATCATGCATGCACAAACACGTTCTTAAAAGTAAGTATACCTCCAACTTTAGGGTAACTTTGCATATTTTGTTTGGGTGTAGGGTGCTAGCTCGGAGGTTGTTGTCGTTTCCTGTAGCAACAGAGATTTTGAAAATGCTAACACGCAGATAGCAGAAAGGGAGGAGAATGCTGCCTGAGATCGGCGCTGAAGGGCTGAGTTATACCATCAGTCTACATCCACTGAGTCAGACTATGATGTTAAGAGGAGGAGGAAACACTATGGCACCACCTACCTAATTATAGTAGGCTATAGGAGGGTTAACTCAAAGAGGAGGTTGGAAAAGATTTATACAACTGCTGATACACTGAAGAAACAGCAGCAACAAGATTATGATCTTATATTCAATAAAAACCAAACACTCACCAGAACACAACATGATCATCTTATTCCTCAGCATCACCTTTAACACAATTCTGGTTTCAGGTAACGTACAGCCTGGTTCCTACACTGCTGACATCTCAGCTGGTTTACTAGATTTCTTTAAATGTTTTTATGTTGTATTTTGTCTGATTGCTTTGCTGATCTTTTCAACAGGTTCCTCTCTCAGCGACCAAGTCCACCAGACTCCACCTGACCTGTTCAGCAAACAAGGAGAAAGAGCCAAAATCAGCTGCTCGCACAGTATTGACAACTATAACCAAATCCTCTGGTACAAGCAGACAAACAGAGAACTACTGTTCTTAGGATACATGTTAGGAGGTATTCCAACCCCAGAGAAAGGACCGGATATAAAGATGGAAGGAAGTGCAGACAAAGGCAAGAACTGCACATTATCGACTGAGAGACTGGAGCTGAACGGCAGTGCAGTTTACTTCTGTGCTGCTAGTTACCACAGTGCTACACTTCACTGCTCGTCTGTACAAAAACCTCCTCGACACACAGCGCACAGACTTGCACCTGTAATAGACCACTCTAACCAATGTTGGTGTTTAGCTTTACTAAGATCAGATATTATAATAGGATAACGGTTACAGCGGTGTGGGACTTTCATGGTACGATTACCATCTCAGAAAATATCACAGTTGCATGGTATTAGTGTGTATGGTATAACACAATTATTATTATTGTTGTTGTTATTAATGTTATCATCATCATCATCATCATCATCATCATCATCATCAGTGATAGTGTCATGGTCCTAGGGGTTTTGGTTCAGTTGATTTCCTGTTTTATGTGGAAAGTTTATCCTCACGTGTCTTGTTTTACCTTCCACTTCCTGTCTCTGTCTGTTTTCCGACCTTTTACCATGTACATACTGAAAACTTTAAAAGTTGACTTTACTTTAAAAAAAGAAAATCAGGAAACCAATGACCTCAGAATTACAAAGTAAAGTAGATTATTAAATTTAAGTTGTACGAGCTAAAAAGTTTGAACAACTTAATATTATTAGTCTACTTTACTTGGTAATTTTGAGGTAATCAGTTCCCTCGATTTTTTTAAGTAACGTCACTTTGTCAGATTTTAAATTGCACCTGTGTTTTCAATTTTGTATTTCTCTTTATTATTTATTTGCCTGCTTTTTCTTGTTTGCATTTGGGATTTTGAATTGTTCAACTTTGGATCTCAGCTCATCATTAAAGCCCACTTTTTTTTCTGCCTGGCTCTGTGTCTGTGTTTGGGTCCATTTTTGAAGAACTGTGACAAAATGAAAACGAGTATTTTTTGGTTGAATAAACATTTCATTTATCTGTTATTATTTCAATAAATATTATGTCCTGACAGACCTGAAACTTAACATAAACTTGTGTAAATACAGTGTGATAATAGTCAGTTTTATACCTTGAAACCAGTATATTGTTATAACTCTAAATGGGAGGTTCTGTCTGTGGAGCATTGTCTTCAACGTCCCACCTCCCATCATATAAAGCAGCATCAGAGCTTCAGTATGTCTGCGTCTCACTTTAGGACGATCACTATGATGACTCAATTTCTCATCACGTTGGTAGTCTCATCTCTTTGGCTTCAAGGTACAAGAACTAGACAGTGAAATAGATGTGTAGTTTTATAGATATTATAATTATCAATTATAAAACCTAGAAAAAGGCAGACAGAGATTTACACTGGCAAATCATTTTGTAGCATCTGTATTATATTTTTTTTCATCTTTCATGTGTCTGTATGTAATTCCTAAAACAAGGCATACAAACTATAATAAGTGTTGTATTTTCCTCTCACAGTTCACTGCCAGGTTGTGATCCAACACCCCGTCATCAGCTGGAGTTATGTGTCCAATTCTGCAGAGATGAACTGCAGCCACAGCAAAGATGTGTCTCATAACCAGATGTACTGGTACAGGCAGCGTCCAGGGGAGACCATGACCCTCATTGTGTACACGGCCTTTGGTGGAGATCCAGACTACGGGGAGCTCCCTCAAACCAAATATTCAGCCCTCAAAGACAGCGTATTTAACGGGGCTCTTACTGTGAAAGACTTGAAGCTTGAGGACAGCGGTGTGTACTTTTGTGCCGTCAGCAAACACAGTGATGTGAGAGGCTGGGGAGCTTGACAAAAACTGGTTGACAATTAATTTGATGAGTATTATTACTTTCATATCATTCCAGTAGGTGGAGCTGGAGCTCCATAAATACTGTTCGGTCCTACCCATGCAGCATACGACATTAAATGCATCATGTATAGATTTGATAGGAGCACGTTGATAAAGCAGTGTTCATTCAGAGAGGAGGTCAACATGCCAACATTAATCTTTCTTTCCTGGCTCATTGGTAATAACTTTATCCGTTCAAGAACACCACTTCATCCACTGTCTCTACACAGTTCATTCATTGTCTTTCTTTTTAGGTGTTTGTCTGGGTGTTGAAATCCACCAAACTCCTTCAGCTCTCCTCAGAAGACCTGGAGAAAATGTCCAGCTCGTCTGTAGCCACGAAAAGACCGACTACACGCAAATGTACTGGTACCAGAAATCCCCTGGAGACCGAGCTCTGAAACGCATTGGACATGTGTATTATGCCAACAAAGACCATGAGGAGTCTTTCAAAGAACATTTTAACATCACTGGTGATATGAGTGGAACGACAGCAAAGAACGGCTCTCTGTTTATATCCAACCTAAAGGCCCCTGAGCACAGTGCAGTGTATTACTGTGCAGCCAGCTCTGCACAATGACTTCAGATCCCCTCTCCTCCATACAAAAAGTCTCAACCAACTTTTATCAACATTTATGGTTTTGAATCAGAGCCTGAACAGGCCCCTCCCAGACAGCTGCTCTTGGTGATGTTTGCTGTCTCATCTTCACTTCTTTTTTAAACCTCAGTCAGCTCAGGAGAGGCATCATTTGGATCTCCATCACCCAAAGTAACAGTCAGGTTGATCTCAGTGTCTTAAAACCCTAAAACTCTGTGATACAAAGTTTGTTAACTAAATGCTTTTGAATAACAGTTTTATTCTGAAGGCATCAAAATGATCGTTTTTTTCTTTTTCTGTTGCCTGGCAGGTAATAACTTTTAGATTACACTAGTTTGAATTGATCATCTATCGCAATGTAAATATGTGCTTTATTTTCTCCGTCCAGGTGTTTGTCTGGGTTTCGAGGTCCGTCAGTCTCCCTCTGCTCTCGTCACAAAATCTGGTGTCAGAGTGCAGATTTTCTGCAGCCATGATAAAACTGACTACAGGGTGATACTCTGGTACCAGCGGTCACCTGGAGACACAGCTATGAAACTCATTGGATACTTGCACTACATAGCTGTCAACATGGAAGAGCCATATAAAGAGAATTTTACTATGTCTGGAGATCTGAGTGGATTTGCAAAGAATGGCTCTCTAATCATCCAAGTCACAGGACTGCAGCACAGTGCAGTTTACTACTGTGCAGCTAGCAAAGCACGTTGACGAAAAACCCCTCTCAACCTTACAAAAACTCTGCACTATTCAACAGCGGTTGAATTGAATGAGAATTGAATTGAAGCTCCCAAACACCTGCGTTTGTGGTTGTATTTTGGTTTGATGCAATCATATCAACAATAACTAATGTTATGTGATGTCATGTCTTTTTCAGTCAGAAAGTTATTTAAGTGCAATTTGTTTATCCAGAAAAAAAATATATCCAACATTTATTCTCAGGATTCTAGAGTTTTCTGATGTGTTTGGTGAGGTTTAGAAAAATATGGTTTGAGTATAAATAGACTTTATCTGTTTGTTTTGCATCCTGCCGAATAAATATATTTTGCATTGGTATGTGTAGATTAAAACACTGTTAATGCAGTGCCACTGGTCACAAAAATGAAACTCCTCCCAGCCAGCTGCAAGTACTTTGAAGTTTTCATCTTCACCAACTAGTGAACAGTGACGGTGTTTCTTCATCACTTCCCTTTCCTCTTTAACCTCAGTCCTCTCAGTAGTGAATTAAGTTGCTTCTCGACACGAATAGCGACGCGAGATTTCCAGAAACTGACGTCCACAGATTTGTTAAAAACAGTTTTATGTGTCATCTGAAGACTTATTCATCTGTTCTACAATGTGTGACAACGCCTGTATCATCTGCCTTCTGGTTTTCTGCTGCCTGTCAGGTAATAACTTTGAATGAGGGAATATTTTTGTTTTCATTTATCATCTATCACATTGTAAAGAATCTCTCTTTCTGTCTCTGTCCAGGTGTTTGTCTGGGTCTCGATGTCCGTCAGTCTCCCTCTGATCTCGTCACAAAACCTGGTGACACAGTGCAGATTTTCTGTACTCATGGAAAAACTGACTACTGGGTGATGCTCTGGTACCAGCGGTCACCTGGAGACACAGCTATGAAACTAATTGGATATTTGTTCAGCAAAGCCGTCAACATGGAAGAGCCATATAAAGAGAATTTTACTATATCTGGAGATCTGGGTGGGAATACAGCAAAGAATGGCTCTCTTATAGTCAAACCTGTAGGACAGGAGCACGGTGCAGTTTACTACTGTGCAGCTCGAGAAGCACACTGATAAAAATCCCCTCTGAACAATACAAAAACCCTGCACTATCTTTCATCATGCTTTTTGAATGAGACAAAAAAAATGCTCCCAGACACCTGCTGTTGTGGTTGTATTTTGGTTTGTTGAGTCATATCGTCATCAGTAAATGTTTCCATCTCATTGGTTTATTCTAATTAAACCAAACAAGACTAAAATATGATAAAATCTGTCAATAGCAACACATTTTTGTGGGGGAATCAGGTGAAAGGAGGAGTGTATATAGATATGTTTGATATGCAGCTACATGAAGCCACTCCTCCTCTCTACATCATGTCTGCTTCCTACTTAAATGTGGCTCAGTTTAGAGAGAAAGCTCAAACAGCAGCACCCTGTCTTCACTTAACTAACTCTGCATTTTATCCAGGACTTTAGAGTAACTCAGTGCTCCATGTCATGATGATTCGGCTTCTCTTTTACTATTTCTTAACAGGTAACAACTGCTTCGTTCTTAAATAAGCCATACTCTACTGTTTACCCTCACATCTAAAATTAATAATCTGTCCATCTCTGCTCACTGCAGGTATTTCTCTCGGGGTTCAGATCCATCAGTATCCCTCTGCTGTCTTCAAAAACGCTGGAGATAAAGTGCAGCTTTTCTGTACTCATGGAAAAAGTGACTTCAGAGTGATGCTGTGGTACCAGAAGTCACCTGGAGACACAGCTATGAAACTAATTGGATATTTGTACAGCAACTCTGTGAACATGGAAGAGCCATATAAAGAGAATTTTACTGTATCTGGAGATTTGAGTGGGAATACAGCAAAGAATGGCTCTCTTATAATAAAAGTTGTAGGACAGGAGGACAGTGCAGTTTACTACTGTGCAGCTCGAGAAGCACGCTGACAAAAATCCCCTCTGAACAATACAAAAACCCTGCACTATCTTTTATCATGGTTTTTGAATGAGACAGAATAAACTGCTCCCAGACACCTGCTGTTGTGGTTTTATTTTGGTTTGTTGAGTCATATCGTCATCAGTAAATGTTTCCATCTCATTGGTTTATTCTAATTAAACCAAACGAGACTAAAATATAATGAAATCTGTCAATAGCAACACATTTTTGTGGGGAATCAGGTGGAAGGAGGAGTGTATATAGATATGTTTGATATGCAGCTACATGAAGCCACTCCTCCTTTCTACATCATGTCTGCTTCTTACTTAAATGTGGCTCAGTTTAGAGAGAAAGCTCAAACAGCAGCACCCTGTCTTCACTCAACTAACTCTGCATTTTATCCATGACTTTAGAGTAACTCAGTGCTCCATGTCATGATGATTCGGCTTCTCTTTTACTATTTCTTAACAGGTAACAACTGCTTCGTTCTTAAATAAGCCATACTCTACTATTTACCCTCACATCTAAAATGAATAATCTGTCCAACTCTGCTCTCTACAGGTATTTCTCTCGGGGTTCAGATCCATCAGTATCCCTCTGCTGTCTTCAAAAACACTGGAGATAAAGTGCAGCTTTTCTGTACTCATGGAAAAAGTGACTTCAGAGTGATGCTGTGGTACCAGAAGTCACCCGGGGACACGGCCATGAAACTCATTGGATATGGATACGTACAGTTCAAAAACGACAGCGTTGAAGGGCCGTTTAGAGATCACTTCAGATTAACTGGAGACCTGCGTGACGACAAAACAAAAAATGGCTCACTTTCCATAATCGATCTGAAAGCACTTGAACACAGCGCAACGTACTTCTGTGCTGCTAGTCAACCACAGTGTGTCAAACACCCATCTGCTCCTGACAAAAACCTCCTCCCCTCTGAAAGTGGGTTAAAGAGTAAATTACTCTCCAGTGAGTTTTTGGGACGACACATATTAACAGCTTGTTGTCACAAAAAAACCTTTACAATCAACAACAAAACACCTCAAAACTTAACGTGAAAAGAGCTTAAATAAACATCCAATTAGAGTTTATTTTAATTTCTCAAAGCCACAGCCTTAAAGGCTCTAGGGTTCATCCAATTTAGATTTTTATTCTCTCAAAGAGTATAACCCAAGTTTCCATCTTTTCAGCTCAGGAGACTGATCTTCAAATAGAGCTGTTTGTTGATTGAAAATAAATTAATTGCCAACTATATTCATGATCAATTAATCATTTCGGTCATTTTTCAAGCAAAAATGTCAAACATTTGCTGTTTCCAGCTTCCTAAATGTGAGGATTTGCTTCTTGTCTTTGTCATTTATGACAGTAAATGAAGAGACTTTGGGTTTTGGACTGTTTGGACAAAAGAAGCATTATGAACACGTCATTTTGAGGTCTGGAAAATTGTGATGAGCATTTTAATACCCTAAATGATTGATCGTGAAAATAATCAGTCAGAATCAGAATTGCTTTATTGTCACGCACACAAGTACAGCAAAATTGAGTAAAGAAATAGTCATAAAAATAAAGACACATTAGGACTATGCGCGCCGCCATCCAACAGTATAATCGATAATTTAAATAATCATTAGTTGCAGCCCTGTCTTCAAACTCTGCACTCTATTTTTCTAGATGGCGATGCTCAGTTTTACAAGCTTAATGCAGAATAATTTACCTTGTTGAAAGCTTATATCAAAATCACCACAATGAGTGAATGGTCAAAAACCCTTCATATTCTTGAAGCGAAGCACCCTTTAGTGAGCAGGCAGTATTTCAGTGCAGCAAACAGTTATTGTACACCATGACAGAAAAGCCTCAATACGTCCTATGTACGCATGAAGCAAAAACTAGGGTTGTTCAAATACGAGTATTGGGTATACCTGATTAAAAAATGCTGGAATTCGTATCGATGAGTCTATTTTGTTGATCAAAAACAGGATCTTGATACTTCCCAGCAACGTCCTGTACAACAACTCTTTTACTACACAAGTAGCCACTATCCATAAATGGCAAGCAGGGAATCAGAATGGGGGTGAAAACATTATCCTGATACATCTTTAGCAACCTCCTCCTATTAGTCAATAAGAGGAAATGACAAAAGGAAAGGCAGATTGTTGCTCCTGAAAGACAAACAGACTGAATGAAAGAAAGTTTCTCGGAGTCAACATCTGCTCTGATTTCTCTACATCACTTCCTGCCCCTCCTTCTGATCCACAAAGCACAGCAGAGACTCTGACTGGTTCTCCACATTCAACATGAAGCCATCTCATCTCATCGTTTCCATCCTTACTTTGTTCTGGATTAAAGGTATTGAACATTCATGAAGACACTTTTTGGAACTGAGTTGACACTTTCTACTTTAGCACTGCTTAACATCGTGTCTTCATCTCTTTACAGGAGTTTACCTCGATACAGAAAAGCAAGTATCACAGACTCCATCTGAACTGTTCATGTTTCCAGATGGTGAATTCAACCTGAGCTGTTCACATCAAATCTCGAACTATGACACTATTCTCTGGTACCAGCGCTCACCAGGAGACACTGCCCTAAAGCTGATTGGATATGTGCGTTTTACAAGTCCTACTGTTGAGACAGCATTTCAGAGCCACTTTAAAGTGAGTGGAGATGGACGGAAAAAAGCGTATCTTCACATCCTGAAGGCGAGACATCCTGAAGACAGTGGAGAATATTTTGCAGCAGCAAGTATGCACAGTGATAAAGTCAGTGACTGTCTCGTACAAAAACCTCCATAATAACCCAGCAGATAACAGCACACCTACAGGAAACCACAAAACTCTGAGACTCTTCATTATTATGGTTGATTCATTAGAAAGTGTTTGTTTCTTTGACTGTGTACATTGAGGAAGGAAAAGATTAATGAAAAAAATCAAGAAAATATTTGAAGTGACTGTTCAGAGAAGTCTGAGAATTTTATTTAAGTATATTTTGTAAAAAAATAGTAGGGCTTCAACTAACAATCATTTTAATTGTCATTCAAGCTATTTATTATTTTTTCAAATTATAGATTAGTTGTTTGGTCTACAGAATATCAGAAAAAGGTGACATTAGACATTTGTGTGAAATGTTGTGGTGAATATCATTTGAACTGTTGTTGTAAAACATGTTTTGTGAGGTCACAGTGAATTTGACTCTACTCTCTCTACTCTAGAAAGTCACAAGGATATATTGATATATTTTACAGTCATAGTAATATTAAATTCCCTCAGATGATCCTTGTATGACTCAGAATAAAAACACTGAACAGTAGAGAGCAGTGAAAGCACAGACATGAAGACAGTTGTAAGCTCCTCCTTCCTCACTACAAATGTAGATATATTAATAACTCTGCATGTCTGTTTCAGTCACACGTCAGACTTGAAGCACCATGACATTGTGCCTGCATGAAGATTTTTTTTATATCCAGTGAAGATTTTGCTTAAAATGTTTGCCATTTGTTTTTTGTCTCTGTCTTTGCTCACAGGTAAGAGTCATTAGATGCTGTATGTGTAATCTCTCATGAGACCAATGAATCTGTGTTTACCTTCAGTCTGTTTATCTTCTAGATGTAGTGGTATCATCGCTCCTGATCAAACAATCTGTAAATCTTCTGATAAAGCCTGAAGAAAAAGAAGCCCGTCTAGATTGTCACCATGGAGACACCAACTATCCCTACATGCTTTGGTACCGGCAAAAGTCAGGAGGCCAAGGGACCATGGAGCTGATCGGACAGCTTCAATATGAAAACCCAATCCTTGAGAAGAACTTTGAAGCACGTTTCACCATAACGGGCCACGCAACTCGCCAAGCTCAGCTTATTATCTCCAACATAACCTCAACAGACAGTGCAAAGTACTTCTGTGCAGCTAGGTAGCACAGTGCTTCAGCTCCTCTGACTCCTTTACAAAAACCTGCTGGCCCAGTATCAAACATGCACCTGCATCAAATCTAAATGAAGTAGTGATGCTTGTATTTGAGAGCCAAGAGTATTTTTCACACAGTAGCTGCTGTAGTTTTCTATCCCTGCTCTATCAGGACATAACATTTTTAAAAAAAACACTAATACTATAGATGCACCGATTGATTGGGCAGAGACCAGAATCTTAGGTTGAGAACAAACAATAATTTTAATGTCAATTAACCGTTTTTTTTTTTTTCCCCAATTATAGATTAGTTGTTTGTTCTACAGAAAACCAGAAAAAGGGGAAAAATGTCAGATGACTCAAATGTCTTATTTTGTCCACGACTCAAATTTAGTCAGGTTGCTGTCATCGACGAAAAAGAAATTAGAGAAAAGAAACCAGAAAATATTCACGTTTATGAAGCTGGAATCATCTTAAAAACAGACACAACATTAAAAACATAACATTCTAGATTTTAGGCTATAAAATGCTGAGGTACAACTTCTCCTGGCTAGGAGCAGAGACAGTAAAATGTCTGTTGTAAACATTTAACATCACACCTTTTTTAAAAAAACATTTGTTTGAGTTTAGATCCGGCTGACTCCACACATGGCCAGAACATTTTTTGCAGAATATAATGATGTCACAGTGAAGTTGACCTTTTGGATATAAAATGTCATAACTGCATAATTTTATCCCATTAGACATTTGTGTGAAATGTTGTGGTGAATATCATTTGAACTGTTGTTGTAAAACATGTTTCGTGAGGTCACAGTGAATTTGACTCTACTCTCTCTACTCTAGAAAGTCACAAGGATATACTGATATATTTAACAGTCATAGTAATATAAAATTCCCTCAGATGATCCTTGTATGAATCAGAATAAAAACACTGAACAGTAGAGAGCAGTGAAAGCACACAGACATGAAGACAGTTGTAAGCTCCTCCTACCTCATTACAAATGTAGATATATTAATGACTCTGCATGTCTGATTCAGTCACACGTCAGACTTGAAGCACCATGACATTGTGCCTGCATGAAGATTTTTTTTATATCCAGTGAAAATGTTGCTTAAAATGTTTGCCATTTGTTTTTTGTCTCTGTCTTTGCTCACAGATAAGAGTCATTAGATGCTGTATGTGTAATCTCTCATGAGACCAATGAATCTGTGTTTACCTTCAGTCTGTTTATCTTCTAGATGTAGTGGTATCATCGCTCCTGATCAAACAATCTGTAAATCTTCTGATAAAGCCTGAAGAAAAAGAAGCCCGTCTAGATTGTCACCATGGAGACACCAACTATCCCTTCATGTTTTGGTACCGGCAAAAGTCAGGAGGCCAAGGGACCATGGAGCTGATCGGACTGCTTCATTATGATAACCCAACCCATGAGAAGAACTTTGAAGCACGTTTCACCGTAACGGGCCACGCAGAGCGCCAATCTCAGCTTATTATCTCCAACATAACCTCAACAGACAGTGCAAAGTACTTCTGTGCAGCTAGGTAGCACAGTGCTTCAACTCCTCTGGCTCCTTTACAAAAACCTGCTGGACCAGTATCAAACATGCACCTGCATCAAATCTAAACTGCTTGATCAAGACATAGAGATGCTTGTATTTGAGAGCCAAGAGTATTTTTCACACAGTAGCTGCTGTAGTTTTCTATCCCTGCTCTAAGAGGACAAACAAAGATTTAAAAGACACATCGGACACTAATACTATCACTTCATTTTGAGATTTGTGTGAGTGAGAGTGAGAGAAGGTCCTGTAACCTTCAAAATATAGAGATATAAATTGTGCTTGGAGTTGCAGACTAAAAATGTCGTGATATCATTTTAAGGCCATATTGCCCAGCCCTTCTCTGCTAATGAGTCTGGTCGACACCCATGTGTAGGTCCTCCCTTTGGTCTATTTAACACGACAGAGATTCTGATGTCATTTCCTCCAGTCAGATCTGAAGTGATGGCTCACTGTATTTTCATTCACTTAACTTCCTCTTCATAAGTCAAAATGATCGCAGGCTTCACCACCTTGACTTTCTTTATACTCTGTGCTGCAGGTAAAGTCCTGAAAAAAAATCTGTCTTCCTCTCATTAAATCTGTGATGAAAATATTTCTGGTTGCTTTGAAGCAACTTTTGATTTCACCTGTTTTACAATAACATAACAAACAAACAAATATTGACATGATTTAGTGGACATTTGTTAGTAAAAGCTTTCCTGTTTTACTTGTCTTTCAGATGTTTCTCAGTCGGTGCTGATCACTCAGTGGCCCGACTACATCTCCAGTGTTCCCGGTGGCTCGGCAGACATGCACTGCTACCAGAATGACACAGATTATGACTATCTGTACTGGTACAGAAAGCAGAGAGGAAAAGCTTTCCAGTTAATAGTGGTCATAGTAGCAGGCAATGTAAACTTTGAAGAAGGATTCAAAACTGGTTTTCAGGCAGTGAAATCAACGGAGAAGCACTGGTCTCTCACAATACCCAGCTTTCAGAAGGAGGATGAGGCTGTTTATCTGTGCGCTGCCAGTCTACACAGTGATGTGGCAGACCTCAGGACTGTGACAAAAACATACAGCGAGGAGGCTGCTCATTGTTCTGACACCTGACTCACATGAATTATAATCAAATACAGGAAGGAAGATCATATTTACCACACACATTGTTACATTTATATTAATGGGTGGAATGGAAGGTAGAAATAATGGGAATAATGTAATTTGACCTTTGGCTTCTGAACTCTAAATTTTAAATCAGTTCATCCTTAAGTCATCGTGGACAGAACTTCCATCAAGACGTTCTTGAGATATCGCTTTCACAAAAATGGGACAGACAGATGGACAACCCAGGAAAAAGCAGAACTGAAGCAGAGACTTAAAAATATCACAACTCCTCAGTCTTAGATGAATGTTATCTTCTGCTGCTCAGCTCTCTACTCTAGAAAGTCACAAGGATATACTGATATATTTAACAGTCATAGTAATATTAAATTCACTCAGATGATCCTTGTATGAATCAGAATAAAAACACTGAACAGTAGAGAGCAGTGAAAGCACACAGACATGAAGACAGTTGTAAGCTCCTCCTTCCTCATTACAAATGTAGATATATTAATGACTCTGCATGTCTGTTTCAGTCACACGTCAGACTTGAAGCACCATGACATTGTGCCTGCATGAAGATTTTTTTTATATCCAGTGAAAATGTTGCTTAAAATGTTTGCCATTTGTTTTTTGTCTCTGTCTTTGCTCACAGGTAAGAGTCATTAGATGCTGTATGTGTAATCTCTCATGAGACCAATGAATCTGTGTTTACCTTCAGTCTGTTTATCTTCTAGATGTAGTGGTATCATCGCTCCTGATCAAACAATCTGTAAATCTTCTGATAAAGCCCGAAGAAAAAGACGCCCGTCTAGATTGCCACCATGGAGACACCAACTATCCCTACATGCTTTGGTACCGGCAAAAGTCAGGAGGCCAAGGGACCATGGAGCTGATCGGACTGCTTTACCGTGAAAACCCAACCCTTGAGAAGAACTTTGAAGCACGTTTCACCATAACTGGCAACTCCCTGCGCCAAGCTCAGCTTATTATCTCCAACATAACCTCAACAGACAGTGCAAAGTACTTCTGTGCAGCTAGGTAGCACAGTGCTTCAACTCCTCTGGCTCCTTTACAAAAACCTGCTGGCCCAGTGTCAAACATGCACCTGCATCAAATCTAAACTGCTTGATCAAGACATAGAGATGCTTGTATTTGAGAGCCAAGAGTATTTTTCACACAGTAGCTGCTGTAGTTTTCTATCCCTGCTCTAAGAGGACAAACAAAGATTTAAAAAGACACATCGGACACTAATACTATAGATGCAACGGTTGATCGGGCAGAGACCGAAATCGTCACTTCATTTTGAGATTTGTGTGAGTGAGAGTGAGAGAAGGTCCTGTAACCTTCAAAATATAGAGATATATATTGTGTTTGGAGTTGCAGACTAAAAATGTCGTGATATTATTTTAAGGCCATATTGCCCAGCCCTTCTCTGCTAATGAGTCTCGTCGACACCCATGTGTAGATCCTCCTTTTGGTCTATTTAACACGACAGAGATTCTGATGTCACTTCCTCCAGTCAGATCTGAAGTGATGGTTCACTGTATTTTCATTCACTTAACTTCCTCTTCATTCATCAAAATGATCGCAGGCTTCACCACCTTGACTTTCTTTATACTCTGTGCTACAGGTAAAGTTCTGAAAAAAAATCTGTCTTCCTCTCATTAAATCTGTGATGAAAATATTTCTGGTTGCTTTGAAGCAACTTTTGATTTCACCTGTTTTACAATAACATAACAAACAAACAAATATTGACATGATTTAGTGGACATTTGTTAGTAAAAGCTTTCCTGTTTTACTTGTCTTTCAGATGTTTTTCAGTCGGTGCTGATCACTCAGTGGCCCGACTACATCTCCAGTCTTCCCGGTGGCTCGGCAGACATGCACTGCTACCAGAATGACACAGATTATGACTATCTGTACTGGTACAGAAAGCAGAGGGGAAAAGCTTTCCAGTTAATAGTGGTCATAGTAGCAGGCAATGCAAACTTTGAAGAAGGATTCAAAACTGGTTTTCAGGCAGTGAGTTCAAAGAAGAAGCAATGGTCTCTCACAATACCCAGCTTTCAGAAGGAGGATGAGGCTGTTTATCTGTGCGCTGCCAGTCTACACAGTGATGTGGCAGACCTCAGGACTGTGACAAAAACATACAGCGAGGAGGCTGTTCATTGTCCTGACACCTGACTCACATTAATTATAATCAAATACAGGAAGGAAGATCATATCTACCACCCACGTTGTTTCACTTACATTAATGGATGGCATCGGAGGCAGAAATAATGGGAATAATGTAATTTCTTAATATTAGAGATTAGTTTATGCCTTATTATTCATTTGTGTCAAACTTAAAACAATCTAATCAGTAATTTTCCATAAATATAACACAATATTTTACATCAGATCTTGTTTATTTTATGTCCTTTTAATGTTTAATTAGAATACACAGGCATAAAAACAATGCATGAATTTACTTTTTATTATTTCAGTGTATGTTTGTGTTTTTCTTACATTTGACTGCCTACAGTTGTGCAAATTACTGTCCTGAAGAGATTCAACCAATAGGTGGAGGCACTGCACATGAAATAAAGTTTTATCATGAGAATGTGATGATGAATTCACACACACACACACACACACACACACACACACACACACACACACACACACACACACACACACACACACACACACACACACACACACACACACACACACACACCGTCATTACCCAAGCCTTTCTTTTCTCAGGGCAACACTTTCCTCTCGTCGGTGCTCGACAATGTCTTGCACACCACTGCACACATTTATCTTCTTCTGGTTTACATGTAAGATCTCAAATTTCATTCTAAGTAACATTAAACTACTTATTAGTTAAGTTTAAAATGCAATAAGAATAATATAAATATCCTGTTAAATACATGATATAAACACTGCATCTTCTTGTCTGTTGCTTCAATAACATTTTCTTAATCTGCTTTTTCCACAGGTCAGGTGAGCGCCGTTACATTTCAACAATCTCCTCCTCAGATAGTGAAGGAGAACAGTGAGGTTCACATTGACTGCAGCCATGATGATAGTAACCTGGTAATGATGTTCTGGTACCAGCAAAGAAAGGACCAGTCTATGACCCTCATCGGGTATGGGTATGAAACTTCCCCCAACTACGAGGGTCAGTTTGAAAAACAATTCAAGCTGACAAGAGAAAACACAGTGAAGGGGAGGCTGATCATTCTCAGTGCAAACCTGTCAGACTCGGCTGTTTATTTCTGCGCTGCCAGTACACAGTGATGTGGTTGAACGACACTCCCTCACAAAAAACCCTTCAGCTTTGTGTCTCTTTTCATACAGGCTCACTGAAGGCAGCCCGTTTCTCCTGCAGCAGACGACCAAACCTGAACGATGTCTCCATTTGTGATTGGATTTCTTCTAATTTTGCTGCCATGTAATGAAGTTACTTCCAAAAATACTAATTTAAATGTGTTTTTATGTTTTTGGCTTCTGAATCAACCACTTCTTTTAATCTGTTTTTCCCATAGATCGAGCTACCGGCGTGACATTTCAGCCATCTCATCCAAAAATAGTCACTGAAAAGGCCACAGTGGACTTACAGTGTAGTCACAATGACAGCAGTCTTACTGGCATGCTCTGGTACCAGCAAACAGAGAGCGGTCTCATGAATTTAATCGGATACAACTTCTTCGGCAGTGTTGCGGTCAATATGGAAGAGTTTGAAGATCGGTTTGAGATTACAAGAGCAGACATCCAAACAGGAGCTCTGATTATTCAGAGCGTGAATCTATCAGACTCGGCTGTGTATTTCTGTGCAGGCAGTACACAGTGATGTGGTTTATTGTCACCCCACTACTAAAAACCCTGCTCGCCTTTTATTTGTTGTTTTCTGAGGGGCAGGCTGGTTCTCAGGTTCTCAGTAGCTCTCTGTATTCACACATAGAGAGCAAATTTGAATATGGATACACTAGTTATTGGAAAATATAAGAAAACAGATTATATACAGGCAAGAGCTGCCCTTCAAACTATAGACAGTGTACACAGAACAGTTTGTTAGTTACTATGTGATGTACGGGCAGTGCAAGAGTGTAAATCCTGTAGAGAACGTATATTCAGAAGGGTTATTTGTATATAAACACAGTATTAAGAGTATGTGTAAAGAATAGCGTTAAAAAAGTTGTAAATAACGTCTTTTTAGATCAATTTGTGATCACTGCTTCCAGAGTCTTATTGAGATATATGAAGCCATTTTATTTATCTTTAAGTTGTTATTTTGCTGTGAAGCTCCAGAAATGTTTTGTGGAGTACAAAACTTTACCTTATTTTCAATCAGCACGAGGGTGAGCAGATAATGACTGAATGTTCATTTTTGGGTGAACTTGTCCTTTACTTACTTGAATCATGGTGGTTCAGGTGCTGGTTCGGAGCCATTGCCATCTATTTGCTGGTCAGTGGTAGAGTTTTCATGATCAAGAACCAACTACAACCACTTATGACCGCCATTTTTTAAAACCAGAGCTAATTTAACGTGTTCTGACATATCCACGGCAGAATAATCAAAATACTTTTTCACTATGGACGCCAAATTGAACAGTGGTCAGAAGACCAGTCATGTTTGGATGCCAATGTAGGCATGCAAAGCCAGGAGCAACACTTGTAAAGAGTTGATGCAGTCCGCCATAGTTGTTCCTGGCAATGCTGGGAATTTGGAGACATGTACAGTGACTGCTCTCATCCCTGTGGAAAAAAAACAAAACGTTGAACCAACCTGAACCAGCACTAGCATCAGCCCAGAACCAGCACTTGGTTCACTCTGGTTGAAAGGGCATATAAGTGCTACAAATTCAGCCTAAAACACTTTAATACTCACACATGAGAGTTCATATTTTACCCTGTCACCACCATCCAAACTAAATGAAAAATATGTTGATGAATCACGACAAGGAATCAACTCACAATGTCAATTTCACTACTACACAACAGTCACGACATCAACTACAAGACAGCAGGAGAGCGAACATGTTAGCCAGCAGCCCCATGACCTTTAAGTTAACCAATTGTTAGCTTAGCAAAGCGAACACCCAATGAACAATGTCTAAACTTCAACTCATGATAGCCTACATGTTAGCACAACAAAAAAAAGGTTTAACTTGGTAAAGAGCACTAACTTTTGGCATCTTAGAGAAGTGAAGTATTTAAGAAGAGTCCTACTCTGTTAAACCCAAATTCAGACAACAGCTGAACGGACTTCTAGCGATAACAGCTGGACAGGAAGGTAAGCTTCAAATGCAATGTGACAAGGGGAGAAAAGAGTGTTCACGGCGGTCTTACAACTCACTTTAAGTCCAACATGCCCAGGGATGCACAGGTAGGCGCAAGTACATTTGCACAGGACGTGAAAATGACGTTGCAGATGCTGGTTCAGATGCTTTTCCGCCTTGATGATGCTTGATGTCTGCAGCATTACATTTATTAAAGATCAACATCTGGCACTGGAAAAATCATGTGACCTCCTGGTTTGTTTGTGCTGAACAGATTCAGCCTCATTCAGGTGGAAGAAAGCTCATCGCTGACATCATGCTGATCTCAGTCCTTCATCTGTCACTTCTCTTACACTCAGGCGGGTTTTATGTATTGTCTTATAATGGATTTTCTAACTAACGGGTGCTTGAATGTGCAAGTTCCCATCGCATTTGCACGTCAATTATCTGTATGGATTTACTGTTTAGCACATCGATGAAACATTATCCTTCATTCTCTGCAGGTCTCACAGTCGTAGTCCTTCAGTCTGGAGATCAAGTGTCTAACCCAGGAGTCTCAGTAACGTTGGAGTGCAGCATGGGTCCTGAGATCAACATGGGCAGCTACACCATGTTCTGGTACCGACAAACCCACTACGGAGCTCCAGTGCAGTTTCTCATCAGAGAGTACGACCAAACTGCCGGGCACTTCCAGTCCTCTATCAAAACAACGGAGAACAGCTTCACTCTTCAAATAACTGAGCTGCTTCTCAATGACAGCAGCACCTACTACTGTGCTGCCAGTCACAGTGATGCACACAGAGCAGACAGTCATACAAATAACAAGTGTGACTGTCACAGATGGTACACAGGCAGGAAGGAGCTGTGGCTTATTTGGTGTTTATACTGAAGTGCAGTTGAACAATAAAGAAATGATATCATTTATTCAGCCCTGAGAGTAGAGTAAGACACACTCTCCTCCACTCCTTCTACGCTACTATTTTCGCAGTGTCCAAACTTTTTTTGGATTTGAGGTCAAAGCAAAATGCATCAATCAGAGGTTTTTGTCCGTGTGTTTCAGCAATCAGATTGTTTCACGTCAAATCGGTTACGAAAGCAACATTTGATATCAAACATCCGGTGATTGCTTTTCTCTTTACCAAGGAACTCAGAACTTGCAGTTGCGGCTCAGCGTCCACTAGGAGATGGAGGCTGTACAGAGAAACTTGTACGAACCCGTGAAACTATATGAACGTATGAAAGAGCTCCTGGTTAGAGAAACACAGCTTTGATTGTAGCAGTGCAGTCAGGTCTGATTTTTATAAAGTCTGGATAACTCTGTAATCACTGTGGCAATGATCGTCTTCTTGGCTGCAGTTCTGATCTTCTCCAGTAAGAGCATTTCTAAATCAGCTAAGAGGATTTTAACCAACAGACTTTCTTGCTCACGTTATTGTTTGTTCCCTTTTTTTTCTTGTTTTCCAGATTTCTCCTTCTGTGTGAAACTTCACCAGCCTCCGTTTGTAATCAGCCGTGAGGGCGACCCGGCTGTAACACTGCAGTGTGAACAAGATGACGATCAGCATTTCTACATGTACTGGTACAGACGAAGCAGCAGTGGGGAAATACAGCTAGTGTCATATTCTCTTGGTAAAAATGCGCAGGCCATTGAAGCTCCCTTCAGCAAGTCCAAGTACACCATGTCCCGGCCTGCAGTGCAGACTTCCTCTCTGCGTATTCACCCCGTTCAGGCTGCAGACTCAGCTGTGTATTACTGCGCGTCTAGTCGAGCACAGTGGTTCAGAAAGCCTCAGCAGCTAAACAAGAACCTCAAGAAGAAACCAGAAGGAGAAGACGAGTAGGAGGAGGGATGAATGAGGAAGGTTATGAAGGGCAACTTACATTAATGCGAGATGAAAATAAAAGCTGGGACACCAACTAAAAGAGAAAAAACAGAACTGCCTCAGTTCAGTGATGTTCCTGCGACACCACAACGCTGATCGGTTCAGATAAGTAAGCAGGTGGTAACACTGTAAGGTTTACAGAACATTATTGCCCTGTACAGTGTCTCATCTGTGTCACTCAAGTCTGCAGTGTCTATTATTTTTTAATTCTGTTTGCAACCTGTCAATATCAAGGAACAATCACACTTAAGAGGTTAGTATACACTGACCTCTGCAGGGTTCATCTGAGATTACACGTAAGTGTAGTAGTTAAAAGTGGAAACACAACTTTCCCCTCTTGCTCTTCCAAGTGGTGTTATTGTCGGTGCCAAGAGTAGCAACTACGAGCAACACAGGTTCAAAGCATGAAACGAGTCTATAATGGAGATCAGAAAATGTAGAAAAAGTAAAGAAGACTAATTATTTTAAGTTGTTAAAGTTTACAGTGTAAGGTGTCCTTGAGTGCTCTGAAAGGTTCCTATAGTGAAAACTGAAATGTTTAGTAAGTTAGAGGATATTTTGTTCAAGCATGTCACAGCATCTGGTCATGTTCTGAATATCTTTAAAATATAATAAATATAATAAAAACTAGATCAAAGTTGTACTAAAATCTGGTGATGCAATACGTTCGTAGGTAAGGGAACGATATCGTAACATTAGCCATTATGACTTCATGATGTGTGCAACACATTTTTAACTAATGATGCATTATGATAGATGACATTTTCCTTCATCTCATTAATTATGCAATCGTTAGTTATATAATTACATAACTTAAAAACATGTTATGCCTCTTACATGTATGATTTTATAGACTGGACAGATTTTTTGGCCACTTGGGGGGCAACAGAAGAGTTACGCACACATTCAGTAGCTGCAGAGCAACATCAGTATTAATTTGGAGTTGCGTCTCAGCCTCTGTCTGATATTTGATTTCTTTTAGCTCTGTTTTGCTCTTCACCAGCTGCTATGGGATAAATCTGGTTCTTTAGCTCCATTGTGTTTACCAACTAGATGCAAACATTGTCTGCCTGCTGTTTAGTGCTGCTAAGAGACACAGATAAGGAGCTAAGAGGATACAAAGGTAACGAAAGTGCTGTAAAACAAAAATAATGAGCTTAAAGACGTTAAAATGCTTCATAGAATTGAGAGGGACTTTGGGTTTATCACGACATTGGAAAGTCGTTAATGAATGTTTGTCTCCTCTCTTCTCTGAGAACTGGGAGGATAAAGAGGTGTGACCAGCAGTGATGTCACTTCCTCTGAGGAGTGACAAACAAACCCAAACAAAGACCAGTTTATCTTTACCTCCCCTCTTTTCTTGCTTCTTTTCTTAGCCGTCACAGAAATAGCAGCAGTCAGGTTGGAGCTCGTTCAGCCGTCACCCAGCCCGACCTGCACAGCTGCTCCCACAGACACACAGAGATGGAGGCTGAGATACGGAGGAGCTGGGTGGGGGAAGGAGAGGGGGGAGAACGAAAGCAACCTCAGGTTTTTGTGTGACGGTTTTTCACCGTGGGGACAGGGGGCCACGGTGATACATTCCCATAGAGCCGTCGTACAAAAACCTCCTCCCATTAACACCCATTGTTTAGACGGCTACATGCTGCCTAGGAGCAGAAAAAACAGTAATATGAGGGTTTATGAGATGCAGGAACACTTTGATAGTGAAAAGTCAATTAATATAAAGGTAACTGGATAGAAAAAAGTTAATAAAATGACTTTCAGGTCCCATGTGGAGCATTTGAAGGGCTCTTTTATTAATCTTCACAACAAACAGAACAACTTTGGACATAATGAAGCTCCTCCTGCATGTTTGAAGCTTCTTCATCCTCTGGATTATTAGACTGTCTCAACATGCTGATTATGGAAAGTTGTGTGACTTTTTGTTGGAGGAGACATTCAGTGTGACACTGGAACTGAAGCTTACTTTGGAAAGGGAACAAAACTCACTGTTCTGGGTAAGTTGAAGCTTTTGCAACTTCAGTTCACTGAAACAAAACTTAAATAGTCAAACTGTTAGTATGAAAGTGAACTAAAAGCTGTTTGTATATAAAAACTAAAGTATTGAGCTGAAGTGAAAACACTGTGACATTCACTGATCCTGCTTACTTCGGCCAAGGAACCAAACTCACTGTTTTAGGTAAATATTTCACATCACTACTGTATTTTAATAGTATATTTAACTGTTTTTGGTAAGTTAAAGCCTTTTGCAATTTCAGTTCACTGCAACATAAATAGTCAAACGTATTGTATAAAAGTGAAGGAATAAAAACAGCTGAAATATTGAGCTGGAGTGAAAACACTGTGACATTCACTCAGCCTGCTTACTTTGGCCAAGGAACCAAACTCACAGTTTTAGGTAAACATTTCACTTCATTACTGTATTTTAATAGCTATGACAGTGCTTTAGAGCTTCAGTATTCACTTTCTAAAGAAAACTGTGGTAGAGAAAGACACAAGAGATTCATGCAGAGTATTTCTACACTGTGGCAATGCAGGAAGCATACTTTGGCAAAGGAACAAAACTCACTGTTTTGGGTAAGTCAGTAATGAAAATAAATGTGGATGTATGTAACAACCTTTGTAACATAAGTAGTGCCTTAAAAATCATAATGTATTTGGGTCTCCATAGCTGAGGTTAGGTTAGGTTCGATGCTTTTTGATGTTAAGCTGAAGCGCTGTGTCAATTACGAAGCCTACTTCGGCCAGGGAACAAAACTGACTGTTCTTGGTGAGTAAAACATTAAACATAGTTCTGATTAATTTACCCTTTAAAACATAATAAGTAAAAAATGTTAAAGTATGTCTAGGGCAAACGAAGCAAAGTAAAAGTAGCATCTGAGGCTGTTTTCAGCACTGATAAAGTGCACTGTCTATGGTGGTTTTGAGGCTCATTTCGGTGGAGGAACAAAACTGTTTTAAGTAAGAAATCATTGTAAGGTTCATTAAATATTTCTCAGTTGTGATTTTGAATGATGTTTCTGACTCTTAATTTCACGCCAAGGCTCCACTGACTTCTAACAACCAATCATTAAAGCACAATTAAAGCTGTTACTTGGCTAAATAATCATAAAATAGCCACAAAAGCATGTGAATGTTTAAGATGTGAAGGCTAGTGAAGGAAGATTTGACTCTTTTGCGAAACAAAGGGAGATTAAAGTTTTTACAGTCAAAAAGTGACAAAGTTGGAATAATCTCAAAGTGTCAGAGACAAAGAGAGGCTGTAGGAAGAGGTTTTTTCACGGTTGAAAGTCTCTGTGCTCCTACACTGAGGCACATTTTGGAGCTGGAACTAAACTCACAGTTTTAGGTAAGAAAACCTGCCGCAAAAACATCTCAGAGCTTCAGTCACAGGTTGTTTGTATGTTAAGATTATGGGCAATTTTAAGATTATGTTTATTAAACACTTTATTTGATAGTGAACAAACTGTACTAAACTTGAAGTGTGAAAGACGTTCTTGGAGAAGTTAGTTTGTGTCAGTAAAATCAAGCCTTCTCATAGTCTGTTCTTCAGTTAAAGTGCTGCAGCAATAAAAAAAAAAAATTGGCCCTACGCCCAGATTACTACTCTCACATCGAGTTGTGATCATGTCTGTGAAATACTGTGAGTTACCAGTCAGAAGCTTACTTTGGACCTGGAACTAAACTCACTGTTATAGGTAAGACGGTAAAGATTATTGGATATATACAAACATAATATGTCAAAAGGTAGCAGTGCAAAATATATGGAATTATAAGAGTTTTTTGTTTGATTTATGCTCTTGAATGGACGTTAAATCAGCATTTTAATAGTGTCGAGAAGAGATTCAGTTTGGTTAGAGCTTTTCCTCAAATGGAAATGTATGTGTGCACAGCTAAATGTTTGTAGTTGATTTGAAAAAATAGTCGGTTTATAGCTGTCTCTGCTGAGAGGTTGAGTAGTTTTTCTATAGTCTTGTATCAGTGTGAGCAGCTACCAACATGCTCACTTTGGCAGTGGAACCAAACTGACTGTATTGGGTAAGAAAACTACAAAAATCACATGCATTAATGTTTGTTTCTGACCTTCATTTAACCCAAATCTGCTAAGTTAGATAATGTGTTTTCATAATTATTAGCGATTATGTTATGCATGTGTTTGTTGTCAAACGTGCCAAGAAAATAAAATGTATAGATTCAGTTCAACAGCAGAAAAGTCAAACTTAATCGATTACTATTATAGTTATCTATTTTAAAAAGGTGTTTGATGACATTTGTCTTCAGCAGTAAAACTATTCAAAACAGTCAACATCATCTAATCTGCAAAACAGTATTTCTCTACTTGCATTAGTCAAGAAGAGAAGCGACAAAAACTGAAAACTTAAAAAGTAAAACAATCTGTCGGTGAGATAAATGATGGATTGCTTCCATGTGAGTCAGTGTTGTGCTCTGGAAATTATCCTGCTTATTTTAAAGAAGGAAGATCACCGCAATAACATAAAATCAAACATTTATCGATAAGAAAAGAATAAAGAGTGAAACCTGTGATGTTGTTTTTGTCGCTATAGCAGGTAAAACTGTTCATGTTTCACTGCGGATGTGGTAGATTTTGACAACGCAGCTTTAATTTTGTGATTTCTGTCTTTTGTCTTTGCAGAACCAGGTCTTAATGTCACTGCACCAACAGTGAAAGTGCTCAAGCCTTGCAAAAATCAAAAGGGGAATAAGACCTTAGTTTGTGTGGCCAGTGGATTCTACCCAGACCATGTCAGTGTGTCCTGGGAGATCGACGATGTCGTTGTCACTAAAGGTGTGGCGACCGACAACGCAGCCCTGCGGAATGGCAGCTATTACAAGATCACCAGCAGGTTGAGGGTCACAGAAGAGGTGTGGTACACAGAAGGCAAAAAATTCCACTGCGCTGTCCGTTTCTACGATGGAACAGGTTACATCTATCAAAATAAAACAATTAAGGGTAAATAATCGACATTCTTTTCAAACTCAGAAATGATCTGAATCTTTCTGCTGTGGAAAACATCTGTCCTGATCTAATCTGATTATTCTTCTATTAGGTAAATGGAAGGTCGTGCTGACCACAGGTAAATATATTATTATCACACACAGAAGAAAACATCCAAGAAATGTTCTTTTTCACATGTGAATTACCTAAATTACTACATGGCTTCATTTCACATGTGAATCTGAATTTCCAAATGTGGCAACAGCTAAGTCTTAAGTGCGTTAACTATATCAAATCTTGTCACTCATCGTAATGTTTTAACTTTCTGCAGATCAATATTTGTGGATTAGTCGGGCTGCCGAACTCTCCTACAGCGTTTTGATCGTCAAGAGCTGCATCTACGGAGCCTTCGTGGCGTTTTTAGTGTGGAAGCTTCAGGTTTGTCCTTCTCTAACCCTGTACTTGTTATCCAACATGCACAGATTCCTTTGTGTTAACTCTCCATGACATTACAACATTGTGTCCTTTCTGTCTGTTGCAGGGTTCAACTGGAAAGCAGGACGACTGAGAGCTGAGAACTGAACACATGATCTTCAGGAGATGGGTCGCGCCAACAACAACAACAACAACAGCCACTTCCGGGTAGAAAATCGGCGGTTCGTTTGCATTACGCAGATATGTGAAATCAGCAAACTTGTATATTTCTGTTGTCATTCCAAGCCATGATTGTAACATGTGTTTATTGCACGTACTATAATGCTTTGCGAGCATCTTTGATATCTACACAACAAGAACCTCTCAGACTAAGTGCTTGTTTTGAGTAAACTCATGCTTCCTTACTTTTCTTTAACAAGTACATTAGCTCTCCAACCTAAAGTTGGTGAAAGTGTTTTTTATGTGATATGAAAGCATCAAACATACATTTTAGATGACTTACACATGGAAAAAGACAATTGAACTGTATGTAAGTTAATATGTGGTGTAGGGGTTTTCTGCCGTAAACAAACATTGTGATTCGGTCTGTACATATTCTTATTACAAAATGAAAAGCATATAAGAAGATTTAGCATGAATTTCTTTCACCAATTCTGTTTGCATTTTTTGAACTATTTGATGCTTAATTTCTTTCTCAATAAAAGTATATCAGAGGATCTCGTCACTCATGCTATTTCATTCCCTCTCTTTTGCTCTGAGTATCTGCTTACAGATTATGATAACCTGTCCTAGGAATGACACACAATGTGGATATGAACCAGAAAAGTTTAAAGTTCAAGCTGGTATGTTACGATATCTTTTAGCTGCTCGGAGTTGTGCAGATGTGCAGTTTGGACACCACCCCCCATCCCACCATGCTGTCACATGTCATTTCGACACTGAACATCACTTTTTCCAGAGATAGTGAGGTATTTTTAGCTGTTCACCCACCAGCTTCTTTTCTGAGAAACCAGTTATTTCTCACCAACATGATGGTGAAACACCGTCAGAAGCTGTTTGTTTAGTCATAACATTTTCCGATAAGCAAACTGAGAGGCGCCTCAAGTTTCTCTGAAAGCATTCGCTTGATAAATTAAATCAAAATGATAATAAAATGGGTTTAAAAATCATTTGAACTCGTGAAAGTGGATTTATCGGAGCTGTATGCGTTTTTTCCACGTTGCATAAATGGCAGAAGCTTATGATTCTGTTTACATTCTGTTTATGATTAAAGTTATAACTTTAGTTCAAACAGTGTCAGAAGGAAAATAAATGTGTGTGAGAGTGAGTCTATCACACAACAACAACAGGAAGTCAACCGTCTCATCTGTGCAAAGAAGAAGGTCAAAGCTGTTGTTGGCGAGGGTTTGAAACCCTGCAGGGGAGCAGAGAGCGGCAGCAGAGGAGAGGATGTGGTCACACAGCAGCCTGCAGATCGCTCTCTGTGCTGAGAAATGACGAAGGTGCGACCTTCCTCTTCACCGCAACCTCCGGCTCACACCTGCATCTCTGCACCCAACAACCCCGCACTGCACATCTCTGAGCAAACAGCTGCTAACACTTCAGTTTCTGTGTCAACTGAAGCTAAACAATAGACATAAGTGTGTAACATATTATATAGAGTCATAAACATACACAACAGCTGTTTACTGTGATCTGGTGCAGAAATTTGCATTATTTCTTTATGTCGCAGATGGAAGATGTGAGATGTCTATGACCAGTAATGAATAATTAACAAAATAATAAAAAAAATGAGCCTGTTTTAAAGTAATTTCTATAAATCATCATGATGTGAGTCACTATAAACAATAAGACAAAAAATATGACTATTTGAAGCAGATCACGGTCGTTAACTAAATGCTTCTGTCTCAGCTGCTCTCCATTCACATTTGATCTTATCAGTAAAGCCCACAGGTGGACTCGCACTGAAATAACACTTCTACTTTTGTCTGCCATTTGTTTGAAAAACATGTTTGTCCTTAATGAAGTCACATAAACAGGAAACAGTGTCTGTGAGACCGCAACAGAAACATGGCGTGTCTGACATCTGTGAGCTAGATTATTATATCACCTCCTTCAAACCCTGAGCCTGCATTACTGTTCAATTCTGAGAAAAAGCTAAATCACCAGTAAGCTTAAAGACTGTCTCCTAATAAAACGGTGATAGTGAATGCGAGGCTGAAATGATAGTTACTTTTTCATAAACATGTTTAAAGATGTTAACTGAGTGAGCAATCTGAATACAGCTATGCTTTTTAATAAATTTGACATTTTCCACGTGGGTGATTTTGTATTTGGACCTAAACTAGACTGTCGATCAGAACCACGTGGAAACACCAGAGCCTGAAGACTTCAGCTGGCCGATCGTCAGGGTGTCATCAGCTGGATAAACCTGCAACACAGCCGACAATGAGAGCTGCTGTACCATCAAGGTACAAACCTGTGAACCTTCATTTCAAGTACACCTGAATCACGATCAGGCAAATTTAAGACTTTTTTAAGAGCACAAGAATTATTTCTAATTCTTACATGCATCTGGAGGCCCAGCTTCCCTTGTGCTGGTGATAAAACTGCATATTTTAGAGAGGCCAGTCACACCTGTGCAACAATCATGTTGTTTAGTCAATACAGAGAAATAATTATTTTCTGTGCATATAAAAGCATTGAAGAGCTAGCTCGAAAGGCAAATCCAGCGATCCATTTTACATTTCAGAATGATCTGACAGCCCACAAACTGCCGCACTCATCTGAAGTCACCATAAGCCTTAATGTGAAATAACAACTTCTCATGGTTCAACTTCTCAAAGTCTTTACTCACTGAATGTACCAACAATACTTCTCAAACCAGCAGGGGGAGACACACTTCAACAAATGAAACAAGGAAAACAACTTACACAAAAAATGTAAATGAAAACAGAAATCACTTTGAGGTTCCACTGATGCAGCATGTAAAAAATAAATAAATGATGTATGGGAGTGTGCCGATATACACACATTTTTTGTGACCCCTCAAATGTGGTTATAATTTCACAAAAATATGTCATGGAGGCAGAATATTTTACAGTTTAACAATAAACTTTATTGTCTATGATGTCAGAGCACTGAAACAGTAAACGTCAGTCAATGTATGTCAGGCTCTACGTATTTTTACACTATATTAATTTATATTGAAACCGGGCATCATTTCAAACCCAACAGGTTCGGTTGTCCAAGATCTAATAAAGACACATGTGAAAGCTGAACATAAACCCCAGGTCACTGTTTGCACCACTGTTTCCAAAACTAATGATCTCATGTACTGCAGGAGGACCTCGAGGACCATGAATGTACCCAGTTACTGTGATCACATCCCACAAAATATACTGTCTGACACTCCCACCTGCAACTGCAACTCTGTCTCTGTTACTACACTGACTGTTATGTGTTTGACTCTGACTTTCTCAACATGGACTTCACCAAACGTGGTCTCTTCAGCTTGTTACTATTTGTGCTCTTGATAAAAGGTGAAGTACAGAATTATCAGCTGTGCTGTGCAGTACTGACCAGAACGTCTATTAGAGGGATAATAAGCTAAAAGTATAAAAACAATAAATGTCCTGCTGGATGCAAATTAAAATGTTCACCTCTAACTGTTTTTGACACAGGTCTGACTGATGGGAGTGATGTCCACCAGAAGGACATACTGTGGAAAGACAAGGGTGACAGTGCAACAATGAACTGCAAACACAACAAGACTGTCGACTATTCCCAGATGTACTGGTACAGACAGCTTCCAGGAGAAACAATGAAACTAATAGTGTTTACAACAACCAGCAAAAATGACTTTGGAAATTTCAGCGAGGAGAAATTCTCAGCCACCAAACCTGACTCTTACACCGGGAGCTTCACAGTGAAGAATCTGGAGCCAGGAGATAAAGGCTTGTATTTCTGTGCTGTGAGTAAACACAGTGATACAGACACATGAGAGCGCTGAACAAAAACCTCAGAGCACTGTTGGCATATCTATCAGTGAGTGTATGTAGCAGCTCTACTGTAGGGGGACCTTGAGGACAATCAGACAACATCACATCACACAGCAACACTCACACCTGTAACTCTTCATGTCTCTGTTGTAACGTCACACCTCCCATCACACACACTGACAGTGACTCTGCTCTCTGAGTTCATTTAGCTCACAACACAATAATGATCACAGCTGGTCTGATCACACTCTCTGCAGCTCTGCTCTGCATTATAGGTACTGTACATTATGATGCTGAGGACTGACAGGAGAAATTTTCACTTAAGCTTTGATTATTCCAATTTCATTTAATTAAAAAGCAATAACAGATTATTTGAGTACATGACAAGATTTTTATGTTTGCAGGTCGAATTAATGGGAATGATGTCAACCAGACCCCTCTGCTGTGGATGAACGAGGGTCAGTCTGCCAAGATGGACTGCAATCAAACTAAGGACATTACTTTTTTCCAGATGTACTGGTACAGACAGCTGCCAGGGGAGGGGATGAAACAAATAGTTCTCACAACAACAAGTCCCCCACATACATATGAAAGTGGCTTCAGCGCTGACAAATTCCCAGCAACGAAGAAGGATGCTCAGACTGGATCTTTGACAGTGGAGAGGCTGCTGTTCAGTGACAGTGGAGTGTATTTCTGTGCTGTGAGTAAACACAGTGATCCAGGTGACTGAGACAGCTGTACAAATACCCAACTGTTGGTGTCACAGTGAAAAGCAGACAGCTGTTCTTTTAATGAACTGTAGAGGGAGCTACACACTCATCTTCAGACAAAGATGAAGAATATATAATCCATTAAATTTATCTTTTAGTTTCAATTAAAAGTACATTTCTCCCTGTGCATGAGTAACTTTACAAAATAAAAACATATAAACCACCATCAGCTCTGCCAAAGACGATGACTAGTACCTGAACCCAACCACCATCAACAATAATTTCATCATTCTCTGTTTAATGTTTATAAATGATCAACGAATGATAATAAAGACACATCCTGCAATTGTGTGTTTCAATATTAAAACTGATGACATTTTAAGATTTTAAATTTTGCATGTGCAGCCTGATCTTCTGTCATTTTGAAAGTTGTGTTAAACTCAGCACATTACACATCATCAAACCTGTCCTAAACTTAAAATAAATTAAACTTTAGTTGATACTTATTTAACTGTTAAACAATGAGATGGTTTATAAACCATTTATTAAGCAACTGCAACCTTATAATGGCTATCAGAACAATCTTTATAGATGAACTGAACAGTATTACAAGTATCTTACATACTGTAGGGGGACCTCGAGGACCACAAATCATCCCAGATATGTACACCAGGTCTGAACGTCACACATATGACACTCCCACCTGCAACTTTTTAGACCTCTAACTACTCTGACAGTTGTGTTGGACCTGTTGCAGTCTTTAAACTGAAGAACATGGACATTATCAAACATTGTCTCCTAATACTTCTGCTCTGGATTACAGGTGAGATCTCCCCACAACATTACAGCCTTTAACCTTTGTGAGCAAAAACATGAAAATCACTCGTGATAACTTTTGCTGTTATACACACAGGTCTGACTGCTGGTGATGATGTGACCCAGGATGAAATACTGTGGAGATACAAGGGTGAAAATGCAACAATAAACTGCAGACAAACAAAGGGTGGTAACTACATCTACATGTACTGGTACAGACAGCTTCCAGGAGAAACAATGCAACAAATAGTGTCCACTATGGCAAACTCCAATCCTGACTTTGTACCCAACTTCAGCGAGAAGAAATTCTCAGTCACCAAACCTGACGCTAATACTGGGACATTCACAGTGAACGATCTGGAGCCAGGAGATAAAGGCTTGTATTTCTGTGCTGTGAGTAAACACAGTGATACAGACACATGAGAGCGCTGAACAAAAACCTCAGAGCGCTGTTGGCATATCTATCAGTGAGTGTATGTAGCAGCTCTACTGTAGGGGGACCTCGAGGACAATCAGACAACATCACATCACACAGCAACACTCACACCTGTAACTCTTCATGTCTCTGTTGTAACGTCACACCTCCCATCACACACACTGACAGTGACTCTGCTCTCTGAGTTCATTTAGCTCACAACACAATAATGATCACAGCTGGTCTGATCACACTCTCTGCAGCTCTGCTCTGCATTATAGGTACTGGACATTATGACGCTGATGATTTGATTTAGTCCATTCAGTTTTCATGATGAAGAGGAGTCACTGGTGGTTCTGTAACATGACAAGATCTTTTTCTTTCACAGGTCTTATCGATGGGAATGAAGTCAACCAGACCCCTCTGCTGTGGATGAACGAGGGTCAGCCTGCCACGATGGACTGCAGTCACACTAAGGGCGATGCTTTTGACCAGATGTACTGGTACAGACAGCTGCCAGGGGAGGGGATGAAGCAGATAGTTTTCACAACTGCATACAGTGATCATCAATATGAAAGTGGCTTCAGTGCTGACAAATTCCCAGCAACGAAGAAGGATGCTCAGACTGGATCTTTGACAGTGGAGAGGCTGCTGTTCAGTGACAGTGGAGTGTATTTCTGTGCTGTGAGTAAACACAGTGATCCAGGTGACTGAGACAGCTGTACAAATACCCAACTGTTGGTGTCACAGTGAAAAGCAGACAGCTGTTCTTTTAATGAACTGTAAAGGGAACTACACACTCATCTTAGACCAGACCTTAGAAATCTTTACTCTGTTTTACTTTCATCATATTATAACTTTTACTACACTTTACTACATTTACCCTCATTTGTCCAGTCCATGAATTATTTTTTAACCTCAAATAAAATGTTCATTTAATCTTCAATTCATTGTATTTTGTAATGAAAGTTTTTGATTCTCTCCTTTTTAATTTGTGTTTCTCATTTCGCTCCTTTTTCCTGTAATTCATCTCGAATTATTTTACTGTTTCTGTCAAAGCTGACTTTATTAAAATTGGGTTTTCCATTTTTCCAAAACTGTGTGGAGCCCTACTTGGTGATTGAAGTGACAGAACTGTATTCTGTAACAGACTCCAACACGTTTAACTGCCTGAATATTGAAAATAAAATCATATAAACCACCATCAGCTCTGCCAGAGACGATGACTAGTACCTGAACCCAACCACCATCAACAATAATTTCATCATTCTCTGTTTAATGTTTATAAATGATCAGAAAGTGATAATAAAGACACGTCCCGCAAACGTATGTTTGAATATTAAAACTGATGAAATTTTAAATTTTGCATGTGCAGCCTGATCTTTTGCCATTTATTAAGCAATTGCAACTTTACAATGGCTATCAGAACAATCTTTATAGATGAACTGAACAGTATTACAAGTATCTTACATACTGTAGGGGGACCTCGAGGACCACAAATCATCCCAGATATGTACACCAGGTCTGAACGTCACACATATGACACTCCCACCTGCAACTTTTTAGACCTCTAACTACTCTGACAGTTGTGTTGGACCTGTTGCAGTCTTTAAACTGAAGAACATGGACATTATCAAACATTGTCTCCTAATACTTCTGCTCTGGATTACAGGTGAGATCTCCCCACAACATTACAGCCTTTAACCTTTGTTAGCAAAAACATGAAAATCACTCGTGATAACTTTTGCTGTTATACACACAGGTCTGACTGCTGGTGATGATGTGACCCAGGATGAAATACTGTGGAGATACAAGGGTGAAAATGCAACAATAAACTGCAGACAAACAAAGGGTGGTAACTACATCTACATGTACTGGTACAGACAGCTGCCAGGAGAAACAATGCAACAAATAGTGTCCACTATGGCAAACTCCAATCCTGACTTTGTACCCAACTTCAGCGAGAAGAAATTCTCAGTCACCAAACCTGACGCTAATACTGGGACATTCACAGTGAACGATCTGGAGCCAGGAGATAAAGGCTTGTATTTCTGTGCTGTGAGTAAACACAGTGATACAGACACATGAGAGCGCTGAACAAAAACCTCAGAGCACTGTTGGCATATCTATCAGTGAGTGTATGTAGCAGCTCTACAGTAGGGGGACCTCGAGGACAATCAGACAACATCACATCACACAGCAACACTCACACCTGTAACTCTTCATGTCTCTGTTGTAACGTCACACCTCCCATCACACACACTGACAGTGACTCTGCTCTCTGAGTTCATTTAGCTCACAACACAATAATGATCACAGCTGGTCTGATCACACTCTCTGCAGCTCTGCTCTGCATTATAGGTACTGGACATTATGACGCTGATGATTTGATTTAGTCCATTCAGTTTTCATGATGAAGAGGACTCACTGGTGGTTCTGTAACATGACAAGATCTTTTTCTTTCACAGGTCTTATTGATGGGAGTGAAGTCAACCAGACCCCTCTGCTGTGGATGAACGAGGGTCAGCCTGCCACAATGGACTGCAGTCAAACTAAGGGCGATGCTTTTGACCAGATGTACTGGTACAGACAGCTGCCGGGGGAGGGGATGAAGCAGATAGTTTTCACAACTGCATACAGTGCTCATCAATATGAAAGTGGCTTCAGTGCTGACAAATTCCCAGCAACGAAGAAGGATGCTCAGACTGGATCTTTGACAGTGGAGAGGCTGCTGTTCAGTGACAGTGGAGTGTATTTCTGTGCTGTGAGTAAACACAGTGATCCAGGTGACTGAGACAGCTGTACAAATACCCAACTGTTGCTGTCACAGTGAAAAGCAGACAGCTGTTCTTTTAATGAACTGTAGAGGGAACTACACACTCATCTTAGACCAGACCTTAGAATCATCAAACCTGTCCTAAACTTATAATAAATGAAACTGTAGTTGATACTTATTTCACTGTTAAACAATGAAATGGTTTATAAACCATTTATTAAGCAATTGCAACTTTACAATGGCTATCAGAACAATCTTTATAGATGAACTGAACAGTATTACAAGTATCTTACATACTGTAGGGGGAACTCGGAGGACCACAATTCATCCCAGATACGTACACCAGGACTGAACGTCACACATATGACACTCCCACCTGCAACTTTTTAGACCTCTAACTACTCTGACAGTTGTGTTGGACCTGTTGCAGTCTTTAAACTGAAGAACATGGACATTATCAAACATTGTCTCCTAATACTTCTGCTCTGGATTACAGGTGAGATCTCCCCACAACATTACAGCCTTTAACCTTTGTGAGCAAAAACATGAAAATCACTCGTGATAACTTTTGCTGTTATACACACAGGTCTGACTGCTGGTGATGATGTGACCCAGGATGAAATACTGTGGAGATACAAGGGTGAAAATGCAACAATAAACTGCAGACAAACAAAGGGTGGTAACTACATCTACATGTACTGGTACAGACAGCTTCCAGGAGAAACAATGCAACAAATAGTGTCCACTATGGCAAACTCCAATCCTGACTTTGTACCCAACTTCAGCGAGAAGAAATTCTCAGTCACCAAACCTGACGCTAATACTGGGACATTCACAGTGAACGATCTGGAGCCAGGAGATAAAGGCTTGTATTTCTGTGCTGTGAGTAAACACAGTGATACAGACACATGAGAGCGCTGAACAAAAACCTCAGAGCGCTGTTGGCATATCTATCAGTGAGTGTATGTAGCAGCTCTACTGTAGGGGGACCTCGAGGACAATCAGACAACATCACATCACACAGCAACACTCACACCTGTAACTCTTCATGTCTCTGTTGTAACGTCACACCTCCCATCACACACACTGACAGTGACTCTGCTCTCTGAGTTCATTTAGCTCACAACACAATAATGATCACAGCTGGTCTGATCACACTCTCTGCAGCTCTGCTCTGCATTATAGGTACTGGACATTATGACGCTGATGATTTGATTTAGTCCATTCAGTTTTCATGATGAAGAGGAGTCACTGGTGGTTCTGTAACATGACAAGATCTTTTTCTTTCACAGGTCTTATCGATGGGAATGAAGTCAACCAGACCCCTCTGCTGTGGATGAACGAGGGTCAGCCTGCCACGATGGACTGCAGTCACACTAAGGGCGATGCTTTTGACCAGATGTACTGGTACAGACAGCTGCCAGGGGAGGGGATGAAGCAGATAGTTTTCACAACTGCATACAGTGATCATCAATATGAAAGTGGCTTCAGTGCTGACAAATTCCCAGCAACGAAGAAGGATGCTCAGACTGGATCTTTGACAGTGGAGAGGCTGCTGTTCAGTGACAGTGGAGTGTATTTCTGTGCTGTGAGTAAACACAGTGATCCAGGTGACTGAGACAGCTGTACAAATACCCAACTGTTGGTGTCACAGTGAAAAGCAGACAGCTGTTCTTTTAATGAACTGTAAAGGGAACTACACACTCATCTTAGACCAGACCTTAGAAATCTTTACTCTGTTTTACTTTCATCATATTATAACTTTTACTACACTTTACTACATTTACCCTCATTTGTCCAGTCCATGAATTATTTTTTAACCTCAAATAAAATGTTCATTTAATCTTCAATTCATTGTATTTTGTAATGAAAGTTTTTGATTCTCTCCTTTTTAATTTGTGTTTCTCATTTCGCTCCTTTTTCCTGTAATTCATCTCGAATTATTTTACTGTTTCTGTCAAAGCTGACTTTATTAAAATTGGGTTTTCCATTTTTCCAAAACTGTGTGGAGCCCTACTTGGTGATTGAAGTGACAGAACTGTATTCTGTAACAGACTCCAACACGTTTAACTGCCTGAATATTGAAAATAAAATCATATAAACCACCATCAGCTCTGCCAGAGACGATGACTAGTACCTGAACCCAACCACCATCAACAATAATTTCATCATTCTCTGTTTAATGTTTATAAATGATCAGAAAGTGATAATAAAGACACGTCCCGCAAACGTATGTTTGAATATTAAAACTGATGAAATTTTAAATTTTGCATGTGCAGCCTGATCTTTTGCCATTTATTAAGCAATTGCAACTTTACAATGGCTATCAGAACAATCTTTATAGATGAACTGAACAGTATTACAAGTATCTTACATACTGTAGGGGGACCTCGAGGACCACAAATCATCCCAGATATGTACACCAGGTCTGAACGTCACACATATGACACTCCCACCTGCAACTTTTTAGACCTCTAACTACTCTGACAGTTGTGTTGGACCTGTTGCAGTCTTTAAACTGAAGAACATGGACATTATCAAACATTGTCTCCTAATACTTCTGCTCTGGATTACAGGTGAGATCTCCCCACAACATTACAGCCTTTAACCTTTGTTAGCAAAAACATGAAAATCACTCGTGATAACTTTTGCTGTTATACACACAGGTCTGACTGCTGGTGATGATGTGACCCAGGATGAAATACTGTGGAGATACAAGGGTGAAAATGCAACAATAAACTGCAGACAAACAAAGGGTGGTAACTACATCTACATGTACTGGTACAGACAGCTGCCAGGAGAAACAATGCAACAAATAGTGTCCACTATGGCAAACTCCAATCCTGACTTTGTACCCAACTTCAGCGAGAAGAAATTCTCAGTCACCAAACCTGACGCTAATACTGGGACATTCACAGTGAACGATCTGGAGCCAGGAGATAAAGGCTTGTATTTCTGTGCTGTGAGTAAACACAGTGATACAGACACATGAGAGCGCTGAACAAAAACCTCAGAGCACTGTTGGCATATCTATCAGTGAGTGTATGTAGCAGCTCTACAGTAGGGGGACCTCGAGGACAATCAGACAACATCACATCACACAGCAACACTCACACCTGTAACTCTTCATGTCTCTGTTGTAACGTCACACCTCCCATCACACACACTGACAGTGACTCTGCTCTCTGAGTTCATTTAGCTCACAACACAATAATGATCACAGCTGGTCTGATCACACTCTCTGCAGCTCTGCTCTGCATTATAGGTACTGGACATTATGACGCTGATGATTTGATTTAGTCCATTCAGTTTTCATGATGAAGAGGACTCACTGGTGGTTCTGTAACATGACAAGATCTTTTTCTTTCACAGGTCTTATTGATGGGAGTGAAGTCAACCAGACCCCTCTGCTGTGGATGAACGAGGGTCAGCCTGCCACAATGGACTGCAGTCAAACTAAGGGCGATGCTTTTGACCAGATGTACTGGTACAGACAGCTGCCGGGGGAGGGGATGAAGCAGATAGTTTTCACAACTGCATACAGTGCTCATCAATATGAAAGTGGCTTCAGTGCTGACAAATTCCCAGCAACGAAGAAGGATGCTCAGACTGGATCTTTGACAGTGGAGAGGCTGCTGTTCAGTGACAGTGGAGTGTATTTCTGTGCTGTGAGTAAACACAGTGATCCAGGTGACTGAGACAGCTGTACAAATACCCAACTGTTGCTGTCACAGTGAAAAGCAGACAGCTGTTCTTTTAATGAACTGTAGAGGGAACTACACACTCATCTTAGACCAGACCTTAGAATCATCAAACCTGTCCTAAACTTATAATAAATGAAACTGTAGTTGATACTTATTTCACTGTTAAACAATGAAATGGTTTATAAACCATTTATTAAGCAATTGCAACTTTACAATGGCTATCAGAACAATCTTTATAGATGAACTGAACAGTATTACAAGTATCTTACATACTGTAGGGGGAACTCGGAGGACCACAATTCATCCCAGATACGTACACCAGGACTGAACGTCACACATATGACACTCCCACCTGCAACTTTTTAGACCTCTAACTACTCTGACAGTTGTGTTGGACCTGTTGCAGTCTTTAAACTGAAGAACATGGACATTATCAAACATTGTCTCCTAATACTTCTGCTCTGGATTACAGGTGAGATCTCCCCACAACATTACAGCCTTTAACCTTTGTTAGCAAAAACATGGAAATCACTCGTGATAACTTTTGCTGTTATACACACAGGTCTGACTGCTGGTGATGATGTGACCCAGGATGAAATACTGTGGAGATACAAGGGTGAAAATGCAACAATAAACTGCAGACAAACAAAGGGTGGTAACTACATCTACATGTACTGGTACAGACAGCTGCCAGGAGAAACAATGCAACAAATAGTGTCCACTATGGCAAACTCCAATCCTGACTTTGTACCCAACTTCAGCGAGAAGAAATTCTCAGTCACCAAACCTGACGCTAATACTGGGACATTCACAGTGAACGATCTGGAGCCAGGAGATAAAGGCTTGTATTTCTGTGCTGTGAGTAAACACAGTGATACAGACACATGAGAGCGCTGAACAAAAACCTCAGAGCACTGTTGGCATATCTATCAGTGAGTGTATGTAGCAGCTCTACTGTAGGGGGACCTCGAGGACAATCAGACAACATCACATCACACAGCAACACTCACACCTGTAACTCTTCATGTCTCTGTTGTAACGTCACACCTCCCATCACACACACTGACAGTGACTCTGCTCTCTGAGTTCATTTAGCTCACAACACAATAATGATCACAGCTGGTCGGATCACACTCTCTGCAGCTCTGCTCTGCATTATAGGTACTGTACATTATGACGCTGATGACTGACAGGAGAAATGTTCACTTAAGCTTTGATTATTCCAGCTTCATTTAATTAAAAAGCAATAACAGATTATTTGAGTACATGACAAGATTTTTATGTTTGCAGGTCGAATTAATGGGAATGATGTCAACCAGACCCCTCTGCTGTGGATGAACGAGGGTCAGTCTGCCACGATGAACTGCAATCAAACTAAGGACATTACTTTTTTCCAGATGTACTGGTACAGACAGCTGCCAGGGGAGGGGATGAAGCAGATAGTTCTCACAACTCAAAGTCCCCCACATACATATGAAAGTGGCTTCAGCGCTGACAAATTCCCAGCAACGAAGAAGGATGCTCAGACTGGATCTTTGACAGTGGAGAGGCTGCTGTTCAATGACAGTGGAGTGTATTTCTGTGCTGTGAGTAAACACAGTGATACAGGTGACTGAGACAGCTGTACAAATACCCAACTGTTGGTGTCACAGTGAAAAGCCGCTGACAGCTGTTCTTTTAATGAACTGTAGAGGGAACTACACACTCATCTTAGACCAGACCTTAGAAATCTTTACTCCATTTTACTTTCATCATACTACATTTATCCTCATTTGTCCAGTCCATGAATTATTTTTTAACCTCAAAGAAAATGTTCATTTAATCTTCAATTCATTGTATTTTGTAATGAAAGTTTTTGATTCTCTCCTTTTGAATTTGTGTTTTTTCATTTTGCCCCTTTTTCCTGTAATTCATTCAGAATTATTTTACTGTTTCTGTCAAAGCTGAGTTCATTAAAATTGAGTTTTCTAGTTTTCCAAAACTGTGTGGAGCCCTACTTGGTGATTGAAGTGACAGAACTGTATTCTGTAACAGACTCCAACACGTTTAACTGCCTGAATATTGATAATAAAAACATATAAACCACCATCAGCTCTGCCAAAGACGATGACTAGTACCTGAACCCAACCACCATCAACAATAATTTCATCATTCTCTGTTTAATGTTTGTAAATGATCAACGAATGATAATAAAGACGTTGGTCGATATATGTCAGGCTCTAGTTATTTTTACACTATATTTATTTATTTTTACACTTTTTTTTAAAGAAAAGTATTTGAAAGCACAGTGTCAGCTGATGTTACTGAAACCAGGCATCATTTCAAACCCGACAGGTTCGGTTGTCCAAGATCTAATAAAGACACATGTGAAAGCTGAACATAAACCCCAGGTCACTGTTTGCACCACTGTTTCCAAAACTAATGATCTCATGTACTGCAGGAGGACCTCGAGGACCATGAATGTACCCAGTTACTGTGATCACATCCCACAAAATATACTGTCTGACACTCCCACCTGCAACTACAACTCTGTCTCTGTTACTACACTGACTGTTATGTGTTTGACTCTGACTTTCTCAACATGGACTTCACCAAACGTGGTCTCTTCAGCTTGTTACTATTTGTGCTCTTGATAAAAGGTGAAGTACAGAATTATCAGCAGTGCTGTGCAGTATTGACCAGAACGTCTATTAGAGGGATAATAAGCAAAAAGTATAAAAACAGTAAATGTTCTGCTGCATGCAAATTAAAATGTTCACCTCTAACTGTTTTCACACAGGTCTGACTGATGGGAGTGATGTCCACCAGAAGGACATACTGTGGAAAGACAAGGGTGACAGTGCAACAATGAACTGCAAACACAACAAGACTTTCGACTTTTCCGAGATGTACTGGTACAGACAGCTTCCAGGAGAAACAATGAAACTAATAGTGTACACAACAACCAGCAAAAATGACTTTGGAAACTTCAGCGAGGAGAAATTCTCAGCCACTAAACCTGACACTTACACCGGGACATTCACAGTGAAGGATCTGGAGCCAGGAGATAAAGGCTTGTATTTCTGTGCTGTGAGTAAACACAGTGATACAGACACATGAGAGCGCTGAACAAAAACCTCAGAGCACTGTTGGCATATCTATCAGTGAGCGTATGTAGCAGCTCTACTGTAGGGGGACCTCGAGGACAATCAGACAACATCACATCACACAGCAACACTCACACCTGTAACTCTTCATGTCTCTGTTGTAACGTCACACCTCCCATCACACACACTGACAGTGACTCTGCTCTCTGAGTTCATTTAGCTCACAACACAATAATGATCACAGCTGGTCTGATCACACTCTCTGCAGCTCTGCTCTGCATTATAGGTACTGTACATTATGATGCTGAGGACTGACAGGAGAAATGTTCACTTAAGCTTTGATTATTCCAGCTTCATTTAATTAAAAAGCAATAACAGATTATTTGAGTACATGACAAGATTTTTATGTTTGCAGGTCGAATTAATGGGAATGATGTCAACCAGATCCCTCTGCTGTGGATGAACGAGGGTCAGTCTGCCACGATGAACTGCAATCAAACTAAGGACATTACTTTTTTCCAGATGTACTGGTACAGACAGCTGCCAGGGGAGGGGATGAAGCAGATAGTTCTCACAACTCAAAGTCCCCCACATAGATATGAAAGTGGCTTCAGTGCTGACAAATTCCCAGCAACGAAGAAGGATGCTCTGACTGGATCTTTGACAGTGGAGAGGCTGCTGTTCAATGACAGTGGAGTGTATTTCTGTGCTGTGAGTAAACACAGTGATCCAGGTGACTGAGACAGCTGTACAAATACCCAACTGTTGGTGTCACAGTGAAAAGCAGACAGCTGTTCTTTTAATGAACTGTAGAGGGAACTACACACTCATCTTAGACCAGACCTTAGAAATCTTTACTCCATTTTACTTTCAGCATATTACAACTTTTACTGCATTTACCCTCTGAATCAATTCTCCATTCCATTAAAAAATTTTAAACCTCAAATAAGAGTTTTATTTCATTTTCAATTCATTGTATTTTGTGATTCAATTTTTGATTCTCTCCTTTTAAATTTGTGTTTTTTTCATTTCGCCCCTTTTTCCTGTATTTCATCTAGAATTATTTTACTGTTTCTGTCAAACCTGAGCTCATTAAAATTGAGTTTTCTAGTTTTCCAAAACTGTGTGGAGCCCTACTTGGTGATTGAAGTGACAGAACTGTATTCTGGAACAGACTCCAACACGTTTAACTGCCTGAATATTGAAAATAAAAACATATAAACCACCATCAGCTCTGCCAAAGACAATGATTGTTACCTGAACCCAACCACCATCAACAATAATTTCATCATTCTCTGTTTAATGTTTATAAATAATCAAAAAGTGATAATAAAGACACGACCCGCAAACGTGTTTCAATTTCAAAACTGATGACATGTTAAAATTTTTAATTTTGCATGTGCAGCCTGATCTTCTGTCATTTATTAAGCAATTGCAACTTTACAATGGCTATCAAAACAATCTTTATAGATGAACTGAACAGTATTACAAGTTTCTTACATACTGTAGGGGGACCTCGAGGACCACAATTCATCCCAGATACGTACACCAGGACTGAACGTCACACATATGACACTCCCACCTGCAACTTTTTAGACCTCTAACTACTCTGACAGTTGTGTTGGACCTGTTGCAGTCTTTAAACTGAAGAACATGGACATTATCAAACTTTGTCTCCTAATACTTCTGCTCTGGATTACAGGTGAGATCTACCCACAACATTACAGCCTTTAACATTTGTTAGCAAAAACATGAAAATCACTCGTGATAACTTTTGCTGTTATACACACAGGTCTGACTGCTGGCGATGATGTGACCCAGGACAAAATACTGTGGAGATACAAGGGTGAAAATGCAACAATAAACTGCAGACAAACAAAGGGTGGAGACTACTTCTACATGTATTGGTACAGACAGCTGCCAGGAGAAACAATGAAACAAGTAGTGTCCACTATGGCAAACTCCAATCCTGACTTTGTACCCAACTTCAGCGAGAAGAAATTCTCAGTCACCAAACCTGACGCTAATACTGGGACATTCACAGTGAAGGATCTGGAGCCAGGAGATAAAGGCTTGTATTTCTGTGCTGTGAGTCAACACAGTGATACAGACACATGAGAGCACTGAACAAAAACCTCAGAGCACTGTTGGCATATCTATCAGTGAGTGTATGTAGCAGCTCTACTGTAGGGGGACCTCGAGGACAATCAGACAACATCACATCACACAGCAACACTCACACCTGTAACTCTGCATGTCTCTGTTGTAACGTCACACCTCCCATCACACACACTGACAGTGACTCTGCTCTCTGAGTTCATTTAGCTCACAACACAATAATGATCACAGCTGGTCTGATCACACTCTCTGCAGCTCTGCTCTGCATTATAGGTACTGGACATTATGACGCTGATGATTTGATTTCGTCCATTCAGTTTTCATGATGAAGAGGAGTCACTGGTGGTTCTGTAACATGACAAGATCTTTTTCTTTCACAGGTCTTATTGATGGGAGTGAAGTCAACCAGACCCCTCTGCTGTGGATGAACGAGGGTCAGCCTGCCACGATGGACTGCAATCACACTAAGGACCATTCACATGGACAGATGTACTGGTACAGACAGCTGCCAGGGGAGGGGATGAAACAAATAGTTCTCACAACAATACGTCCCCCACATACATATGAAAGTGGGTTCAGTGCTGACAAATTCCCAGCAACGAAGAAGGATGCTCAGACTGGATCTTTGACAGTGGAGAGGCTGCTGTTCAATGACAGTGGAGTGTATTTCTGTGCTGTGAGTAAACACAGTGATCCAGGTGACTGAGACAGCTGTACAAATACCCAACTGTTGGTGTCACAGTGAAAAGCAGACAGCTGTTCTTTTAATGAACTGTAGAGGGAACTACACACTCATCTTAGACCAGACCTTAGAAATCATCAAACCTGGCCTAAACTTATAATAAATGAAACTGTAGTTGATACTTATTTCACTGTTAAACAATTAAATGTTTTATAAACCATTTATTAAGCAACTGCAACCTTATAATGGCTATCAGAACAATCTTTATAGATGAACTGAACAGTATTACAAGTATCTTACATACTGTAGGGGGACCTCGAGGACCACAAATCATCCCAGGTACGTACACCAGGACTGAACGTCACACATATGACACTCCCACCTGCAACTTTTTAGACCTCTAACTACTCTGACAGTTGTGTTGGACCTGCTGCAGTCTTTAAACTGAAGAACATGGACATTATCAAACTTTGTCTCCTAATACTTCTGCTCTGGATTACAGGTGAGATCTCCCCAAAACATTACAGCCTTTAACCTTTGTGAGCAAAAACATGAAAATCACTCATGATAACTTTTGCTGTTATACACACAGGTCTGACTGCTGGTGATGATGTGACCCAGGATGAAATACTGTGGAGATACAAGGGTGAAAATGCAACAATAAACTGCAGACAAACAAAGGGTGGAGAATATGTCTACATGTACTGGTACAGACAGCTGCCAGGAGAAACAATGAAACAAGTAGTGTCCACAACAACCAGCAAAAATGACTTTGGAAATTTCAGCAAAGAGAAATTCTCAGCCACCAAACCTGACGCTTACACTGGGAGCTTCACAGTGAACAATCTGGAGCCAGGAGATAAAGGCTTGTATTTCTGTGCTGTGAGTAAACACAGTGATACAGGTGACTGAGACAGCTGTACAAATACCCAACTGTTGCTGTCACAGTGTCTTTAATCGCCTGTAGGGGGAGCTCGATTGGCAGCATATGGTTGGAAAAATACATTATTCACAGCATATGTACTCCATACTAATGCACATTTTTTCTTTTGTCCTTCCAGTGAAATTCTATAGGCTTCATCTTAAATGTTCCTCTTTATTTTTGAAATAAAAATTAGGGCTGCACAGTTGATCAAAATATCATCTAAGTCGCAACATCCAAAGTATAGAAGCTGCAATGTTTTGATAAAACAAAACAGCATTAGAATGAAGTCTAATCTTGGAGATTTTAGCCAGGACAAATTCTCAGCAGAAAAAACTGAAGCAGTGAGAGGATCTTTCACAGTGAAAAATGTGCAACCGAGTGACAACAGATTGTATTTCTGTGCTGTCAGCACCCTCACTGTGCAGATAGTTGTCAAGTTGCACAAAAAAAAGACACATGATTGACTTGATTAAACACACTGATAAAGTGGAAAAACCAACATGAGATGCAGTATCAAAAGGCAACCACCATCAACAATAATTTCATCATTCTCTGTTTAATGTTTATAAATGATCAACGAATGATAATAAAGACACATCCTGCAATTGTGTGTTTCAATATTAAAACTGATGACATTTTAAGATTTTAAATTTTGCATGTGCAGCCTGATCTTCTGTCATTTTGAAAGTTGTGTTAAACTCGGCACATTACACATCATCAAACCTGTCCTAAACTTAAAATAAATTAAACTTTAGTTGATACTTATTTCACTGTTAAACAATGAAATGGTTTATAAACCATTTATTAATCAATTGCAACCTTATAATGGCTATCAAAACAATCTTTATAGATGAACTGAACAGTATTACAGTTATCTTACATACTGTAGGGGGACCTCGAGGACCACAAATCATCCGACATACATACACCAGGACTGAACGTCACACATATGACACTCCCACCTGCAACTTTATAGACCTCTAACTACTCTGACAGTTGTGTTGGACCTGCTGCAGTCTTTAAACTGAAGAACATGGACATTATCAAACATTGTCTCCTAATACTTCTGCTCTGGATTACAGGTGAGATCTCCCCACAACATTACAGCCTTTAACCTTTGTCAGCAAAAACATGGAAATCACTTGTGATAACTTTTGCTGTTATACACACAGGTCTGACTGCTGGTGATGATGTGACCCAGGATGAAATACTGTGGAGATACAAGGGTGAAAATGCAACAATAAACTGCAGACAAACAAAGGGTGGAGAATATTTCCAGATGTACTGGTACAGGCAGCTGCCAGGAGAAACAATGAAACAAATAGTGTACACTAGACTCGGCAAAGATGATCTTGACTTTGGAAACTTCAGCGAGGAGAAATTCTCAGCCACCAAACCTGACGCTAATACTGGGACATTCACAGTGAAGGATCTGGAGCCAGGAGATAAAGGCTTGTATTTCTGTGCTGTGAGTAAACACAGTGATACAGACACATGAGAGCGCTGAACAAAAACCTCAGAGCACTGTTGGCATATCTATCAGTGAGTGTATGTAGCAGCTCTACTGTAGGGGGACCTCGAGGACAATCAGACAACATCACATCACACAGCAACACTCACACCTGTAACTCTGCATGTCTCTGTTGTAACGTCACACCTCCCATCACACACACTGACAGTGACTCTGCTCTCTGAGTTCATTTAGCTCACAACACAATAATGATCACAGCTGGTCTGATCACACTCTCTGCAGCTCTGCTCTGCATTATAGGTACTGTACATTATGACACTGATGAATTGATTTAGTCCATTCAGTTTTCATGATGAAGAGGAGTCACTGGTGGTTCTGTAACATGACAAGATCTTTTTCTTTCACAGGTCTTATCGATGGGAGTGAAGTCAACCAGACCCCTCTGCTGTGGATGAACGAGGGTCAGCCTGCCACAATGGACTGCAATCAAACTAAGGGCGATATATATCGAGAGATGTACTGGTACAGACAGCTGCCAGGGGAGGGGATGAAACAGATAGTTCTCACAACTGCATACAGTGCTCATCAATATGAAAGTGGCTTCAGTGCTGACAAATTCCCAGCAACGAAGAAGGATGCTCAGACTGGATCTTTGACAGTGGAGAGGCTGCTGTTCAGTGACAGTGGAGTGTATTTCTGTGCTGTGCGTGAACACAGTGATACAGGTGACTGAGACAGCTGTACAAATACCCAACTGTTGCTGTCACAGTGTCTTTAATCGCCTGTAGGGGGAGCTCGATTGGCAGCTACTAATGCACATTTTTTCTTTTGTCCTTCCAGTTAAATTCTATAGACTTCATCTTAAATGTTCCTCTTTATTTTTGAAATAAAAATTAACATCACAATATTTTTGACCAAATATCAATGTCACAAAAATATTGTAGGGATGACTATCGACACTTTTCCCAAAATATCCGGCCAGATCTTGGAGATTTTAGCCAGGACAAATTCCCAGCAGGAAAAACTGAAGCAGTGAGAGGATCTTTCACAGTGAAAAATGTGCAACCGAGTGACAACAGATTGTATTTCTGTGCTGTCAGCACCCTCACTGTGCAGATAGTTGTCAAGTTGCACAAAAACCAAAGACACATGATTGACTTGATTAAACACATTGATAAAGTGGAAAAAACCAACATGAGATGCAGTATCAAAAGGCAAAAGTAATGTGCAAACTTAAGGATTGGCCCCATGTTATTAACCATGACAAAGGTCCCTCAACACAACAAATCTCTGTCTCCTCCCCCCTGAGGTGATCCTTTAACATCCGTTCAGTCTGTCAGTCAATGCAGAAAGAGAGGAGGATAAAGACATCATGATCAGAAACATCAACAGGATCACTCTGCTGCTTCTCTGGCTCTCCTGTAGGTTCAAATTCACGCCATTTGCTGAATCCTACATTTTTTGCAACCCTTTTTCTTCACTCACTGTATTTCTCTTTAAATGCAGGTCGTTCACTGAGTGTTCAAGTCGATCAGGGTCCATCATCGATTTTAGGAAGCCCTAATGGTTCAGCAACAATCAGCTGCAACCATTCACACAGTTTATACAATGTTATACTGTGGTACCAGCGGCCGATGGGGGACTCTGGCCTCAAACTCATTGGATTAACTCAATATAAGAACCCGACCCTTGAGGAGCCGTTCCAACAGCATTTCAAGGTGACAGGAGATGGCTCAGCAAAATCTGAACTTCACGTACAAAAACTCAGACTGCCAGAAGACAGTGGCATGTATTACTGTGCAGCTAGTAGCACAGTGACTCAATTTCAGTCTTGTCTATACAAAAACCCTCTCTGATAGTCAGCCACATACATTCACAGTGAAGAGCACACCTGCATCTAACTGCAGCCTGTGGCAGGAAATCACCATTGATATCAACCTCAAAACAGTCTTTTTCTGTGTTAATGTGTCGGCCTAAGTCTGGTATTTTCCAACATGGATCCTATTTTCCCATGTTTTGTGTCTAAGTTACTCATCGGGACAAGAGTTTTTGATATTAGTCCAAATATTGAGGGAGACGGCTGCGGTTGCAATGTAATCCCTCCTGACAATTACACACCGTCAAAGTCTGTCCACTGTAATTGTGTTGTTATTCTAAGTGTCTGACAACATAATGAAAAGGATCCCTACACAGGTTGTTATTTTAATTAAAGATTAAGATCCTTTTTGTTTACCCAGAAACAGACACGTTTTCTTCCGCCAAAGCCACCAGACTCCATTTGCAGAAACAGTTATTTAATTGTCTTGATGTCGTAATCGTATGACTTCATTTAAACTGGACAGAAATACAAAATAAATCTTAACAAAACAATCCTCGCTTGTCTTTCTGCTCTTCAACAATCACCAACTCTGTTTAACTGTCACTCCTAAGTTTCACAAATCATCCCAGGTACGTACACCAGGACTGAACGTCACACATATGACACTCCCACCTGCAACTTTTTAGACCTCTAACTACTCTGACAGTTGTGTTGGACCTGTTGCAGTCTTTAAACTGAAGAACATGGACATTATCAAACATTGTCTCCTAATACTTCTGCTCTGGATTACAGGTGAGATCTACCCACAATATTACAGCCTTTAACCTTTGTTAGCAAAAAGATGGAAATCACTCGTGATAACTTTTGCTGTTATACACACAGGTCTGACTGCTGGTGATGATGTGACCCAGGATGAAATACTGTGGAGATACAAGGGTGAAAATGCAACAATAAACTGTCGGCAAACAAAGGGTGGAGACTATATCTATATGTATTGGTACAGACAGCTGCCAGGAGAAACAATGAAACAAGTAGTGTTCACTATGGCAAACTCCAATCCTGACTTTGAACCTAACTTCAGCAAGGAGAAATTCTCAGTCACCAAACCTGACGCTAATACTGGGACATTCACAGTGAAGAATCTGGAGCCAGGAGATAAAGGCTTGCATTTCTGTGCTGTGAGTAAACACAGTGATACAGACACATGAGAGCGCTGAACAAAAACCTCAGAGCACTGTTGGCATATCTATCAGTGAGTGTATGTAGCAGCTCTACTGTAGGGGGACCTCGAGGACAATCAGACAACATCACATCACACAGCAACACTCACACCTGTAACTCTTCATGTCTCTGTTGTAACGTCACACCTCCCATCACACACACTGACAGTGACTCTGCTCTCTGAGTTCATTTAGCTCACAACACAATAATGATCACAGCTGGTCTGATCACACTCTCTGCAGCTCTGCTCTGCATTATAGGTACTGTACATTATGACGCTGATGACTGACAGGAGAAATGTTCACTTAAGCTTTGATTATTCCAGCTTCATTTAATTAAAAAGCAATAACAGATTATTTGAGTACATGACAAGATTTTTATTTTTGCAGGTCGAATTAATGGGAATGATGTCAACCAGACCCCTCTGCTGTGGATGAACGAGGGTCAGTCTGCCAAGATGGACTGCAGTCACACTAAGGGCAATACTTTTTTCCAGATGTACTGGTACAGACAGCTGCCAGGGGAGGGGATGAAGCAGATAGTTTTCACAACAACAAGTCCCCCACATACATATGAAAGTGGCTTCAGTGCTGACAAATTCCCAGCAACGAAGAAGGATGCTCAGACTGGATCTTTGACAGTGGAGAGGCTGCTGTTCAGTGACAGTGGAGTGTATTTCTGTGCTGTGCGTGAACACAGTGATCCAGGTGACTGAGACAGCTGTACAAATACCCAACTGTTGGTGTCACAGTGAAAAGCAGACAGCTGTTCTTTTAATGAACTGTAGAGGGAACTACACACTCATCTTAGACCAGACCTTAGAAATCATCAAACCTGTCCTAAACTTATAATAAATGAAACTGTAGTTGATACTTATTTCACTGTTAAACAATTACATGTTTTATAAACCATTTATTAAGCAGCTGCAACCTTATAATGGCTATCAGAACAATCTTTATAGATGCACTGAACAGTATTACAAGTATCTTACATACTGTAGGGGGACCTCGAGGACCACAAATCATCCCAGATACGTACACCAGGACTGAACGTCACACATATGACACTCCCACCTGCAACTTTTTAGACCTCTAACTACTCTGACAGTTGTGTTGGACCTGTTGCAGTCTTTAAACCGAAGAACATGGACATTATCAAACATTGTCTCCTAATACTTCTGCTCTGGATTACAGGTAAGATCTCCTCACAACATTACAGCCTTTAACCTTTGTTAGCAAAAACATGGAAATCACTTGTGATAACTTTTGCTGTTATACACACAGGTCTGACTGCTGGTGATGATGTGACCCAGGATGAAATACTGTGGAGATACAAGGGTGAAAATGCAACAATAAACTGCAGACAAACAAAGGGTGGAGACTATTTCTACATGTACTGGTACAGACAGCTGCCAGGAGAAACAATGAAACAAATAGTGTCCACAACAACCAGCAAAAATGACTTTGGAAATTTCAGCAAAGAGAAATTCTCAGCCACCAAACCTGACGCTAACACTGGGACATTCACAGTGAAGAATCTGGAGCCAGGAGATAAAGGCTTGTATTTCTGTGCTGTGAGTAAACACAGTGATCCAGGTGACTGAGACAGCTGTACAAATACCCAACTGTTGCTGTCACAGTGTCTTTAATCGCCTGTAGGGGGAGCTCGATTGGCAGCATGTACTCCATACTAATGCACATTTTTTCTTTTGTCCTTCCAGTGAAATTCTATAGACTTCATCTTAAATGTTCCTCTTTATTTTTGAAATAAAAATTAACGTCACAATATTTTTGACCAAATATCAATGTCACAAAAATATTGTAGGGATGACTATCGACACTTTTCCCAAAATATCCGGCCAGATCTTGGAGATTTTAGCCAGGACAAATTCTCAGCAGAAAAAACTGAAGCAGAGAGAGGATCTTTCACAGTGAAAAATGTGCAACCGAGTGACAACAGATTGTATTTCTGTGCTGTCAGCACCCTCACTGTGCAGATAGTTGTCAAGTTGCACAAAAACCAAAGACACATGATTGACTTGATAAAACACACTGATAAAGTGGAAAAACCAAAAAGAGATGCAGTATCAAAAGGCAAAAGTAATGTGAAAACTTAAGGATTGACACCATGTTATTAACCATGATGAAGGTGCCTGAACACAACAAATCTCTGTCTCCTCCCCCCTGAGGTGATCCTTTAACATCCGTTCAGTCTGTCAGTCAATGCAGAAAGAGAGGAGGATAAAGACATCATGATCAGAAACATCAACAGGATCACTCTGCTGCTTCTCTGGCTCTCCTGTAGGTTTAAATTCACGCCATTTGCTGAAACCTACATTTTTTGCAACCCCTTTTCTTCACTCACTGTATTTCTCTTTAAATGCAGGTCGTTCACTGAGCGTTCAAGTCGATCAGGTACCATCATCGATTTTAGGAAGCCCTAATGGTTCAGCAACAATCAGCTGCAACCATTCGCACAGTACTTACAATGTTATACTGTGGTACCAGCAGCCGATGGGGGACTCAGGCCTCAAACTCATTGGATTAACTCAATATAAGAACCCGACCCTTGAGGAGCCGTTCCAACAGCATTTCAAGGTGACAGGAGATGGCTCAGCAAAATCTGAACTTCACGTACAAAAACTCAGACTGCCAGAAGACAGTGGCATGTATTACTGTGCAGCTAGTAGCACAGTGACTCAATTTCAGTCTTGTCTATACAAAAACCCTCTCTAATAGTCAGCCACATAAATTCACAGTGAAGAAGAGCACACCTGCATCTAACTGCAGCCTGTGGCAGGAAATCACCATTGATATCAACCTCAAAACAGTCTTTTTCTGTGTTAAGGTGTCGGCCTAAGTCTGGTATTTTCCAACATGGATCCTATTTTCCCATGTTTTGTGTCTAAGTTACTCATCGGGACAAGAGTTTTTGATATTAGTCCAATATTGAGGGAGACGGCTGCGGTTGCAATGTAATCCCTCCTGACAATTACACACGGACGTCAAAGTCTGTCCACTGTAATTGTGTTGTTATTCTAAGTGTCTGACAACATAATGAAAAGGATCCCTACACGGGTTGTTATTTTAATTAAAGATTAAGATCCTTTTTGTTCACCCAGAAACAGACGCGTTTTCTTGCGCCAAAGCCACCAGACTCCATTTGCAGAAAACAGTTATTTAATTGTCGTGATGTCGTAATCGTATGACTTCATTTAAACTGAGCAGAAATACAAAATAAATCTCAACAAAACAATCCTCGCTCGTCTTTCTACTCTTCAACAATCACCAACTCTGTTTAAGTCTAAATAAACTTCTAATTCACCGTGATTGATGTGGAAATATTGGGAGAGGATGGAGAGAGAAGGCAGATGTTAGAAAAGCAGCAGGGAGGAAAAAGTGTGCAGAGGCAGAATATTTTCATATGTAATGCAGTGAGATAAGGATTTATTTTGATCTAAACAAAATTGGTGATTCAGTGGAGACTATTTTAATAGTATTTCATCTAGAATTATTTCACTGTTTCTGTCAAACCTGAGCTCATTAAATTTGAGTTTTCTACGTTTCCAAAACTGTGTGGAGCCCTACTTGGTGATTGAAGTGACAGAACTGTATTCTGTAACAGACTCCAACACGTTTAACTGCCTGAATATTGAAAATAGAAACATATAAACCACCATCAGCTCTGCCAAAGACGATGACTAGTACCTGAACCAACCACCATCAACAATAATTTCATCATTCTCTGTTTAATGTTTATAAATGATCAACGAATGATAATAAAGACACGTCCCGCAATTGTGTGTTTCAATATTAAAACTGATGACATTTTAAGATTTTAAATTTCGCATGTGCAGCCTGATCTTCTGTCATTTTGAAAGTTGTGTTAAACTCGGCACATTACACATCATCAAACCTGTCCTAAACTTAATAAATTAAACTTTAGTTGATACTTATTTCACTGTTAAACAATGAAATGGTTTATAAACCATTTATTAAGCAATTGCAACTTCATAATGGCTATCAGAACAATCTTTGTAGATGAACTGAACAGTATTACAAGTATCTTACATACTGTAGGGGGACCTCGAGGACCACAATTCATCCCAGATACGTACACCAGGACTGAACGTCACACATATGACACTCCCACCTGCAACTTTTTAGACCTCTAACTACTCTGACAGTTGTGTTGGACCTGCTGCAGTCTTTAAACTGAAGAACATGGACATTATCAAACATTGTCTCCTAATACTTCTGCTCTGGATTACAGGTGAGATCTCCCCACAACATTACAGCCTTTAACATTTGTTAGCAAAAACATGGAAATCACTTGTGATAACTTTTGCTGTTATACACACAGGTCTGACTGCTGGTGATGATGTGACCCAGGATGAAATACTTTGGAGATACAAGGGTGAAAATGTAACAATAAACTGCAGACAAACAAAGGGTGGAGAATATTTCCAGATGTACTGGTACAGACAGCTGCCAGGAGAAACAATGAAACAAATAGTGTTCACTAGACCCGGCAAAGATAATCTTGACTTTGGAGACTTCAGCAAGAAGAAATTCTCAGCCACCAAACCTGACTCTTACACCGGGAGCTTCACAGTGAAGAATCTGGAGCCAGGAGATAAAGGCTTGTATTTCTGTGCTGTGAGTAAACACAGTGATACAGACACATGAGAGCGCTGAACAAAAACCTCAGAGCGCTGTTGGCATATCTATCAGTGAGTGTATGTAGCAGCTCTACTGTAGGGGGACCTCGAGGACAATCAGACAACATCACATCACACAGCAACACTCACACCTGTAACTCTTCATGTCTCTGTTGTAATGTCACACCTCCCATCACACACACTGACAGTGACTCTGCTCTCTGAGTTCATTTAGCTCACAACACAATAATGATCACAGCTGGTCTGATCACACTCTCTGCAGCTCTGCTCTGCATTATAGGTACTGTACATTATGACGCTGATGATTTGATTTAGTCCATTCAGTTTTCATGATGAAGAGGAGTCACTGGTGGTTCTGTAACATGACAAGATCTTTTTCTTTCACAGGTCTTATTGATGGGAGTGTTGTCAACCAGACCCCTCTGCTGTGGATGAACGAGGGTCAGCCTGCCACGATGGACTGCAATCACACTAAGGACGCTTCTTATTTCCAGATGTACTGGTACAGACAGCTTCCAGGAGAAACAATGAAACTTATAGTGTTTACAACAACTAGCAAAAATGACTTTGGAAATTTCAGCGAGGAGAAATTCTCAGCCACCAAACCTGACTCTAACACCGGGAGCTTCACAGTGAAGAATCTGGAGCCAGGAGATAAAGGCTTGTATTTCTGTGCTGTGAGTAAACACAGTGATACAGGTGACTGAGACAGCTGTACAAATACCCAACTGTTGCTGTCACAGTGTCTTTAATCGCCTGTAGGGGGAGCTCGATTGGCAGCATATGGTTGGAAAAATACATTATTCACAGCATATGTACTCCATACTAATGCACATTTTTTCTTTTGTCCTTCCAGTGAAATTCTATAGGCTTCATCTTAAATGTTCCTCTTTATTTTTGAAATAAAAATTAGGGCTGCACAGTTGATCAAAATATCATCTAAGTCGCAACATCCAAAGTATAGAAGCTGCAATGTTTTGATAAAACAAAACAGCATTAGAATGAAGTCTAATCTTGGAGATTTTAGCCAGGACAAATTCTCAGCAGAAAAAACTGAAGCAGTGAGAGGATCTTTCACAGTGAAAAATGTGCAACCGAGTGACAACAGATTGTATTTCTGTGCTGTCAGCACCCTCACTGTGCAGATAGTTGTCAAGTTGCACAAAAAAAAGACACATGATTGACTTGATTAAACACATTGATAAAGTGGAAAAACCAACATGAGATGCAGTATCAAAAGGCAACCACCATCAACAATAATTTCATCATTCTCTGTTTAATGTTTATAAATGATCAACGAATGATAATAAAGACACATCCTGCAATTGTGTGTTTCAATATTAAAACTGATGACATTTTCAGATTTTAAATTTTGCATGTGCAGCCTGATCTTCTGTCATTTTGAAAGTTGTGTTAAACTCGGCACATTACACATCATCAAACCTGTCCTAAACTTAAAATAAATTAAACTTTAGTTGATACTTATGTCACTGTTAAACAATGAAATGGTTTATAAACCATTTATTAATCAATTGCAACCTTATAATGGCTATCAAAACAATCTTTATAGATGAACTGAACAGTATTACAGTTATCTTACATACTGTAGGGGGACCTCGAGGACCACAAATCATCCGACATACGTACACCAGGACTGAACGTCACACATATGACACTCCCACCTGCAACTTTTTAGACCTCTAACTACTCTGACAGTTGTGTTGGACCTGCTGCAGTCTTTAAACTGAAGAACATGGACATTATCAAACATTGTCTCCTAATACTTCTGCTCTGGATTACAGGTGAGATCTCCCCACAACATTACAGCCTTTAACCTTTGTTAGCAAAAAGATGAAAATCACTTGTGATAACTTTTGCTGTTATACACACAGGTCTGACTGCTGGTGATGATGTGACCCAGGATGAAATACTGTGGAGATACAAGGGTGAAAATGCAACAATAAACTGTCGGCAAACAAAGGGTGGAGACTACTTCTACATGTATTGGTACAGACAGCTTCCAGGAGAAACAATGAAACAAGTAGTGTCCACTATGGCAAACTCCAATCCTGACTTTGTACCCAACTTCAGCGAGAAGAAATTCTCAGTCACCAAACCTGACGTTTACACCGGGAGCTTCACAGTGAAGAATCTGGAGCCAGGAGATAAAGGCTTGTATTTCTGTGCTGTGAGTAAACACAGTGATACAGACACATGAGAGCGCTGAACAAAAACCTCAGAGCGCTGTTGGCATATCTATCAGTGAGTGTATGTAGCAGCTCTACTGTAGGGGGACCTCGAGGACAATCAGACAACATTACATCACACAGCAACACTCACACCTGTAACTCTGCATGTCTCTGTTGTAACCTCACACCTCCCATCACACACACTGACAGTGACTCTGCTCTCTGAGTTCATTTAGCTCACAACACAATAATGATCACAGCTGGTCTGATCACACTCTCTGCAGCTCTGCTCTGCATTATAGGTACTGTACATTATGACACTGATGATTTGATTTAGTCCATTCAGTTTTCATGATGAAGAGGAGTCACTGGTGGTTCTGTAACATGACAAGATCTTTTTCTTTCACAGGTCTTATTGATGGGAGTGATGTCAACCAGACCCCTCTGCTGTGGATGAACGAGGGTCAGCCTGCCACAATGGACTGCAGTCAAACTAAGGGCGATACATATCAAGAGATGTACTGGTACAGACAGCTGCCAGGGGAGGGGATGAAGCAGATAGTTTTCACAACTGCATACAGTGCTCATCAATATGAAAGTGGCTTCAGTGCTGACAAATTCCCAGCAACGAAGAAGGATGCTCAGACTGGATCTTTGACAGTGGAGAGGCTGCTGTTCAGTGACAGTGGAGTGTATTTCTGTGCTGTGAGTAAACACAGTGATCCAGGTGACTGAGACAGCTGTACAAATACCCAACTGTTGGTGTTACAGTGAAAAGCAGACAGCTGTTCTTTTAATGAACTGTAGAGGGAACTACACAATCATCTTAGACCAGAGCTTAGAATCATCAAACCTGTCCTGAACTTATAATAAATGAAACTGTAGTTGATACTTATTTCACTGTTAAACAATTAAATGTTTTATAAACCATTTATTAAGCAACTGCAACCTTATAATGGCTATCAAAACAATCTTTATAGATGAACTGGACAGTATTACAAGTATCTTACATACTGTAGGGGGACCTCGAGGACCACAAATCATCCCAGATATGTACACCAGGACTGAACGTCACACATATGACACTCCCACCTGCAACTTTTTAGACCTCTAACTACTCTGACAGTTGTGTTGGACCTGTTGCAGTCTTTAAACTGAAGAACATGGACATTATCAAACATTGTCTCCTAATATTTCTGCTCTGGATTACAGGTGAGATCTACCCACAACATTACAGCCTTTAACCTTTGTTAGCAAAAACATGGAAATCACTTGTGATAACTTTTGCTGTTATACACACAGGTCTGACTGCTGGTGATGATGTGACCCAGGATGAAACACTGTGGAGACACAAGGGTGAAAATGCAACAATAAACTGCAGACAAACAAAGGGTGGAGGCTATGTCTACATGTATTGGTACAGACAGCTGCCGGGAGAAACAATGCAACAGGTAGTGTTCACTATGGCAAACTCCAATCCTGACTTTGTACCCAACTTCAGCAAGGAGAAATTCTCAGTCACCAAACCTGACGCTAATACTGGGACATTCACAGTGAAGAATCTGGAGCCAGGAGATAAAGGCTTGTATTTCTGTGCTGTGAGTCAACACAGTGATACAGACACATGAGAGCGCTGAACAAAAACCTCAGAGCGCTGTTGGCATATCTATCAGTGAGTGTATGTAGCAGCTCTACTGTAGGGGGACCTCGAGGACAATCAGACAACATCACATCACACAGCAACACTCACACCTGTAACTCTGCATGTCTCTGTTGTAACGTCACACCTCCCATCACACACACTGACAGTGACTCTGCTCTCTGAGTTCATTTAGCTCACAACACAATAATGATCACAGCTGGTCTGATCACACTCTCTGCAGCTCTGCTCTGCATTATAGGTACTGTCCATTATGACACTGATGATTTGATTTAGTCCATTCAGTTTTCATGATGAAGAGGAGTCACTGGTGGTTCTGTAACATGACAAGATCTTTTTCTTTCACAGGTCTTATTGATGGGAGTGTTGTCAACCAGACCCCTCTGCTGTGGATGAACGAGGGTCAGCCTGCCACGATGGACTGCAGTCACACTAAGGGCGATACATATCGAGAGATGTACTGGTACAGACAGCTGCCAGGGGAGGGGATGAAGCAGATAGTTTTCACAACTGCATACAGTGATCATCAATATGAAAGTGGCTTCAGCGCTGACAAATTCCCAGCAACGAAGAAGGATGCTCAGACTGGATCTTTGACAGTGGAGAGGCTGCTGTTCAGTGACAGTGGAGTGTGTTTCTGTGCTGTGAGTGAACACAGTGATACAGGTGACTGAGACAGCTGTACAAATACCCAACTGTTGGTGTCACAGTGTCTTTAATCGCCTGTAGGGGGAGCTCGATTGGCAGCATATGGTTGGAAAAATACATTATTCACAGCATATGTACTCCATACTAATGCACATTTTTTCTTTTGTCCTTTCAGTGAAATTCTATAGGCTTCATCTTAAATGTTCCTCTTTATTTTTGAAATAAAAATTAGGGCTGCACAGTTGATCAAAATATCATCTAAGTCGCAACATCCAAAGTATAGAAGCTGCAATGTTTTGATAAAACAAAACAGCATTAGAATGAAGTACTGTCGTGCTGTAGCGATGTCCTGGTCTGTAAATCTTGTTCTCCAGACCCCAGCAAATGTCACAGGATGATTTTAATAGCTTTTCAGTGAAAATGAAAATTGTGGCACAAATAATGATAATTTCCTCTCATTTTGAATCATATCACAACACAGTATACGTTTAAATAATCTCAATATGATTGCAGCCCTAATACAAATATTTGATTAACCTTTGTGACCCTTTAACTATAAAATAAGCCATTATAATGCCAGTGCTATAAAAAACATTTTATCTGTTAACCTTAATCACCTCTGTGTCTGGAAGCACCAAGATCCATGAAAAATGTCTCATTACACTCTCTTTCATGTTGTTTGACTGCCAACTAGGACTGAGCGATAATGCTTTAGAATAATACTGCAACATTTTTAGGCTATATTGCGATAAATGATATGTTTATATTTTGAAATCGCCACAAAAATCAAACGTCACAATATTTTTGACCAAATATCAATGTTGCAAAAATATTGTAGGGATGACTATCGACACTTTTCCCAAAATATCCGGCCAGATCTTGGAGATTTTAGCCAGGACAAATTCTCAGCAGGAAAAACTGAAGCAGTGAGAGGATCTTTCACAGTGAAAAATGTGCAACCGAGTGACAACAGAGTGTATTTCTGTGCTGTCAGCACCCTCACTGTGTTGCAGATAGTTGTGAAGTTGCACAAAAACCAAAGACACATGATTGACTTGATTAAACACATTGATAAAGTGGAAAAAACCAACATGAGATGCAGTATCAAAAGGCAAAAGTAATGTGCAAACTTAAGGATTGACACCATGTTATTAACCATGATGAAGGTGCCTGAACATAACAAATCTCTGTCTCCTCCCCCCTGAGGTGATCCTTTAACATCCGTTCAGTCTGTCAGTCAATGCAGAAAGAGAGGAGGATAAAGACATCATGATCAGAAACATCAACAGGATCACTCTGCTGCTTCTCTGGCTCTCCTGTAGGTTCAAATTCACGCCATTTGCTGAATCCTACATTTTTTGCAACCCTTTTTCTTCACTCACTGTATTTCTCTTTAAATGCAGGTCGTTCACTGAGCGTTCAAGTCGATCAGGGTCCATCATCGATTTTAGGAAGCCCTAATGGTTCAGCAACAATCAGCTGCAACCATTCGCACAGTACTTACAATGTTATACTGTGGTACCAGCAGCCGATGGGGGACTCAGGCCTCAAACTCATTGGATTTACTCAATATAAGAACCCGACTCTTGAGGAGCCGTTCCAACAGCATTTCAAGGTGACAGGAGATGGCTCAGCAAAATCTGAACTTCATGTACAAAAACTCAGACTGCCAGAAGACAGTGGCATGTATTACTGTGCAGCTAGTAGCACAGTGACTCAATTTCAGTCTTGTCTATACAAAAACCCTCTCTGATAGTCAGCCACATACATTCACAGTGAAGAGCACACCTGCATCTAACTGCAGCCTGTGGCAGGAAATCACCATTGATATCAACCTCAAAACAGTCTTTTTCTGTGTTAATGTGTCGGCCTAAGTCTGGTATTTTCCAATATGGATCCTATTTTCCCATGTTTTGTGTCTAAGTTACTCATCGGGACAAGAGTTTTTGATATTAGTCCAAATATTGAGGGAGACGGCTGCGGTTGCAATGTAATCCCTCCTGACAATTACACACCGTCAAAGTCTGTCCACTGTAATTGTGTTGTTATTCTAAGTGTCTGACAACATAATGAAAAGGATCCCTACACAGGTTGTTATTTTAATTAAAGATTAAGATCCTTTTTGTTTACCCAGAAACAGACACGTTTTCTTCCGCCAAAGCCACCAGACTCCATTTGCAGAAACAGTTATTTAATTGTCTTGATGTCGTAATCGTATGACTTCATTTAAACTGGACAGAAATACAAAATAAATCTTAACAAAACAATCCTCGCTTGTCTTTCTGCTCTTCAACAATCACCAACTCTGTTTAACTGTCACTCCTAAGTTTCACAAATCATCCCAGATACGTACACCAGGACTGAACGTCACACATATGACACTCCCACCTGCAACTTTTTAGACCTCTAACTACTCTGACAGTTGTGTTGGACCTGTTGCAGTCTTTAAACTGAAGAACATGGACATTATCAAACATTGTCTCCTAATACTTCTGCTCTGGATTACAGGTGAGATCTACCCACAATATTACAGCCTTTAACCTTTGTTAGCAAAAAGATGGAAATCACTCGTGATAACTTTTGCTGTTATACACACAGGTCTGACTGCTGGTGATGATGTGACCCAGGATGAAATACTGTGGAGATACAAGGGTGAAAATGCAACAATAAACTGTCGGCAAACAAAGGGTGGAGACTATATCTATATGTATTGGTACAGACAGCTGCCAGGAGAAACAATGAAACAAGTAGTGTCCACTATGGCAAACTCCAATCCTGACTTTGAACCTAACTTCAGCAAGGAGAAATTCTCAGTCACCAAACCTGACGCTAATACTGGGACATTCACAGTGAAGAATCTGGAGCCAGGAGATAAAGGCTTGCATTTCTGTGCTGTGAGTAAACACAGTGATACAGACACATGAGAGCGCTGAACAAAAACCTCAGAGCACTGTTGGCATATCTATCAGTGAGTGTATGTAGCAGCTCTACTGTAGGGGGACCTCGAGGACAATCAGACAACATCACATCACACAGCAACACTCACACCTGTAACTCTTCATGTCTCTGTTGTAACATCACACCTCCCATCACACACACTGACAGTGACTCTGCTCTCTGAGTTCATTTAGCTCACAACACAATAATGATCACAGCTGGTCTGATCACACTCTCTGCAGCTCTGCTCTGCATTATAGGTACTGTACATTATGACGCTGAGGACTGACAGGAGAAATGTTCACTTAAGCTTTGATTATTCCAGCTTCATTTAATTAAAAAGCAATAACAGATTATTTGAGTACATGACAAGATTTTTATTTTTGCAGGTCGAATTAATGGGAATGATGTCAACCAGACCCCTCTGCTGTGGATGAACGAGGGTCAGTCTGCCAAGATGGACTGCAGTCACACTAAGGGCAATACTTTTTTCCAGATGTACTGGTACAGACAGCTGCCAGGGGAGGGGATGAAGCAGATAGTTTTCACAACAACAAGTCCCCCACATACATATGAAAGTGGCTTCAGTGCTGACAAATTCCCAGCAACGAAGAAGGATGCTCAGACTGGATCTTTGACAGTGGAGAGGCTGCTGTTCAGTGACAGTGGAGTGTATTTCTGTGCTGTGCGTGAACACAGTGATCCAGGTGACTGAGACAGCTGTACAAATACCCAACTGTTGGTGTCACAGTGAAAAGCAGACAGCTGTTCTTTTAATGAACTGTAGAGGGAACTACACACTCATCTTAGACCAGACCTTAGAAATCATCAAACCTGTCCTAAACTTATAATAAATGAAACTGTAGTTGATACTTATTTCACTGTTAAACAATTACATGTTTTATAAACCATTTATTAAGCAGCTGCAACCTTATAATGGTTATCAAAACAATCTTTATAGATGAACTGAACAGTATTACAAGTATCTTACATACTGTAGGGGGACCTCGAGGACCACAAATCATCCCAGATACGTACACCAGGACTGAACGTCACACATATGACACTCCCACCTGCAACTTTTTAGACCTCTAACTACTCTGACAGTTGTGTTGGACCTGCTGCAGTCTTTAAACTGAAGAACATGGACATTATCAAACTTTGTCTCCTAATACTTCTGCTCTGGATTACAGGTAAGATCTCCTCACAACATTACAGCCTTTAACCTTTGTGAGCAAAAACATGGAAATCACTTGTGATAACTTTTGCTGTTATACACACAGGTCTGACTGCTGGTGATGATGTGACCCAGGACAAAATACTGTGGAGATACAAGGGTGAAAATGCAACAATAAACTGTCGGCAAACAAAGGGTGGAGACTACTTCTACATGTACTGGTACAGACAGCTGCCAGGAGAAACAATGAAACAAGTAGTGTCCACTATGGCAAACTCCAATCCTGACTTTGTACCCAACTTCAGCGAGAAGAAATTCTCAGTCACCAAACCCAACGTTTACACCGGGAGCTTCACAGTGAAGAATCTGGAGCCAGGAGATAAAGGCTTGTATTTCTGTGCTGTGAGTAAACACAGTGATACAGACACATGAGAGCGCTGAACAAAAACCTCAGAGCACTGTTGGCATATCTATCAGTGAGTGTATGTAGCAGCTCTACTGTAGGGGGACCTCGAGGACAATCAGACAACATCACATCACACAGCAACACTCACACCTGTAACTCTGCATGTCTCTGTTGTAACGTCACACCTCCCATCACACACACTGACAGTGACTCTGCTCTCTGAGTTCATTTAGCTCACAACACAATAATGATCACAGCTGGTCTGATCACACTCTCTGCAGCTCTGCTCTGCATTATAGGTACTGTACATTATGACGCTGATGAATTGATTTAGTCCATTCAGTTTTCATGATGAAGAGGAGTCACTGGTGGTTCTGTAACATGACAAGATCTTTTTCTTTCACAGGTCTTATCGATGGGAGTGAAGTCAACCAGACCCCTCTGCTGTGGATGAACGAGGGTCAGCCTGCCACAATGGACTGCAATCAAACTAAGGGCGATATATATCGAGAGATGTACTGGTACAGACAGCTGCCAGGGGAGGGGATGAAGCAGATAGTTCTCACAACTGCATACAGTGCTCATCAATATGAAAGTGGCTTCAGTGCTGACAAATTCCCAGCAACGAAGAAGGATGCTCAGACTGGATCTTTGACAGTGGAGAGGCTGCTGTTCAGTGACAGTGGAGTGTATTTCTGTGCTGTGCGTGAACACAGTGATACAGGTGACTGAGACAGCTGTACAAATACCCAACTGTTGCTGTCACAGTGTCTTTAATCGCCTGTAGGGGGAGCTCGATTGGCAGCATGTACTCCATACTAATGCACATTTTTTCTTTTGTCCTTCCAGTTAAATTCTATAGACTTCATCTTAAATGTTCCTCTTTATTTTTGAAATAAAAATTAACATCACAATATTTTTGACCAAATATCAATGTCACAAAAATATTGTAGGGATGACTATTGACACTTTTCCCAAAATATCCGGCCAGATCTTGGAGATTTTAGCCAGGACAAATTCCCAGCAGGAAAAACTGAAGCAGTGAGAGGATCTTTCACAGTGAAAAATGTGCAACCGAGTGACAACAGATTGTATTTCTGTGCTGTCAGCACCCTCACTGTGCAGATAGTTGTCAAGTTGCACAAAAACCAAAGACACATGATTGACTTGATTAAACACATTGATAAAGTGGAAAAAACCAACATGAGATGCAGTATCAAAAGGCAAAAGTAATGTGCAAACTTAAGGATTGGCACCATGTTATTAACCATGACAAAGGTCCCTCAACACAACAAATCTCTGTCTCCTCCCCCCTGAGGTGATCCTTTAACGTCCGTTCAGTCTGTCAGTCAATGCAGAAAGAGAGGACGATAAAGACATCATGATCAGAAACATCAACAGGATCACTCTGCTGCTTCTCTGGCTCTCCTGTAGGTTCAAATTCACGCCATTTGCTGAATCCTACATTTTTTGCAACCCTTTTTCTTCACTCACTGTATTTCTCTTTAAATGCAGGTCGTTCACTGAGTGTTCAAGTCGATCAGGGTCCATCATCGATTTTAGGAAGCCCTAATGGTTCAGCAACAATCAGCTGCAACCATTCAGACAGTTCATACATTGTAATACTGTGGTACCAGCAGCCGATGGGGGACTCAGGCCTCAAACTCATTGGATTAACTCAATATAAGAACCCGACCCTTGAGGAGCCGTTCCAACAGCATTTCAAGGTGACAGGAGATGGCTCAGCAAAATCTGAACTTCACGTACAAAAACTCAGACTGCCAGAAGACAGTGGCATGTATTACTGTGCAGCTAGTAGCACAGTGACTCAATTTCAGTCTTGTCTATACAAAAACCCTCTCTAATAGTCAGCCACATAAATTCACAGTGAAGAAGAGCACACCTGCATCTAACTGCAGCATGTGGCAGGAAATCACCATTGATATCAACCTCAAAACAGTCTTTTTCTGTGTTAAAGTGTCGGCCTAAGTCTGGTATTTTCCAACATGGATCCTATTTTCCCATGTTTTGCATCTAATTTACTCATCGGGACAAGAGTTTTTGATATTAGTCCAATATTGAGGGAGACGGCTGCAGCTGCAATGTAATCCCTCCTGACAATATTTTTAACCAACACAGCAGGATACTATGCAGTCCACTGATGAAGACATGTGACGATCCATAATGTTGACACCTCCTCCTCCTCCACCTCCTTTACATCCAGGCAGCTCTCTTCTGTTTGCAGACACCACCCACCTCATGCCTTCATGTTGGTTTGCTGATAAGAGGGTCTACTCACAGAGGAGGTTGGAAATAATCAGTATAACTACTGATAGACTGACAATACCTTTCATATCAATACAATTATTACAAAACACAAAAGACAACATGATCCTCCTATTCCTAAGCATTCATTTGAACTATATTTTGGTTTCATGTAATATCATCAAGAGTTTTTAACAACATCTGTTTATAGTATATTATTTTCAGCTATTTTCAGCTCTTACTACATTTAACTATGTCTTGATTTTGGTATTTTTCAACAGGTTTGTCTTTAAGTGATCAAGTCCACCAGACTCCAGCTGATGTGTTCAACCACCCAGGAAAAGAAGCCAAAATCAACTGTTTTCACACCTCTTCAACCTTTGATCAAATCCTCTGGTACAGGCAGACAAACAGACAACTACAGTTCCTGGGATACATGTATGTTAATAAGGAATATCCAGAGACTGGTGCAGGTGTGAAGATAGAAGGCAGCACAAACAAGGACCAAAACTGCACATTAACAATTGAAGAACTCAAAGTGAGCAGCAGTGCGGTTTACTTCTGTGCTGCTAGATTACACAGTGCTACATATCACTGATCCTCCGTACAAAAACCTCCTCATCACATACAATAACAGCTTTCAGCCCCTTACACCTGGAATAAGCCAGTCTAACCAATGTTGGTCTTCCCTCTCATCCAAATCAGATATGATAATAGGAGGTTTCTTATGTGTAGCTATGCAAAACTTTACCTCCCACATGCAGCCTCATACAGGGCCTATAAAAACGATTCACCCCCTTAATTGTTTTCTCTTTTTATTGCTTTTATGAATATAATCCTGGTCAATATAGAAAAAATATACAAAACAAAAACCCTTTAATGTGGAAGTGAGAACAGAAGTTCTACAATTTAATGTAAATTAATTAAAATTATACGATTTAAAATAAGTGATTGCATAAGTTTTCACTTGATTTAAAGTGACTGACCCAATTCAACAGAGGTCCATCCAATTGGTGCTAGTAGTCTCACAATTAGAGAAATGGAGATGACCTGAGTGCAGTGAATGTGTCTCAACTGATTGTAGTATAAAGACATCTGTGACTGAAGGTCGGAAAAATATAGGAAAATAGAGTCCAGGTTAAAAAATAACTGAGTTACCCTTTAACCAACACAGCAGGATCCTGTACACCACCGATGAAGACATGTGATGATCCATAATGTCGACTCCTCCTCCTCCTTTACATCCAGGCAGCTCTCTTCTGTTTGCAGTCATCATCTGCGTTACCATCATGATTAGACTCCTCGTACATTTAGCAGCTCTTCCGTTCTGTTTAACAGGTAAAATTCCATTAAATCCTACCTAAATATTTTCAGTACATTTTATTTTCGTCACTAAAGCTGTTTATTTTAAACGTCTCTTGCAGAACTCTCAGAAAACAGTGTTCAACAGACTCCCACTGCCCTGATCAAACATGCTGGAGAAGAAGTCCTGATGACCTGCAACCATTCAAACACTAATTTTAACATGATCCAGTGGTATAAACTGACTGCTGGGAAAAAAGATATGGCTCTAGTTGGCCATGTACGTGTCACTGCAAAAGTTGAAGATCAATTCAAAGACTTTTGTGAAATTACTGGTAACGGGGGAAGTCTGTCAAGTCTTAAGTTTGCAAAGAGTCGATCTGAAGACAGCGCAGTGTATTTCTGTGGTGCCAGTAGAGCACAGTGGTACAGAAATCCTCCTCCCTCTACAAAAACCTCCTCAGACATAGCAGGTTACACAAAAACACAAATTACCACATGAACAAAAAACTAACCACACTGTGAATGTTTGATATCAGACAGCTGGTTCACCACCAGGCAGTCAGATTCTTATTTTATCCGTTAGGGTGCAGTGTTTCTCCACAGATCTGTTGATATGTGATCATTTCCTTTCTGTCCACATCCAAGTTTCGATAAAGACACATTACATAGAATAATAAATATGAACAGACAACATGTGTATTTATTTTATCATTTGAACATGATGTAAAATATGTTTTGCATGAATGAATTAAAGCTTACATCATTCTGGTGTTCTTTGTAATAAAGTTAACAGCCTGTTATTTCTAGTTAGACTTTTTTTGTGGAGCTTTAACAACATTTAGTGGATGTGATGAGCAGCTCAGTGCGTCTCTAAAAAGGAGGGACTTGGACGTTTTTCTTCACACCTCCGCCACCCACCTTGGTTTTCTGATTGGAGGACTTACTTACATAAAATGAGGAGGGAATCATCAGCATACATGCATGGATATTGATGAAAACAGCAGCAGAAACAAGACTGAGTTTAAATTCAGTCAGAAAACACAACATGTTGATCGTTGTCTGCTGCATAACCTTGAATGTTATACTGGTTTCAGGTAATGGAATGAAATGTCTGATGTTTGTTCTTTCTCTTTACAAATAAGCTGCTGTTAAGCTCATTTACAACTAGGGTTCAATGCAAGCACCAAGGTTATAAAGTATTGAAAGACAGGACAGTTTATTGCACTTGTTTCCATTCATCCTTAAGTAACTGTATCCTGATCTGTTTTGTTGATGCCTTTCACACAGGTTCCTCTCCAAGTGACAAAATCAAACAGATTCAAGCCCAGACGTTCTACAAACCTCAAGAAACAGCCACAATAACCTGTTCCCACAGTATTCAAAACTATAATGTAATCCTTTGGTACAAGACGTCAAAGAACAGACAGCTACAGTTACTGGGATACATGGTTGAAGGCAGTGCATCTCCTGGAGAAACTGGAGTGGAAGAGACTGTGAAGATAGAAGGGAATGCAAACAAAGACAAGAACTGCACATTAACAATTCAAGGACTCAAACTGAACAGCAGTGCAGTTTACTTCTGTGCTGCTAGATTACACAGTGCCACATATCACTGATCCTCTGTACAAAAACCTCCCAATCACATGACACCACCCACCTCATGCCTTCATGTTGGTTTGCTGATAGGAGGGTCTACTCACAGAGGAGGGTGGAAATAATCAGTAGAACTACTGATAGACTGACAATATCTTTCATATCAATACAATTATTACCAAACACAAAAGACAACATGATCCTCTTATTCCTAAGCATTCATTTGAACTATATTCTGGTTTCAGGTAATATCATCAAGAGTTTTAAACAACATCTGGTAATAGTATATTATTTTCAGCCATTTTCAGCTGTTACTCCTTTTAATCATGTCTTGTCTTTGATATTTTCAACAGGTTTGTCTTTAAGTGACCAAGTCCATCAGACTCCAGCTGATATGTTCAACCAACCAGGAGGAGAAGCCAAAATCAACTGTTTTCACACCATTTCAACCTTTGACCGAATCCTCTGGTACAAGCAGACAAACAGACAACTACAGTTCCTGGGATACATGTTTGTTGATGGAAATCCAGAGACTGGAGCAGGTGTGAAGATAGACGGCGGTGCAAACAAGGACCAAAACTGCACATTAACAATTGAAGGACTCAAACTGGAGAGCAGTGCAGTTTACTTCTGTGCTGCTAGTTTACACAGTGCTACATATCACTGATCCTCCGTACAAAAACCTCCTCGTCACAGACAATTACAGCTTTCAGCCCCTTACACCTGGAATAAGCCAGTCTAACCAATGTTGGTCTTCCCTCTCATCCAAATCAGATATGATAATAGGAGGTTTCTTATGTGCTGCTATGCAAAACTTTACCTGCCACACCCAGCCTCATATAGTGCCTATAAAAAGTATTCACTCCCCAATCGTTTCCCCCTTTTATTGCTTTTACAAATATAATCCCGGTCAATATACAAAAAGTATACAAAAAAAATATACAATCAGACAGCTGGTTCACCACCAGGCAGTTAAATTCTTATTTTGTCAGTAAGGGTGCAGTGTTTCTTCACAGATCTGTTGATATGTGGTCATTTCTTTTCTGTCTGCATCCAAGTTTTGATAAAGACACATTATATAGAACTGATAAATATGGACAGACAACATTTGTATTCATTTTATCAACTGAGCTTGATGTAAAATATGTTTTGCAGAAATGAATTAAAACTTAGATCATTCTGTTGTTCTTTGTAATAAAGTATCAGTCTGTTATTTCTAGTTAGACTTTACCTCCATAACTTTCTTTTGTGGCGCTTTAAGAACAACATTTAGTGGATGTGATGAGCAGCTCAGTGCGTCTCTAAAAAGGAGGGACTTGGACGTTTTTCTTCACACCTCCGCCACCCACCTTGGTTTTCTGATTGGAGGACTTACTTACATAAAATCAGTAGGGAATCATCAGCATACATGCATGGATAGTGATCAAAACAGCAGCAGAAACAAGACTGTACATGAGCAGCTCAGTATGTCTCTAAAAAGGAGGGACTTGCACGTTTTTCTTCACACCTCCGCCACCCACCTTGGTTTTCTGATTGGAGGACTTACTTACATAAAACTAGGAGGAATCATCAGCATAGATGCATTGATATTGATGAAAACAGCAGCAGAAACAAGACTGAGTTTAAAGTCGGTCAGAAAACACAACATGTTGATCGCTGTCTGCTGCATAACCTTGAATGTTATACTGGTTTCAGGTAATGGAATGAAATGTCTCATGTTTGTTCTTTCTCTGTTCAGCTCATTTAAACTAGAGATTCAATGAAAGCATCAAGGTTTTAAAGAAATGAAAGACAGGACAGTTTATTGCACTTGTTTCCATTCGTCCTTAATAAGTGAGTGTATCCTGATTTGTTTTCTTGATGCCTTTTACACAGGTTCCTCTCCAAGCGACCAAATCAAACAGATTCCAGCCCAGACGTTCTACAAACCTCAAGAAACAGCCACAATAACCTGTTCCCACAGTATTCAAAGCTATAATCAAATCCTTTGGTACAAGACATCAAAGAACAGACAGCTACAGTTACTGGGATACATGTATGGAGACAGTGCATCTCCTGGACAAACTGGAGTGGAAGAGACTGTGAAGATAGAAGGGAACGCAAACAAAGACAAGAACTGCACATTAACAATTCAAGGACTCAAACTGGAGAGCAGTGCAGTTTACTTCTGTGCTGCTAGATTACACAGTGCCACATATCACTGATCCTCCGTACAAAAACCTCCCAATCACATGACACCACCCACCTCATGCCTTCATGTTGGTTTGCTGATAGGAGGGTCTACTCACAGAGGAGGTTGGAAATAATCAGTAGAACTACTGATAGACTGACAATATCTTTCATATCAATACAATTATTACCAAACACAAAAGACAACATGATCCTCTTATTCCTAAGCATTCATTTGAACTATATTCTGGTATCAGGTGATATCATCAAGAGTTTTTAACAACATCTGTTTATAGTATATTATTTTCAGCTATTTTCAGCTCTTACTACATTTAACTATGTCTTGATTTTGGTATTTTTCAACAGGTTTGTCTTTAAGTGATCAAGTCCACCAGACTCCAGCTGATGTGTTCAACCACCCAGGAAAAGAAGCCAAAATCAACTGTTTTCACACCTCTTCAACCTTTGATCAAATCCTCTGGTACAGGCAGACAAACAGACAACTACAGTTCCTGGGATACATGTATGTTAATGGATATCCAGAGACTGGAGCAGGTGTGAAGATAGACGGCGGTGCAAACAAGGACCAAAACTGCACATTAACAATTGAAGAAATCAACCTGAAGAGCAGTGCAGTTTACTTATGTGCTGCTAGATTACACAGTGCTACATATCACTGATCCTCCGTACAAAAACCTCCTCATCACACACAATTACAGCTTTCAGCCCCTTACACCTGGAATAAGCCAGTCTAACCAATGTTGGTCTTTCCTCTCATCCAAATCAGATATGATAATAGGAGGTTTCTTATGTGCAGCTATGCAAAACTTTACCTCCCACATGCAGCCTCATACAGTGCCTATAAAAAGTATTCACCACCTTCATTGTTTTCTCTTTTTATTGCTTTTATGAATATAATCCTGGTCAATATAGAAAAAATATACAAAACAAAAACCCTTTAATGTGGAAGTGAGAACAGAAGTTCTACAATTTAAGGTAAATTAATTAAAACTATACGATTTAAAATAAGTGATTGCATAAGTATTCACTTGATATAAAGTGTCTGACCCAATTCAACAGAGGTCCATCCAATTGGTGCCAGTAGTCTCACAATTAGTGAATTGGAGATGACCTGAGTGCAGTGAATGTGTCTCAACTGACTGTAGTATAAAGACACCTGTGACTGAAGGTCGGAAAAATATAGGAAAATAGAGTCCAGGTTGAAAAATAACTGAGTTACCCTTTAACCAACACAGCAGGGTCCTGTACACCACCGATGAAGACATGTGATGATCCATAATGTCGACTCCTCCTCCTCCTCCTTTACATCCAGGCAGCTCTCTTCTGTTTGCAGTCATCATCTGCGTTACCATCATGATTAGACTCCTCTTACATTTAGCAGCTCTGCCGTTCTGTTTAACAGGTAAAATTCCATTGAATCCTGCCTAAATATTTTCAGTACATTTTATTTTCTTCACTAAAGATGTTTATTTTAAATGTCTCTTGCAGAACTCTCAAAAAACAGTGTTCAACAGACTTCCACTGCCCTGATCAAACATGCTGGAGAAGAAGTCCTGATGACCTGCAACCATTCAAACACTAATTTTAACATGATCCAGTGGTATAAACAGTCTGCTGGGAAAAAAGATATGGCTCTAGTTGGCTATGTACTTACCACTTCTGCAAAAGTTGAAGATCAATTCAAAGACTTTTGTGAAGTCACTGGTAACGGGGGAAGTCTGTCAAGTCTTAAGTTTGCAAAGACTCGATCTGAAGACAGCGCAGTGTATTTCTGTGGTGCCAGTAGAGCACAGTGGTACAGAAATCCTCCTCCTTCTACAAAAACCTCCTCAGACACAGCAGCTTACACAATAACACAAATTACCACATAAAAAAAAACTAACCACACTGTGAATGTTTGATATCAGACAGCTGTTTCACCACCAGGCAGTTAGATTCTTATTTTATCCGTTAGGGTGCAGTGTTTCTCCACAGATCTGTTGATATTTGATCATTTCCTTTCTGTCCACATCCAAGTTTTGATAAAGACACATTACATAGAATAATAAATATGAACAGACAATATTTGTATTCATTTGATCAACTGAACGTGATGTAAAATATGTTTTGCAGAAATTAATTAAAACATAAATCATTCTGTTGTTCTTTGTTATAAAGTTAACAGTCTGTTATTTCTAGTTAGACTTTACCTACATAACTTTTTTTGTGGAGCTTTAACAACAAGATTTAGTGGATGTGATGAGCAGCTCAGTGCGTCTCTAAAAAGGAGGGACTGACATTTTTCTTCACACCTCCGCCACCCACCTTGGTTTTCTGATTGGAGGACTTATTTACATAAAATAAGGAGCGAATCATCAGCATACATGCATGGATAGTGATGAAAAACAGCAGCAGAAACAAGACTGAGTTTAAATTCAGTCAGAAAATACAACATGTTGATCGCCGTCTGCTGCATAACCTTGAATGTTATACTGGTTTCAGGTAATGGAATAAAACGTCTGATGTTCAGTCTTTGTCTGTTAAGATCATTTAAACTAGAGATTCAATGAAAGCATCCAGGTTATAAAGTAATGAAAGACAGGACAGTTTATTGCACTTGTTTCCATGCATCCTTAATAAGTGAGTGTATCCTGATTTGTTTTGTTGATGCCTTTTACACAGGTTCCTCTCCAAGCGACCAAATCAAACAGAGTCCAGCCCAGACGTTCTACAAACCTCAAGAAACAGCCACAATAACCTGTTCCCACAGTATACAAAGCTATGATCAAATCCTTTGGTACAAGACGTCAAAGAACAGACAGCTACAGTTACTGGGATACATGCTTAGAGACAGTGCATCTCCTGGAGAAACTGGAGTGGAAGAGACTGTGAAGATAGAAGGGAATGCAAACAAAGACAAGAACTGCACATTAACAATTCAAGGACTCAAACTGAAGAGCAGTGCAGTTTACTTCTGTGCTGCTAGATTACACAGTGCCACATATCACTGATCCTCCGTACAAAAACCTCCCTATCACATGACACCACCACCTCGTGCCTTCATGTTGGTTTGCTGATGGGAAGGTCTACTCACAGAGGAGGGTGGAAATAATCAGTATAACTACTGATAGACTGACAATACCTTTCATATCAATACAATTATTACCAAACACAAAAGACAACATGATCCTCTTATTCCTAAGCATTCATTTGAACTATATTCTGGTTTCAGGTGATATCATCAAAAGTTTTTAACAACATCTGTTTATAGTATATTATTTTTCGGCTATTTTCAGCTCTTACTACATTTAACTATGTCTTGATTTTGGTATTTTTCAACAGGTTTGTCTTTAAGTGACCAAGTCCACCAGACTCCAGCTGATGTGTTCAACCAACCAGGAAAAGAAGCCAAAATCAACTGTTTTCACACCTCTTCAACCTTTGATCAAATCCTCTGGTACAAGCAGACAAACGGACAACTACAGTTCCTGGGAAACATGTATCTTAATAATGGGAATCCAGAGACTGGAGTAGGTGTGAAGATAGACGGCGGTGCAGAGAAAGACGAAAACTGCACATTAACAATTGAAGAACTCAAACTGAAAAGCAGTGCAGTTTACTTCTGTGCTGCTAGATTACACAGTGCCACATATCACTGATCCTCCGTACAAAAACCTCCCTATCACATGACACCACCCACCTCATGACTTCATGTTGGTTTGCTGATAGGAGGGTCTTCTCACAGAGGAGGGTGGAAATAATCCGTATAACTACTGATAGACTGACAATACCTTTCATATCAATACAATTATTACCAAACACAAAAGACAACATGATCCTCCTATTCCTAAGCATTCATTTGAACAATATTCTGGTTGCAGGTGATATCATCAAGAGTTTTTAACAACATCTGTTTATAGTATATTATTTTCAGCTATTGTCGCAGCAAATGAGCTTTACATTTTTGGTATTTTCAACAGGTTTGTCTTTAAGTGACCAAGTCCACCAGACTCCAGCTCATATGTTCAACCAACTAGGAGGAGAAGCCAAAATCAACTGTTTTCACACCATTTCAGGCTATAATCGAATCTTCTGGTACAAGCAGACAAACAGACAACTACAGTTCCTGGGATACATGGTTGGTAATGGAGATCCAGAGACTGGTGCAGGTGTGAAGATAGAAGGCAGTGCAAACCAGGACCAAAACTGCACATTAACAATTCAAGGACTCAAACTGAACAGCAGTGCAGTTTACTTCTGTGCTGCTAGTTACCACAGTGCTACATATCACTGATCCTCCGTACAAAAACCTCCTCATCACACACACAATTACAGCTTTCAGCCCCTTACACCTGGAATAAGCCAGTCTAACCAATGTTGGTCTTCCCTCTCATCCAAATCAGATATGATAATAGGAGGTTTCTTATGCGCTGCTCTGCAAAACTTTACCTGCCACATCCAGCCTCATACAGTGCCTATAAAAAGTATTCACGCCCTTAATTGTTTCCCCTTTTATTGCTTTTATGAATAGAATCCTGGACAATATACAAAAAAATACACAAAAAATATATAATCAGACAGCTGGTTCACCACCAGTCAATTAGATTCTTATTTTATCCATTAGGGTGCAGTGTTTCTCCACAGATCTGTTGATATGTGATCATTTCTTTCCTGTCCACATCTAAGTTTTGATAAAGACACATTATATAGAACTGATAAATGAGGACAGGCAACATTTGTATTTATTTTATCATTTAAACATCATGTAAAATATGTTTTGCAGAAATAAATTAAAACTTACATCATTCTGTTGTTCTTTGTAAACGTTGTGTTATTTCTAGGAAGACTTTACGTACATATCCGTTTTTTGTGGACCCTTAACAACAACATTTAGTGGATGTGATGAGCAGCTCAGTGCATCTCTAAAAAGGAGGGACTTGGACGTTTTTCTTCACACCTCCTCCACCCACCTTGGTTTTCTGATTGGAGGACTTACTTACATAAAATGACGAGGGAATCATCAGCATACATTAATGGATAGTGATGAAAACAGCAGCAGAAACAAGACTGAGTTTAAATTCAGTCAGAAAATACAACATGTTGATCGCCATCTACTGCATAACCTTGTATGTTATACTGGTTTCAGGTAATGGAATGAAATGTCTGATGTTTGTTGTTTTTCTTTGCAAATAAGCTGCTATTAAGCTCATTTACTTCAATGAAAGCATCAAGGTTTTAAAGTAATGAAAGACAGGACAGTTTATTGCACTTGTTTCCATTCATCCTTATTAAGTGACTGTATCCTGATTTGTTTTCTTTACGCCCTTTACACAGGTTCCTCTCCAAGTGACGAAATCAAACAGATTCCAGCCCAGATGTTCTACAAACCTCAAGAAACAGCCACAATAACCTGTTCCCACAGTATTCAAAGCTATGATCAAATCTTTTGGTACAAGATGTCAAAGAACAGACAGCTACAGTTACTGGGATACATGTATAGAGAAAGTGTATTTCCTGGAGAAACTGGAGTGGAAGAGACTGTGAAGATAGAAGGGAATGCAAACAAAGACAAGAACTGCACATTAACAATTCAAGGACTCAAACTGGAGAGCAGTGCAGTTTACTTCTGTGCTGCTAGATTACACAGTGCCACATATCACTGATCCTCCGTACAAAAACCTCCCTATCACATGATACCACCCACCTCATGCCTTCATGTTGGTTTGCTGATGGGAGGGTCTACTCACAGAGGAGGGTGGAAATAATCAGTATAACTACTGATAGACTGACAATGCCTTTCATATCAATACAATTATTACCAAACACAAAAGACAACATGATCCTCTTATTATTAAGCATTCATTTGAACTATATTCTGGTCTCAGGTAATATAAAGAGTTTTTAACAACATCTGTTTATAGTATATTATTTTCAACTGTAACTAAATTTTACCATGTCTTGTTTTTGGTATTTTTCAACAGGTTTGTCTTTAAGTGACCAAGTCCACCAGACTCCAGCTCATATGTTCAACCAACCAGGAAAAGAAGCCAAAATCAACTGTTTTCACACCTCTTCAACCTTTAATCAAATCCTCTGGTACAAGCAGACAAACAGACAACTACAGCTCCTGGGATACATGTATCTTAATAAGGGATATCCAGAGACTGGAGCAGGTGTGAAGATAGAAGGCAGCACAAATAAGGACCAAAACTGCACATTAACAATTGAAGAACTCAAAGTGAGCAGCAGTGCAGTTTACTTCTGTGCTGCTAGTTACCACAGTGCTACATATCACTGATCCTCTGTACAAAAACCTCCTCCTCACACACAATTACAGCTTTCAGCCCCTTACACCTGGAATAAGTCAGTCTAACCAATGTTGGTCTTTCCTCTCATCCAAATCAGATATGATAATAGGAGGTTTCTTATGTGCAGCTATGCAAAACTTTACCTCCCACATGCAGCCTCATACAGTGCCTATAAAAAGTATTCACCACCTTCATTGTTTTCTCTTTTTATTGCTTTTATGAATATAATCCTGGTCAATATAGAAAAAATATACAAAACAAAAACCCTTTAATGTGGAAATGAGAACAGAAGTTCTACAATTTAATGTAAATTAATTAAAATTATACGATTTAAAATAAGTGATTGCATAAGTTTTCACTTGATTTAAAGTGACTGACCCAATTCAACAGAGGTCCATCCAATTGGTGCTAGTAGTCTCACAATTAGTGAATTGGAGATGACCTGAGTGCAGTGAATGTGTCTCAACTGACTGTAGAATAAAGACACCTGTGACTGAAGGTCGGAAAAATATAGGAAAATAGAGTCCAGGTTGAAAAATAACTGAGTTACCCTTTAACCAACACAGCAGGATCCTGTACACCACCGATGAAGACATGTGATGATCCATAATGTCGACTCCTCCTCCTCCTTCACATCCAGGCAGCTCTCTTCTGTTTGCAGTCATCATCTGCGTTACCATCATGATTAGACTCCTCGTACATTTAGCAGCTCTGCCGTTCTGTTTAACAGGTAAAATTCCATTAAATCCTACCTAAATATTTTCAGTACATTTTATTTTTCGTCACTAAAGCTGTTTATTTTAAACGTCTCTTGCAGAACTCTCAGAAAACAGTGTTCAACAGACTCCCACTGCCCTGATCAAACATGCTGGAGAAGAAGTCCTGATGACCTGCAACCATTCAAACACTAATTTCAACATGATCCAGTGGTATAAACAGTCTGCTGGGAAAAAAGATATGGCTCTAGTTGGCCATGTACGTTACACTTCTGCAGAAGTTGAAGATCAATTCAAAGACTTTTATGAAATCACCGGTAACGGGGAAAGTCTGTCAAGTCTTAAAATGGCAAAGAGTCGATCTGAAGACAGCGCAGTGTATTTCTGTGGTGCCAGTAGAGCACAGTGGTACAGAAATCCTCCTCCTTCGACAAAAACCTCCTCAGACACAGCAGCTTACACAATAACACAAATTACCACATGAAAAAAAACTAACCACACTGTGAATGTTTGATATCAGACAGCTGTTTCACCACCAGGCAGTTAGATTCTTATTTTATCCGTTAGGGTGCAGTGTTTCTCCACAGATCTGTTGATATGTGATCATTTCCTTTCTGTCCACATCCAAGTTTTGATAAAGACACATTACATAGAATGATAAATATGGACAGAAAACGTGTATTTATTTTATCATTTGAACATGATGTAAAATATGTTTTGCATAAATGAATTACAGCTTATATCATTCTGGTGTTCTTTGTAATAAAGTTAACAGCCTGTTATTTCTAGTTAGACTTTTTTTGTGGAGCTTTAACAACAAGATTTTGTGGACGTGATGAGCAGCTCAGTGCGTCACTAAAAAGGAGGGACCTGGAGGTTTTTCTTCACACCTCCGCCACCCACCTTGGTTTTCTGATTGGGGGACTTACTTACATGAAATGAGGAGGGAATCATCAGCATACATGCATGGATAGGGATGAAAACAGCAGCAGAAACAATATGCAGACACCACCCACCTCATGCCTTCATGTTGGTTTGCTGATAGGAGGGTCTACTCACAGAGGAGGTTGGAAATAATCAGTATAACTACTGATAGACTGACAATACCTTTCATATCAATACACTTATTACCAAACACAAAGGACAACATGATCCTCTTATTATTAAGCATTCATTTGAACAATATTCTGGTCTCAGGTAATATCATCAAGAGTTTTTAACAACATCTGTTTATAGTATTATTTTTGGCGATTTTCAGCTGTAACTAAATTTTACTCTGTCTTGTTTTTGGTATTTTCAACAGGTGTGTCTTTAAGCGACCAAGTCCACCAGACTCCAGCTCATATGTTCAACCAACCAGGAAAAGAAGCCAAAATCAACTGTTTTCACACCTCTTCAACTTTTGATCGAATCCTCTGGTACAAGCAGACAAACAGACAACTACAGTTCCTGGGATACATGTATGTTAATAATGGATATCCAGAGACTGGAGCAGGTGTGAAGATAGAAGGCAGTGCAAAGCAAGACCAAAACTGCACATTAACAATTGAAGAACTTGATTTGAAAAGCAGTGCAGTTTACTTCTGTGCTGCTAGTTTACACAGTGCCACATATGACTGATCCTCCGTACAAAAACCTCCCAATCACATGACACCACCCACCTCATGTCTTCATGCTGATTTGCTGATAGGAGGGTCTACTCACAGAGGAGGGTGGAAATAATCAGTATAACTACTGATAGACTGACAATACCTTTCATATCAATACAATTATTACCAAACACAAAAGACAACATGATCCTCCTATTCCTAAGCATTCATTTGAACAATATTCTGGTTTCAGGTAATATCATCAAGAGTTTTTAACAACATGCGTTTAAAGTATATTATTTTTGGCTATTTTCAGCTGTTACTACATTTTACTTTGTCTTGTTTTTGATATTTTCAACAGGTTTGTCTTTAAGTGACCAAGTCCACCAGACTCCAGCTCATATGTTCAACCAACTAGGAAAAGAAGCCAAAATCAACTGTTTTCACACCTCTTCAACTTTTGATCGAATCTTCTGGTACAAGCAGACAAACAGACAACTACAGTTCCTGGGATACATGTATGTTGATGGAAATCCAGAGACTGGAACAGGTGTGAAGATAGACGGCGGTGCAAACAAGGACCAAAACTGCACATTAACAATTGAAGAACTTGAACTGAAAAGCAGTGCAGTTTACTTCTGTGCTGCTAGTTTACACAGTGCCACATATCACTGATCCTCCGTACAAAAACCTCCTCATCACACACAGTTACAGCTTTAAGCCCCTTACACCTGGAATAAGCCAGTCTAACCAATGTTGGTCTTCCCTCTCATCCAAATCAGATATGATAATAGGAGGTTTCTTATGTGCAGCTATGCAAAACTTTACCTGCCACATCCAGCCTCATACAGTGCCTATAAAAAGTATTCACCTCCATAATTGTTTCCCCTTTTATTGCTTTCATCAATATAGTCCTGGTCAATATACAAAAATATATAATCAAACAGCTGGTTCACCAACAGGCAGTCAGATTCTTATTTTATCCATTAGGGTGCAGTGTTTCTCCACAGATCTGTTGATATGTGATCATTTCTTGTCTGTCCACATCTAAGTTGTGATAAAGACACATTATATAGAAATGACAAATAAGGACAGGCAACATTTGTATTTATTTTATCATTTAAATGTGATGTAAAATATGTTTTGCAGAAATGAATTAAAACTTACATCATTCTGTTGTTCTTTGTAATAATCTTGTCAGCCTGTTATATCGAGTTAAACTTTACCTCCATAACTTTTGTGGAGCATTAACAACAAGATTTAGTGGATGTGATGAGCAGCTCAGTGCATCTCTAAAAAGGAGGGGCTTCGACATTTTTCTTAACACCTCCGCCACCCACCTTGGTTTTCTGATTGGAGGACTTACTTACATAAAATGAGGAGGGAATCATCAGCATACATGCATGGATAGGGATGAAAACAGCAGCAGAAACAAGACTGAGTTTAAAGTCAGTCAGAAAATACAACATGTTGATCGCTGTCTGCTGCATAATCTTGAATGTTATATTGGTTTCAGGTAATGGAATGAAACGTCTCATGTTTGTTCTTTTTCTGTTAAGATCATTTACAACTAGAGATTCAACGAAAGCATCAAGGTTTTAAAGTAATGAAAGACAGGATAGTTTATTGCACTTGTTTCCATTCATCCTTAAGTAACTGTATCCTGATCTGTTTTGTTGATGCCTTTCACACAGGTTCCTCTTCAAGCGATCAAATCAAACAGATTCCAGCCCAGACGTTTTACAAACCTCAAGAAAAGGCCACAATAACCTGTTCCCACAGTATTCAAAGCTATAATCAAATCCTTTGGTACAAGACATCAAAGAACAGACAGCTACAGTTACTGGGATACATGGTTGAAGGCAGTGCATCTCCTGGAGAAACTGGAGTGGAAGAGACTGTGAAGATAGAAGGGAATGCAAACAAAGACAAGAACTGCACATTAACAATTCAAGGACTCAAACTGGAGAGCAGTGCAGTTTACTTCTGTGCTGCTAGATTACACAGTGCCACATATCACTGATCCTCCGTACAAAAACCTCCCTATCACATGACACCACCCACCTCATGCCTTCATGTTGGTTTGCTGATAGGAGGGTCTACTCACAGAGGAGGGTGGAAATAATCAGTATAACTACTGATAGACTGACAATACCTTTCATATCAATACAATTATTACCAAACACAAAAGACAACATGATCCTCTTATTCCTAAGCATTCATTTGAACTATATTCTGGTTTCAGGTGATATCATCAAGAGTTTTTAACAATATCTGTTTATAGTACATTATTTTTGACGATTTTCAGCTGTAACTAAATTTGACTTTCTCTTGTTTTTGGTATTGTCAACAGGTTTGTCTTTAAGTGACCAAGTCCACCAGACTCCAGCTCATATGTTCAACCACCCAGGAAAAAAAGCCAAAATCAACTGTTTTCACATCATTTCAACTTTTGATCGAATCCTCTGGTACAAGCAGACAAACAGACAACTACAGTTCCTGGGATACATGTTAGTTAATGGATATCCAGAGACCGGAGCAGGTGTGAAGATCGAAGGCAGTGCAAACAAGGACCAAAACTGCACATTAACAATTGAAGAACTTGATCTGAAAAGCAGTGCAGTTTACTTCTGTGCTGCTAGTTTACACAGTGCCACATATCACTGATCCTCCGTACAAAAACCTCCTCATCAGACACAATTACAGCTTTCAGCCCCTTACACCTGGAATAAGCCAGTCTAACCAATGTTGGTCTTCCCTCTCATCCAAATCAGATATGATAATAGGAGGTTTCTTATGTGCAGCTACGCAAAACTTTACCTGCCACATCCAGCCTCATATAGTGCCTATAAAAAGTTTTCACTCCCATAATCGTTTCCCCTTTTATTGCTTTCATAAATGGAATCCTGGTCAATATACAAACAAATATACAAACAGACAGCTGGTTCACCACCAGGCAGTTAGATTCTCATTTTATCCATTAGGGTGCAGTGTATCTCCACAGATCTGTTTATATGTGATCATTTCTTCTCTGTCCACATCCAGGTTTGATAAAGACACATTATATAGAACTAATAAACAGGGACAGACAACATTTGTATTTATTTTATCAGTTGAACTTGATGTAAAATATGTTTTGCAGAAATGAATTAAAACTTAGGTCATTCTGTTGTTCTTTGTAATAAAGTTATCAGTCTGTTATTTCTAGTAAAACTTTACCTCCATAACTTTTTTGTGGAGCTTTAACAACAAGATTTAGTGGATGTGATGAGCAGCTCAGTGCGTCTCTAAAAAGGAGGGACTTGGACGTTTTTCTTCACACCTCCGCCACCCACCTTGGTTTTCTGATTGGAGGACTTACTTACATAAAACTAGGAGGAATCATCAGCATAGATGCATTGATATTGATGAAAACAGCAGCAGAAACAAGACTGAGTTTAAAGTCAGTCAGAAAACACAACATGCTGATCGCCGTCTGCTGCATAACCTTGAATGTTATACTGGTTTCAGGTAATGGAATGAAACGTCTGATGTTTGTTCTTTCTCTGTTAAGATCATTTACAACTAGAGATTCAACGAAAGCATCAAGGTTTTAAAGTAATGAAAGACAGGATAGTTTATTGCACTTGTTTCCATTCGTCCTTAATAAGTGAGTGTATCCTGATTTGTTTTCTTGATGCCTTTTACACAGGTTCCTCTCCAAGCGACCAAATCAAACAGAGTCCAGCCCAGACGTTCTACAAACCTCAAGAAACAGCAACAATAACCTGTTCCCACAGTATTGAAGACTATAATGTAATCCTTTGGTACAAGACGTCAAAGAACAGACAGCTACAGTTACTGGGATACATGTTTAGAGAAAGTGCATCTCCTGGAGAAACTGGAGTGGAAGAGACTGTGAAGATAGAAGGGAATGCAAACAAAGACAAGAACTGCACATTAACAATTCAAGGACTCAAACTGGAGAGCAGTGCAGTTTACTTCTGTGCTGCTAGATTACACAGTGCCACATATCACTGATCCTCTGTACAAAAACCTCCCTATCACATGACACCACCCACCTCATGTCTTCATGTTGGTTTGCTGATAGGAGGGTCTACTCACAGAGGAGGGTGGAAATAATCAGTATAACTACTGATAGACTGACAATACCTTTATATCAATACAATTATTACCAAACACAAAAGACAACATGATCCTCTTATTCCTAAGCATTCATTTGAACTATATTCTGGTTTCAGGTAATATCATCAAGAGTTTTAAACAACATCTGTTTAAAGTATATTATTTTTGGCTATTTTCAGCTGTTACTACATTTTACTTTGTCTTGTTTTTGATATTTTCAACAGGTTTGTCTTTAAGTGACCAAGTCCACCAGACTCCAGCTGATATGTTCAACCAACCAGGAAAAGAAGCCAAAATCAACTGTTTTCACACCATTTCAACCTTTGATCGAATCCTCTGGTACAAGCAGACAGACAGACAACTACAGTTCCTGGGATACATGAATGTTAATAATGGATATCCAGAGACTGGAGCAGGTGTGAAGATAGACGGCAGTGCAAACAAGGACCAAAACTGCACATTAACAATTCAAGGACTTAAACTGAACAGCAGTGCAGTTTACTTCTGTGCTGCTAGATTACACAGTGCTACATATCACTGATCCTCCATACAAAAACCTCCTCATCACACACAATTACAGCTTTCAGCCCCTTACACCTGGAATAAGCCAGTCTAACCAATGTTGGTCTTCCTTCTCATTCAAATCAGATATGATAATAGGAGGTTTCTAATGTGCAGCTATGCAAAACTTTACCTGCCACATCCAGCCTCATATAGTGCCTATAAAAAGTATTCACCCCTTTAATTGCTTTTATGAATGGAATTCTGGTCAATATACAAAAAAAATATACAACAAATATACAATCTGACAGCTGGTTCACCACCAGGCAGTTAGATTCTTATTTTGTCCATTAGGGTGCAGTGTTTCTCCACAGATCTGTTGATATGTGGTCAATTATTTTCCGTCTGCATCCAAGTTTCGATAAAGACACATTATATAGAACTGATAAATACGGACAGACAACATTTATATTTATTTTATCAGTTGAACTTGATGTAAAATATGTTTTGCAGAAATGAATTAAAACTTAACTTCATTACATAGAACAACAAAATGATCTAACAGCCTGTTATTTCTAGCTAGACTTGCCTCCATAACTTTTTTTGTGGAGTGTTAACAACAACATTTTGTGGACATGATGAGCAGCTCAGTGCGTCTCTAAAAAGGAGGGACTTGGACGTTTTTTTTCACACCTCCTCCACCCACCTTGGTTTTCTGATTGGAGGACTTACTTACATAAAACTAGGAGGAATCATCAGCATACATGCATGGATAGTGATGAAAACAGCAGCAGAAACAAGACTGAGTTTAAATTCAGTCAGAAAATACAACATGTTGATCGCTGTCTGCTGCATAATCTTGAATGTTATATTGGTTTCAGGTAATGGAATGAAACGTCTCATGTTTGTTCTTTTTCTGTTCACCTCATTTACAGCTAGACATTCAATGAAAGCATCCAGGTTATAAAGTAATGAAAGACAGGACAGTTTATTGCACTTGTTTCCATTCGTCCTTATTAAGTGAGTGTATCCTGATTTGTTTTCTTTATGCCTTTTACACAGGTTCCTCTCCAAGCGACCAAATCAAACAGATTCCAGCCCAGACGTTCTACAAACCTCAAGAAACAGCCACAATAACCTGTTCCCACAGTGTTCAAAACTATAATGTAATCCTTTGGTGCAAGACGTCAAAGAACAGACAGCTACAGTTACTGGGATACATGTATAGAGAAAGTGTATTTCCTGGAGAAACTGGAGTGGAAGAAACTGTGAAGATAGAAGGGAATGCAAACAAAGACAAGAACTGCACATTAACAATTCAAGGACTCAAACTGAACAGCAATGCAGTTTACTTCTGTGCTGCTAGATTACACAGTGCCACATATCACTGATCCTCCGTACAAAAACCTCCCAATCACATGACACCACCCACCTCATGCCTTCATGTTGGTTTGCTGATGGGAGGGTCTACTCACAGAGGAGGTTGGAAATAATCAGTATAACTACTGATAGACTGACAATACCTTTCATATAAATACAATCATTACCAAACTCAAAAGACAACATGATCCTCTTATTCCTAAGCATTCATTTGAACTATATTCTGGTTTCAGGTAATATCATCAAGAGTTTTTAACAACATCCATTTAAAGTATATTATTTTTGGCTATTTTCAGCTGTTACTACATTTTACTTTGTCTTGTTTTTGATATTTTCAACAGGTTTGTTTTTAAGTGACCAAGTCCACCAGACTCCAGCTGATATGTTCAACCAACCAGGAGGAGAAGCCAAAATCAACTGTTTTCACACCATTTCAACCTATAATCAAATCCTCTGGTACAAGCAGACAAACAGACAACTACAGTTCCTGGGATACATGAATGTTAATAATGGATATCCAGAGACTGGAGCAGGTGTGAAGATAGACGGCAGTGCAAACCAGGACCAAAACTGCACATTAACAATTGAAGGACTCGAACTGAACAGCAATGCGGTTTACTTCTGTGCTGCTAGATTACACAGTGCTACATATCGCTGCTCCTCTGTACAAAAACCTCCTCGTCACACACAATTACAGCTTTCAGCCCCTTACACCTGGAATAAGCCAGTCTAACCAATGTTGGTCTTCCCTCTCATCCAAATCAGATATGATAATAGGAGGTTTCTTATGTGCAGCTATGCAAAACTAAAAACATCAGCCTCATACATTCAGTTCATATGCAGTGACTCATTACAACAGGATCAATATTACGACTCAGATTCATTAATCTGCTATCAGTTTAAGTGTGGCTGATGACGGTCAGCTCAAAATAGGTATTACTTCATCTATTAAGGTCCATAGTTTGAATTAACAATACAAATCAGACTCTTACACTTAGATTGCTCCAGGTCTGTAGGCTATACAAGAGGTCTTTGTTGTTGTGTTTCCATTCATAAGGTGGCAGTATATCTTTACTACGGAAGCCCTGAGGGGCAAGTACTAAAACATTTTTGTTCCTTTGTTAACGTCAATTATTTTCCCAAATACTGGCAATTTTGGTGAACTCCTTCCCCTTTGAGACTACATCTACTGTTTGGTCCTTGTACCTTCATCCCAGGGTGGTGCTCTGTGATTATTCATTCATATAAATAATCTATGTACTTAATGCTGCTGTAAGCGCTGTGGTCGTTTTTGCTTACTTCCTGTCTGTGTTGCAGCTATTGATCCACTCCCTCCTCTCTACGTCACCACATGAATGTGCAGCGGTAATCGCCAGACATGGCAGCAACCCATTTTTAAAAGGTTGTTTCACTGAGAGGAGTTGTAAATAATCAGCATACTGTGATGAAGAACACAGTGCCAAGAACTAGACTGCTGTTAAATTCAGTCAGAAAACACATCATGATCATTTTCTTCTGTATAACCTTTAATGTGATACTGGTTTCAGGTAATATAAAGTCTTATTTAAATTATATTTTACAGTTAACTGTCAGGTTGCTGGAGACATTTAAATTCAGAGATTCAAACAAAGGACTATTTTTGTATTTTATTTTAAATTGTTTGCCATTTATTTCTATACGTTTTTAACAGGTTCCTCTCACAGCGATAAAGTCCACCAGATTCCACCTGAAATGTTCGTCGAACTAGGACAAAGAGCCAAAATCCACTGTTCACACGGCATTCAGGACTATAACCGCATCTTTTGGTACAAGCTATCAAAGAACACACAGATGCAGCTTCTTGGATACATGAGTTTAAGTGATGAATATCCTGAAGATGGAGTGAAAGTAAAGATGGAAGGCAGTGCAAACAAAGACAAGAACTGCACATTAACAACTGAAGAACTGAACAGCAGTGCAGTTTACTTCTGTGCTGCTAGTGTACACAGTGCTACATATCACTGCTCCTCCGTACAAAAACCTCAGTGTTACAGCCCCCTACACCTGTATTAAACCATTCTAACCAATGTTGGTCTTCCCTCTCATCCAGATCAGATACACTAGGCGGTTCATTATGTTTCTAACAGCAGCCTCAGACATTCAGTGCATCTGCAGTGGCTGCAAAATCGAGGTGTTTTTCTCAAGACATAAAAGATTAGTAATGTTAATCTAATCGATTACATATTTTTAATGACAAGGCAGCATACATTCTCATGGAGACCTACATTTTTTTTATTTTCTTTAAAGATGAACTGGAGCTGCTTTGGAGACAAATGTGGACTTCTATATCTTTCCAGTAGGTGGAGCTGGAGCTCCAGAAATTATCTTCAGTTCTACACATGCACCTCTATGACATTCAATGTAACTGGTAGAGATTAGAGAGGAGGGTGTTGATTAATAGTCTTCAGTAAACAGAACCAGTCAGTGTTCAGTGTTCATTCAGAGAGGTCGTTAACATGCCAACATTAATCTTTCTTTCCTGGCTCATTGGTAGTCACTTTATTCATTCAATAATACCACTTCATCCACTGTCTCCACACAGTTCATTCATGTTCTGTCTTTTTTTTTAGGTGTTTGTCTGGGTGTCGAAGTCCACCAAACTCCTCCAGCTCTCCTCAGAAGACCTGGAGACAATGTCCAGCTCGTCTGCACCCACGAAAAGACCGACTTTTATCTCATGCAGTGGTACCAGAAATCCCCTGGAGACCGAGCTCTGAAACGCATCGGGCATTTGTATTATGCTGACAAAGACCATGAGGAGTCTTTCAAAGAACATTTTAACATCACTGGAGATCTGACTGGGAGTACAGCAAAGAACGGCTCTCTGTTTATATCCAACCTAAAGGCCCCTGAGCACAGTGCAGTGTATTACTGTGCAGCCAGCTCTGCACAATGACTTCAGATCCCCTCTCCTCCATACAAAAACTCTCAACCAACTTTTATCAACATTTATGGTTTTGAATCAGAGCCTGAACAGGCCCCTCCCAGACAGCTGCTCTTGATGATGTCTGCTGTCTCATCTTCACTCCCCCTTTCCTTTTCAAACCTCGGTCAGCTCAGGATGCTCTGTGACACATAGTTTGGACATGTTATCTGAATGCTTTTGAGTAACTTTTATTTGTATTTTGAGGCAGTCAAAATGATCTTTTTTCTCTTTTTCTGTTGCCTGTCAGGTAAAAACTTTTAGCAACATTTAGCTGCTATGAATGTGGAAATTGTTTCATTTTAAATGAACGACTTCTTTATTTTCTGTCTCTGTCCAGGTGTCTGTCTGGGTGTCGAGGTCCGTCAGTCTCACTCTGATCTCATCACAAAACCTGGTGACAAAGTGCAGATTTCCTGCAGCCATGATAAAACTGACTACAGGATGATGTTCTGGTACCAGCAGTCACCTGGAGACACAGCTATGAAACTCATTGGATATTTGTACAACACAGGTGTCACAATGGAAAATCCATATAAAGAAAATTTTAATATATCTGGAGATCTGACTGGGACTACAGCAAAGAACGGCTCTCTGTTTATATCCAACCTAAAGGCCCCTGAGAGCAGTGTAGTGTATTACTGTGCAGCTAGCTCTGCACAATGACTTCAGATCCCCTCTCCTCCATACAAAAACTCTCAACCAACTTTTATCAACATTTATGGTTTTGAATCAGAGCCTGAACAGGCCCCTCCCAGACAGCTGCTCTTGGTGATGTCTGCTGTCTCATCTTCACTCTCCCTTTCCTTTTCAAACCTCGGTCAGCTCTGGATGCTCTGTGACACATAGTTTGGACATGTTATCTGAATGCTTTTGAGTAACTTTTATTTTTATTTTGAGGCAGTCAAAATGATATTTTTTCTCTTTTTCTGCTGCCTGTCAGGTAATTACTTTTAGCAACAATTAGGTTTTTCTAATGTGGAAATTGTTTAATTAAAAAGAATGACTTATTTATTTTCTTTCTCTCTGTCCAGGTGTTTGTCTGGGTGTTGAGGTCCGTCAGTTTCCAGCTGATTTTATCACAAAACCTGGTGACAAGGTGCAGATTTTCTGCAGCCATGATAAAACTGACTACAGGTACATTTACTGGTACCAGCGGTCACCTGGAGACACAGCTATGAAACTCATTGGATATTTGCACTTCAAAGATGCCAAAATGGAAAATCCATATGAACAGTTCAATATCACTGGAGATTTGGGTGGAAATGAAGCAAAGAACGTCTCACTTACGTTCCACACATCTGGACTTGAGCACAGTGCCGTGTATTATTGTGCAGCCAGCAAAGAAAGCACAGTGACTGTTTTTCCTTTCTCTCCACACAAAAACTTCTCAAACCTTTATCAACATTTATGGTTTCTAATCAGAGCTGAACAGGCTCCTCCCAGCCAGCTGCTCCTGGTTTGATGCCACTGTGTTCACCGGCCCATGAAACACTTCCCTCTCCTTTTCAAACATCAGTCAGTTCAGTAGAGGTGTCAGTTTATTTACAAGGCTAATGGTGAGTCAGTATGATCTGACTGGTGTGATAAAAAGGACCTTTGAGGACTTTTTATGACAAAGTAAAAATGTTGTGTTTGGTCTTTTTCTGTTGCCTAGCAGGTAAACAGCTTCCTCTAATACAAAAAGCTGCTCTGAATGTGGAAATTCTTTCATTTTAAATGAACGACTTCTATGTTTTCTTTCTCTCTGTCCAGGTGTTTGTCTGGGTGTTGAAGTCCACCAAACTCCTCCAGCTCTCATCAGAAGACCGGGAGACAATGTCCAGCTCGTCTGCACCCACGAAAAGACCGACTTTTATCTCATGCAGTGGTACCAGAAATCCCCTGGAGACCGAGCTCTGAAACGCATCGGGCATGTGTTTAACAACAACAAAGACCATGAGGAGTCTTTCAAAGAACATTTTAACATCACTGGAGATATGAGTGGATCTAGAGCAAAGAACGGCTCTCTGTTTATATCCAACCTAAAGGCCCCTGAGCACAGTGCAGTGTATTACTGTGCAGCCAGCTCTGCACAATGACTTCAGATCCCCTCTCCTCCATACAAAAACTCTCAACCAACTTTTATCAACATTTATGGTTTTGAATCAGAGCCTGAACAGGCCCCTCCCAGACAGCTGCTCTTGGTGATGTCTGCTGTCTCATCTTCACTCTCCCTTTCCTTTTCAAACCTCGGTCAGCTCAGGATGCTCTGTGACACATAGTTTGGACATGTTATCTGAATGCTTTTGAGTAACTTCTATTTGTATTTTGAGGCAGTCAAAATGATCTTTTTTCTCTTTTTCTGCTGCCTGTCAGGTAATAACTTTTAGCAACAATTAGCTGCTCTGAATGTGGAAATTGTTTCATTTTAAATGAACGACTTCTATATTTTCTTTCTCTCTGTCCAGGTGTTTTGTCTGGGTGTCGAGGTCCGTCAGTCTCCAGCTGATTTTATCACAAAACCTGGTGACAAGGTGCAGATTTTCTGCAGCCATGATAAAACTGACTTCAGGTTAATTTACTGGTACCAGCGGTCACCTGGAGACACAGCTATGAAACTCATTGGATATTTGCACTTCAAAGATGCCAAAATGGAAAATCCATATGAACAGTTCCATATCACTGGAGATTTGGGTGGAAATGAAGCAAAGAACGTCTCACTTACGTTCCACACATCTGGACTTGAGCACAGTGCCGTGTATTATTGTGCAGCCAGCAAAGAAAGCACAGTGACTGTTTTTCCTTTCTCTTCACACAAAAACTTCTCAAACCTTTATCAACATTTATGGTTTCTAATCAGAGCTGAACAGGCTCCTCCCAGCCAGCTGCTCCTGGTTTGATGCCACTGTGTTCACCGGCCCATGAAACACTTCCCTCTCCTTTTCAAACATCAGTCAGTTCAGTAGAGGTGTCAGTTTATTTACAAGGCTAATGGTGAGTCAGTATGATCTGACTGGTGTGATATAAAGGACCTTTGAGGACTTTTTATGACAAAGTAAAAATGCTGTGTTTGGTCTTTTTCTGTTGCCTAGCAGGTAAACAGCTTCCTCTAATACAAAAAGCTGCTCTGAATGTGGAAATTCTTTCATTTTAAATGAATGACTTCTATGTTTTCTTTCTCTCTGTCCAGGTGTTTGTCTGGGTGTTGAAGTCCACCAAACTCCTCCAGCTCTCCTCAGAAGACCTGGAGACAATGTCCAGCTCGTCTGCACCCACGAAAAGACCGACTTTTATCTCATGCAGTGGTACCAGAAATCCCCTGGAGACCGAGCTCTGAAACGCATCGGGCATGTGTATTATGCCAACAAAGACCATGAGGAGTCTTTCAAAGAACATTTTAACATCATTGGTGATCTGAGTGGGAGTACAGCAAAGAACGGCTCTCTGTTTATATCCAACCTAAAGGCCCCTGAGCACAGTGCAGTGTATTACTGTGCAGCCAGCAAAGAAAGCACAGTGACTGTTTTTCCTTTCTCTTCACACAAAAACTTCTCAAACCTTTATCAACATTTATGGTTTCTAATCAGACCTGGAACAGGCTCCTCCCAGCCAGCTGCTCTCGGTTTGATGCCACTGTGTTCGCCGGCCCATTTAAAAACTTGCCTCTCCTTTTCAAACATCAGTCAGTTCAGTAGAGGTGTCAGTTTATTTTTGGTGTGATCTCTTGTATGATCCCACTTAAATCCCTAAACTCTGGCTGGCATTTCATTCAGGACTTTTTATGTTGAGGGAGTCAAAATGATCTGTTTCGTCTTGTTCTGTTGCCTAGCAGGTAAACAGCTTCCACAAATACATTTAGCTGCTCTGAATGTGAAAAAAGTTTCACCTTAAATGAACGACTTCTTTATTTTCTGTCTCTGTCCAGGTGTTTGTCTGGGTCTGGAGGTCCATCAGTCTCACTCTGATCTCATCACAAAACCTGGTGACAAAGTGCAGATTTCCTGCAGCCATGATAAAACTGACTACTGGATGATGCTCTGGTACCAGCAGTCACCTGGAGACACAGCTATGAAACTCATTGGATATTTGTACAACAAAGATGTCACAATGGAAGATCCATATAAAGAGAATTTTGCTATATCTGGAGATCTGAGTGAATTGACAGCAAAGAACAGCTCTCTGTTTATATCCAACCCAAAGGCCCCTGAGCACAGTGCAGTGTATTACTGTGCAGCCAGCTCTGCACAATGACTTCAGATCCCCTCTCCTCCATACAAAAACTCTCAACCAACTTTTATCAACATTTATGGTTTTGAATCAGAGCCTGAACAGGCCCCTCCCAGACAGCTGCTCTTGGTGATGTCTGCTGTCTCATCTTCACTCCCCCTTTCCTTTTCAAACCTCGGTCAGCTCAGGATGCTCTGTGACACATAGTTTGGACATGTTATCTGAATGCTTTTGAGTAACTTTTATTTGTATTTTGAGGCAGTCAAAATGATCTTTTTTCTCTTTTTCTGCTGCCTGTCAGGTAATTACTTTTAGCAACAATTAGCTCCTACTAATGTGGAAATTATTTCATTTTAAATGAACGACTTCTTTATTTTCTGTCTCTCTGTCCAGGTGTTTGTCTGGGTGTTGAGGTCCGTCAGTCTCCAGCTGATTTTATCACAAAACCTGGTGACAAGGTGCAGATTTTCTGCAGCCATGATGAAACTACCTACAGGATAATGCTCTGGTACCAGCGGTCACCTGGAGACACTGCTATGAAACTAATTGGACATTTGTACAACAAAGATGTCATGATGGAAGATCCATATAAAGAGAATTTTGCTATATCTGGAGATCTGAGTGAATTGACAGCAAAGAACGGCTCTCTGTTTATATCCAACCTAAAGGCCCCTGAGCACAGTGCAGTGTATTACTGTGCAGCCAGCTCTGCACAATGACTTCAGATCCCCTCTCCTCCATACAAAAACTCTCAACCAACTTTTATCAACATTTATGGTTTTGAATCAGAGCCTGAACAGGCCCCTCCCAGACAGCTGCTCTTGGTGATGTCTGCTGTCTCATCTTCACTCCCCCTTTCCTTTTCAAACCTCGGTCAGCTCTGGATGCTCTGTGACACATAGTTTGGACATGTTATCTGAATGCTTTTGAGTAACTTTTATTTTTATTTTGAGGCAGTCAAAATGATCTTTTTTCTCTGTTTCTGTTTCCTGTCAGGTAAAAACTTTTAGCAACAATTAGCTCCTACTAATGTGGAAATTGTTTAATTTTAAATGAATGACTTCTTTATTTTCTTTCTCTCTGTCCAGGTGTTTTGTCTGGGTGTCGAGGTCCGTCAGTCTCCAGCTGATTTTATCACAAAACCTGGTGACAAGGTGCAGATTTTCTGCAGCCATGATGAAACGGACTTCAGGTTAATTTACTGGTACCAGCGGTCACCTGGAGACACAGCTATGAAACTCATTGGATATTTGCACTACAAAGATGCCAAAATGGAAAATCCATATGAACAGTTCAATATCACTGGAGATTTGGGTGGAAATGAAGCAAAGAACGTCTCACTTACGTTCCACACATCTGGACTTGAGCACAGTGCCGTGTATTATTGTGCAGCCAGCAAAGAAAGCACAGTGACTGTTTTTCCTTTCTCTCCACACAAAAACTTCTCAAACCTTTATCAACATTTATGGTTTCTAATCAGAGCTGAACAGGCTCCTCCCAGCCAGCTGCTCCTGGTTTGATGCCACTGTGTTCACCGGCCCATGAAACACTTCCCTCTCCTTTTCAAACATCAGTCAGTTCAGTAGAGGTGTCAGTTTATTTTTGGTGTGATCTGTCTGGCTGGCATTTCATTCAGGACTTTTTATGTTGAGGGAGTCAAAATGATCCGTTCCGTCTTTTTCTGTTGCCTAGCAGGTAAACAGCTTCCACAAATACAATTAGCTGCTCTGAATGTGAAAATTGTTTCACTTTAAATGAACGACTTCTTTATTTTCTGTCTCTGTCCAGGTGTTTGTCTGGGTCTCGAGGTCCGTCAGTCTCACTCTGATCTCATCTCAAAACCTGGTGACAGAGTGCAGATTTTCTGCAGCCATGATAAAACTACCTACAGGGTGATGCTCTGGTACCAGCGGTCACCTGGAGACACAGCTATGAAACTCATTGGATTCTTGAACTTCAAAGCTGTCACAATGGAAGATCAATATAAAGAGAATTTTATCTGGAGATCTGGGTGGGAATACAGCAAAGAATGGCTCTCTTGTAATCAAACCTGTAGGACAGGAGGACAGTGCAGTTTACTACTGTGCAGCTCGAGAAGCACGCTGACAAAAATCCCCTCTGAACTATACAAAAACCCTGCACCATCTTTTATCATGGTTTTTGAATGAGACAGAATAAACTGCTCCCAGACACCTGCTGTTGTGGTTGTATTTTGGTTTGTTGCAGTCACATCATCAGTAAATACAACTGTGTTTCTTTTTTATAGGTTCAGTAAAAATAAACTAGACCAAAAATTATTAAAACTGTAATTTTTGTGTGGGAATCAGGTGAAAGGAGGAGCATATATAGAGCAGTTTGATATGCAGCTACATGAAGCCACTCCTCTTTTCTACATCATGTTTGCTTCTTACTTAAATGTGGCTCAGGTTAGAGAGAAAGCTCAAACAGCAGCACCCTGTCTTCACTCAACTCTCAATTTCATCCATGACTTTAGAGTAACTCTGCCTCATGTCAGATCTCTACATGATGTTTAGATTTCTCTTCTGCCATTTCCTCACAGGTAACAACTGCTTCATTCTGAACAAAGTCTACTGCTTAACTTCACTTTTAAAATCAATAATCTGTCCAACTGTGCTCACAGCAGGTGTTTCTCTGGGAGTTCAGATCCATCAGTATCCCTCTGCGCTCATCAGAAAGGCTGGAGATGATGCACAACTTGTCTGTACTCACGGACAAACTGACTACACAGTGATGCTCTGGTACCAGAAGTCACCTGGAGACACGGCTCTGAAACTCATTGGATATGTAGATTACAATAGAGTCAACTATGAAGAAATATATAAAGAGCATTTCAGTATTGCTGGGAAGTTAAGTGGGAATACGGCAAAGAATGGTTCTCTGTCTATACTGGACCTGAAAGAGTCTGAGCACAGTGCGGTGTACTTCTGTGCAGCTCAATATGCACGTTGAGTCAAATCTCCTTTCACCTACACAAAAACTGAATACCATCTTTTATTTACTGTGGTTTTCACCAGCCAGCTGCAGTCACAGTCTCTCTCATGTGATTTCTACCTCACTTCCTCATGTCTCTGCTAGGTTTGAATGACACAGAGCGCATACCACCACCAAGGTCCAACTGTCACCTTTAACTCAATCAAGCCTAATCGAATATGCTATTTGTTATCATATAGTGTGTGAAAAAAAAGACTACCCACTGTGGATACGAATTTAAATATGCCTGAATTTTTTCATCAAGATCCATTACACGAGAAATTAGCGGAAATGTCGGAAAAAATTCCTGGATCAATACCAAAACTAAATGTGGTCTGTTCTGGGTCGAGACCAGACATCCAAGTTTTATGGAAATACGTTCTGTTGTTTTTGAGCAATCCTCCTGACAAACCAACCAACAAATGGACACAAGCAAAAAAACCATAGCCTCCTCGGCAGAGGAGTTCATTGCACCTCTAGTTCACAGTACACAAAATAAATAACTGACCATGTAAGCTACACATAGGTGTAGTGTTAACTGGAGCCAAAACAACTGAATCTAAAAGCAATCAAACACACTGCAGTATACTTTTGTTCAGCCAGGGAAGCAAAAAACCTTTTGACCTTTTCCACTCTGAACTCAGACTAAATAGGTCTTTGAGTGCAATTGCTCATGAACTACCCTCGAGAGAAATTGTAGTAATTTAATTAAAAGGAGTCAACATCTGCTCTGATTTCTCTACATCACTTCCTGCCCCTCCTCCTGATCCACAAAGCACAGCAGAGACTCTGACTGGTTCTCCACATTCAACATGAAGCCATCTCATCTCATCGTTTCCATCCTTACTTTGTTCTGGATTAAAGGTATTGTACATTCATGAAGACATTCGTTTTAGATTTAATTTGGAATCAACCCTAAAAAATCTTAAATGGAATATTTACATCCACTAATTAAAACACACAATAAGGTTTTATCATTACAGCCCTGCTTAACATTGTGTCTTCATCTCTTTACAGGAGTTTACCTCGATAAAGAAAAACAAGTATCACAGACTCCAGCTGAACTGTTCATGAATCCAGATGGTGAATTCAACCTGAGCTGCACAAATCAAATCTCGAACTATGACACTATTCTCTGGTACCAGCGCTCACCAGGAGACACTGCCCTAAAGCTGATTGGATATATAACTAATACCAGTCCTACTGTTGAGACAGCATTTCAGAGCCACTTTAAAATGAGTGGAAATGGACGGAAAACAGCTTATCTTCACATCCTGAAAGCGAGAAACCCTGAAGACAGTGGAGAATATTTTGCAGCAGCAAGTATGCACAGTGATAAAGTCAGTGACTGTCTCGTACAAAAACCTCCATAATAACCCAGCAGATAACAGCACACCTACAGGAAACCACTGAAACCATGTGACACAGCAGCACAACCAGTTATAACTGGTTCATTAGAGCAGCACTGCACTGCAATGAGGTAAAGTAGATAATAATAAAGAAAGATCATGATGAGAGATTTAATGGATGTATAATTATGTATTGATACACAGTAATTTAGGCTAAAAGAGAAAACCAAACTGATTAATTTTCATCTTTCTTGTCAGGTTAAAGTTAACGTGATCTCTTTTCTGAATTAACAAGTTTGTAGTTTTTATTGTTAAAATAAATAAGGCCCGAGTTTTGTCTCTTTTGGGTTCAGGTCCACCAGGCTCCCTCTGCTCTCATTAGATGACATGCATCTTTACGCCACTCAGGGACAAACTGACTAAATGGTGATGTTGTGGTACCAGCAGTCACCTGGAGACGAGGCTCTGAAACATGTTGGATATGGAGATGCACAGTTCAAAAAAGACAGCCAGAAGAACCATTTAGAAAACACCTTAAACAAGAATGGCACTCAGTTGAGAGCATACCTCCACCAAGGCCCAACTGTCCCCTTTAACTCAAGCCTAATCTAATATCCTATTTGTGATATGTTTTCATAGGAGGGTAGTCAGCCGCTATATGATAACAATCTGCTAGTATGACATCAAATTGTACTCACTTATAGATACCAACCATATCTGATTTTTTTCATCTAGTTCCGAGCATTTTAATTGAAGGAGTCGACATCTGCTCTGATTTTTCTACATCACTTCCTGCCCCTCCTCCTGATCCACAAAGCACAGCAGAGACTCTGACTGGTTCTCCACATTCAACATGAAGCCATCTCATCTCATCGTTTCCATCCTTACTTTGTTCTGGATTAAAGGTATTGTACATTCATGAAGACATTCGTTTTAGATTTAATTTGGAATCAACCCTAAAAAATCTTAAATGGAATATTTACATCCACTAATTAAACAAACAATAAGGTTTTATCATTACAGCCCTGCTTAACATTGTGTCTTCATCTCTTTACAGGAGTTTACCTCGATAAAGAAAAACAAGTATCACAGACTCCATCTGAACTGTTCATCAATCCAGATGCTGAATCCAAGCTGAGCTGTTCACATAAAATCCCCAGCTATAACGTGATTCTCTGGTATCAGCGCTCACCAGGAGACACTGCCCTAAAGCTGATTGGATATATGTATTATACAAATCCTACTATTGAGACAGCATTTCAGAGTCACTTTAATGTGAGTGGAGATGGACAGAACACAGCTTATCTTCACATCCTGAAAGCGAGACACCCTGAAGACAGTGGAGAATATTTTGCAGCAGCAAGTATGCACAGTGATAAAGTCAGTGACTGTCTCGTACAAAAACCTCCATAATAACCCAGCAGATAACAGCACACCTACAGGAAACCACTGAAACCATGTGACACAGCAGCACAACCAGTTATAACTGGTTCATTAGAGCAGCACTGCACTGCAATGAGGTAAAGTAGATAATAATAAAGAAAGATCAGGATAATAGATTTAATCAATGTATAATTATGTAATGATACACAGTAATTTAGGTTGAAAGGGAAAACGAAACTGATTAATTTTCTCCTGTCTTGTCAGGTTATATTTAATGTGATCTGTTTTCTGGATTAACAAGTTTGTGGTTTTTCTTGTTAAAATAAATAACACCTGAGTTCACCTGGAGACGAGGCTCTGAAACATGTTGGATATGGAGATGCACAGTTCAAAAATAACAGTCAGAAGAACCATTTAGGAAACACCTTAAACATGAACAGCACTCAGTAGAGCGCATACCTCCACCAAGGCCCAGTTGTCCCCTTTAACTAAAGCCTAATCAAATATCCTATTTGTTATCATATAGCTGCTGACTACCCTCTATGGAAACATATCACAATCTGCTAGTATGACATCAAATTGTACTCACTCATAGATACCAGCCACGTAAATATAACCAGTTTTCTTTTTTATCTCAATCTGAGCATTATGCATCGGGGGTAACTAGCTGGACATCTTAAGTGGAGCCAAAACAATTAAATCTAAAAAGCAATCAAACACACTGCAGTATACTTTTGTTCAGCTAGGGAAGCAAAAAAACCTCTTGACCTCTCCACTCTGGACTCAGACTAAATAGGTTTTTGAGTGCAATTGCTCATTAACTACCCTCGAGTGAAACTGTTGTAATTCAATTGAAGGAGTCAACATCTGCTCTGATTTCTCTACATCACTTCCTGCCCCTCCTCCTGATCCACAAAGCACAGCAGAGACTGACTAGTTCTCCACATTCAACATGAAGCCATCTCATCTCATCGTTTCCATCCTTACTTTGTTCTGGATTAAAGGTATTGAACATTCATGAAGACATTCGTTTTAGATTTAATTTGGAATCAACCCTAAAAAATCTTAAATGGAATATTTACATCCACTAATTAAACACACAATAAGGTTTTATCATTACAGCCCTGCTTAACATTGTGTCTTCATCTCTTTACAGGAGTTTACCTCGATAAAGAAAAGCAAGTATCACAGACTCCATCTGAACTGTTCATGAATCCAGATGGTGAATTCAACCTGAGCTGCACAAATCAAATCTCAAGCTATTACGTTATTCTCTGGTACCAGCGCTCACCAGGAGACACTGCCCTAAAGCTGATTGGATATATAAGTAATACCAGTCCTACTGTTGAGACAGCATTTCAGAGCCACTTTAAAATTAGTGGAAATGGACGGAAAACAGCTTATCTTCACATCCTGAAAGCGAGACACCCTGAAGACAGTGGAGAATATTTTGCAGCAGCAAGTATGCACAGTGATAAAGTCAGTGACTGTCTCGTACAAAAACCTCCATAATAACCCAGCAGATAACAGCACACCTACAGGAAACCACTGAAACCATGTGACACAGCAGCACAACCAGTTATAACTGGTTCATTAGAGCAGCACTGCACTGCAATGAGGTAAAGTAGATAATAATAAAGAAAGATCATGATGAGAGATTTAATGAATGTATAATTATGTAATGATACACAGTAATTTAGGTTAAAAGAGAAAACCAAACTGATTAATTTTCTTCTTTCTTGTCAGGTTAAAGTTGACGTGATCTCTTTTCTGAATTAACAAGTTTGTGGTTTTTCTTCTTAAAATAAATAACACTTGAGTTCACCTGCAGACGAGGCTCTGAAACATGTTGGATATGGAGATGCACGGTTCAAAAATGACATCCAGAAGAACCATTCAGAAAACACCTTAAACAAGAATGGCACTCAGTAGAGCGCATACCTCCACCAAGGCCCAACTGTCCCCTTTAACTCAAGCCTAGTATAATATCCTATTTGTAATATGTTTTCATAGAGGGTAGTCAGCCGCTATATGATAACAATCTGCTAGTATCACGTGAAATTGTACTCACTTATAGATACCAGCCACGAAAATATACCTGATTTTTTTCATCTAGCTCCGAGCAATTTAATTAAAGGAGTCAACATATGCTCTGATTTCTCTACATCACTTCCTGCCCCTCCTCCTGATCCACAAAGCACAGCAGAGACTCTGACTGGTTCTCCACATTCAACATGAAGCCATCTCATCTCATCGTTTCCATCCTTACTTTGTTCTGGATTCAAGGTATTGTACATTCGTGAAGACATTCGTTTGAGATTTAATTTGGAATCAACCCTAAAAAATCTTAAATGGAATATTTGCATCCACTAATTAAACACACAATAAGGTTTTATCATTACAGCCCTGCTTAACATTGTGTCTTCATCTCTTTACAGGAGTTTACCTCGATGAAGAAAAGCAAGTATCACAGACTCCATCTGAACTGTTCATGAATCCAGATGGTGAATCCAAGCTGAGCTGTTCACATAAAATCTCCAGCTATGACATGATTCTCTGGTACCTGCGCTCACCAGGAGACACTGCCCTAAAGCTGATTGGATATATGTATGTTACAAATCCTACTGTTGAGACAGCATTTCAGAGTCACTTTAATGTGAGTGGAGATGGACGGAACACAGCTCATCTTCACATCCTGAAAGCGAGACACCCTGAAGACAGCGGAGAATATTTTGCAGCTGCAAGTATGCACAGTGATAAAGTCAGTGACTGTCTCGTACAAAAACCTCCATAATAACCCAGCAGATAACAGCACACCTACAGGAAACCACTGAAACCATGTGACACAGCAGCACAACCAGTTATAACTGGTTCATTAGAGCAGCACTGCACTGCAATGAGGTAAAGTAGATAATAATAAAGAAAGATCAGGATGAGAGATTTCATGAATGTATAATTATGTAATGATACACAGTAATTAAGGTTAAAAGAGAAAACCAAACTGATTAATCTTCTTCTGTCTTGTCAGGTTATAGTTAATGTGATCTGTTTTCTAGTTTTTCTTGTTTCAATAAATAACACCTGAGTTCACCTGGAGATGAGGCTCTGAAACATGTTGGATATGGAGATGCACAGTTCAGCCAGAAGTGCCATTCAGAAAACACCTTAAACAAGAATGACACTCAGTAGAGCGTATACCTCCACCAAGGCCCAACTGTCCCCTTTAACTCAAGCCTAATCTAATATCCTATTTCTTATCATATAGCAGCTGACTACTCTCTATGGAAACATATCACAGTCTGCTAGTATGACATCAAATTGTACTCACTCATAGATACAAGCCACGTAAATATACCTGATTTTTTTTGTCTGGGTCTGAGCATTTTACACTGGAGGTAACTAGCTGGAGATCTTAAGTGGAGCCAAAACAATTAAATCTAAAAAGCAGTCAAACAAACTGCAGTATACTTTTGTTCAGCCAGGGAAGCAAAAAAACCTCTTGACCTCTCCACTCTGAACTCAGACTAAATAGGTTTTTGAGTGAAACTGTTGTAATAAAATAAAAGGAGTCAACATATGCTCTGATTTCTCTACATCACTTCCTGCCCTTCCTCCTGATCCACAAAGCACAGCAGAGACTCTGACTGGTTCTCCACATTCAACATGAAGCCATCTCATCTCATCGTTTCCATCCTTACTTTGTTCTGGATTAAAGGTATTGTACATTCATCAACACATTCGTTTTAGTTTTAATTTGGAATCAACCCTAAAAAATATTAAATGGAATATTTACATCCACTAATTAAACACACAATAAGGTTTTATCATTGCAGCCCTGCTTAACATTGTGTCTTCATCTCTTTACAGGAGTTTACCTCGATAAAGAAAAACAAGTATCACAGACTCCATCTGAACTGTTCATGAATCCAGATGCTGAATCCAAGCTGAGCTGCTCACATAAAATCTCGAGCTATAACATGATTCTCTGGTACCAGCGCTCACCAGGAGACACTGCCCTAAAGCTGATTGGATATGTGCGTTTTACAACTGCTACTGTTGAGACAGCATTTCAGAGTCACTTTAATGTGAGTGGAGATGGACGGACCAAAGCTTATCTTCACATCCTGAAAGCGAGACACCCTGAAGACAGTGGAGAATATTTTGCAGCAGCAAGTATGCACAGTGATAAAGTCAGTGACTGTCTCGTACAAAAACCTCCATAATAACCCAGCAGATAACAGCACACCTACAGGAAACCACTGAAACCATGTGACACAGCAGCACAACCAGTTATAACTGGTTCATTAGAGCAGCACTGCACTGAAATAAGGTAAATTAGATAATAATAAAGAAAGATCATGATGAGAGATTTAATGAATGTATAATTATGTAATAATACACAGTAATTAAAGTAAAAAGATGCACAGTTCAGCCAGAAGAACCATTCAGAAGACACCTTAAACCAGAATGGCACTCAGTAGAGTGCATACCTCCACCAAGGCCCAGCTGTCCCCTTTAATTCAAGCCTAGTATAACATCCTATTTGTGATATGTTTTCTTAGAGGGTAGTCAGCCGCTATATGATAACAATCTGCTAGTATAACGTCAAATTGTACTCACTAATAGATACCAGCCATGTAAAATATATCTGATTTTTTTCATCTAGGTTCGAGCAATTTAATTAAAGGAGTCGACATATGCTCTGATTTCTCTGCATCACTTCCTGCCCCTCCTCCTGATCCACAAAGCACAGCAGAGACTCTGACTGGTTCTCCACATTCAACATGAAGCCATCTCATCTCATCGTTTCTATCCTTACTTTGTTCTGGATTAAAGGTATTGTACATTCATGAAGACATTCGTTTTAGATTTAATTTGGAATCAACCCTAAAAAATCTTAAATGGAATATTTACATCCACTAATTAAACACACAATAAGGTTTTATCATTACAGCCCTGCTTAACATTGTGTCTTTATCTCTTTACAGGAGTTTACCTCGATAAAGAAAAACAAGTATCACAGACTCCATCTGAACTGTTCATGAATCCAGATGCTGAATTCAACCTGAGCTGCACAAATCAAATCTCGAGCTATGACACTGTTCTCTGGTACCAGCGCTCACCAGGAGACACTGCCCTAAAGCTGATTGGATATATAACTAATACCAGTCCTACTGTTGAGACAGCATTTCAGAGCCACTTTAAAATTAGTGGAAATGGACGGAACACAGCTCATCTTCACATCCTGAAAGCGAGACACCCTGAAGACAGTGGAGAATATTTTGCAGCAGCAAGTATGCACAGTGATAAAGTCAGTGACTGTCTCGTACAAAAACCTCCATAATAACCCAGCAGATAACAGCACACCTACAGGAAACCACTGAAACCATGTGACACAGCAGCACAACCAGTTATAACTGGTTCATTAGAGCAGCACTGCACTGCAATGAGGTAAAGTAGATAATAATAAAGAAAGATCAGGATGAGAGATTTTATGAATGTATAATTATGTAATTATGTAATCAGTGGCTCCACTTTTTATCAAAACAGTTAAAACAAGATCTACACCCCCGTGGAGAACTGAGGATATCAAAAAACTAAAAAGGGAATGCAGGAGTGCTGAAAGGAGATGGAGGAAATCCAAGTTGACAGTTCACTACGACATACTACGTCAACGACTCAAAATTTACAATAACACAGTCAAACAAGCAAGAATCTCCCACTTCCAAAACTTAATCCATGACCATAAAAATAACCCCAAATTCTTATTCTCCACAATCGATCTTTTAACAAACAAAACTTTTAAAAGATCCTCCAGGATACCAGATGACGCCCTCTGCGAGGATTTTGCAGACCACTTCAGAAGAAAAATCAATGACATCAGATCCAGTCTTTTATCCCAACAGCTTTTAACATCTGGATCATTGCTTTTACCTGAGGAAACACTTGAGAGTTTTGCCCTGGTTGATGCGAGGACACTTGGTCGAGTTTTCTCCCAGGTAAAGCCCACAACCTGCCTTTTAGATCCCATTCCCACACCGTTTTTTAAAACACTCTATGGATTCTTTGAGGAACATCTGCTGTATTTGGTGAATTGCTCTCTTCAGACGGGTGTCTTCCCCACCTCCTTTAAAACGGCGGTGGTGAAGCCCCTTCTGAAGAACAGTGACTTAGACCCCAATGTTTTAAACAACTACCGGCCTGTATCCAACTTACCATTTTTAAGTAAAATTTTAGAAAAACTTGTTTCTAATCAAGTAAATGAATTTTTAAACTCAAAACATATTTTAGAGTCTCATCAGTCTGGTTTTAGGATGAACCACAGTACAGAGACAGCACTTTTAAAGATTTTAAATGACATCAGGTGTAATTTAGATAACAACAAACTCACAGTCTTGGTACTACTGGATCTAACAGCCGCCTTCGATACAGTAGACCATCACATTTTATTAAATAGACTGAGGAACCTGGTTGGCCTCTCTGGTACTGTTTTTAACTGGTTCACATCCTACCTCACTGATCGAAGTTTCTTTGTTAGTATGGATACATGTTCCTCAAGAACCCATAAGATAAAGTGTGGGGTTCCCCAAGGGTCAATTTTAGGTCCAACTCTTTTTAATCTTTACATGCTTCCCCTTGGGGACGTCATCAGGAGGCATGGCATCAATTTCCATAGTTATGCTGATGATACACAACTGTACATTGCCGCGTCTCCTGATGACACAGGGCCAATTGATGCCCTTTTTAACTGTATTTTAGACATTAGGTCATGGATGGCAGCAAACTTCCTACAGCTCAACCAGGACAAAACAGAGGTTTTAGTCATTGGTCCTGAAGGCCAGAGAGAGAAACTTTTACCAAAGCTACAGGATTTTAAACCCTCAAAATCAGTAAAAAATCTGGGCGTGATTTTTGACTCTGACCTCACTTTTATTCCACACATCAAAAACATAACAAAGATAGGTTTTTACCATCTTAAAAATATAGCCAGAGTCCGCCCGTTTCTCTCCCAGGCCAGCACGGAGGTGCTGATGCATGCTTTTATCTCTTGTCGTTTAGATTATTGTAATGCCCTGCTCTCTGGTCTTCCCAAAAAGAGTTTGCATAACTTACAATTATTACAAAACTCAGCTGCACGAGTGCTGACGAAGACCAGAGGGCGGGAGCATATTACGCCTGTTTTAAAATCGCTGCATTGGCTCCCTGTGCGCTTCAGGATTAATTTTAAGGTTCTTTTACTTGTTTTTAAGTGTCTTAACGGTCTTGGGTCTTCTTATCTATCTGCATTACTTTTACCCTATCAACCCTCGCGGACCCTGAGGTCCTCCGGTGCTGGCCTTTTAACGATACCACAAGTTAGAACTAGAACACACGGGGAGGCGGCATTCAGTTATTATGGCCCCCGATTGTGGAACAGCCTCCCGGAGAACCTCAGGGCCGCAGAGAATGTTGATGTTTTTAAAAAGAGGCTCAAGACCCATCTTTTTAATCAGGCATTTAATTGAGCTCATTTAACTCTTTCTAATTACCGGCATTTTTTATTATTTATTTATTTATTTATTTATTTATTTATTTATTATTATTATTCTATTTTATATTAATTCTTAGTTAAGCCAATCCTGTTTTATTACTTACTTGTTTTATCTCAATGTTTTATTTCAATGTTTTAGTCGTTATTTATGGTCTATTTTATACATTATATTGTTCTATTCCCTCAGTTTTAGCTTCTATACCTTTTATCTTATTTTACTGTTTTAGCCCCTCGATTCTCCAGTGTTTCCTCCTGGGGGCCTACCACACCGGGAGTTGCTTCTGGTCCACCGTTGGGGGTGCTGTCCCGAGGACGGCCCTGGCCGGAGTGGCGGGAGAGCTTTACGCCTTGGTGTGGAGCCTCCTGTCTACCTGGGCTGGGGCGGTCCTTTTGGTGGCGCCCCTGCAGTCATGGACCTTGATTCCTCTCGGTGTGCACGGCCCCCAAAGGTAGCTGTTCCTCACCTCTGATCTTTGTGCCGAGCCATGTCTCCTTAGCAATAACTAGTGTATGTCTGTGGGTGTGTGTATGTTTGTGTGTGTGGGGGTGTATGTATGTCAGTATGTCTATGTATGTACGTGAGTGTGTATGTAACTGTGTATTTGTGTGTATGTTTATGGGTGTGGGAGGCTTGGGGTTTTTATGATGTTGTCTTGCTCTGTTTGTTTGTTTTTATCCTCTGTGAGGCACTTTGTGCTGCAAAACTGCATGAAAAGTGCCATATAAATAAAGATTGATTTGATAATGATACACAGTAATTAAAGTAAAAAAGAGCACATACCTCCACCAAGGCCCATTCGTGCCTAATCTAATATCCTTTTTGTTATCATATAGCAGCTGACTACCCTCTATGGAAAAATTTCACAGTCTGCTAGTATCACATCAAATTGTAGTCATTAATAGATACCAGCCACGTAAATATACCTGTTTTTTTTTTTATTTGGGCTATGCATTATACATCGGGGGTAACTAGCTGGAGATCTTCAGTGGAGCCAAAACAATTAAATCTAAAAAGCAATCAAACACACTGCAGTATACTTTTGTTCAGCCAGGGAAGCAAAAAACCTCTTGACCTCTCCACTCTGGACTCAGACTAAATAGGTTTTTGAGTGCAATTGCTCATTAACTACCCTCGAGTGAAACTGTTGTAATGAAATAAAAGGAGTCAACATCTGCTCTGATTTCTCTACATCACTTCCTGCCCCTCCTCCTGATCCACAAAGCACAGCAGAGACTCTGACTGGTCCTCCACATTCAACATGAAGCCATCTCATCTCATCGTTTCCATCCTTACTTTGTTCTGGATTAAAGGTATTGAACATTAATGAAGACATTCGTTTTAGATTTAATTTGGAATCAACCCTAAAAAATCTTAAATGGAATATTTACATCCACTAATTAAAACACACAATAAGGTTTTATCATTACAGCCCTGCTTAACATTGTGTCTTCATCTCTTTACAGGAGTTTACCTCGATAAAGAAAAGCAAGTATCACAGACTCCATCTGACCTGTTCATCAATCCAGATGGTGAATCCAAGCTGAGCTGTTCACATAAAATCTCCAGCTATAACATGATTCTCTGGTACCAGCGCTCACCAGGAGACACTGCCCTAAAGCTGATTGGATATATGTATGTTACAAATCCTACTGTTGAGACAGCATTTCAGAGTCACTTTAATGTGAGTGGAAATGGACAGAACACAGCTTATCTTCACATCCTGAAAGCGAGACACCCTGAAGACAGCGGAGAATATTTTGCAGCTGCAAGTATGCACAGTGATAAAGTCAGTGACTGTCTCGTACAAAAACCTCCATAATAACCCAGCAGATAACAGCACACCTACAGGAAACCACTGAAACCATGTGACACAGCAGCACAACCAGTTATAACTGGTTCATTAGAGCAGCACTGCACTGCAATGAGGTAAAGTAGATAATAATAAAGAAAGATCGCTTTAGATCCCTTTAACTCAAGCCTAATCTAATATCCTATTTGTTATCATATAATGGCTGACTACCCTCTATGGAAACATATCACAGTCTGCTAGTATCACATCAAATTGTACTCACTCATTAGATACCAGCCATATAAATATACCCAGTTTTCTTTTTTATCTGAGTCTGAGCATTTTACACTGGAGGTAATTAGCTGGAGATCTTGACTGGAGCCAAAATAATTAAATCTAAAAGAAATCAAACACACTGCAGTATACTTTTGTTCAGCCAGGGAAGCAAAAAAACCTTTTGACCTCTCCACTCTGAACTCAGACTAAATTGGTTTATAGGTGCAATTGCTCATTAACTACCCTCGAGTGAAACTGTTGTAATGAAATAAAAGCAGTCAACATAGGCTCTGATTTCTCTACATCACTTCCTGCCCCTCCTCCTGATCCACAAAGCACAGCAGAGACTCTGACTGGTTCTCCACATTCAACATGAAGCCATCTCATCTCATCGTTTCCATCCTTACTTTGTTCTGGATTAAAGGTATTGTACATTCATGAAGCCACTTTTTTGGAACTGAGTTGACACTTTCTACTTTAGCACTTCTTAAAATTGTGTCTTCATCTCTTTACAGGAGTTTACCTCGATAAAGAAAAGCAAGTATCACAGATTCCATCTGAACTGTTCATGAATCAAGATGGTGAATCCAAGCTGAGCTGTTCACATAAAATCTCGAACTATGACACTATTCTCTGGTATCAGCGCTCACCAGGAGACACTGCCCTAAAGCTGATTGGATATATGAGTTATACAAATCCTACTGTTGAGACAGCATTTCAGAGTCACTTTAATGTGAGTGGAGATGGACGGAACACAGCTTATCTTCACATCCTGAAAGCGAGACACCCTGAAGACAGCGGAGAATATTTTGCAGCAGCAAGTATGCACAGTGATAAAGTCAGTGACTGTCTCATACAAAAACCTCCATAATAACCCAGCAGATAACAGCACACCTACAGGAAACCACTGAAACCATGTGACACAGCAGCACAACCAGTTATAACTGGTTAATTAGAGCAGCACTGCACTGCAATGAGGTAAAGTAGATAATAATAAAGAAAGAAAGTAGATTTAATTAATGTATAATTATGTAATGATACACAGTAATAAAGTAAAACAATAAGGATCATATTTCATCCATCACAGTCAAACACAAAGGTCGTCTTTACCTGCTCAGCTCTCCACCGTGTCTGTCAGTGACCTCCATTACTGATCAATCAGGTAATCATTTTCCCCATTAGTCTGATAAAACTGGCAAATATGAACCAAAACCCAAAGATATTCTATCTGCTATCACATATGATAAAGGAAAGCAGCATATCTACACAAATGAAAAGTTGGCAAAGGATTCATCAATTCTTAAAACTGTTGTTCACTAAACTTTAAGTTCTTCCAACTCATTTTGACTGACTGCAAATACTGATATATGCACATATTTTTCATAATTACATACAGACATACAATATTATACACTAGTCATAAATTTGCTGGATAAAATAAGAAAACTGCTCAACGGTTTGGGTTACATGTGCATAGTTAAATCGTCGTCTTTTCGGCCTGTCATATTGGCAGAAACGCTCATTTTTCGACATCTTCCTTAACCGACACCGACGACGTGATTATAATTTTGCATTTCTAGAAAATAATGACAGCTGTCAGAAGTAAAGTTGGAATAAACTTGATATTCCAACTAGGTCTTGGGCAATTTGGGACGATGACATGAGCATATAAAGTCTGCTGAATACAATACAGCATGTTTCCTGAAGAATAGATTCAACCAACAGATGGAGGCACAGCACATGCTTTGTTATCATGAGGATGTGGTGATGAGTTAACCCACACACACCACCCTCCCTCTTCCCCGTGAGCCTTATTCTTCTCAGCACATTACTTTACTCACATCATTCAGTGCCTGACGATGTTTTCATTGATGCGAGTCTTTGGTTTACTCTTAATCTACTTTTATAGTAAGATCTCAAATGTCATCCTGAATTACATTATTATCATTATCTATGTAACAATCATGCTGGAAATAAATACTTTCTCCTCATTTCTGTTCTGCATCAGTAACATTGTCTGCTTCTTCCACAGGTCAGGTGGGTGCTGTTACATTTAAAGAATTTCCTCCTCAGATAGTGAAGGAGAGCATTGAGGTCCAGATTCCCTGCAGCCATGATGATAATGCCAAACTACAAATGCTCTGGTACCAGCAAAAAAAAGACAGCCAGTCTATGACCCTCATTGGGTTTGTGTATGGACAAGGTTCCCCAACCTACGAGGGTCAGTTTGAACAACAATTCAAGCTGACAAAAGAAGAAACAACGAAGGGAAAGCTGATCATTCGCAGTGCAAACCCGTCAGACTCGGCTGTTTATTTCTGCGCTGCCAGTACACAGTGATGTGGTTGAACGACACTCCCTCACTAAAAACCCTCAGCGTCTTCCTGTAAACGAGATGTTTGCACTTTGCAGATGAGGAGTGTCTCTCCTTGTACATCACTGGAGGAGGCACAAATTTGAAAATGTCTCCGGCTGTGATCGGATTTCTTCTCATCTTACTTCCATGTAATACAATGAAATAAGCTGCAAAAATAACAATTTATTATGCTTTAATTTAATTTTAAAAATACATTTTCTGAATGTTTTTTCACCACGGCTTCTGCATCTACTAAAAATCTGTCTTTTTCCAACAGATCGAGCTACGAGTGTGACGTTTCAGCCGTCTTTTCCAAGAATAGTCAGCGACACTTCCAGGGTAGAAATTAAATGCAATCATGATGACGACAACCTCTATAACATGCTCTGGTACCAGCAAAAGCAGAGCGGTTTGATGGCTTTGATTGGATACAGCTACATGAGCAATGACCCCGAATATGAGACGCAGTTTGAACATCGGTTTGAGATTACAAAAGAAAACACCAAAGCAGGAGCTCTGATTATTCAGAGCGTGAATCTGTCAGACTCGGCTGTGTATTACTGTGCTGCCAGTACACAGTGATGTGGTTTAATGTCGCCTCATTACCAAAAACCCTCTTCTCTCTTTTCTCTCTGTTGTTTTCATGTTCAAGATCCAGAGTGTCAGGCTGGTGGAATTAACATCAAGACAGCTCAATTACTTTTCTGGCATTAAAAACACAGACTGTGGTTTTAAATAGATTGGAAAGGATGTGATTCCTCACAGTCACACAGTCTCAAAAAATCATTTAAATATTAAAGTGTTCAACTATTTTGACTGATAGATATTTTTTAAAGCGTAAAATGGAATGTGGTGGAATTGCAATACACAATATTATCCCAATAATCATCACAAATATGCTTAAAATTCTACTAAAACATACTGAAGTAACTTTACCTGATATTTTGTGAAGGAGGAAAGAAAATGTAATGCATGAAATATAGTGAAAAGGTCATGTTTCAATGTTTTTTCAGTCATTTCTTTCCATTTCCTGTTTTATTGTGGCGTCTAACTCCCCTCTCGTTTCAGATCCGCTTCCTGTCCTTGTGTGATTGTCTGCCCCGCCCTGATGTGTTTCACCTGCGTCCAATTATCCCCTCCTGCCTTGTGTATATAGTGTGTGTCCCGCTGCCTCTTTGCCAGTTCATCTTTGTCTCTCGTAGCAAGCTTTCCAGCATTTTTCACCCTGTTTTGGATCTCAGCCCTTGTGACTTGCTTGCCTGATCTTTCTGTGGATGTCACATTTTGGCAAGTAAACTTGATTTTTAAGAAGATGTCTGATGTCTCTGAATTCAGCTATGGTGACGGACTTAAGATTTTACATGACTGTACATTATCGAGCTAGATATTCAGATAATGGAAATATATTCTCCCATACAGTTTGTATGTAATACAGCTGCACAATATGGTAAAAAAAAAATTGACTATTTGGACACTTACAGCAAATAAATACCATCAGCTGCAGTGAGCAAGTGCTGTGATTTAAAGAAACCTCTGACCACTCTCCACAAGCAAACATCATGCTTGGCACAGACAGGTAAGTCATGACGAGAGTATGGCAAAGCAAAGCCTCAGGGCAAATGGTGCATAACCAATTCAGCCCAAAAACACTCAAAAGATACTCAACTCTACCATTTATATTCATCTGTCACCAAATCAGCTGCATGAAAACATCCTACCAGTACCAAACAGCCACCAACAGAAAAAGCTCAACCTCTCAAACAAATAATTCACAATGAACATTTGACAAAAGCATCAAAAAACGTCGTCCAAAAGCAGAAACATTAACTTATCATACGCATGTCAGCACTAATTCTTACCTTGGTGAGGTGAAGCTGTGATTCACTTCCAGGAAGAAAAAGACTGTTGGTGTGAGGAACAACTTTATATTTAACAAACAGCTGAAAAATGCAGCTTTAGCACAGCTACAACGTTTTAAATCCTCCGCACCAGCCTCCAGAAGTAACATTATTAAACTTTTAGCAAATTAGCTTTAGCTTTTAGTTTATTTGCCGCAGGTGCAGTGATTGTCAAAAGTCAGTGTAATGAGTGGGCGGAGCTTTGTCAGATTAGAGAGCAGTGACCAATCATGGTCCAACAGTGAGCTGGTTTTCAGCCAATCACCACAGCAGGTGATTAATGGCGCATATTTAGATGCAGCCAACAAAACACAAGATGTATTGGAGGCAGAACATGAAGATATTATGTTATACTAAGCGGAGACATGGAGGAGCGTATTATAAGATAATCTTTGGTTTCATATTTTATATTTTTCAGTGAGGAAATATGCATTTTAAAGACGGCTTTTGTTGCATATTTTCAAACGTGGCAACCAGGAGGGGACGATCATGAATCCCCCACACACCTTATTTTCTGCAATAATCCAGAATTCAATTGAAAATCCTATAGGAATCCTTCCAACACTATACAGGGCCAACGTTTCTCCATTTTTATACCTGGACTCATGATTACATTCATTATTTTATTCGTTCATTGGCATTAAACAGGATACATTGAATAAATTAAAGAAAGATATCTTTTCACAACATTGCTTCCATTTTAAGTCTCTAATGGACAAGTTTTGCTCGTCTTTGGTGGAAAGAAAAAAACCTGCAGATATCCTTGGTTTAATTGCAAAAGGGCACAGCATTGGAGTTGTCTGCTTGAACCTTTTTGAAAGAACTTTATTGACAAAACTCTTACAGGTAACAAGCAACAAAAAAAACAGTGAGGAGAGAATATAAAAGAGGCTTTATGCTGGAGAGAGTACACAAGAGAAATTGAATAAAACAATCTCAAATTCTGGTTAAATTCATCAGATACAGTTTTAGTTTTCACAGCTTTGGTTGTTGTTTCTCACGTTAAGTGCAAAGGAGCAGAATCAGTCAGATCAGCTGTGTGCAGAGGAAGAAGGTGGGGAAGAGGTTTGAGAGAGTTTGTCAGAGCAGAGGACCATGTGAATGCTCCACCTCTGATACCAGATTTCAGTATATGCTGGAACTGTAATTTCAGTGTATTTTGGTTATTTGTCGCTGTTGCACAGGTTTAACTTCAGTTTCCAGGATGTCTCCAGCTTTATACACATGTGGATTTTTACTGCTCGTGCTCACAAGTAAGCCTCACTCAATATTATGACATTTCTTTTAATATCAAGTACTGTAGTTTCTGTAACATCTGTACCACTTTGACTTTGTTCACAGGAAAAGTGGCTAGTGTTGAATTTAAACAGCCCTCTTCTAAAGTTGTGGAGGACGGGACGAAGGTGCTCACCATTACCTGCAGTCATGATGACAGCAACCTCCAAGTGATGCTGTGGTACCAGCACCAACAGAGCAGTCGGTCTATGAGCCTCATTGGGTACACATACGGCAAGAATGACCCGACCTACGAGGACCAGTTTAAAGACTCCAGATTCCAGATTAAAGGAGAAGACACACTGAAAGGATCTCTGCTCATTCATGAAGTGAACACATCAGACTCAGCTGTGTATTTCTGCGCTGCCAGCACACAGTGATGTGGTTTAATAGCACCGCTTGACTAAAACCTCCTACAACACAGAAACTAATGACAGCTGTTGCTCAGGGTTTCAAATACAGTTTTAGTTTTCACAGCTTTGGTTGTTTTTTCTCTTGTTAAGTGTAAAGGAGCAGAATCAGTCAGATCAGCTGTGTGCAGAGGAAGAAGGTGGGGAAGAGGAGGTGTGACGTAGAAGGGAAGGTAGTCATCGCCCATTTGTAATAAGTTTGTCAGAGCAGAGGACCATGTGAATGCTCCACCTCTATCAGATTTCAGTATATGCTGGAACTGTAAATTTGATATGAAAATAATCAGTGTATTTTGGTTATTTGTCACTGTTGCACAGGTTTAACTTCAGTTTCCAGGATGTCTCCAGCTTTATACACATGTGGATTTTTACTGCTCGTGCTTACAAGTAAGCCTCACTCAAGTCTCTGCTCAATATTATGACTTTTCTTTTAATATCAAGTACTGTTGTTTCTGTAACATCTGTACCACTTCGACTTTGTTTACAGGAAAAGTGGCGAGTGTTGAATTTAAACAGCCCTCTTCTAAAGTTGTGGAGGACGGGACGAAGGAGCTCACCATTACCTGCAGTCATGATGACAGCAACCTCCAAGTGATGCTGTGGTACCAACACCAACAGAGCAGTCAGTCTATGAGCCTCATTGGGTTCACAGTCCTCATGAGCGAGCCGACCTACGAGGTCCAGTTTAAAGACTCCAGATTCCAGATTAAAAGAGAAGACACACTGAAAGGATCTCTGCTCATTCACACAGTGAACACATCAGACTCAGCTGTGTATTTCTGCGCTGCCAGCACACAGTGATGTGGTTTAATAGCACCGCTTGACTAAAAACCTCCTACAACACAGAAACTAATGACAGCTGTTGCTCAGGGTTTTAGTTATTTGAGAAGTGAAATAATTATGCTGATTACTGGGGTCTGACTCTGCTAATTGATGAAGAAGTAAGTGAACATGCAGCTTGTGCTCATGTAAACTTATTTACTACATAATATGCAAATACTTTTATATTCAGCATTCTCCTGAACAACTGAAGTAGATGGGGACTTTTTTTAAAGAGAAGAAAACAACAGAAAGAAAACATAAATTGGCTCCATACAGCTTTTCCGGCGTAATCCAAGTCTCTGAAAGCCCCGAGATCCCAAATTGATTTGCTGATTACTGGTGAGTCTGATATATGCAGTACCTCCCCCTCCAGTCATGTGATCATGGGAGCATGTGACCTTGTGTTTCCTTTGTGTTGAACAGTTTGACTCCATCCTTCATCTGGACAGAGGCTCATCATGCTGATCTCAGTCATTTATCTGTCACTTCTTTTACACTCAGGTAGGTTTTGTGAATTAACTCATAGTGGATGTAATAACTGACCCGTACTTGAAAGGTCAAGTTCCTATTAAATGTACATATCTAAGTGCATTCACTCTTCTGTTTATTGAGATGAAAAACAAAGAAACATTATCCTTCATGTGCTGCAGGTCTCACAGTTGTAGTTCTTCAACCTGGAGATCAAATATCTGACAGTGGACGCACAGTGAAGTTGGAGTGCAGCATGGGTCCAGGGCTCAATATGAATAGCTACTCCATGCTCTGGTACCGACAAACCCACTACGGAGCTCCAGTGGAGTTTCTCATCGGAGAGTACGAGTTACCTGCTTACCAGCACATGCAGTCCTCTGTTGACAAATCCAAAAACAGCTTCACTCTTCAAATAACTGAGCTGCTTCTCAATGACAGCAGCACCTACTACTGTGCTGCCAGTCACAGTGATGCACACAGAGCAGACAGTCATACAAATAACAAGTGTGACTGTCACAGATGGCACACAGGCAGGAAGGAGCTGTGGCTCCACTGGTTTGGCTGTTAAAAAACAGTGAGGAGAGAATATAAAAGAGGCTTTATGCTGGAGAGAGTACACACAAGAAATGAAATAAAACAATCTCAAATTCTGGTTAAATTAATCAGATACAGTTTTAGTTTTCACAGCTTTGGTTGTTGTTTCTCACGTTAAGTGCAAAGAAGCAGAAACAGTCAGATCAGCTGTGTGCAGAGGAAGAAGGTGGGGAAGAGGAGGTGTGACGTAGAAGGGAAGGTAGTCATCGCTCATTTGTAATAAGTTTGTCAGAACAGAGGACCATGTGAATGCTCCACCTCTGATACCAGATTTCAGTATATGCTGGAACTGTTAATTTGATATGAAAATAATCAGTGTATTTTGGTTATTTGTCACTGTTGCACAGCTTTAACTTCACTTTCCAGGATGTCTCCAGCTTTATACACGTGGATTTTTACTGCTCGTGCTCACAAGTAAGCCTCACTCAATATTATGACATTTCTTTTATTATCAAATACTGTTGTTTCTGTAACATCTGTACCACTTTGACTTTGTTCACAGGAAAAGTGGTGAGTGTTGAATTTAAACAGCCCTCTTCTAAAGTTGTGGAGGAAGGGACGAAGGTGCTCACCATTACCTGCAGTCATGATGACAGCAGCCTCGAAGTGATGCTGTGGTACCAACACCAACAGAGCAGTCAGTCTATGAGTGTCATTGGGTTCACATACCTCTTGAATAAGCCGAGCTATAACCTTAAGTTTAAAGACTCCAGATTCCAGATTGAAAGAGAGGACAGACTGAAAGGATCTCTGCTCATTCATGAAGTGAACACATCAGACTCAGCTGTGTATTTCTGCGCTGCCAGCACACAGTGATGTGGTTTAATAGCAACGCTTGACTAAAAACCTCCTACAACACAGAAACTAATGACAGCTGTTGCTCAGGGTTTTAGTTATCTGAGAACTGAAGTGAAACAATTATGCTGATTACTGAGGTCTGATTCTGCTAATTGATGAAGAAGTAAGTGAACATACAGCTTGTGCTCATGTAAACTTATTTACCACATAATATGCAAATACTTTTATATTCAGCATTCTCCTGAACAACTGAAGTATATGGGGACTTGTTTTAAAGAGAAGAAAACAACAGAAAGAAAACATAAATTGGCAACATACAGCTTTTCCGGCGTAATCCAAGTCTCTGAAAGCCCTGAGATCCCAAACTGGTTTGAAAAGACTGTTTTTACACTCTTTTCAAGCTGAAATCTTCACTGTAGCTACGTGGTAAAAGCATCTTTTTAAATGATTTTGGGGTCTCTGCGCTCTGGAGACTTGGATTATGCCAGACAAGCTGATTTTTTGTTGTTGTTTTTTTTTTACATGTTAAAACAAGTCCTCATCTACTTCAGCCTTCTTTGAGCCTTCATGCACCTCAAATTATCAGCTGATTACGGGTGAGTATGATATATGCAGTACCTCCCCCTCCAGTCATGTGATCATGGGAGCATGTGACCTTGTGTTTCCTTTGTGTTGAACAGTTTGACTCCATCCTTCATCTGGACAGAGGCTCATCATGCTGATCTCAGTCATTTATCTGTCACTTCTTTTACACTCAGGTAGGTTTTGTGAATTAACTCATAATGGATGTAATAGCTGACCCGTACTTGAAAGGTCAAGTTCCTATCAAATGTACATATCTAAGTGCATTCACTCTTCTGTTTATTGAGATGAAACACAAAGAAACATTATCCTTCATGTGCTGCAGGTCTCACAGTTGTAGTTCTTCAACCTGGAGATCAAATATCTGACAGTGGACGCACAGTGAAGTTGGAGTGCAGCATGGGTCCAGGGTTCAACATGATGAGCTACACCATGCTGTGGTACCGACAAAACCACTACGGAGCTCCAGTGGAGTTTCTCATTGGAGAGTACGAGTTACCTGCTGACCAGCACATCCAGTCTTCTGTTGACAAATCCAGAAACAGCTTCACTCTTGAGATAACTAAGCTGCTTCTCAATGACAGCAGCACCTACTACTGTGCTGCCAGTCACAGTGATGCACACAGAGCAGACAGTCATACAAATAACAAGTGTGACTGTCACAGATGGCACACAGGCAGGAAGGAGCTGTGGCTCCACTGGTTTGGCTGTTAAAAAACAGTGAGGAGAGAAAAAAAAGAGCCTTAATGCTGGAGAGAGTACACACAAGAAATGAAATAAAACAATCTCAAGTTATGGTTGAACTCACCAGATACAGTTTTAGTTTTCACAGCTTTGGTTGTCGTTTCTCACGTTTGTTAAGTGCAAAGCAGCAGAATCAGTCAGATCAGCTGTGTGCAGAGGAAGAAGGTGGGGAAGAGGAGGTGTGACGTAGAAGGGAAGGTAGTCATCGCTCATTTGTAATAAGTTTGTCAGAGCAGAGGACCATGTGAATGCTCCACCTCTGATACCAGATTTCAGTATATGCTGTAACTGTTAATTGGATATGAAAATAATCAGTGTATTTTGGTTATTTGTCACTGTTGCACAGGTTTAACTTCAGTTTCCAGGATGTCTCCAGCTTTATACACATGTGGATTTTTACTGCTTGTGCTCACAAGTAAGCCAGACTCAAGTCTCTGCTCAATATAATATGACTTTTCTATGATATTATGTCACATCTGTTCCACTTTGCACTAAGAGAAGAAACATTTTTTTAATTGAACTGCTTGAATTCAACTTGACCATAACAATTACTTGAACTGTTTACAGGAAAAGTGGCGAGTGTTGAATTTAAACAGCCCTCTTCTAAAGTTGTGGAGGACGGGACGAAGGTGCTCACCATTACCTGCAGTCATGATGGCAGCAGCCTCACAGTGATGCTGTGGTACCAACACCAACAGAGCAGTCGGTCTATGAGCCTCATTGGGTTCACAGTCCTCATGAGCAACCCGACTTACGAGGACCAATTTAAAGACTCCAGATTCCAGATTAAAAGAGAGGACAGACTGAAAGGATCTCTGCTCATTCATGAAGTGAACACATCAGACTCAGCTGTGTATTTCTGCGCTGCCAGCACACAGTGATGTGGTTTAATAGCACCGCTTGACTAAAAACCTCCTACAACACAGAGACTAATGACAGCTGTTGCTCAGGGTTTCAGATACAGTTTTAATTTTCACATCTTGTCGTTTCTCATTTTCATTAAGTGCAAAGCAGCAGAATCAGTCAGATCAGCTGTGTGCAGAGGAAGAAGGTGGGGAAGAGGAGGTGTGACGTAGAAGGGAAGGTAGTCATCGCTCATTTATAATATGTTTGTCAGAGCAGAGGACCATGTGAATGCTCCACCTCTGATACCAGATTTCAGTATATGCTGTAACTGTGAATTTGATATGAAAATAATCAGTGTATTTTGGTTATTTGTCACTGTTGCACAGGTTTAACTTCAGTTTCCAGGATGTCTCCAGCTTTATACACAAGTGGATTTTTACTGCTCGTGCTCACAAGTAAGCCAGACTCAAGTCTCTGCTCAATATGACTTTTCTGTGATATTATGTCACATCTGTTCCACTTTGCACTAAGAGAAGAAACATTTTTTTAATTGAACTGCTTGAATTCAACTTGACCATAACAATTACTTGAACTGTTCACAGGAAAAGTTTCGAGTGTTGAATTTAAACAGCCCTCTTCTAAAGTTGTGGAGGAAGGGTCGAAGGAGCTCACCATTACCTGCAGTCATGATGACAGCAGCCTCCAAGTGATGCTGTGGTACCAACAGAGCAGTCGGTCTATGAGCCTCATTGGGTTCACACAGCTCATGAGCGACCCGACCTACGAGGACCAATTTAAAGACTCCAGATTCCAGATTGAAAGAGAGGACAGACTGAAAGGATCTCTGCTCATTCATGAAGTGAACACATCAGACTCAGCTGTGTATTTCTGCGCTGCCAGCACACAGTGATGTGGTTTAATAGCACCGCTTGACTAAAAACCTCCTACAACACAGAAACTAATGACAGCTGTTGCTCAGGGTTTCAGATACAGTTTTAATTTTCACATCTTGTCGTTTCTCATTTTCATTAAGTGCAAAGCAGCAGAATCAGTCAGATCAGCTGTGTGCAGAGGAAGAAGGTGGGGAAGAGGAGGTGTGACGTAGAAGGGAAGGTAGTCATCGCTCATTTATAATATGTTTGTCAGAGCAGAGGACCATGTGAATGCTCCACGTCTGATACCAGATTTCAGTATATGCTGTAACTGTGAATTTGATATGAAAATAATCAGTGTATTTTGGTTATTTGTCACTGTTGCACAGGTTTAACTTCAGTTTCCAGGATGTCTCCAGCTTTATACACAAGTGGATTTTTACTGCTCGTGCTCACAAGTAAGCCAGACTCAAGTCTCTGCTCAATATGACTTTTCTGTGATATTATGTCACATCTGTTCCACTTTGCACTAAGAGAAGAAACATTTTTTTAATTGAACTGCTTGAATTCAACTTGACCATAACAATTACTTGAACTGTTCACAGGAAAAGTTTCGAGTGTTGAATTTAAACAGCCCTCTTCTAAAGTTGTGGAGGAAGGGACGAAGGAGCTCACCATTACCTGCAGTCATGATGACAGCAGCCTCACAGTGATGCTGTGGTACCAACAGAGCAGTCGGTCTATGAGCCTCATTGGGTTCACACAGCTCATGAGCGACCCGACCTACGAGGACCAATTTAAAGACTCCAGATTCCAGATTGAAAGAGAGGACAGACTGAAAGGATCTCTGCTCATTCATGAAGTGAACACATCAGACTCAGCTGTGTATTTCTGCGCTGCCAGCACACAGTGATGTGGTTTAATAGCACCGCTTGACTAAAAACCTCCTACAACACAGAAACTAATGACAGCTGTTGCTCAGGGTTTCAGATACAGTTTTAATTTTCACATCTTGTCGTTTCTCATTTTCATTAAGTGCAAAGCAGCAGAATCAGTCAGATCAGCTGTGTGCAGAGGAAGAAGGTGGGGAAGAGGAGGTGTGACGTAGAAGGGAAGGTAGTCATCGCTCATTTATAATATGTTTGTCAGAGCAGAGGACCATGTGAATGCTCCACCTCTGATACCAGATTTCAGTATATGCTGTAACTGTGAATTTGATATGAAAATAATCAGTGTATTTTGGTTATTTGTCACCAAGGGCGTAGGTTTGGTCTCAGCTTTGGTAGTGACATTACCAGGGGTGGACTGGGACAAAAATTCAGCTCTGGCATTTTCTGTCCAGACCAGCCCACTATATTATCAGCGGACACCACGAAGAAGTCCACAAATCTCGTGGCGTCCTTTCTCACACATACTACAAAGGAGAGTCATATTCCTTGATAGCAGGTAACAAATAAAGCACGTAGCTATGAACTCAAGGACTAAAACTGACAGCTATAGCAATCAACCAATCAATCTTTGTTCATTATAGTGTCAAATCACAACAGAAGTTATGTTATGACCAGGGGTGGGACGAGACTAACGGGAAGAACCCAAAACCAGAGACGGGGAGTTTTTCTCACATCATTACTTACATTTGCACAACAGTTGGTGCATTTCTCAAAACAATTAGTACAAACTGCAAAACCTTGTTGATAACCTGCAAAAGCATGTCACATGCTCAAAATAGAGGTCATTCCTCAAAACCAAGTATTCCTATCAATGAAAGTGTGTGTGTCATAAAAAAAAGTCCTGACACCATCATTTATGAACAAGGTAGTCAAATGGCTTTGTCGTGTTTTCATTAGGACACTTTACTAGTGTTTCCCAATGCAAAAAAGCCAGATCTTTGTGACCTGAAAATGCTCAAGACTATACACTAACACTATACACAGCCATTTGAAAACTACAGTAAAAGTAACACATTTACACACAAATTATACCTATTAGATAGTTATCACCTCAGTAAACAATAAATGAATTGAAAGATTACAATAAATTCAATGGTAAATATTGCAAATTAAATTTATTATTTGCTATAGGTTTACTTGTGTTTTGTATCTCTGTTTACAGCTCATCAGGCCACGTGAATGTTTACTGTTGCTATGGCAACAAGAGACCGCTGACGTTAGCATCTGTTAGCTAGCTTAGCTAAATCATCTGAACAATAATAACCCATAATATCACAATTCGGCGTATTTGAACAAAATCAACCACAACTACCAACAGTCACAGCCCTTTAACTCTGGGCTGATGTGCTGCCACATGTTAGATTGTCAAAGTTAGAAAATAACGACTTCAGTCCCTGAGGAGCTACGTTAGCATTAGCAGCAGCTGCGTTAGCATTAGCGGCAGCTACGTTAGCATTAGCGGCAGCTGCGTTCATCAGTATGCAGTTAGTGAGGTCGCATCACATTCAATGTAAAAACGTTTTTTTACTTTGTTTTGGACATGTCTCAAACATTTAGCCGAGCCAGCCCCAGGCTGACGTTACTGACCCTGTCTGCCTCCACTCGCTCATCATCATCAGGTCCTCCTCCCTCGTCTCCCGGCGCAGCAGCACCTGTGGCTGCTGGCGGGTCGGTGTCACTGGTCCCGGCACCAAAAAGCTCCGTCAACTTCGCACATTTAGCAGCCTCCACCTCCAGAGACTTCAACTTTTTAATCGCTGTTTCTCAGCTGTTTCTTCCTCTTATCCATTTCAAGTAGCGGACACAGTTTGGAAGATGCTCACTACTACCACTCACTAACGTTACTACTGGCTCAGCAGCAGACAAATATTGGTAGTGACTATTTTGCAATCCTCGAACATTGGTTGTGACATGTCACGACCATCTATATAGAAACCTACGCCCATGTTTGTCACTGTTGCACAGGTTTAACTTCAGTTTCCAGGATGTCTCCAGCTTTATACACAAGTGGATTTTTACTGCTCGTGCTCACAAGTAAGCCTCACTCAAGTCTCTGCTCAATATGACTTTTCTGTGATATTATGTCACATCTGTTCCACTTTGCACTAAGAGAAGAAACATTTTTTTAATTGAACTGCTTGAATTCAACTTGACCGTAACAATTACTTGAACTGTTCACAGGAAAAGTTTCGAGTGTTGAATTTAAACAGCCCTCTTCTAAAGTTGTGGAGGACGGGACGAAGGAGCTCACCATTACCTGCAGTCATGATGACAGCAGCCTCACAGTGATGCTGTGGTACCAACAGAGCAGTTGGTCTATGAGCCTCATTGGGTTCACAGTCCTCATGAGCAACCCGACCTACAAGGACCAATTTAAAGACTCCAGATTCCAGATTAAAAGAGAGGACAGACTGAAAGGATCTCTGCTCATTCATGAAGTGAACACATCAGACTCAGCTGTGTATTTCTGCGCTGCCAGCACACAGTGATGTGGTTTAATAGCACCGCTTGACTAAAAACCTCCTGCAACACAGAAACTAATGACAGCTGTTGCTCAGGGTTTCAAATACAGTTTTAGTTTTCACAGCTTTGGTTGTTTTTCCTCTCGTTAAGTGCAAAGCAGCAGAATCAGTAAGATCAGCTGTGTGCAGAGGAAGAAGGTGGGGAAGAGGAGGTGTGACGTAGAAGGGAAGGTAGTCATCGCCCATTTGTAAAAAGTTTGTGCTTTGTCAGTATATGCTGTAACTGTAAATTTGATATGAAAATAATCAGTGTATTTTGGTTATTTGTCACTGTTGCACAGGTTTAACTTCAGTTTCCAGGATGTCTCCAGCTTTATACACATGTGGATTTTTACTGCTCGTGCTCACAAGTAAGCCAGACTCAAGTCTCTGCTCAATATTATGACTTTTCTTTGAATATTATGTAACATCTGTTCCGCTTTGCACTAAGAGAAGAAAAATTTAAGTTACACTGCTTGAATTCAACTTGAATGTGACAATAACTTGAACTGTTCACAGGAAAAGTTTCGAGTGTTGAATTTAAACAGCCCTCTTCTAAAGTTGTGGAGGACGGGACGAAGGAGCTCACCATTACCTGCAGTCATGATGACAGCAACCTCCAAGTGATGCTGTGGTACCAGCACCAACAGAGCAGTCGGTCTATGAGCCTCATTGGGTACACATACGGCAAGAATGACCCGACCTACGAGGACCAGTTTAAAGACTCCAGATTCCAGATTAAAGGAGAAGACACACTGAAAGGATCTCTGCTCATTCATGAAGTGAACACATCAGACTCAGCTGTGTATTTCTGCGCTGCCAGCACACAGTGATGTGGTTTAATAGCACCGCTTGACTAAAAACCTCCTACAACACAGAAACTAATGACAGCTGTTGCTCAGGGTTTTAGTTATTTGAGAAGTGAAATAATTATGCTGATTACTGGGGTCTGACTCTGCTAATTGATGAAGAAGTAAGTGAACATGCAGCTTGTGCTCATGTAAACTTATTTACTACATTATATGCAAATACTTTTATATTCAGCATTCTCCTGAACAGCTGAAGTAAATGGGGACTTGTTTAAGTGTAAGAAAACAACAGACATAATCAGATACAGTTTTAGTTTTCACAGCTTTGGTTGTCGTTTCTCACGTTCATTAAGTGCAAAGCAGCAGAATCAGTCAGATCAGCTGTGTGCAGAGGAAGAAGGTGGGGAAGAGGAGGTGTGACGTAGAAGGGAAGGTAGTCATCGCTCATTTATAATAAGTTTGTCAGAGCAGAGGACCATGTGAATGCTCCACCTCTGATACCAGATTTCAGTATATGCTGTAACTGTAAGTTTGATATGAAAATAATCAGTGTATTTGGGTTATTTGTCACTGTTGCACAGGTTTAACTTCAGTTTCCAGGATGTCTCCAGCTTTACACACATGTGGATTTTTACTGCTCGTGCTCACAAGTAAGCCAGACTCAATATTATATGATATTTCTTTTAATATCAAGTACTGTTGTTTCTGTAACATCTGTACCACTTTGACTTTGTTCACAGGAAAAGTGGCGAGTGTTGAATTTAAACAGCCCTCTTCTAAAGTTGTGGAGGACGGGACGAAGGAGCTCACCATTACCTGCAGTCATGATGACAGCAGCCTCGAAGTGATGCTGTGGTACCAACACCAACAGAGCAGTCGGTCTATGAGCCTCATTGGGTTCACAGTCCTCATGAGCGAGCCGACCTACGAGGGCCAGTTTAAAGACTCCAGATTCCAGATTGAAAGAGAGGACAGACTGAAAGGATCTCTGCTCATTCACACAGTGAACACATCAGACTCAGCTGTGTATTTCTGCGCTGCCAGCACACAGTGATGTGGTTTAATAGCACCGCTTGACTAAAAACCTCCTACAACACAGAGACTAATGACAGCTGTTGCTCAGGGTTTTAGTTATTTGAGAAGTGAAATCATTATGCTGATTACTGGGGTCTGACTCTGCTAATTGATGAAGTAAGTGAACTTACAGCTTGTGCTCATGTCAACTTATTTACTACATAATATGCAAATACTTTTATATTCAGCATTCTCCTGAACAACTGAAGTAGATGGGGACTTGTTTTAAAGAGAAGAAAACAACAGAAAGAAAACATAAATTGGCTCCATACAGCTTTTCCGGCGTAATCCAAGTCTCTGAAAGCCCCGAGATCCCAAATTGACTTGCTGATAACTGGTGAGTATGATATATGCAGTACCTCCCCCTCCAGTCATGTGATCATGGGAGCATGTGACCTTGTGTTTCCTTTGTGTTGAACAGTTTGACTCCATCCTTCATCTGGACGGAGGCTCATCATGCTGATCTCAGTCATTTATCTGTCACTTCTTTTACACTCAGGTAGGTTTTGTGAATTAACTCATAGTTGATGTAATAGCTGACCAGTACTTGAAAGGTCAAGTTCCCATCAAATGTACATATCTAAGTGCATTCACTCTTCTGTTTATTGAGATGAAACACAAAGAAACATTATCCTTCATGTGCTGCAGGTCTCACAGTTGTAGTTCTTCAATCTGGAGATCAAATATCTGACAGTGGACGCACAGTGAAGTTGGAGTGCAGCATGGGTCCAGGGTTCAACATGGTGAGCTACACCATGTTCTGGTACCGACAAAACCACTACGGAGCTCCAGTGGAGTATCTCATCAGAGAGTACGACTTACCTGCTGACCAGCACTTCCAGACCTCTGTCGACAAATCCAAAAACAGCTTCACTCTTGAGATAAGTGAGTTGCTTCTCAATGACAGCAGCACCTACTACTGCGCTGCCAGCACACAGTGATGTGGTTTAATAGCACCGCTTGACTAAAAACCTACAACACAGAAACCAATGACAGCTGTTGCTCAGGGTTTCAGATACAGTTTTAATTTTCACATCTTTGGTTGTTGTTTCTCATTTTCATTAAGTGCAAAGGAGCAGAATCAGTCAGATCAGCTGTGTGCAGAGGAAGAAGGTGGGGAAGAGGAGGTGTGACGTAGAAGGGAAGGTAGTCATCGCTCATTTGTGAAGACTTTGTCAGAGCAGAGGACCATGTGAATGCTCCACCTCTGATACCAGATTTCAGTATAAGCTGTAACTGTAAATTTGATATGAAAATAATCAATGTATTTTGGTTATTTGTCACTGTTGCACAGCTTTAACTTCAGTTTCCAGGATGTCTCCAGCTTTATACACATGTGGATTTTTACTGCTCATGCTCACAAGTAAGCCAGACTCAAGTCTCTGCTCAATATTATGACTTTTCTATGATATTATGACACATCTGTTCCACTTTGCACTAAGAGAAGGAACATTTTTTAATTGAACTGCTTGAATTCAACTGGACCGTAACAATAACTTGAACTGTTCACAGGAAAAGTGGCGAGTGTTGAATTTAAACAGCCCTCTTCTAAAGTTGTGGAGGACGGGACGAAGGTGCTCACCATTACCTGCAGTCATGATGACAGCAGCCTCACAGTGATGCTGTGGTACCAACACCAACAGAGCAGTCGGTCTATGAGCCTCATTGGGTTCACATACCTCAAGAATGCCCCGACCTACGAGGTCCAGTTTAAAGACTCCAGATTCCAGATTAAAAGAGAAGACACACTGAAAGGATCTCTGCTCATTCATGAAGTGAACACATCAGACTCAGCTGTGTATTTCTGCGCTGCCAGCACACAGTGATGTGGTTTAATAGCACCGCTTGACAAAAAACCTCCTGCAACACAGAAACTAATGACAGCTGTTGCTCAGGGTTTTAGTTATTTGAGAACTGAAATAATTATGCTGATTACTGGGGTCTGATTCTGCTAATTGTTGAAGAAGTAAGTGAACATGCAGTTTGTGCTCATGTAAACTTATTTACTACATAATATGCAAATACTTTTATATTCAGCATTCTCCTGAACAACTGAAGTAAATGGGGACTTGTTTAAGCGTAAAAAACAACAGAAAGAAAACATAAAATGGCTTCATACAGCTTGTCCTGCATAATCCAAGTCTCTGAAAGCCCCGAGATCCCAAATTATCAGCTGATTACTGGTGAGTATGATATATGCAGTACCTCCCCCTCCAGTCATGTGATCATGGGAGCATGTGACCTTGTGTTTCCTTTGTGTTGAACAGTTTGACTCCATCCTTCATCTGGACGGAGGCTCATCATGCTGATCTCAGTCATTTATCTGTCACTTCTTTTACACTCAGGTAGGTTTTGTGAATTAACTCATAATGGATGTAATAGCTGACCGGTACTTGAAAGGTCAAGTTCCCATCAAATGTACATATCTAAGTGCATTCACTCTTCTGTTTATTGAGATGAAACAAAAAGAAACATTATCCTTCATGTGCTGCAGGTCTCACAGTTGTAGTTCTTCAACCTGGAGATCAAATATCTGACCCTGGACTCCCATTAAAGTTGGAGTGCAGCATGGGTCCAGGGTTCGACATGATGAGCTTCACCATGCTCTGGTACCGACAAAACCACTACGGAGCTCCAGTGGAGTTTCTCATCAAAGAACATGAGAAGACTTCGGGGCACTTCCAGTCCTCTATCGAAGCATCCAAAAACAGCTTCACTCTTCAAATAACTGAGCTGCTTCTCAATGACAGCAGCACCTACTACTGTGCTGCCAGTCACAGTGATGCACACAGAGCAGACAGTCATACAAATAACAAGTGTGACTGTCACAGATGGCACACAGGCAGGAAGGAGCTGTGGCTCCACTGGTTTGATACTAAACTTACTATTAATCTAGGATAATAATGACTTCCAATGGCATTTACTCATTTACTTAAGTAGGCTACAACTTTGAGGTTCTTGGGCTTTAACTGAATATTTCCATTTCTGCTACTTTATACTTCCACTCCAAAGTTAAAGTATAAGTTGTACAATCATCTGATGTCACATGGTGAATATAGGTTATGTTTTTGATCAGGCCTCCTTCAGCTATGACTCAACATGATTTGGTCAGCCCAAAATCGTGTGATGACTTGATGTTTCAGATTTTACCATGTCATTTTGTAGGCGAGAAGCATCAGCTCCCCATGACTCTGTCAAAGGATACAGTGTGCAACAAGCACCACAGGAGGGAAACCTTCAAGTTTCTGCATGCGTAAGTTAACTTTTAAAAATATCCTCTACATTAAGCAGTTTAAAAAAAAACTGTAAATTGTATGCATATGACAGATACTTAATCTTATTGACATAATGGTTATTTACTGTGAGACACACTGTGCATACAAACAACTAGATCCTGACCGATATATTGGTTGGCCGATAATATCATCTGATATATCATTAATAAGCCGGTATCGTTGTTACCAAATATGCGTCAATATTAATAATCTTTTTTTAGGGAATGTTATGTAGAAAAAGATGCTCAGGAAAATGTATGACTATCAAATTCCCAGTGAAGTTTACTGTTTCAGTGCACGTTGTCATCTTAGACAATACTATTTATCATTAAACTGTAAAATATCCTGCCACATATATCCTATTTTAGCTGGAGACATCATCTCCTGGATTTTGCACTTTGTCACCAATTAATACTGGCAGCAACCTCAGGAAATTCCAGTTCTGGATGGCTTGATGCAGAAGACTGAGAAATAGTTTCTCTGTCGGCAGTAAATAATGATTTTTAACCAGTTACTGGACATGCTACAGGCCGCCCCTCCACTAAATGTTCTTTTAAGTAGGTTAAAGGTTATTTCACGGTCTGAAATTGGCACTCACACAGCGAAAGGGCGCATTTAAATTTGTTACAACGGCTGTCGCAGTAACAGACGGTGTGTGCACATCGTGAACGAGATAGAAATGAGCTTCACTGATAAACTGGGATGATAAAGAGGTGTGACCAGCAGTGATGTCACTTCCTCTGAGGAGTGACAAACAAACCCAAACAAAGACCAGTTTATCTTTACCTCCCCTCTGTTCTTGCTTCTTTTCTTAGCCGTCACAGAAATAGCAGCAGTCAGGTTGGAGCTCGTTCAGCCGTCACCCAGCCCGACCTGCACAGCTGCTCCCACAGACACACAGAGATGGAGGCTGAGATACGGAGGAGCTGGGTGGGGGAAGGAGAGGGGGGGAGAAATGAAGCGACATTAGGTTTTTGTTAGACGGTTTTTCATCGTGGGGACAGGGGGCCACGGTGATACATTCCCATAGAGCCGTCGTACAAAAACCTCCTCCCATTAACACCCATTGTTTAGACGGCTACATGCTGCCTGATAGCAGAAAAAACAATAATCTGAGGGTTTATAAGATGCAGGAACACTTTGACATTGAAAAGTCAATTAATATGAAGGTAACTGGATAGAAAAAAAAGTTTTTTAATAACTTTCAGGTCACATTTGGGGCATTTGGATTCCTCTTTTAGTCATCGTCACAACAAACAGAACAACTTTGGACATAATGAAGCTCATCCTGCATATTTGAAGCTTCTTCATCCTCTGGATTATTAGACTGTCTCAACATGCTGATTATGGAAAGTTTTGTGACTTTTTGTTGGAGGAGACATTCAGTGTGACACTGGAGCTGAAGCTTACTTTGGAAAGGGAACAAAACTCACTGTTCTGGGTAAGTTGAAGTTTTTGCAACTTCAGTTCACTGAAACAAACTTAGAATATTTGAAACATTGGTCTGAAAGTGAAGGAAAAAAACTGTTAGTATATAAAAGCTAAAGTATTGAGCTGAAGTGAGATCACTGTGACCTACAATGAGCCTGCTTACTTCGGCCAAGGAACCAAACTCACTGTTTTAGGTAAATATTTCGCTTCATTACATTTTAATAGCTGTCACATCACTTTAGAGTCTTTGTAAAAACAGAATTATTAGTAAAAGTGTTTCTAAAGATAAATCTAGTAGAGAAAGACACAAGAGTTTCATGCTCAGTATTTCTGCACTGTGACAATGCAAACGAAGCTTACTTTGGAAAAGGAACAAAACTCACTGTTTTAGGTAAGTCAGAGCTTTTGTATCTTCAGTTCACTGAAACAAAAATAGTCAAAGTGTTTGTATAAAAGTGAAGGAGAAACCAGTTTCTATAAAAAAGTTGAAGTATTGAGCTGAAGTGAAAACACTGTGAACCAAGGTCAGCCTGCTTACTTCGGCCAAGGAACCAAACTCACAGTTTTAGGTAAATATTTCACTTCATTACTGTATTTTAATAGATGTAACATCACTTTAGAGTCTTTGTAAAAACAGAATTATACGTAAAAGTGTTTCCAAAGATAAATCTAGTAGAGAAAGACACAAGAGTTTCATGCTCAGTATTTCTGCACTGTGACAACGTAAACGAAGCTTACTTTGGAAAAGGAACAAAACTCACTGTTTTGGGTAAGTTGGAGCTTTACCGACTTTAAATAAGTGCAAGAAACTTAAACTAGTTTAATTGTTTAGAAGTATGAAAGCGAAGGAAAAAAAACTGTTGTTATGAAAAAGCTGCAATATTGAGCTGGAGTGAAAACACTGTGACCTACACTGATCCTGCTTATTTCGGCCAAGGAACCAAACTCACTGTTTTAGGTAAATATTTCACTTCATTACTGTATTTTAATAGCCGTCACGTCACTTTAGAGTCTTTGTAAAAACAGAATTATTAGTAAAAGTGTTTCTAAAGATAAATCTAGTAGAGAAAGACACAAGAGTTTCATGCTCAGTATTTCTGCACTGTGACGATCGAAACGAAGCTTACTTTGGAAAAGGAACAAAACTCACTGTTTTGGGTAAGTCAAAGCTTTTGTAGCTTCAGTTCACAACAACAAAAATAGTCGAAGTGTTCGTGTAAAAGTGAAGGAGAAAACTTTCTGTAACAAAGTTGAAGTATTGAGCTGGAGTGAAAACACTGTGAACCAAGCTGATCCTGCTTACTTTGGCCAAGGAACCAAACTCACAGTTTTAGGTAAATATTTCACTTCATTACTGTATTTTAATAGCTGTCACGTCACTTTAGAGTCTTTGTAAAAACAGAATTATTAGTCAAAGTGTTTCCAAAGATGATTCTGGTAGAGAAAGACACAAGAGTTTCATGCTCAGTATTTCTGCACTGTGACAATCAAGGCGAAGCTTACTTTGGAAAAGGAACAAAACTCACTGTTTTGGGTAAGTTGGAGCTTTATCGACTTAAAATAAGTGCAAGAAACTCAAACTAGTTTAACTGTCTAAAAGTAAAATGTATGTAAGCAAAAAATGTATGTTGCGAAAAAGCTGCAATATTGAGCTGGAGTGAAAACACTGTGACCAATGCTCAGCCTGCTTACTTCGGCCAAGGAACCAAACTCACAGTTTTAGGTAAATATTTCAGTTCATTACTGTATTTAAATAGATGTCACATAACTTAAGAGTCTAGTTAACAAAAATAAAGACTTCCCAAAGTTAATTGTGCTCGAGAAAGACACCAGAGTTTCATGTTAAGCATGTCTGCACTGTGACAATGCTGAAGCATACTTCGGAAAAGGAACAAAACTGACTGTTTTGGGTAAGTCGATGAATAAATTGGACAAATTTAACTGGATTTATAATCAGGGTAGTGTATTAAGAATCATGATGTGTTTGGGTCTTCATAGTTTAAGCTCAGCTCAGTACTTTTTGTTGTTAAGCTCAAGCGCTGTGCCAATTACGAAGCCTATTTCGGCCAGGGAACAAAACTGACTGTTCTCGGTGAGTAAGACATTAAATATTCTTCTGATTAATTCACCTGTAAGAGACGTAAAACATATACAAGTTAAAGGAAAAGTTTTGTGTTACATTAAACTTGTGAAAAACAAACAAACTGCGGTGCAGCTGAATGTTGGTGTTGAATGCTGGATTCAAAAAGTAGCGCCATTTAATACAATAAATACTTAAAGCAACTAAATGTAAAGAAACAAAGTAAAAGCTGCATCTCAAGCTGTTTTGAGCACTGAACAAGTGCACTGTGACTCCAGTGGTTATGAAGCTCACTTCGGTGGAGGAACAAAACTAACTGTTTTAGGTAAGAAATCAAACAAATGACAACAAATATTTTAATCGTAGTGCTTCTGTCAGAAACTTACTGCACTCGAGTCCAGTTTAAGTTTGGCTCAGAGGTTTTTGCTCTTGAGATTAAACGCTGTGTCAGTACGAAGCTTATTTCGGCCCTGGCACAAAACTGACTGTTCTTGGTGAGTAAATAATGTCTAACAGGGTTGTGATTGTTGGTTTGTGTTGCTTAAAACTTGCAAAAACAGGCTGAAGTTGTTGGTTTTAAAGTGAAGTTACCTTTATTAGAAAACTAGAAACTAAAGAAACAAAGTAAAAGCAGCATCTGAGGCTGTTTTTAGCACTGATCGAGTGCACTGTGACAATGATAGAGAGGCTTACTTCGGTGGAGGAACAAAGTTAACTGTTTTAGGTAAGAAATCCAACTAAGTATTTTATTAATTTGTAATTTGAGTGTATCTGTAACTGCATTGAAGTCCATTTAAAGTTTAGCTCAGAGCTTTTAGTTCTTCGTAAGTTAATAAAGCCTGACAGGGTGATGACTGACAGGTTTGCATTGCTTACAACTTTCAAAAACTGCAGCTGCAGTTGTCGGTTTTAAAGGGAAGTTACATTTATTAGAAAACTACAAGATAAAGCAGCAAAGTCAAAGCAGCATCTGGGGCTGTTCTGAGCACTGATCAAGTGCACTGTGGCCTCTGGTGGCAATGAAGCTTACTTCGGTGGAGGAACAAAGTTAACAGTTTTAGGTAAGAAATCAAACACAGTGTTTTATTAATTTGTAGATTTGAGTCGACTCAACTCCAGTTTAAGTTTAGCTCAGAGGTTTTTGCTCTTCAGATTAAACTTGGTGTCAGTAAGAAGCTTTTTTCCGGCCAGGCACAAAACTGACTGTTCTTGGTAAGTAAATAAAATCTAACAGGATTGTAAGTGTTGGTTTGTGTTGCTTGCAACTTGAAAAAAAAAATAGGCTGTAGTTGTTGTTCTTAAAGGAAAATTACATTTATTAGAAAACTATAAGATAAAGCAGCAAAGTGGGGCATCTGGGGCTGTTTTGAGCACTGATCAAGTGCACTGTGACTCTGGTAGCTATGAAGCTTACTTCGGTGGAGGAACAAAGTTAACTGTTCTAGGTAAGAAATCAAACTAAGTATTTTTTTTTTTAAATCTGTAGTGTTAGTGTTTCTGCACTGCACTGAAGTCCATTTTAAGTTTGGCTCAGAGGTTTTTGTTCTTATTTTGGCCCAGGCACAAAACTGACTGTTCTTGGTAAGTTTGTAAAGTATAACAGGGTTGTAATTGTTGGTCTGCATTGCTTACAGCTTGCAAAAACAGGCTGCAGGTGTTGGTTTTAAAGGAAAGTTATTAGAAAACTAGAAAACTAAAGAAACAAAGTAAAGAGGCTGGGGCTGTTTTGAGCACTGATCAAGTGCACTGTGACTCCAATACTGGAGAAGCTTACTTCGGTGGAGGAACAAAGTTAACTGTTTTAGGTAAGAAATCAAATAAAGTGTTTTGTAAAATGTAATGTGAGAGTTCCTGTTAGTCCAGTTTAAGTTTAGCCCAGAGGTTTTTGATCTTCAGATTAAACTCGAAGCTTATTTTGGTCCAGGCACAAAACTGACTGATCTTGGTAAGTTTATAAAGTCTAACAGGGTGGTAATTGTTGTTCTGCGTTGCTTACAACTTTCAAAAACAGGCTGTAGTTATTGGTTTTAAAGGAGATTTTTATCTATTGGAAAACTAGAAACTAAAAAAGCAATGTTAAAGCAGCATCTGGGGCTGTTTTGAGCATTGATCAAGTGCACTGTGACTCTGGTACTGGAGAAGCTCATTTCGGTGGAGGAACAAAATTAACTGTTTTAGGTAAGAAATCAAACACATTATTATTATTTGCGTGTTTCTGTGAGAAACATACTGCACTCAAGTCCAGTCTAAGTTTAGCTCAGAGGTTTTTGCTCTTCAGATTAAACACTGTGTCAGAACGAAGTTTATTTCGGCCCAGGCACAAAACTGACTGTTCTTGGTAAGTTTGTAAAGTCTAACAGGGTTGTAATTGTTGGTCTGCATTGCTTACAACTTGCAAAAACAGGCTGTAGTCATTGGTTATTAAGTAAAGTTACATTTATTCGAAAATTAGAAAATAAAGAAGCAATGTTAAAGCAGCATCTGGGGCTGTTTTGAGCACTGATCAAGTGCACTGTGACACTAATGGTGGAGAGGCTCACTTCGGTGGAGGAACAAAATTAACTGTTTTAGGTAAGAAATCAAATAAAGTGTTTTGTAAAATATAATGTGTGTGTTCCTGTTAGTCCAGTTTAAGTTTAGCTGAGAGGTTTTTGCTCTTCAGAGTAAACTCTGTGTCAGAACGAAGCTTATTTTGGCCCAGGCACAAAACTGACTGTTCTTGGTGAGTTCATAAAGTCTAACAGGGTGGTAATTTTAGGTATGCGTTGCTTAGAACTTTCCAAAACAGACTGCAGGTGTTGGTTTTAAAGGGAAGTTTTATCTATTAGAAAACTAGAAACTAAAGAAGCAAAGTCAAAGCAGCATCTGGGGCTGTTTTGAGCACTGATCAAGTGCACTGTGACTCTGGTAACAGAGAGGCTTACTTCGGTGGAGGAACAAAATTAACTGTTTTAGGTAAGAAATCAAACAAAGTGTAATGTAAAATGTAATATGAGTGTTCCTGTTAGTCCAGTTTAGGTTTAGCTCAGAGGTTTTTGCTCTTTAGATTAAACTCTGTGTCAGTTCGAAGCTTTTTTCAACCCAGGCACAAAACTGACTGTTCTTGGTAAATTTATAAAATCTAACAGGGTGGTAATTGTTGGTTTGCATTGCTTACAACTTGCAAAAACAGGCTGCGGGTGTTGGTTTTAAAGGAGAGTTTTATTTATTAAAAAACTAGAAGGAAAAGAAGCAATGTTAAAGCAGCATCTGGGGCTGTTTTGAGCACTGATCAAGTGCACTGTGACACTGGTGGTGGAGAGGCTTACTTCGGTGGAGGAACAAAGTTAACTGTTTTAGGTAAGAAATCAAACAAATTATTATTATTTGAGTGTTTCTGTGAGAAACATACTGCACTCAAGTCCAGTCTAAGTTTAGCTGAGAGGTTTTTGCTCTACAGATTAAACACTGTCAGAACGAAGTTTATTTTGGCCCAGGCACAAAACTGACTGTTCTTGGTGAGTAAATAAAAACTAACAGGGTGGTAATTGTTGGTCTGCGTTGCTTACAAGTTGCAAAAACAGGCTGCAGGTGTTGGTTTTAAAGAAGAGTTTTATCTATTAGAAAACTAGAAACTAAAGAAACAAAGTCAAAGCAGCATCTGGGGCTGTTTTGAGCACTGATCAAGTGCACTGTGACTCTGGTGGTGTCTCAGAGGCTTACTTCGGTGGAGGAACAAAATTAACTGTTTTAGGTAAGAAATCAAACAAAGTGTTTTGTAAAATATAATGTGAGTGTACCTGTTAGTCCAGTTTAAGTTTAACTCAGAGGTTTTTGCTCTTCAGATTAAACTCTGTGTCAGAACGAAGCTTTTTTTGGCCCAGGCACAAAACTGACTGTTCTTGGTGAGTTTATTTAAAGTCTAACAGGATCTTAACTGATTGTTTGTATTGCTGAAAAATGGTGTGTAGTTGTTGGTTTTAAAGGGAAGTTACATTTATTAGAAAACTAGACTTTGAAGTAGCAATGTTAAAGCAGCATCTGGGGCTGTTTTGAGCGCTGATCAAGTGCACTGTGACTCTGGTAGTGGCTCAGAGGCTTACTTCGGTGGAGGAACAAAATTAACTGTTTTAGGTAAGAAATCAAACAAAGTGTTTTGTAAAACTCAATTTGAGTGTTTCTGTTCGTCCAGTTTAAGTTTAGCTCAGAGGTTTTTGCTCTTCAGAAAACTAAAAACTAAAGAAGCTAAGTCAAAGCAGCATCTGGGGCTGTTTTGAGCACTAATCGAGTGCACTGTGACTCTGAGAGAGAGGCTTACTTCGGTGGAGGAACAAAATTAACTGTTTTAGGTAAGAAATCAAATTTAATTGTAGTGTTTCTGAAAGAAACTTTCTGCAATCAAGTCTAGTTTAAATTTAGCTCAGAGGTTTTTGCTCTTCAGATTAAACAGTCACAAAACTGACTGTTCTTGGTGAGTTCATAAAATCTAAAAGGAATGTAATCATTGCGTTGCTTACAACTTGCAAAAACAGGCTGTAGTCATTGGTTTTAAAGGGAAATTTGATTTATTAGAAAACCATAAGATAAAGCAGCAATGTTAAAGCAGCATCTGGGGCTGTTTTGAGCACTGATCAAGTGCACTGTGACTCTGGTACTGGCTCAGAGGCTTACTTCGGTGGAGGAACAAAATTAACTGTTTTAGGTAAGAAATCAAACAAAGTGTTTTGTAAAACTTAATATGAGTGTTCCTGTTAGTCCAGTTTAAGTTTAGCTCAGAGGTCTTTGCTCTTCAGATTAAGCTCTGTGTCAGAACGAAGCTCATTTTGGCCCAGGCACAAAACTGACTGTTCTTGGTGAGTTTATTAAGTCTAACAGGATCTTAACTGATTGTTTGTATTGCTGAAAAATGGTGTGTAGTTGTTGGTTTTAAAGGGAAGTTACATTTATTAGAAAACTAGAATTTGATGTAGCAATGTTAAAGCAGCATCTGGGGCTGTTTTGAGCACTGATCAAGTGCACTGTGACTCTGGTGGTGGCGCAGAAGCTTTCTTCGGTGGAGGAACAAAATTGACTGTTTTAGGTAAGAAATCAAATTTAATTGTAGTGTTTCTGAAAGAAACTGTCTGCAATCAAGTCAAGTTTAAGTTTAGCTCAAAGATTTTTGTTCTTCAGATTAAACTCTGTGTCAGAATGAAGGTTATTTTGGCCCAGGCACAAAACTGACTGTTCTTGGTAAGTTTATAAAAATCTAACAGGGTGGTAATTGTTGGTTTGCATTGCTTACAACTTGCAAAATCAGGCTGTAGTCGTTCGTTTAAAATGGAAGTTACATTTATTAGAAAAGTATAAGATAAAGCAGCAAAGTCAAAGCAGCATCTGGGGCTGTTTTGAGCACTGATCAAGTGCACTGTGACACTGGTAGCAATGAAGCTCACTTCGGTGGAGGAACAAAGTTAACTGTTCTAGGTAAGAAATAAAACAAATTATTTCATTAATCTGTAGTCTTACTGCACTGAAGTCCATTTTAAGTTTAGCTCAGAGGTTTTTGTTCTTATTTTGGCCCAGGCACAAAACTGACTGCTCTTGGTAAGTTAATAAAAATCTAACAGGGTTGTAATTGTTGGTTTGCGTTGCTTACAACCTGCAAAAACAGTCTGAAGTTGTTGGTTTTAAAGGGAAGTTACAGTTATAAGAAAACTAGACACCAGAGAAGAAAAGTCAAAGCAGCATCTGGGGCTGTTTTGAGCACTGATCGAGTGCACTGTGAACCAGAATGCAGAAGCTTACTTTGGTGGAGGAACAAAGTTAACTGTTTTAGGTAAGAAATCGAACTTTAATTTGAGTGTTTCTGTGAGAAACTTACTGCACTCAAGGGCAGTTTAACTTTAGCTCAGAGGTTTTTGTTCTTAAGATTATACTCTGTGTCAGTATGAAGCTAATTGCGGCCGGGGCACAAAACTGACAGTTCTTGGTGAGTTAATTAAGTCTAACAGGGTGATGATTGTTAGTCTGTACTGCTTGCAACTTGCTGTTCATGCAGTTGTTACTTTTAAAGGAAAGTTCACATGTATTAAAAAAAGATGAGCAGCATCTGGGGCTGTTTTGAGCACTGATCGAGTGCACTGTGACAATGATGGTAGAGAGGCTTTCTTCGGTGGAGGAACAAAGTTAACTGTTTTAGGTAAGAAATCGTTTTAAATTGCGTTAAATATTGTTCAGGTATGATTTTGTTAAGATGTTTTTAGTACTATAAAGATACTCGCAGGCTCAAACAACTCCTGAACACCAACGTTTTTGCACATAACTAAATTAAACAAGCATAATATGAACACAAAAATGTTGAATAGATGTTAAAATGGTCCAAAAAAAAAAGTTAGAATAATTTCAGAGTGTCAGAGACAAAGAGAGGCTGTAGGAAGAGGTTTTGTCACAGTTGAAAGTCTCTGTGCTCCAACACCGAGGCTTACTTTGGAGCTGGAACTAAACTCACAGTTTTAGGTAAGAAAACCTGCAACAAAAACATCTCACAGAGCTTCAGTCACAACTTGTTTGCATAATGCACAGGTAGGAAATAATGTCCAGTGTTAAGATATATGTTCAGACCTTTAATTTAATGAAAGTAAACAAAGTGCAAAAAGGATTGTCTTTTTAAAAAGTGGAAGTTTGTGCTCAGAAAAACAATCTTTGTCTATGTTCTCTAGCAAAAGTGCTGCAGCGATTTAAAAAAACAACAACCTGGCTCTATGCCCAGATTATTACTCTCACATGGAGTTCTTATCATCTCTGTTAAATACTGTGAGTTCACAGTCAGAAGCTTATTTCGGAGCTGGAACTAAACTCACTGTTTTAGGTAAGATGCATGTTAACATAAACTAATCTAATATTCCTTAGGTTGTACTGGCAAGCTAGTTGGTAACTGAAATGTTAGATGTAAGGACTGTTTTTAATCTCATGCAGTTAAATGCATTTTTGAATCAGAAGCAACTAAACCAATTCAGTATGCAGGTGTATTGTTTCTACGTTTTAATGTGCACAAAGGTTTTTACTTTATCTGAAGCAAAAAAAAAAAAAAAAAGGCACAAACCCAGTTTTGCACCTGTGTCAGTGCTGAGAGGCTGCACAGTTTTTCTGTAGCCTTGTATCAGTGTGAACAACTACGACCCTGCTTACTTTGGCAGTGGAACCAAACTGACTGTGTTGGGTAAGAAAACTTTATATAAAAAAAATATCCTGACATTAATGTTTGTCTTGTGACTTTCTTTAAACTCAAATCTGAGAAAGATTAAGTTTGGTGCTGTAAAAAGCTGCTGTTTCGATGTCTTTGTTTAGTGATTTAGTGTGTGCAGGTTTACTGTCAAATATGCCAAACAAAGTGTAAAAGTTATGAATTAAGTTTTTTTCAAGCCATAAACGTCATTAAAGTATTTATAATGGCCAACATTTGATCAGCTGGTGGTAAGATTTCCTTCTTTAAATCAAGAAGTGAAGGAACAGGGTCTTTAAAATTTGATTAACGAGTCTTTAAGTGGGATCCTTGTTTGTGAAAAACTCCCAAATGCAGTAAAAGAATAAATAAGGTCGTGGCAGATCTTTGTCAGTTTTTTCCATGCGAGTCAGCGGTGTGCTCAAACACTTATCCTGCTGAATTTGGAGGGGGAACCAGGCTTACAGTTCTTGGTAAGATCACTGCATTAAAAACCACATTTTTAACTGAGGAAACTCAATTTAAATGACTCTCTGTGAGTGTTCAATGTTCAGTGTGAAAAAGTTCTCCTGTCTTTTTTGCACCCTGATGTGTACATCTAAATTCAGGTATTAAGATGTCACATTTACATTAGAGTTATTGCACACTGGTTTGATGTATGAATGCAGCATTGGTTAATTGACTTATGTCCTTCTCCTCGCAGAAAAAGACCATGCTACTAAGAAACCAACAGTGAAAGTGCTCCCACCTTCAACGAAGGAGTGCCGAAACAAAATAAACCCAGACAAAAGGAAGAAGACCTTGCTTTGTGTGGCCAGTGAATTCTACCCAGACCATGTCAAAGTATCCTGGGAGGTTAATGGGGCGAAACGAGTTGTTGGTGTGGCGACGGACAACCAAGCCAGTCGGCCAGGAAGTGGAGCGAATTACAAAATCACCAGCAGGCTGAGGGTCCCCGCTGAAGAATGGTTCAATCCCAACAATAAATTTGAGTGCATTGTCAACTTCTACGATGGGACTGCTACAGAGGACATTAAAAAAATCAAATATGGCGTAGAAGGTATGTTCATTCATAAAGGATAAGTTCACCGAAAAATTAATATTCTGTCATTATCTGCTCAACTCCGATGGAAGGTCAGGTGAAGTTTCTCAGTCCACAAAACATTTCTGGAGCTTCACAGCAGAACAGCATTGCAGCATTCTCCTAAACAGCTGAAGTAGATGGGGACTTGTTTTAAATGTTAAAAACAACCAAATAAATAATAAAGTCCCCATCTACTGCGACACTGTTTTGCTGTGAAGCTCCGAAAATAGTAGATAATGACTGAATTTTAATTTTTCTGTGAACTGTTCCTTTAAACAACATCTTCTTGCTGTTGGAAATACATGTAATTAATCTCTCCTTGTCTTGTCCATGTCATAGCTCCAGATACAGGAAATACCATGAACAAAGGTAAATACATTATTTTGTGCTTCTGTTTACCTCAATGCCTAAAATTATAATAATACAGTCTATAAAATACACTCATGGTGGTTTTTATAAGCATATATTAACTGCATATATAAACCGCTGCCACAAAGTACACTGGATGTTTCCTGTTTAAATCATGTTAATTTGTTGCACAATTAAAATTATGAACAAATAAGGAAGGAAATTAACTTAGAAATTGTGTGAGTAACAATATTAGTTCACAGAATAAAAAAGATAATGAAATAGAAAAATGAAACAAAATAACAGACACACATATATATATAACATATATCATGTATATAAATATACATAAAATGCAGTGTTGTGTTGTAAAAAGTACCCAGAAAGTCATATTTGACTAAAAGCAAAGATATGTTAAAATATTACTTTCGTAAGAGTGAAAGTCCCCCATGCGGATAGTACTTGAGTAAAAGTCTTAAGTGTACTTGATATATATATTTACATGTCTGTATATACAGTTATATATGATACTATTTAAAAAAATAAGCTTCTTTGGCTCTAATGTAACGTGTAATCTGCAAAGTAACTATTAACTAAAGAAAATGGAAATACTCAAGTTATGATTTTGCAGCCAACTCACCAAAATAAAATGTTGTCATTGTACGTTTCTGCAATTCACAGATATGTTAAATGTTCACTTTTCATACATATCACCTCAACACTTCTACAATATGTATCATATATAGCCTATTTCAGTATGTATGTATGAGTATGTATGTTTATGTCACTCATTGTAATGTTTGAACTTTCTGCAGAGACATATTTGAGGAAAAGCCAGATTGGCAAACTCGCCTACGGTGTTTTAATCACCAAGAGCTTTGTCTACGGGGCCTTCGTGATGTTGGTGGTGTGGAAGCTTCAGGTTCGTTCTGCACCGTCTCCACGTTGTCTGTCCCTTATGTAAAAACTACTTCTGCAAATGTTATATGTCAAGGAACAAGTGATAAAAAGAGCTCATGACGGTGTCTCCGTTCTGTCTGTTGCAGGGTTCGTCTGGAAAGCGGAACAACTGAGAGCTGAGCCTGAACGAACGAGTTCCCGGGGATGTTGTTGGTTTCTGTAAATACTGGCTGAAAACATTGAAGGCACATTTTTGCCAACTTTGTGTGTTCTTGTTACTCAATTCTGCTAAAATACAGCTCTCTATATATTGTTGTTACAATCTTAAAGGTGCAATATGAAGGAATTTAAGTTGTAAACATTCACAACTAAAATTGAATGTGGAGGAACGACAGTTTTGACCTCGTGACATCGATGTATTGTGCTGCAATTTTTAGCACGCTAACCCGTCCAGACTGCTAGCTGTACAGCTAACTGAGCTAACAGCAGTTAGCAGTTGCTCTGGCCAATTCTTACATCTTGCACCTTTAAGGCTGCTTTAGTGTGGCCTTTTTATGAATACATATAACAATGATAATAATATGTCCTCTTTGCATGTGTGTTCGTGGTTGTGAATCAATTGTTTGCTTCATTTTCTTCTCAATAAAAGTATTTTAGAGCATCTCATCGATCATGTGCCTTCTTTACCCTGTAAAAGTTTGTCCTCAGTGAGTTTGATGTCTCCAGACAGTCAAACTTTATTTAAATTCAGTGTATATAAACACCAGAAAAGGGCATGTGTTGATCTCCATATCAGGCACAGTTTATGACATAATGGTCGATTAAATTTAGAAAGAATTCGACAGATAGCTGTCACTCGTCAGTTGCTATAAATTGGTGCCAACAGAGCTGATAACATGCTGCAGTTACCCCACGTCTTATCTCAGGAGGTATTTTTAGCAGCTCACCTATCTGCCTGTTTTCTGAGAAAGGAACTATTTTTCACCCACATGCAGTTTGTTGATCAGATAAACTGGTTCATTTGAGTCTTAAGAATTTTTTCCACTGATCAAACTGAGCGATGACTAAAGTGACATTTCATTTAAATTAAATTCCGTCGACTAATCTGTATTTTAAAATTCCTTTTAATAACTCATTTGACCTTTCATGCGTTGTTTTTCATATCAAGTCATATCTAGTCTTTCCATTTTGCACAAATGAAAGAAGCTTATGACAGTTTATATTCCCTTCATGAATAAAGAAGTTATCTTTTGTGAGTAGGAAAGTAAATGTGAGAGTGTGAGTGAGTCTGCCGCACAACAACAGGAAATCAACCGTCTCATCTGTGCACAGAAGAAGGTCGAAGCTGTTGTTGGCGAGGGTTTGAAACCCTGCAGAGGAGCAGAGAGCGGCGGCGGAGGAGAGGATGTGGTCACACAGCAGCCTGCAGATCGCTCTCTGTGCTGAGAAATGATGAAGGTGCAACCTTCCTCTTCACCGCAGCCTCCGGCTCACACCTGCATCTCTGCACCCAACAACCCCGCACTGCACATCTCTGAGCAAACAGCTGCTAACACTTCAGTTTCTGTGTCAACTGAAGAACTCATTTGACCTTTTTGAAATGGGTCTATTGAAGTCACATCTAGTTTTTACATTTTGCACAGATGAATAAAAGCTTTTTACATTTCACAATGAACATGAATGTGTGTAATAGCTCACACAACGGCTGGTAAATTTGTAGTTATTAAACGTTAGTTAACAAACAATGAAATGCTTTATAAACCATTTATTAATCAATAGTTTTTGCAAAGTTGCAACTGATGTTTATAATTCTTTGTAAAGGGTTAATAAATACTAAATACTTGAATAAATGTACTTAGTTACTTTCCACCACTGCTACATCAAACTCATTTTTGAATTTTTAAATGTATTTTTGACTCCAGAGGGACTCAAACTGAAGAAAAACATGTTCTACTTTCTACATTTGTTTCCCTCAAAAAACATGTTTGTGCTCGCTGCAGCCACATAAACAGGAAACACAGTCGGTGAGACCGCAACAGAAACATGTAGTGTCAAGCATCTGCGAACATGGTAATAATATCTCCTCCTGCAAACCCTGATGGTAAATTTGTAAGCTGTTGTTTTCATCTCTGGTTGTTACGTAACACAAAACAGCATTTATCACTCTCTGCAGTTTCATGTGCCAAACTGCAAACTGGTTCTGAACTGAAATTAAAAACACCTCCACCACCTACAAAAATGATCTATAACATTATCAATCTACGTTTATTAACAGGACTGTGTGGAGTACGAAATAGTGCACATTATTTTTCTTAAACCATGTCACCTAACATAGAAACAAAGCATAATATGCAACCTGCAATACGTTAAACGCTGTCTTATAAATCTGAGATTTTCATATGGGAGTTTTGTATTGGAGCAGGATAAGAACATACAGACTCCAGGATGAATCAGAAATCCTCGACAGCTTTCATTGAATCTTTCTAAACATTTTAATGTGCTTTTGCTGGCTTTTGAATGTTATTTATTTATTTTTGTTTTATTACTTAAGTCGAATGTATTTCTTTATCATGAAAAAAGGTCTTATTTCACTGATATTAAACACTGGGACAAAAAGAGAAACATTTCTAAAGCATGCACAAGTGTCACTTATAGCATCAACGACGGCTCTGCTCTTTTTAGGTGTCCCCGTGATTCATGACAGTGTGACAGTGAGCAAAAGTTGATGTCCTTGATGAAAAAAACCTAATTACAGAAGTAACAGTCAGACTACAATGACCTGATGTCAGATCAGGGCTGTCAAATCATCAAAACTCAAACTTCCTCTGATATTTAACAACTAAGAATAAAGTTCATCTTCAAACCTTCATGATCACAGTTACTTTTACAAAAAAAACTAAATCAGTATATTCGACAACTATGTGTGGCCGACACATACAAGGAATCTGACTGGTTTTAAGTTGGAAAAGAGAAATAAACGCACAGCTACAGCAACCATGACTGTGGTTGTGGTTGTTCATTCAAACAGTAAAATGCCAGCCTGGTGTTGCTATAATAAAGTAGGAAACATGTAAGTCATGAAATCTAAGAGATATCATTGATTAATCTTCATCAGTCAACACATTTCAGGAACGATTTACAGAGAAGTTCAGTATGAAGCGGCTAAGCTGAGTCTTCATTCGTCATGTTGAGCGACCTCCTGTGGTTCAAACTGATAAAACAAGTCCTGCAGGAGCAACTTATTCAAAAACTAGAAGCTTTTTTTTAATCAAAATATGATTTTATTATCAAATAATTACATAAAAATAAACAATGCAAAGAGAAAAATACAAACTTTTATCCGTGAAATGCCAAAATATAGATTAAAAAAAAGAGCAGTGGTCACAACAAGTACAGCAGTGATGGAATCATTTCACGTGGAGGGGTTTACTGGATTTAATGGGCGGAAAGTAAAATCATCATAATCCTCTAGAAAACAGAGAACATGTGCAGGAGGTCCAGTGAGTAAATAACTTATTTCAAAGATGTGATTATTTAGCTTCGTAACATTCAACAGACTTTAACTTTAAGGCCTCTATTCAATGTTTCAGTGTTTTAATGCAGCAGTGTACAAACAGACTCCCTGAACAAAAAGTGTTCACAACCTGCAAACTCCTGGTTCACAGCATCTACATCTACAGTATCAGTCCCTTTTTATCGATGTGTTCTTGAACTGGTCAGATTTGTGCTTTTTTAACTCATTTTGGCAAAATGCAGTTCAGTGTTGGAAGGTTTTTTTCAAAATTCAGTCCTCCAAAACGGCTTCTCCCCCTCCCGTCCCCTCTCCCCCACCCATCCCAGAGTTTGTAACACCCCTCCTCGGCTTCAGCCTAGCCGACCGAACCTGTCGTTCTTCTGCGAATGCCTGGTACAGCTGGCACAGCAGAAACTGGAGTAGTACGAGTTGGAGCAGAGCCGGGCGTAAACTATCAGCTCGCAGTTGGCGAGCTCAGGCTGGTCGACGCATTCTGGCGGCACATCGACACCTGCAACAGCAGAAAGACACAGTGTTTTGCAGGAAATCAGTACAACACACAGAACTTTGTAAAGTCCTTCAGACAAAAGATGATAATGGTGAAACAAAGTAAACTTGTTATTTTCTCCTGGATTCCACCTGGTTAATCTGGGACAGACAGTTTGTCATGTCTTGTTCTCACCTTGTTGTGTGTCTTTAGTGACTCTGACTTCAGCTGTGGCGCTCACAGAGTAGATGCCGGTGTAAGCGTTACAGGTGTAAGTGCCCTCATCTGAAGGCTTCACGTTGTTCAGGATCAGGCTGCCGTCAGAAGACAGCAGGATTTTACGACCGTCTGGACGCACCGGGACACCGTTTCTGTCGTAAGAGAGGAGAAGAAAGTGGACATCCAGTTCAAGGCTGATGATCTCGGTGCACCTTGTTTTACTCCTGCTAGTTGATAGAGGCTTTAATTTCTTACAGATTTAACATTTAAGGGCCCCATTTACAAAAATCTGTCACCTCAACTGAAGAAAAAAAATTCTTCTACTGTATAAAAATCACATTTGTGTATGTAAAACCCCAGAGTGGTGTTTGATTTTATTTTATAATCTTCTTATAAGGCATTTTCTTTTTTTTAATTAGCTCACAGAAGACAAGATAGATTACTTCCTATCTACTTTGTTTTATTGTGGGTGACAAAAGGCCTGTTGATTATTGTAGGGCCCAAAATGAGGCATCACTTCATCATCAGGTCCAACAGGATACAGACACTTGAGCCTAATAACGAGAGCTCCTACCTGGACCAGCCTATATTGACGTTGTCTCCTGACACCACACAGGGGAGCTGAGCTGTGCTGCCCTCAGACACCTGGATGTTATTGGGAGCTGTGGTGATCTTCAGGTCCGCTGGACGATAAAAACAGAATGAGACGGTGATTCTTTTTAAACCTAGAGAAACAGCAGCTCTAACACAGTGTATTGTAATCACACTCAGATATGCTGACCTCTGCTGGTGCTTGAGTGAAATTACAACAACGATAGAAGTCTGTTGCATTCATATTGAATGGTGTTAAAGACATGAATAAAACTCACTCTGGACTCTGAGCTGCAGCTGTTTCTGCTCCAGCTGCTGCTGGTTGGAGGCCGTGCAGGTGTAAACGCCAGAGTCCTCAGACTTCAGAGGGCCGACGATCAGCGTGCCGTCTGTGTGCTGCGTGTACCTGCAACACAGCAGAGACTTGAGTCACATGTCTGATATAATTTCATGAATGAAAGAAACATTATTATATCATTGTTCAGTGTATTTTATATGTCTTAAACGTGTTTGTAGGGGATCTTCAAGGATTATAATTGTATTGAAAATCTGATTTGCAATTGTTGGAATTACTATATTATGTCATTTAATTGAAGCCCCACAAGAGTAAATTGCAGTTAGTGGGCATTTATTACAGCTTAATTGGTTTTTCAAGACTTTGACACTTCCTCCAAAATCAGATATACTGTGAGTGAATCAGTAGAGCAGTATGGTGATTACCTGGAGTCACTGACGGGCTGTCCATCTTTAGTCCACTGAATGTTGACAGACTGAAGAGCTGAGGGAGGGACGATCCTGCAGGGAAGTCTGGCTGTTTGTCCCGATCGCATTTCCACCGAAGATGAGCCTGACCGCTCGATACTGAACCTGAGAGAAGTTACAGGAATTTGATTTTGTCCATGGCTTTGGGTGTTTTGTATCCACAATCCTCAATTTCTGATCTTCATGGCAGAAAGCTTTATGTTTATGGAGAGTAAGGACTTGTTCTTACCGAGGGAAAGGTCCATCTCTGGGCAGTGAGGTAGGAGGCAGCGGAGACGATCCCTCTGTGAGACACACACACGATTGTACGAACGCTCCTGTCATTCACTCACATAACGTCACATTAACCTATCATGCGTAAAGACCAGCTGACTTCTCGAGGTCAGCGTGTTGTGACACAACCTCTGACATCATCTATGACATCAGGGCTTCAACTCGACCGAGACAGGCTAATTGGGGTTAAAGTCGGTCAAATTAAGGTTTTGACCGAATCTGGCCCCAATTAGCCGGATGCACAAGGGGTGAAAGGTTTTCTCAGAAGTGCTGATCTTGAAACATATATACAATGTGGAGTTAACCGGCAGATCTACACTCTGTTTATTGTACGTCGATGCATGATTTGGATTTGTAGATACAGTAGATGTCGAAAAAGTCTGTTTCTTTCAATAATGACAAAATATTCTTTGCTCATTAAAAAAACAAGCACGAATTTGGAAATAACAAGTAAAAGACACTACCGCACAGTGGTGCTTTGAGCTAAACGCTAACATCAGCATGCTAACATCCTGATGTTTAACAGGTATGTGATCACCATAGCGTGTTAGCATGCAAACATTTTCTAATCAGCACTAAACAAGTGCAGCTGAGGCTGATGGGGATGTTATTATGGTAGCAGACCGTTTCATGATCATGCAGATGCTGCTGCCTTACCTGTGACAGACAGGTAAATGTAGCGGTGGTCTCTCTCCCGTTCACGAGTAGCCACACACAAGAACCAACCGGAGTCCAGCTTAGTGAGAGGACCGACCAACAGGGAACCATTGGGCTGCTGGTGATGCCTGAAGAAAATAAAGAGGTAGAGAGTGATCACAAACACTGACAGAGATCAAAATTAAATGTATATGAAATCATCGAGTGTGTGTTTCTGCTGACCTGCGAGTAGACAGAGGGACGCCATCTCTTCTCCAATCGACGATGACGGTGGAGGACGGCGGCGGGCTGACTCTGCAGGGCAGCACGACCGTCTGTCCAACTAAAGCCTCCACTTGAGAGGGGTCACTCTTATCGATGGTCACTCCTCCCAGGGTCAAACTGAGGACACAGGAGGGGGAGACAAGGACAGAAGGAAGGAAAGGCAGAAAAGAGGGAAGGATGATCAGGAGAAAGTTGGAAAATCAAAAGAAAGAGAAGGGAGGAAGAGAGTGAAAGAGTCACTTTATGCTCTACTGTTGGTACTCTGATTAGTAGTCACCAAAGCAAGCATAAAGATTGCCCACAACCTGGCTTCAGAGAGAGCTCAGACAGAAGAGACAGAGGAGAAACCCAGCTTTGGCACACAAATGGCCCATGCAACATGAAGAGAGTGACGAGACGATGAACCCTTCACCCACAAAACAACAAATGATGTGCGTTAAAAATCAACAGTGATGTTAACACACAAACAGACAAAGGACGATTTTTAAAAACCCAAATTTCCCAGCATGAAGCAGTGTCCCCCTAAAACCTGTGACGTAGCTAACACACACAACTACACAAATATAAGGTGAGGAAGGAGGTTTAGTGACTAAACACACACACACAAAAGACAGATGAAGCATCACAGCAGAACCTTTATTAGTTTGATCTAGTGACATCACGGTGACAACACAAAGCCCCGAAGGTGGTGGCGACTAACACGGTGAGACAGCAGGCACAAAACAAAAGCACGAGACGACTAACGTTTAACTCTGACACAGACAGTGAAAAGTCCCAGAAGCATTAAACAGAAGAGCTGTCCATTTAGGGTCGCTGTGAGGTTGTAAACTTCTCCAGAGCCTCTTTTATTGAGGTTAAAGACAGAAAATGAGGTGCCGCTACTTGCTGCAAGCGTGAGAGTCTGTGGAGTTAGAAGTACAGTAGCGTAGCTGTGGTGTGTTTTACAAAGCAAGGGTTTGGATTATATTAGCACCACAACAATGAAAACAGCAGGTTTGCATAAAATAAAGCAAAACACGTGAAATACTTTGTTGTAAATAAAGACAATTAAAAGCAGAAATGTTTATTAATACGATGCCTTTAAAAGTAACTCAACACCAGCCTGTTTAACTGCCCTCTCTGGTTCTACACCACAGCTGCTACACCCAAAGCACTCTTCTACATCACTGCAGCAATGTGAGGAGATGAACCACCAGAGGTCAGCGAAAACAAGATTTTCAGGAGGTGTTGAGTTCCTTGTTAAGTAAGCTAATTTTGTCTGAAAAGCTTAGAAAAGAAGGCAAGGTTGACTCCAAGATAGCACACATACGTCTTGGAGACTTGGAGAATAAAAGCGACATTGGAAAGACGTAGCATGTGGAGCGTTTGCTAATAGGGAAGGCGTCGGTGAGGCGTCGGCATTTGGTCGACGTCTCGCCAACGTCTTCCCGATTAGCAAACGTTTATCCAGCGTCACTCGCGCGGATGTCTGCAAGACGTATGTGTGCTACTTTATTCAGTCTTCACTTCTGTTTCTCTTCCATTTTACATTTACAGATGCTTCATTAGTAACTGATACATTTCACTGAGGATATTAAAAATCAGAACTGGTATCCTTCATTTTTAAAATGTTTGGTGTGTTATTGAAAATTACTGTTCTTAACTCTGGATGTGGTTTATATAAACTCGTGACACCATGATAAAGAACTTTAACAACATCATCATCATATTTTTGGGTAAATGACTGATGCGCATGATTTGTCTGTGGACGGTGTTTCAATCTCCTTCAGCTCACTCTTTGCCCCTCCTCATTGGGGCTCCTTCAGCAGGGGTAGGAAGGCTGTTAACGGGGCAGGGACTGAGCTTTTCGTCGTGCTCCCTGGGTCTTCAGGGTCTTACCTCGCTGCTGGACCGGTGTGCTGGGCAGCAGTACCATGGGAAGGCCGTCGAGGGCGCTGCTGGATTCTAGCTCTGTGGGCATGTGTGGCGGCGCTTGAGGCCTGTCTGCCGGTGCTGCCGGTCGAGCCTCCCTGCACGGTGAAAATCCTCCCCATGTTGCGTGAGCCTCCACCTGTTGACCCTCCAGACGTGGATCCACCTGCTCCAGCTCCTCCTCCAGATGCGGTGCCTGCTCCAGATGGGGTCCTTGCAGGGGTAGGCTCTCTTCTAGGAGCGGGACCTCCAGCAGGAGCGACTGGCCCCGGGACCGGCTGGCTCGCCACAGGAGACGGACACGCCCTCTGGCACTCGGCGCGGGTCATGAAGTTGTTGCTGTTACCGTGGCAACCTCCGTACCAGAAGTGCATGCACTTGGAGGTGACGACGTCGAAGTGGTAGCGGGTTATCCAGTCGCTGCAGGAGCCGGCAGCGCGAGGCAGGGAGCAAATGGAGCGCTCAACTGCAGCAGAGAAACAGAAGGGGCGAGGTTACCAACATGAAGTCTACAAGCTAGGAAAATGTAGCTTTTCCTGTGCTTTTCAACTGTATTCTGTATGCAGAAATGTTACATATTGTATCTTTAAGGTCATTAATGAACTTGAATTCTTCTCTATCTCTATTGTATCTGAGCATCGAAACCTTTTCAGAGGAAAATTTTATTTATTTTGACTCATTGACAGTTCTCTCTAAGTGCCACATCTTTGACCAAGACTACAACCCCCGAAGACTTAAAGCGAAAAAACAGAAAACCGGATTCATACTGATCGCATCATTAAGTTCGAAGATTGGAGCAGGGCTGGATAAACTGGAGATATTTGGACAGGAAAAGTCAAAGCTGCATATTTTCCCATGCTTACAATAAATCCTGTGAGCAAACCCTTCAATCACTGGCAATGGAGCGTCTCAGATTGTGTTTGCACTGGACGGATCCACATGTGAATTTCGGAAAAAGCGGGAACACAAAACCAGACATCAACTTGTAATAATGTGTTGGTTGTTTACTGTGGTTGGGTGGGTTGGGGCAGCCTTCGCCGTTGGGTCCTCCTGCAACTGATGTGCGGTCGTAGCAGCACCCGTATGTGGTTCTACGGCACTGCACGGCATTCTCAGTGGGAAGAGAAGGAGCAGCCTGTGGAAACATGAGGTGAACAATGAGAAGAAACAGGCAAGAAGACTGAGAAGGCATCGATATCAAGAGATGCTACTGTTTTCTAACGTTTCATTCTTGACAGACGATACCTCACACTATCAAACATCTTTATTATGGTCGATCTCTTCTTCACTATGTATAGAATTTCATTATGTTTGCTTACGGTGGGTGCAGGGGCCACAAACTCCACGCAGCCCTCCTTGTTGGGGCCCTGAGCAGCCGTCAATCCGTCCCTGCAGCAGCCATAACTGACAGACAAGAACAAAAAGTGAGTAGATACAAACAATAAAACACTTTGTACAGAAAGTTTGAGCCAAAAATAACAAAAATGTGCAACTCTGTCATTTCTAAGAAACCCTTAACTACGCTGTGGTCACTTAATGGTAGTTATGGCGGTCATGCGTAATCCCAAACAATCTCTGGTTAGGGTGCAGTTATAAAAGTGACACCCAGACAAAAGCTCTTAAACAGACTCCATATGTAACCTCAACCACAGGGTAATGACAGGATGGAGCTGGATACCTGGTCTGAATGCAGGATGGCTGGACAGCAGTGGGAGCTGCGGCATACGGGCAGCCCAGACCCTGAGGGCCCCCAGCTGAAGTGCGTCCATCGGGGCAGCAGCCATAATAGGACTGGCTGCAGTGGAGGGCCGGGGCGGAGCCGTGAGGGTCGTGGACTGTGTTGGTCTGGGTCAGATCGGTCTCAGGCCTGCGGACTGAGATGAAGCCAAGTGGGGGGACAGTTCACACATGTAGGCTAGACCCCCACAGTTCATGGTGTTTAAATAGACAACACAAAGCAATAAAGGAGTTCACACGTTGCTTTAGAAATTTATAATAGAGCCTAAACTAGTGTGCTCGAGGCCACGCAGCCCTCACTGGAGGCTGAAGCAGGGAACAACGGAGAATGAATTGGGACAAGTGGTTCCTGTGATCAGACCTCAAACTTGACATTCCTGAACACTGTGTCGGTGCTGCAGAATGCCAGAACATGCCAAAAAAACACCACAGCCAGCACTTGCACACTTCAGTGCTTCGGAAATATTTTAATCAGGCTGACAGTGTCCATGGACCCCTGAAAACATGTCAATCAGGCCTGGATAATTAGTGCTGGGACAGGGGCTGGATGGGGAAAAAGGAGGGGCTGATGGGCACAAAGTGACAGGAGTTATATCAGCAGAGAGGAGGAGGTGCAGGGGAGCTGGAGGGGGCAATTATTAGGGTGCCATCACACCTACAGTCTGTTTTGTTAAGAAAAATATCAAGTTACTTATTTATTATTTACCAGTTAAGTTTAAGATGTTGGTCTAAACTGCTCAGTAGCTCTTTCCAGAGAGTGAGTTATATAAATTTTCAATGAAGGGCTTTTGTAATGACTTAAAGAATGAGCAAGGCGCTAACAAAAAAAGAGGTAGCAGAAAAAGACAGCAAGCCAAAGAGTAAGTGCCAGTCAAAAACACAATGAGCTAGCAAAAACAGCTGTTAAAAGTTGAGGTCAGGACAACGTTTAGAGCATCACACCCACCACACGGTGACAACTGTCAGTTGTGACTTGTGGTTTCATATTGCTGGCTTTTATTGAAAATGACTTGTGGCCCGTTGCTTTTTCTGACTGGTGCTCCGAACACATCAAAAGAGCTGGAAAAAAAAAATGAGCTAGCAGAAATGAGTCAGCAAAAAAGACAAAGAGCAAGAAAATACAAAGAAAAGGCAAGCTAGCAAAAAAAAGAGCTCACGGAAAGATAAGGTCAAGAAGAGTTAGCAAAAGTAAAAACAGCAAGGCAAAGACTATGTGCTAGCAAAGACACATAGAGGTACGAAAAAAGTCCCACTGACAAAGGACAGCTTCTTGTGGGTCGAAATGTGTGTTGTGTTATTGCTCTGTGATTCATTTCAGTATTCTTGACATTCTACTGGCTTAAACTGTGTGTCTATCACCTTACACACGCAACATCCTCAGTACCGTCTGTGTAATAAACTTCGAGATGGAGTCAAACCTGTTGCGTGGTCGGGCACGTAGGGCTGGAAACCAGTCTGTGTGTTGTCGTGTCCTCGTGGGTCCTGAATGCTGGGCACCACTGCACGAGACCAGCAACAACAAACCAATGAGCACAACTTGTTAATCCCAAGGCAATCGTCAATTTTAATCTAAATGGGACCATTAATTTACTAAATGAACATCATGCTGTGTTAAAGAAGACTTGAAACTAAAGATTGACACCATGAACTCATTAGGAAGCTGTTTAATGAGGCAGTTAATCAAAAGGGATGCAGGTTTAATTTACAAGGTGGTTTAGTTTATTCTCACCCTGTGGGCTGTAGCAGGGCTGGGTGTTGCAGCGCTCCACTGTGGAGGGTTTGGGGTTGGCGTTACAGTGCTCCACAGGGTACAGGTTCCTGTCCTGGTCCGAGCAGATCACCTGTCGGTCTCTTGAGCCGGATCCACAGCTCCTAGAGCACTGGAGGAAAACGCAGAGAGAGATTATAACCGTCAGGATGGCATGATTTCACATTCAGCCACACTAAGTGTCCCTGCATTGTTTGTGTCTTCGCTGTTCTCACCAGGCCCCACTCTCCAACGTGCCAGCTGATCGTCCTCGGGCAGGCCGCCATCTCACAGGGTCGAGCTGCGAGCGGGCGGAGCAGAGTGCTGCAGGATGTTTCCTCCAGCCTCATTCCTCCTGAACCAATGCAGGTGATTTCCCTGGTCTGTTGACCTGAACCGCAGGTCACTGAGCACTGCACACAGCACAGATTTTAAAACACAGATCGTGTACATGTATGTCTGTATAGAGAGTTCGATATTCAGCCTTTTTCTGATAATCACAAATTAGTGATTGTATACAATAAATTAGTTTAAAAACACACTACTTTGGCCACAGGATGCAATCTGCACAGTAACTAGTAAATAACAGTCCACTCACCGCGCTCCATCTGCTCGCACGATACTCGGCACACTTTTGCATGTTGCAGGTCTGCAGAGAAGGTGGTGCCTCGGCGTAGGCGGCACAAGTGGCATCCTCCACCACGCGGGGGCCTGCAGCATCATTGGAGATGCACTCCACTTTGCGTACCTGAGAGCCGCCACCGCAGGTAACTGAGCAGGCGTTCCACTCACCGGTTCTCCAGCTGGGAAACCCACCGGGAGGAAACACAAGTCAGGAGATGTTGTAACGTGGTAGAGAAAACATGAAGAGTTTCATTCCAAAAAAGTGCAGCTTTTATTCAGATTTTGTTTCTGAGAAGCAAATATGATATTTTTAAAATCTGGGACATTTAGAGCAAAGACAAGTCAGCATTTACCCGGGTAAATCTTATCTGGGCTGACTTCTGACCACAACCAGTCACACCCAGGAGTAAGAAATATTAATAAACAACATCCATCTCTAATTCCCAGATTGACAGATTGGTTGCTTTTGTCCAAAACTGAATGTTAAATTAATAAACAATAACTCCAAAACATAAAAAAGCAGCAAATCCTAACATATGAGAAGCTGTAACCAGATAATTTTTGAAAATTGAGTCGATTTATTTTACATCCATCAACAAATCGATAACTTGACTGATGGTTTCTGCAGAATTTAAACATCAATCTTCTATATTTCTCGAATAAACTTTAGTTCTGATCAGAATTGTGGAATGAAACCCCTCAAATAAAATGCACATGTAGAAAAGGATGCATTGCTTTAACAACACAGCTACTAAGACAAAAACTACTAAACTACTAGACGCATGATTCTTTTAAAAACAGCACTTCCTCTTTGGAGACTGCACTCTACAAACCAAAAAGTGACTTCCAGCTACAAGACAGTGAGTATATCTCACCTCCTGGTTATTGTGAACAGACACTGATTACTAGAAGAAAACAAACACTATAACTGGCAATCTTTATCCCCCAAATCTCTGAACTTTAGCACACATGTCTCCGGTCGTTCATGCAGTGTATCTTTCAATTGAGGGATAATGAGGGTGCACTAAGCGTCACCCGAGCTTCATAAACATCTCAGGTTTCTGAGCAGCAGCAGCATCAAAGAAAAGAAGCAGGAAATACCAGAGAGTCACTGACTGAAGCCCCGGCTCTTTACTACCACGCCGCTGCTGCTGTGTCCCATTCAGATGTACACAATCCCCAACACCCCCCCTGCATGACGACCTTTGACCTGCGAACACCTCACAACACTACGGCTACACTAACACACAGGGACAGAGAGTGTTTACAGTTTTGCTAAAGCTATCAGGCAGCAGCCCAGCTCAGGGATCGGGCACAGAGGCCACAGGTTGGGAGGTTAAAGATCTGGCACCAAATCACCACCTGGTCTCCCTGGAGAGAGACGTTAAGTGTGTCCAAGATGAATGGGGATCATTAAATGGTTGAAAGGGAGATCTCTGAGCTGGACAGTTGCCCCACGCCTTCGTTCTCACCTCACATGAGGGAACAGACTTTGGCGCTAAACACAGATGCTACAGTCAAACACATCTGAAGGGGGAGAGTTTGTGACGGACATCTATTACATGTCTTTGGCATTTTTAAGAGGCTAGTAGCTAAGAAAAGGAAAACAGCAAATAGAGAAAATCATGACTTGATGATTCAGATCTCCCCCTGTGTTTGCAGCTACCTAAGACTTCACTACGACCACAGATCCTGGGTTACCTGAACACATAGGCTCTGGGTCTTTCTGAGGATCTCCACAACTTGGGTGGATACAGGTACGCCATCCTTTCAGACAGTCATGATACACCAACAACAGTCAGAAAAAAGCCCCATTCACTTTCAGTGGAACAAAAATGAACTCTGGCTGCTTTTGTCCTCAGAAAGTTCTGAGAAAGTTTACTTCAATGTCACATTTTATCAGAATAACATGACTATGGCTTACCTGCGGGTCTGTGGGCATGGATGTGGGTTGCATGTACGGTTGGTCTGTGGCCTCGGCAGAGATGCACAGAGATAGTCGGGGTACGACTCGTTATCGATGGTGCAGAAGACCAAACGGGACTGGTAGCCTGAAGAGGGAACAGATTGACTTAATTTTGAAAAAAATCCTTAAACACCTACAGTTGTTTGAATGTTTAAGTGCAAGACTCCTGACCTGATCCACACTCCCTGCTGCAGGCAGACCACGATCCATAACTCCAGTAGTAGCCCTCTCTGGAGCGTCCATTAGGGAGATAATATTCATACTGCACTCCTTGGTTTGGCTCCTGGCTGATCAGCTGAGAGGAGAGGGGTGTACAGAAATGTTAAACTTCATTCACAAAGATTGAGATCAGTCGTTCCAGTGGTCCAAACCAACTGAAGGCCAGATTCCTGGTTTTCCTGACTCCTCAACCTTTCATCTAAAGCCATGAAAAATTCTCCTTGATCACAACTTTTGTCCATGATAACTTAACGTCATGTGCCCGAAACGATGAATCCTTTTGATTTTAATGACCCAATAACCTTTCAGTTGCCTGTTATGGGTGAAAACGATGGTATTTGAGTAGTGGGAGTGAACAAAACAGTGAGCGACAGACAGTATGTACAATTTTACCTCAACAACGAGGGGTTCAGTGGTGGGGCCGCGGCCGATGATGGTTTCAGGGACGTTGTCGCCCTCAGCGCCTCGCTGGTAGTACAGCATGGTTCCAGCAACGGGTGTCGCCCTGGAGAAATCAATTACCCAGTGGCCATTGAGGTAGTACTCACCACGCAGGTTCTTGATAGCTGGAAGAGAGGTTATAGTCATTGTATGCACAGAATACATGTGAACATACAAGAGAATTATAACTATTTCTGTGTTTTCTAAAAAGTCAAACACTCACCAATGTAGTTACGTGTGGCCACAGTCTCTCTGATGCTGATGGTGGTGGCTCCAACTGGGATGATGAACATCTGGTTGTAGCCTGAGATAAATAAAATGAGACATAACTACAGAATGCTGCAAACATCTTTCAAACGTTTCTTTATCTGTCTGGTCCCTCTGTGAAGGGAACTCTGCTGGTGTGACAAACGTGATGATTGGAAACACGCAGCGTACCAGTTGGCAGGTCGCGGACAGAGAAGCTGTTCTGGACTCGGTGGCAGGTCTGTCCATTACCCCCACACTGCAGGCAGGGGTCTTCCTGCTGTGGAGACTCCAACATGTTGTCACAGCCCAGACGCTGAAAAAGGAACAAGTGGGGAGGTAGATTTGAGCGGTATTGCTACTTTTACTGGCAACAGACAGCTTTTTTTGCTTTAACTTATCATTCTGAAATAAATACTGATTGCACATTGTAGATTGGTTCCACCAGGACTTGAGACGATTCAAAACCAGCATTTTTTCTGCTCGATCAGGAACTAAACCTGCCTACTTATCAATACAACCAAGTGTTTTACTTTCATAGCATTGAGATCAGGGTTTCTGGGATTCTTTCAGTAATAGATATGAGTAGGCTACTTCTTCCATCACTGCTTTCACGTCCCAATGTTATCCCATTGACAGAAATATAAACATTACAGCACAAAACCCTCAAAAAAGTCCAATCACAGAATAGCCGGTTCAGGGGCCAAACCAAAACGCCACTTCAGGGGGCCAAACCGATACAAGACCTGATTTAACATTTAACAAGGTGTAACGGACGGCTACATCTGCGGGGACACGACGTGTCTGTGAAAGTAGCAATCATAACACCAACAAAACTCTGCTGAAGCTGAAAATTAAATACATAAACAAACAATGAGGTTCAAAAATAAGACCCGAGAGCGGAGTGGACTCTGGACAGCTGCTCCCCACAGAGGAGGTGATAAAGACACAATGGCAGAGGTTAAATAGAGGGAGGTGTTTCATGAGGAGAAGGTTGCTGCGATAATTAGATGAGAAAAGAATGAAAGCAGAAGTGTTTGACATTACTACATAGTGAAACTAATCCTCTGACTGTGTCCACTCTGATTAATGAAGCGAAGCTCACAACCAGCATCTGCACCTCTGAGACGATCTACTTTATGGACACTAATGATGCTATTTCATCAAATCTGCAGCACGGACGAGGCGATTGGTTTTATTCTTTTTAAACAAAGTAATCAACTTCTTTGCTTCTCCTCAGTGTTTGGTAAAGTACACAGCACTCCTACTTGAGCAGCCACCTACAGGGCAGAGTTCAGGGTCAGACAGAGAGCAGAACAGTGCACATGCAATTACTAATTCCTAACAATTAATAATAGGAAATAGGGGTCATGATTCTCCCTCTTAAGTGATGATATGAGAAATGATTGCTTTGTGACAAATATTCCCCAGATTATCATTCTAATAGAGTAGATTTAGCTTCAGAAAGAACAGACGTAGTTCAGTTTTTCCCCTCTTATCGTATCTTATCTCATGTCTGTGTTCATTTTCTGCGCAGCGTACCTTACAGACTCCATCCACACATACATCCCTGCGCCCAGGATGGCAGGGTGTACCATCGACCACAGCCCTGCGGTGGCGGTAGTAAAAGTTTTCTCCTCTTGGCATGCAGTTCAGCTCACAGGGGTTCTCAGCTGTCAGAGGGAGAGCAGTTTCATTTTAGAAGAAAAGTACATTTTGGCAATTCATTATCCACATTTCATGTCCATTATGTGGCCTTGCAAATCCAGAAATACGACTACTGTTACTTCACTTCTGACCTCCGTAATAAGGGAGCCACTTGTAGAGTTTCCCCTGGAAGACGGTGCCGTCAAACTGGGAGCACTGCTCCTCACGGAAATCCTTGGATCCCTCCGGACAGTCCTGATGGAACGAAGGGAGGCAGCGGAGAGGTCAGACGACAACTCACAGTATTAACAGAATTTAATTTAATGTTAGATTAATGTCATGTGAAAGCGGTTATGGATTTATCAAAAGTGTAAGCACGTTCATAGGCCGTACACTGAAAATAAAAAATACGGAGCAGATGAGAAAAGATCTGAAGAAGTTTATTCAGCTGTGTTTGTTCACCTGGATGTTGCAGGAGCGGTAAGACTTCTCTGGTCCCACACAGTTGTGTCCTCCATCAGTCCTGTATGTAGAGAATAAAGCATCAATATGAGACACTATTGGCTCATTTTCTTATAGATAAACCCTGATGTTTGACATGATATGGAGATAGAATAATCTAGGTAGGAACCCAGGGATGAAGTAGTTTCTCAAAGCTGAACCAAGAAGAAAAGTCATCTGTAGCGTGTTATCAGCTACATCTTTCTGAGTCAAATAAGCCTCATACACAAACAGTCAGCTATGAACCTGGGCGTTGTTTTTTGTTCAGTAATTTAATCTAAACCCTCAGGACATTAGAGGGTTTTCAGACTTTGGAAAGCTATTGAAGAGCCACAGAGTTGTCATGTCTGTCTCTTCGGGCTTCCTTTCATGAGCTTATTTTAAAAGAAATATGGTTGATAGTTAGGGAAAACCTGACAAATGGCGTCATTTTTTCACATAATGTTCACTTTTTTTCCCTAGTGCATTGATTAACACTGTCTGCTAACAGCCTTTTTAGTTTCTGCCTTGCTACACACACTAGATATAGACATTGACATATTCTGTCATTGTACATTTTAATTACTGGATGATGTTTTCCAGGTCGTAAGCGTCATTACAGCATCATTACAGAAGTCCCGATCGCTTATTTGTCTCACAAGATTTGGCAACTCTGGCCACAGAAGACATTATTAACTGTATTCACATGTTTACTTGGCAAGCAAACTGACATTCATGTGTAAAATCATGGGTGTGCCCCTTTAAAACCACAAAAATGTGTTTTCATTAGCTTAATCTGTGCAGTAAAAATCCCCTTTTGAATCTTTTCTGACTTGGGTTTCGTTAAAAGTTTATGGGTCATTATTTTAATGCAGAAACAGTTAATGACTAGGTGAGGCTGCAGAGCACGTATGCAAATATACAGCTCAGACTGTCTGCAAGTGCAGAAATAACAAGTTTCGGCTCAGACGTTGAGTAACATTCCTCTTTAATCTGCGCCTTTTAAAAAAAAAAAGAAAAATCGAGCTCTCAGCAAGAGGAGAAGCCTCAACATCATCACTGTTGAGCCTTAAGCTCTCACAAACATCGACGTGCACCGTGAGACAGCAGATTGTTTTGCCTCCCTCCCTTCCAGCCATGCTGATAACTCATGATTAAGTCACCTCCAAAAGTACCTGCCCTTAAGCCTAAAAACAAGACGTACTCCTGTCAGAGCGCCAGAACTGAGGCTAAAACATGTCCGAACAGTCAGTGACAATATCCTGCCTTCAACTTTTCACCTGGGGGTGGAAAATAAACATCGCACAGTGCTTTCTGTTTAAAAATGATACATGACGGAAAGGAGACGGGTTTTCACGCAAAATTATTGATCACACAAAATGAAAACGGACCATTTAAACTGCGAGTTCTTTGGATGAAGGTCAGGAAATTTTTATAAATGGATGTCGGGTAACGTTGGGAGTTCCTGTAAAGCACACAATGAGTCAACAGCTGTCTAATCATAGTATTTAAAGGTGTGATCCTGGCAAACCTGGCAGGCAAGATATGACTAGAGTTCATCCTACTATGTAGTGGAGGGCAGGACTCTGTTATTCATCATTCAGGTAAAGAGGGGGAAACAGACTCACTGACAAACTGTCTGACTCACTGACTGCACGGACATGTTGGAAACCTGCATCAGTATGGAGCAACATCTAACATGAAATCTGCTAATGTTTAATGTGCAAAACTGCATTTTCCAACGGTTTGCCGTCACGTAAACGCAACAAAGATACCACACAAGGTAAAAACTGTTTGGACATGTTAAAGAAACAGCTCATTACAGACATGTTCTGCCTGGAAGGCATCTTTCTTGTGCTTTTTTATCAAAATTCCCCAGAATTGTTAGTCAATAACTGAGGCACACCTCCGTTCTTGCAAACACTTTATGGCCAGTAAACAAAGCAAACAGAGCTGATGAATGATGGATGACTTTTGAAATTTAATCATTATTGACTATTGACACTTCTACCTCACTACATTTCAAGGATAATGCAGGAGTCTTATATTACAGCTTTAAAAGTTGATTTTGAGTTGAGTCCCGCCAGCGCTGTCTTTGGCTGGTGGCTGCACACCCACTGCCCAAAGGTTGACGACCAGAAACTTCCCAAACTCAGCAAAATAAAAAAAAAATACAAGCAGAAGGAAGGGTCTCTGTCACACACTTCTAGCAGGTCATTAATTATTATTTTTGAGTCTATATTGACTCATTCTGCCTTTAAGTAAGGTTGTAATGGAGTATTTTGAAGTAAAGGATCTGAACATTTTGCAGTAAACCGAATTAAGACACACGTCACTTCCCACTTCACGAGTACAGATGACTTTATGTGTTACATGAGGCAACACGCCGGCTGGATTCCAGCAACACGAGCTATGAACAGAATATTTACAGTGAACGCTGGCAACAACAGCAAGCACGACTTCATGACTCCTCACTCTGCCATGTTAAGTCAAGATGTAAAGTGAAGCATAAAAAAATGGGAAGAAAACCATATCTTGATTAATTATACTTTAAAAACCAGAACACGTGAGCAGCTCAGGAGGATTTTTTTTTTTTAAAACCACTTCTGAAGTCCTCTCAGCCTAAAAAAAGGGCAGATAGAAATATTCGCTCCTCATCTGATCCTCTTCAGCAGCCAAAGGGCAACACCCAGCTAAGAGAGGTCCTTTTAACGTTAAAGGGCCCCTCCCTGCAAGTCTGCTTTGGATGTAAGACAAGCCCACGTCCTCGTGACTTCAAGGCATTCTTTTAAAATCAAGATACAGTCTGTGCCCATGAACCTCACAATTAGTTTTATTCACGGAGGGGGAAAAAAAAACAGTGTGTGTATTCAGGAGCTCACAATGAGCTGAGTCTATCAAAGAGAGGCTGACTGTGAGTCCATGTGCACAGGCATGTTTATGAGCATGTAGGTGCATTAAAAAATAGATGGATATCGGCAGGAAGAGACGTACCTGTGGGTGATGCAGCGCCTGGTTCTCATGGTCACGCCGCTGCCACAGCTGCGGCTGCATTCTCCATACGGACCCCACGTGTCCCAGTGATCCACACCGGGCACCTGGACACAAGACAGCAGTTTATATAAGACATCACAGTGTAAAAAACACAATATTAACTCGTGTTTTCTTTGCCAAATCTCACTGAGTTTCAAATTCATTCTTGGCCTCGGAAACAGCAGCTGTTCTAAAGGTCAAGAACGAACTTTGAGACTCATTTTTAAACTAAAATGGACGAGAAACCATGAAAGTAGTCCACATAATTAAAAAGCACACTCCATTCAAAGCTCCAGTGCAATTTTTTGGCATTTTTCCACGATTTTATCAGTTATCAAACAGTTAATCAGTTGTTCGGTCGTTTGAGTGGGAGTTTACCGTGAGCGCTGGTGCCAAGAGCAGCTGTAGGATTACCAGAGGCAGCAGCATCTTCATTGTTCCCTGGAAGAGAGAAAAAAAAACAAAAAACCAGACATCCATGGTTAGTCACTGTGACTAATAGAGGCTATTACACATTGAGCAAGTTTTCCGGAAATAAGCCAGAATAACAAGAGCGGAAACTGTAATTGATGAGAGACACGGGCCAAAATATACAGCAGGACTGAAGAGATTTCAGAGTAAAGACCTCTTCATATCTGATCCAACAACAGTAAACACCATAAAAAAAAAACAAAGCCTCGGTTCTGGCTGACAGTCTGTACACAACGGTTTCATTGCCCTGCAGCGTTTCTTACAAATGTTGCCAAGAATATAAATCAGTGATAAATCATGTGTATGTAGCAATGGTTTTCTTTTTAAATCTTTAAACAGCTCGTCAGACAAATGCAACAGCATGTTCTGTGGTTTGGTTTGTGGCCACAAACAGACGATCAACAGCTGGATCCGCATCTGTAATGTTTCTGGCTGATTAAACCTTGTATGTTGGAGATGTTCAGTCTGAGCTCTGGTTAGACTGAACAGCCACACACTGATGAGTTTACTAAAGCTACAACGGTTAGTCAATTAATCAGTTAGTCAATCAAAAGTGAGTTAATTGCCAATTTATTTGATAATTAATTAATCCTCTCAGAAAAAGTGAAACATTTGCTGGTTACAGCTTCTTAAATTTGTCGACTTGCTGCTTTTCTTCGTCATTTATGACAGTAAATGAAGAGTCTTTGGGTTTTGGGCTGCTGATTGGGCAAAAGGTGCAGCTTGAAGACGTCACTTTGGGCCACCTGTGGTTAATTATTCAATTAATCCTGAAAATAGTCAGCAGATTAATTGCCCTCAGGAGAGTAAATACCTCCACCGAGGCCCAACAGTTCCCTTTAATTCAATCAAAACTAACCCAGTATCAAAATTGATAGCCCTGTATCGCTCCAAATCTTCTAGGTTCTAGGATCTGCTTCAAATTGTAATCATTCATCGATACCAGACACCTAAATATGCCTGATTTTTACACCAAGATCCATGCATTATTGACAAAAATGTCAAATAACAACAAAAAGTGCCCTATCTCGCATTGTTAAAGACATTTTTCTTATTCTTATTCTACCAACCAACCAGGAATAACACAGAGTTGCAACCCTACAGTTAACAGAAGAGTAAATCATCTTTTTTTACTTCTCTCAGCTATTTTTTTCCAAATCCAAAACATTCCCTGGACATTTTAAAGGTCCAGTGTGTAGGATTTAGTGGCATCTAGCAGTGAGGCTGCGGACTGCAACCAACTGAATACCCCTCGCCTACCTCCCGCAAAAAAAAACATACAAAATGTCCTTTCTAGGCTACTGTAGAAACATGGCAGTGCAACATGGCGGAGAGGAGCTGTTCCCTCTGTAGATATTAAAGGCTCATTCTAAGGAAAGTATGTAAGTAATTGATTAATAGAGAAAACAACTGCCAGATTAAATGAAAAATATGATAACTGTTGCGTTACTACAAGTCTTTTAGCTGTTTACAGATCAAATTCTCAGGTCTGGTGTGTCTAAATCATACAATGACGCCATGCTACCCGTCCTTATTTAAAAAAATGAAAGAAAAAAGGAAAAAGAGAAGAATTGGTTAATTAGTTGCAGCCCTCAAACAGACAACGTGAAATTATGTGGATTTTACACTCCAAAAAAAGCAAACACAATCACATATATTACAGCCTGTAACATGCTAAAACAGTATCTTAAACAGTACTTTTTAAAAACCACACCTCTTGAGGGACCAACACTTATCATCTCCCTCTTCTACCCCATCGCTTAATTGCTTAACTGAGCTAAAAATGTAGCCTTTGTTGCACGAGGAGAGAGTGTTTGTTTGTTTTTTCCAGGGCAAATGGAGGGTTTCTTGCCCCCCTGAGAGAGAGAGAAGGGGGTCGTCTGGAGCTGCCAAACCACCTCTGACCCCCGTCTGCCATGACGACCAAACACCCCGGCAGTGAGGGAAGTTACCCTGCAGCCGCGAACACCCGACAGCGAAGAAGTCAGAGGGACGATTGTGTCACAGAGGAGAGGAGACAGGCCGTCAGCATGTCTGATCTGTGTCTTTAACACAAACACAAACACAAACACGCCAAAAGCCCCGAATTCAGCAGCTTCCCTGGGTGGTGACAATCTGGGACGGTTCGCTTCTGTCTGGGCCAGCGGCGCTCATTTACATCTCAATAACTCTGGACAGATAGACGAAGGAATCCCCCATGTAAGCCTCGGGCTGCCCCAATGATTATTTTCATTACCAATTAATCTGTTGGCTGTTTTTTCCATTAATCAATTAAAGAAATACCATCACAAGTTTCCAGAACCCAAAGTGACATCTTCAAACTCCTTGTTTTGACCAACCAATGGTCCAAAACCCCAAAGATATTCAACTTATAATGAGATGAAACAGAGAAAGGTAGCAAATCCTTACATTTGAGGAACTGGTCCTTGTGAATGTTTGACATTTCTGCTTGATAAATACTTTAAATGATAGATTGAGTGTCATTGTTGTCGTAAATCAATCTTATATCCATCAACAAATCCATAAATTGGCTGATTATTTCTGTTGAATTGTAGCCAGATTGTTTATTGACCTTAAATGTATGCTTAATAAACAAAAAGTAAGATTCAAATCAGTGTCTTTTACCAAGAAACAGTTCCTCAGCAACACAGCAGCCTGAAAACTTCTTGTTTAAGTCAACGCATACTTCGAGACTATGTGAAAGAAAGTCATGCTGAGCAATAAAACCCGATCAGCTGTAACCAGAAAACGTGGCTAGAAAATGACTTAAATATATAATCTGCTATGACATGCTGCTCATCCTGATGGAAAGTAGGAAGTTGTGAAGTTTCGTTTCTGGAGCTTCACAGCGTTGCAGCATTTTAGCTTTAGCGCACACGCCGTCTCCACCGTGCATCGAGGGTGTAAATAATGTCTTTTCAAATAAACGCGGCCTCTCTTGTCTTCCAGAGACTTGGATTACACTGAGCGAGCTGTATGGAGCCTTTTTTTTAAAACATTTTGAAACAAGTCCCCATCTAATTCAGTTGTTTAGGAGAATACTGCAACACTGTTTCGCTGTGAAGCTCCAGAAATGTTTTGTCGACTACAAAACTTCACCTGACTTTCTGTGGGCATGACGGTGAGTAGACAACGACAGAGTTTTCCTGTCAGGGTGAACTTTTCCTTTAAGATTAATCAGCTAATCTGATTGATTATCCTCTCAGTAAACATAATATTCCTTTAAACTCTGAGTACAATCTGAGTTATTGAAACTAACCTTTATAAGATTCCTGCGTCACTCACTTGTTATACCAGCTAATGAAGCCTTTAGCCTCAGGCTACACACTCTTTAATCCCAACAATTAACTATTATTCAACAGCCAGGAGGGCAAGCGGTGTCTTGTGCTCTGTGCACACTGTGTGTGTGAATCATGACATGTTGGCACCGGGCACCTGGTCAGTCTAGGAAAGCATCAATGGATCTTGAGGAACAAACTACAAATATTTCTATAAATATTAAGTCATAGTTGAATGTTTTATTTGTTTTTCTCCCCTTTAAGTGATTCTTTAGGCCTCACATGTGTTTTTTTATGACTTTATTAAACTTACAGGTCTATCTGAACTCCTTTACCTCCAGAATATTTCTAGAATATTCTATTACGCACAAATCAGGTTAGTCTAGCTCCTCTCTTTACAACATTGTTTTTCTTATTTCTCCTAAAAGAAACATGAATGTGAACTATGATTTATTCAATCTATAAAACAAACTAAAACTAAATATCACTTCTCCCAGACTTAAACCTTTTTTTTCCGTCTCTTCTTCTTAGCCAAAATGATTTCCTTTCTCTCTGAGCAGCCAATTCTTCCACACAAGTGCGACAACATATAATTTTCCTTATTGTCACAATCTTTCAAGAAACCTCCACTGTCCTTAAGGTGAGAAGATGAGGCTACTCACCCTGCTCAGTGGTTTGAAATGCGTTTTCTTGGAGTCCTTTCACCGCCGGTGGATCCTTGCGGAAGGACCGTTCAGGGCGCAGCGGGACTGACTGACTGACTGACGGACAGCTGGTGTCTCTCCGGAGCTTTGACTTGAAGATGCGTCTGAAAAGAGCTGCGGTGTCCTGGATATATGAGGAGGGCTATCAGGCTGGGAACCTTTGTCTCTCTCTCCCTCTCTTTCCCTCCCTCTCTGACAGGAAACCGAGCAGCAGCAGAGGAGAAAGTCCTGTTGGTTAAACCTCCTCCGCGGCGTCATCAGCGCGCTTTTTAACCAGCAGCTCATCCAGTCCAATTACAGCCCCTCCTGACGGACATGGAGGAGCTTTACGCGCACTCTGTAATTTCAGACTGTAAAAATAACAGTTAATCAACGTGCTCGTTTGTTGTAAGGCCCCCATAAGCACATCCTATATGTCGTTTTATTCCCACAACGCGCTCCCACTGTGCATACTGTACATGTAATGCCAGGGTAATCATCCAGAGTCATCCCCTGTGAGAGTTTTGGGTCTAATGGAAAGGCAGGGTTGTAATCTTTAGCTGGAAATGGCTCCCAAATGTTGCCTCACATTGTCCTAAGAGAAGAACATGGGATTGTATGTTTGGTTGGACTCTGTGAGATCATGTTACCCTTTTAATTGTTGACAGTGGCTGTACGTCCTCATTATAAGGATGTATAGATTCAAAATAGATTCTGCAGAAACATCATTTTTATTCCTGGCGTTCTTCGTCCTTGTCAATATCTGGTGCCTATGTTACCCACAATGCAACTAACATTCAGTCAGAGATTTGTGCTAATCCTCTAGTTAGGTTTCGGCACAAACCCCACCTGGTAAGGGTTAGGAAAACATCATGGTTTGGCTTAAAATACCTGTTTTGTCGACACAAACGCGGCTTGAAATTGTCCCAACGGCCCCCTAAAAAATATCCAGCTGTGTCACGCTTACAAATGTTGAAACCCTGTGGTAGAGCTTCTATTCAAACTGCCTGATAACAATCTTGAGGTCGCTGATAAGGTTTAATATCTTGGATATTTTATTAACAGATGATGACGATATTTATAGGCAATGCCAGAAGATGTATGCACAAGCAAACATGCTCTCATATGGAGAGAAAATGTCGCTGCACACTTGTGGTCAAACAACAGAAAATCAAGCGTACAGAGACTTCAAGTAGCTTATACTGATGTCATGTTTCAGTTTGGGTTTCTGTGTTTTCCTGTTTTATTTTGAAGCTTTGCCCTCATGTGTCGTGTGTTGCTTTTCATTTCCTCCCTTTGTGTGAATCTGCCGCCTTTCTTCTGTGTCCACCTGTGTCTTGTTAGTAATCAGCCCTTGTGTGTATATAGTTTGTGTGCTCCTGATGTCTTTGTCAGTTCACCCTGTGTTTCACCTGTTACTCACCTGTGTTACACACCTGTGTTATTTCCTGAGCTATTTCCTGAGCCTCCCAGTGTCTCCCTGTGGTGTGTTTAATGTTTTTTTGTTCCTGGCTTTGCATTTCTGTTTGCTCTCGTCTTTAATGATTTGTACTTTGCTCTTTGCTGGTACTTAGTTTTAGCTTGTGTGCTATTACTTTGTATTTTTGGCATTTTGCATTTGGTTTTTGATGATTTTTTTGGATTTCGGCTGCTTATTAAAGCTCCCTTTTTGTTCTTAGTCCTGCCTGCCTCCAGAGTGTCTTGCACTTGGGTCCTCACAAATGTCTGTTGCTGCAGGAGTCAGTACTTTCCGAGCTGTTTTAAGAAATCTTACGTATAAATTTATATGCCGCCTTAAAGTGTCTGAAAATAAAATCATCCTGGTTTTATCTAACATAAGTTTTAGCACTTCAAGAGTTTGTTTGTAATTTATCTGATGTAATGTCTTGTATTTTATCTGGACTCTGAGTCTGCAATGACGTTTTGAATTTGAATTTTGCTGCTATTTGCAGACTTGAACTACAGTCACCGGTTTCCACCACCTTCCCCTTCACCTGCCAGTATGAAGATCAGGTAATAAACATGTAATGTGAACATGTTATGACACATTTTGCACAAATATCCTAGATAAGCAATGCACATCAAGGGCTTTAATGAGGTGCTGATCACTAGAAAGTGACACTCTGGCTCCATATGCAGTTTTCTTTAATTCGATCCTGTGCAGCTCCCTCTGGTGCCACAACAGGATTCATACACCTTTTTCCACATGTGCAGTAGTACTACCCCTCTGAGCAGACTTTGATGTAGGTCACAGCAAAAGCTGACATCAGCATGCTAACATGCTCACAATGGCAATGCTAAAAAGCCACTAGTTTTGCTGAAAGGTCAGAGAATCATCAGGATACATCATCTGGGAACCATGACCAACCTGGTGTCTGTTTAATTTGGTGCCGTTCCATCATGTAGGCTAGATGTGTAGATATTTCACAGAATAAGTCAAAGCTTTGACCTGATGGTGGCGCCAGAAGACAAGTCAAAGAATCACTGGAGTCGGCAGGATTCAACCTCTGAGGACCATGAATGTTTGTACAAAGTGTCGTGACAATCCATCAGATAGTTGTTGAGATATGTCAGTCTAAAGCAAAGTTGTGGACCAACCTATAGACATCGCCATCCCTAGAGCCATGCTGCTAACGTGGCTGAAAATAACATCAGCAACATAAAATCAGTTGTTGTCAACAGTAAAATCAGGCATGTTTTCCCTTTTTAGATATTTGATTTGATTTAAACTAAAAGTAGACCGTTCCCTTTTACACAAAGTTGGCAGAGAGATTTTGCTTTTTCTTTATGTTGACCAAAAAGTTTAACACATGTAATTCTGCAAAGTGATGTTACTTATTTTTGGGAGGTCTGTTAAACCGCACATAAACAAATATAAAACTCCAGTACCATAAATTCAAAGACACTCATTTGGGTTTTTGTGAGCACAAAAAGTACTGTCGACACGTATAATTGTATTTCACAAGATGATGATGACAGCTAGAGTCTCCGAGGCAGTTTTAAAAACATGTCATCAATTCAAAATTGTGCTTCAGAGCAATTTTCATAAAATTAGAAAAAGTCATGAGGTATGAAGATAAAAAACAATGTCTTTATTTTGAGCTGCTGAAGAGGGGCGGTCTCCAGAACCCCAAATTACAGATTAGGTTTAAAGAAACAAACTTAATCAGCTGTGTTCTCAATAATTCAGGAGACTGATCTCAAATAAACAAAAACACAAAGGCTCTTTGACTCAAAAATGTGAATATTTTGGGTTTTAAGGAGGAAAACCACCTCAGCCACTACTATAGCTGTGTTTGAACAACTGCCAATATATGTTTCCCAAAAAAGATCGTACCCCTCCCCTCTCCTCTTGTCTCTTCAGGGGGTGAGGTTTTCTAAAACATCCCAACAACCCAAACTTCTGAAGTTATGCAGTTGTGGATTGTAAAAAATACTTCTTGGGTGTTATGTTTACCAGTCTTGTGCCGACTTCCTACTGTTTTCATCTTTGATGGGGTTTTTTTATTCTTCATTTTTTCATGAAAGAGTGTGAAACTGCTGCTGGAGAGCCATTTTTCTTTTTCACATGTGAGTAAAAACCAAAGAAAAACAATTTCAACGCCACCAGAACCCACTCAAGCCACATGTTTATTTATCTGGTTTCACTGAGGGATCATTTTTCCACGTTTAGGCCAGACTGGATGACTTTAGTCTAAATGTTTAAAATCAAAGCGTTTCACAGGTAACCATGAGCTTTCGAAAGGGGAAGGAAAACTCTAAACAAAATGCAAGCTGCGTGTCTGCCCTGCTTGATGTAAGTCGAAACACCACTTAAGTTCAATGGACCATCAACAGACGTCAGGTTACAGCAGCTCCTGTTGTCACATCTTAGTCTTCCTGTGGGAAAAATCAAGCTCTCCACCAACTTATAGCTCCCGAAAAAGCAGATCATGTCCATCCAGTTTCTCCAATTATGCTGCTTGTGCACCGTAGTCCAACACATGTATTATCATTCACCACAATATACTGTATTTTCTGTACAGTGCACATGGTTGATTTCATTACCGGTATAAAGCAGCAGTGGAGGAAGATATTATACAATAGTATTGTTAGTGAAATGTATTTAAAGTAACAAAAGTAAGTACTCAATGCAGTAAAATGGCCCTTTAGACTGTTTTACTGTCATACATTATTATAATATTACTGTTGATGCATGTCATGTGTATTTTTATATAGTGTTGGGTAGTTTAATCGATAACAACGCATCATATTTTATCAGCTGGATTACATGTCATAGTTGATAAATGTAGTGGAGTAACTGCAGTAGAGTGGCATTAAATGGAAATGCTTGAGCAAAGTTTAAGTACTTCAAATGTTACAGTACTTGTACAAAAGGAAAGTACTTGAGTAAATGCAGTTAGTTTCTTTCCACCACTGTTATTTGAAAAAGTCAGGAGATAGTTGGGTTGATATGGTGTGAGTCTGTTTGATGGACCTACAAACTCAACTTTCACTTCAGTTTCTGACTCTGGCCGGTGAGTGAGCAACTGCTGAACATGAGTTTTCTGAGGTCTCTAAAATAAACTCTCTCTTCAAATAAACGTTGAAGCCTGAAGCCAAAATTGGAGAAGAAGCTTTTCGAGAAAACAGGAATTTTAACATCTGCGGTTCCTCTCACACACTTCAACTCTCACTGTTAGAGACCAAATCTGCCCGAATATGGATCGACTTAACATTCGACACTTCCACCTGGAAGACACCTCTTGATTTTGCTTACCTAATTACCTTTCCTGTATCGCCATCATCAGACTTGGCCGACTTTCTGACGCGTCACTCTGATTTATAACACTCTTACACGATCCAAATCTTTGGTTGAGTTGCGTCTCCGTGTGTTTGTGCCCACTGGTGTAGGCAATAAGACATTTAACAGCAGTTTCAATAAAAACACATCAAACCTTCTTTAGGTGTTTTTTAGTTTTGACTTTGCCCACAAAAATCACAAAGTTGTACATGATGCAAAAAGTCTGAAACTCAAGTGATCGTCAGCTTCAGAAATCTGCGGAGGATTTAAACAAACTGAACATTTTCAACACTTTATTTGGGTACATGAATGAATGAAGGAATGAATGAATGAGTAACACATTTGCTTCTTTCTTGTCTGTGTCTCTACATCCTGTAACCCAGTGTGGCAGGAGGCACCTTCAAGTCTCACATCTCACAAGGTCGAGGGCGGGAAGAAAGAAAATCAGGTATTTTTAACACTTTCACTCAAACATACAGCCGGTGACCACCCACTTCTCCTGGTCACTGAACAAACCCAAAAATAACATCCAAATAAAACCTTTACAGGGGCGGTGCAGCCTCGCTTCCGGGCATGTTCTTGTTTTAATTATAGAAGCCTAATGAGCACAATGCCTTATGAACAAACTTTTGAAAACCCCCTTTTCAACCAGCCTCCACATTTTCCACATGAGACCTCCAGTTTTGATTCCTGGTCGTTAAGTCTAGCCGTGGCTTTAAAAGGAGCCCTAAGCCACAGGATTTAAGCTAACATTCAAATTACTAAGCCATGCATCCAATCCCCTCCATGCCTAAAATGTATATGCAGACAGAAAAAAACTTTCAATACGTTAAAGAAAACAGCTGTGCCCAGTTTAGCCTTCGTGCCCACCCAGTATTTAGAAATCTTCTGCAACAAGCTGTTCTTTCCATCTGCCTTTTCCTCCAGGACTCTGTTTTCACTGCACCCAGGTCACATCCAGCCATGTTTCCATCCTCCTCGTGGGCCTTCAGAGCTGCCGGCTGAGCTTCTGCGCCTGCCTCTCCTTTGCATTAAAGGCATATTTCGTGTCCTGTAGCTGTTCTATTATCTCCTTGGCCTCCTTCATCTCACCGGCTAGCTGGGTGTACTTCTCCACCAGCTCCTGGTTCTCTCTCCGGAGCTCCACCACCAGCTGGCTCAGCTCCTCGCTCTGCTTCCCGCAGTGCAGCTTCAGCTGCTCCATCTCCGAGAGGGTCTCCTCCATGTGCTTCACCAGGCTCTCCAGCTTGTCCTTAGACATCTCTTATATGCTTTTATTCACCTTCTCCGTGTAAAGGCTTTGTCTTCTTTCTCCTGTCTGGTCGAGTGTCTGTGCTTGCTGCTTGTCTAGAGTGATTATTCAAGTCTTACGTACCTCACATGGATCAGATATCCCTCCCTGTACAGTAATCCCCTTAGCAGAGCTATCCTGGGAAACCTCTAATGCACAATAGTGTGACACACAGCCACAGCGTCTGCTGCGGATAGAAGTGATTGACGGATTAGTTCAGTTCAGTGTAGTCTCATTTGTCAGTGAAACGAGCTCGAAGGCCTACAAAGAAATGTGACGCCTAATTTAACATCTGTGGGAAGAGAAACAAAACAGAAAGTATTTCTTTAAATGGGGACTCTTCATCATCATCAGGAGAAAATAGTCTTAATCTTTCCTGGGAAAGCAGCCCAACAGCTTCAAGTGCAGGCTGTAACCTAATCTGACCAGAACAGGTGTCTGGAATAGATGCACGAGAAGCCTTTTGGAATTAACTCTGTAGTCGTTCACCAGCCGAGGATTCACAAGCCAGAATGAGGCCTCGCTGAGGGCTTGTTAGGTAAGTCACAGTATGAGGCTAAACATTCTGGGTAAACTGCCATACTGTGCCACTGTCCCGGCCAGCCAGGCCAAACGGTCCCCATGGTGACAGTTAATGCGTCCAGCGCTCCAGGCAACGGGCCAATTGCGCCCGACGGCCAGTTGGCATCGGGGGACGCCGAGCGCGGGATGCCAGTGTATCAGCACGCCGAGGAATTTCCACAATGTTCCCACCGTCTGCAGAAAATGCTTTGCGTCAGTCGCACTGGAAATCAGTGCAGATGATGCAGGAGAGACAAAGGTGTTTTTGTAGCGGTGTTGAAGCAAAAGGCAGCTCCAGGGGTGTTGCTCCCCTGACCTTTGACCTCTGTGTGGAGGGTAACATCACACAGCTTGATCTGTTTTTGATGGCCAGACTCAACAAATTGGAAGTTTCTCTTAGCTGCTTTAAATATAGGATCTAAATGCTCCTGCCACCACAGGAGGATGTGCCTGACCAAGAACTTTCTTAAAGAGTACTGCCTCTGTATCATTGACGACTGGTGTGTGATGCCATGCAGGGAGCCTGATAATGAATGACAAGTAATCTGACTTTTACATGTAAATTCGGAGGAGAACCCGTTTAAATTCCCTACTGCAAAAACTGTCCTGTAGCTATTTATTATTATTATATTGATTTGTCTGTAAATAATGATAGAAACTGGAACTCCCTCTCTTCATTGGTGCAGATTTCCTGCAGCCTTGTACCTACACGTGATATTTGTACATGTGAACGAGGGTTAACTGTGCTCCTCTCTTACTGGACACACCCATATTTTGACACAAGTGCTATTCTGCGGTCCACACTGGCTCACACACCGACAACAAGTTTAAATCGGAGACTTGAGAATCTGCATGTCAAGACTCAATAGACAAAAGAACATTTTAATTTTCGTTATTTATTAAAAAACAAAATCTGAATTGAATAACCTTGCATAACACACATATGCATGTGAAGGACAGAAAAAAAGCCAGTCACCCAACATACTCCCTATAAACAAAAAGGGAAGAAGAAAAAAAAAAAAAAAGATTCAGAACACATATTACTACGTTGTTCCCTCTTGGTTTCGTCTCTGCAAGCATGAAACTCGAGTGCAACTACGACAGAGCAATCAGTGCAGCTCGTCCTCTACTATCAGCCAGCATCAGCTCAGAAGCTTGGGTTCATACACATCTCGATTGTTTATACATAATCGCCTTGATTTAAACTTTTTGGTTTGAGTTTAACCTGACTAAAAATAGCCAGTTTAGCAAATAATGCTTTATAACTTTTCCAAAAATCTCCACAAATTCAAGTATCAAATCAAACTAAATCTACAACTCCCTCATTCATCAGGATTTAGTGGTTTCCACAATACACACACAGAATTTCTGTCAAAAGTTTTGCTTGTTTTCAGTCTTCCCCAGATTTTTCTGATATGTGTAGGAACCCTGTTGACATGTACCCCCATGTTTCAAAAAGTACAAAGTTTCTCATCTGCATATCTTGAAAAAAAACACACACAACAGTTATCTGTGTATCATCGAAATCATTTGTTTTTTTTGATGTAGCATAGTTCCAGACAGCACCAGGCGAGCGTCATGAGGGCAGCTATAGCCTAAAGGTTCAGAGTTTGTGACCAGATGATCACAGGTTACAATCCCTGGACAGGTTGGAAAATAAACAAAAAAAAAAAAATCATATCTCAGTCAGGAAGGAGAATGAAAAGCACATTTCTGTCCCACAATAACAACAACATCAACTACTACTACTGAAATGCCCTTGAGCAAGGCACTGAACCTCCGACTGCTCCAGCAGAACTGCTCAGTGGCTGACAGTACGTGACTGACATGGCAGGCAAGTCTCAGGTGTGAGTGTGTCAGTGTATGTGTGTGTGTGTGTTTGTATGTGTGTATGTGAACTTTCCTCCCTCTGCATGCTCTGAATTCAAATGTGATTTAAGGGCAAATAATCACGGTGAAATATCTGATGAGTCAGTGTCACAATAATACTCATATTTCAAATCTAGAGACAATAAATCTTCCACTTTTTCCCCCCCGTGAGAATCAAGTGTGAATCTTTCGGGGTGTGACTCGCTGCAGCGTCAGAGATTTGGTTTCGTGTGTCTAAAGTGGGGAAAAAAAACACATTTTAACCATTCTTAACAGCGGTGAGGAAAGCACATCTGGTGACTGACAGCTCAAACACAATCAAACTACACATTTACCAATCTATTATCAATATCATCATAGAGTGTCCAGTTTGATGAAGGCTTTTTTAAATCTTGGGTCGAGTTTGGGTGGGCGGTGGCAGCTCACAAGTCGGAAAATGACGATCAAAGTCTTTGAAGGGAGATTTAATAAAAAACCGCCTCCCTTTGCTCGACAGCTACCGCCAAGGTGTCCCTGAGCAAGGCACCTACTGTAGAGCCCCGGTTGTAGAAGAGCGGTGGTTGCACTGGTGTGAATGTGTGTGGCTGTGAAGCAGGGCGCTGCTGAAAAGGAGCAGACGAGCTTTTAAAAAGCCTCCCTGGATAAATAACGGTAAAATATCCCCACTAATTTCTCTTTATGGAGCCTGAGACCAATGAAGATGAGGTCCCAAGTCGAGCGAGAAATGTCACTTCTTGGTTATAAACAGAATTAAAATATTTAAGAACAGCTGTCGTGGGGGATGCCCTCCCGTGGCGTCGGAAAAGAAAGGCAGAACAAAAACAACTTGTGTCCCGTCGTCATGAGTTCTTAGAAGGGGATGTTGGGGCAGGAGGGGCCCCTGCATCGCCCTTTGTTCCCCCGGCTGTAAAGGGACCGCTCTGGTGTTGTTGGCCGGAGGGCTATGTGGGTGAGGGTTATCAGGGCAGCGTCCTGCTAAATGTAGAACTGGTGTAGCGCCAGCTTGTCCATGAAGGGCTGTACCAAGTTATCTGTGGCGAAGTAGAAGACCAGGCCGAAGAAAATGGAGATGGGCAGAGCGGGGAGCGCTTTCTTGAAGATGGCGAGGAGGAGCAGGGTCAGACACAGGCCCTGCGGGGGTAGAGACAAACACAGAGGAAACAGCACATTAAAAAAATGTGTACCAAACATTTCAGCTCTGGAGGGGAAAAAACACAGGCTGTTATACAATCAAGTGGTTCACATAAAGTGGGGTTTGATGCTGTGCTGAGAGACAGGGATGAGGCTTGCGGTGACTCAAGTTTGACACCAAAATAAGCAGCTGTGGTCACTCACGATGAGGATGGCTACGAAGCAGGCGAGCGTGGTGTTCCAGTCGCCGCTGGCTGTGGCCGAGGCCTTTCCCACCAGCATGCTGTAGAAGATGAAGTCTCCGAGGCCGAGCTTGACGCCCCCTGAAAACACAGGAGGACACCACATTCAGGGTGGAGTCAATTCAAACACGAGATCGGCTTCAGCCCCACGCCCTCCAACCCCCATAGAAATCTTTTCTCAACTGTAATTACTGTACAAACAAGAACGCCGACCCCATATTTACTGAAGCCTTATGTTAAAAAGAGCGCAGGCCCCCAGAATGGTACGGACATGAAACCTAGCAATTGCCATGAATAATCGCTTCCTAATCTGCTCTGACTAAAAACAGTCTGGAGCCAAACATGTAGGTCGTGTTCACATACGCACTAATTTCACAGAAAAGGGAACACATAAAAACATTCCCAAAATGTTTTTATGTGTTCGGAGAAGAGGGAACTGAAAGATGATGATTACACACTGAGAGGAGGCAGTCAGACAATCTGGGGATTCACAAGGTTGAATTACAGAGCTCGGCTTCGTATTAGGCCTGGGAGGTAAATCTAAACCGATTATAATGAGGTCTATAAAGCAGTTTTCCCCCTCCCATTCAGAGAATAAAAACATTAAAGCTGCTGTAACACATACTTAGATATTAACAATGGATCAAATGATGAGCAGTGACAAACCCAGATAATTATCTCCCGTTTCCCTCAGCTCAGAGAGAATTTTAGCATCGTTTAGCTCATTGTTTTGGTTGTATGACTTGCACCAGAGCTGCAACTAGCGATTATTTTCATTATTGTGTAAAATACTCATCACAATTTCCCGGAGCTCAAAGTCACGTCTTCAGAAAGACTTAATTAGTCCGACCAACAGTCTAAAACCCAAAGACTATTATTGTACTATCATATATGAGGATGAAAGGCTGCAGAACTTACATTTAAGAAGCTGGCCCCAGCAAATGTTTCACATATTTGCTTTAAAAAATGACTGAAGCGATTGTCTATTTACTGTTTTGGTTCATCGTGACTGTGTTTATCAGCAGGCAGTTTTCTCCAGTGAAAAGGCTCCAAAAACCTCCATAAAAAAAGGAACCAAATAAAGACATTGCTAACAGTCAATAATTTCCCTTTTATTTGTTACAAATTTTTAAGCATGTTTTTATTAATCTGCTGTGGATAAAACTGTATTAAAATAACACCCATGTGGAACAAAATGGCTTCCATTGCCAAATAATAATCCAAACCCTTCTGACAGAAGGAGGCATGTGCCTTGTTCCTCGCCAAGCTTTTTAATAAGTCATGCGATGGATTAATTTTTCATTATTCATGTTCTTGTTGTCAAGAAGGATAGGATGTACTTTAAAGAGCTGCTGCTGTTGACTGTAATCTAGCTGAAAAGAAGGCCTGATCAACTGAGATGAGATCAACAGAGAGGATTCAATCAATCGATCAATCTTCATCTGCCATAATGTGAAACCTGACGCATATTTAAGCTGTAAACTGTATATTCTTCTGTCAGCACTTACTCTCCTCATCGTCGTCTTCAACGGGAGGCCGAGCGGACGGCATCTCCTGGATCTCCCTTCTGCTCTGCTCGGTGGACTGAATCGGCCCCAGCTGGTGCTGCTGCTGGTTGACCCAGTTGGGGGTGAAACCCCCGTCGTCATGCGGCAGACCGGAGGAAGCCGGGGACGACAAGGCTGCAGACGAGTGATAACAGTCAGACTAAACAACAAGCGCACTGTTTGAAAGGTAACTACCAGGATAAACCTCACTGAATCACTCTGCCCAGACATTTAAAACACCCCGCTCACCTTCTTGAGCCTGTTGTTGAGGTGGTGTTGCTTCTGTCGAGTTCCTTTTTGGCCTGTCGGTGTCGGCCATGTTGACGAGCCACACCATTGTAGCTGGGGAGAAAGTGAGGGAGTCAAGATTTGTTACAATTGAAACAAAAAACAGCTTAAATGTCTAAAATGTTGAATGTTTAAGGCCTATTTGTTTGACGGTATCAGCTGATGTTCATGCTTGCTGCTTGGTGGACCACAGAGCTACTGATGTCTAATAACTTTAAAGTGTAAGCACATTTTAACACTAAAAGAATTTGCAGGTTAATGGGAGAGAAATGTTAGCGTCTGTTTACAGATAAAATAATGCTAAGAGAGAATTCTTACAAGAGTAGATGAGAGCTGGGAAGATGGGTTCGTTCCTCTCCTGAGCCGTCTCCACCAGGATCCTCAGCGGCCCTTTGGGACAGAGCACCGCTAACAGATCTGAGAAGAGGAAAGAGTCCAGACAAGTGATGTTAGCCACCAAACAGAGGGCTCTGTGAGAGACCAAAAAACAGCAGCCTGGTGTGACATCTGTGATAACAAGAGGCAGCAACTGAAGTGAAAATACAGTTTCTGGCTCTGGCAGAGTGGAGTCAGTGGAAAGGTTTGATCACCCCTCAAAGAATACTGGGCCCAGCAACAAACCCAGATTTCTCTTTCTTCTTCTTCTCCATGTTCAATGAAATGAGTGCACTGATTCTGAGTACGCCAGAATAACTTTAGACTGTGATCTAATATCCATTTCCACTAAAAGGAAAAGGAACTTAATAAAAAACAAGAAATGTCACAGCCGCATGAACTCGAGACTCTGTCTCTTTGTCCTTGATGCCCAGTGTGCAGTCAAAACAGCTCAGAAGCTTTGGATAATACAAGCCCTCGATTGTGCTGGATTTACACAGCGTGGCAAGATCTGAATCTCTGGAAACTTAACGGTCATCATACTGACCAATAAATGTATTTTTTGGCAAATACAGCAATTATTTACTACTCCTTGACAGGAAAAATCCTGAATGCTTCTGTTACTAATACCTGATTTATCTAAACCCACAAAAACTATTAACTATAAATTGTAAATGATCTGTTTATGTATTTTGAATATCTAAGTATTTACCTCTACCATCTTACAATCACCAAGGAAGCAGCTAATAGGAACCAACCACTATTTTCACTGCTGTGGCTCAACTTTGTTTTTGACTTCCTTTTCTCACAGAAAACACACATTTCCTTTAACCGGACATTTGAGCATCTGTGCACAAAAAAACATCAGCTGTTGGGTAAAGCAAAAGAGAGAGTGGGAGGATTTACCGTAGACAGATATGACGGCTAATATGAGCCAGGCGGTCCACTCTGGCAGGTACTTGATGAAAACCAGGGCCATGAGGGCGCTGATCATGATGAGGTAGGCCTGCTGGAGCCGCAGCGGTCCTTTCCAGTGAATACACATCATGCCCACCACTCCGAAGTTCCAAATTATTATCGCCAGGGTGAAATAGTCCATGGCCACGTTGTAGGTCTTGAAAACCTCCCTGTTGGACGGAGCAGAGACATGACTGAATACATTCGCCACTGTAAAGAAAGTGCCAACTTGACATCCATGAGAATGTTTGGAAACGTCGTAAAATGAGATATGATGTTGGGGTGGGGCTCACTTGAGGTAGATGTAGGAGAAGAAGAAGAGCAGGAGGAGGGAGGAGAGGAAGAGCCATCCTTGGATCACCTGCGGAAGCACAGACCAGAGTCATGAGCTGTAACGTGCAACACTTTTCAACAAGTCAGTGATTGTTTCAAACCACTTAGACAACTAGCTTGGGTGGGGTTAAGACAGAGAGAGTTTGGACAAAGTAAAAAATCCATTGTACTGATGTGCTCAGCTCTAACTGTCTGCTTTAAATCACCAAATACACAGAGCCAACTTCCATTATTTAAAGCTCCTACAGTGTGTTTTCTCTTATTTATCCTGATTAACCTCCTCTCAGGTCAGTGTAGTTGTTGTTGAGCTGTTAACCTCCGTTTGTTACAGAACGACTTAGACGCCTAATACCACTACCAATGGCTCATGACAGTGTGCCAGCATGCTGAAAGAACAGGAGAGAACAGGGGGTTGGACCTGGCACACCTAAATGGAATGAAGCCATTCTAATAGCTGGTACACCTGTGCTCAGCAAGTCAAAACGTCCCCTGTGAAAATGGTTTATTAGTCATCCATAAGCCCATCCAAGAGCTCTAATGATTTGGCTATGTCTACAGCCACTCCCTATTTACTAGATAATACATTATTTAGCATGTGAGTGCACTTGAATAAAATGGATTCATCATCATTTTTAGTGACACCTGTGCTTTGCTTACTTTGATAAGTCAAATATCTGCTATTTAAACTCAGTTTAAACAAACACTATCGTGTTATTCAGATCTAGTCTGCAGTGAATGGGACTCCAGCATGTCTGATGTAAGAGTCGTAGCATGTACCTTGTAGCAGCGGTACTTGTATAACAGCACCAGCACCAGAGTCATGACGATGATCACAGTGATCATGATGGTGGCATTCAGGATGGAGTTGAGGGCTCTCTGTCCTACGGTCTCCGTGTCTTCAGGGAACGGTGTGTAGATCCTGGGGGGGTGACATTACAAAGACACATCTCAGTCAAACGGCAAAGATGAGAATATATACTACATACAATAAAGAAAATAGGAATCTTTTTTTTATATGCAATAGTATTTTTCATATATTTTGCATTTTCAAACCTTTCCAGCAACTTACATCTGTGGTTAATTAAATATGTATATACTATACTTAATCTCTGTGATTGTTTTTTTCCCGTTATGGTTAGACTCTCTCTCCACTTCATATTTCCACATTCATATTTTGAAGGTAATTTAATTGCCATAAAAAGACAAAATAAACAGAAAATAAAAGTTAAAGATAGATTTGATTGATAGCTCTTTTTAAACCAAATGTCTACAGACATCACAGTGATATCCTGATCGTTCTTTGGATACAACTGATGCAGTTACTGCAAAGCGCTTTAGAGTTGCATGCACTGCCACTTAACATAATAACATTTCGTCTAGTATCTAAATCAAATGTCATTGTGCTTTAAACAACGAAATATTTGTTTCCTGACAGCATTCTATAGAAGGATGACGAATTAAAGATAATCACAAAGAAAGTTTCCTGTTTCAAAATGTGTCCCCTGTCTCTAAGTGCACTTGGTGTCAAATATAACCTAGCTGGGTTAATATAAAACAATTTATCAGGAAAGTAATGCAGTTAGAATTTCAAGCAGTTTCAAGCACCGTATCTAAAGTCAAACCACTTTTCGAACCTTGAAACACTACATTAAAAATTAAGGCATTTTCAAGGATTTCCTGCATTCGTACAAACCCTGCATTACAGCTGGCTGCCCTCAGTGTGAGTGAGCTAATCTTACTGCTATTTCAGAAGGATTAAATTGCTCTGAATGAGAGCTTAAGGAGTAAATGTTAGGTTTATGTGCCCGGAGCCAGATTCAGACTCTGCCTTAATGATCTTATGCAATTACACTAATGTCTTGGTACTCAAAGTATGTAGGTGTGATATACAGTAAACAGTATATACTGCATTAACTCCACCTAGTGGCACTTTGGCCTTGTTGCATTTCATTCAAACACCTAACGAGCTTTGGATCTGGTCCCATCTTATTACCGCAATCTGTCCGATTTACAACACTCACAATCTCTGCCCGTCATTCTGGGTGTAGAAGCTGACGGACTTTATGGTCGCCACGACAACCACCATGCACAGTGTCACGGGAACAAACAGCATGATGACGTGCTTGGCCCCGTATTTCAAGGTCAGCTCTTCATCCTCGTCCTCCTCGGCCTCCACCACGCGTACGGGTCGATTGGCGGGGGGCTGCCCATTCTGCTCTGGTCCACTACCATTGCCACTTCCTCCACCATCTCCCCCACCTCCACCGTCACCTCCTCCTCCTCTGGACCGTGCTCTGGTCACTGCAGCCTCCTGGGGCTGCGGGGTGGGTTCAGGGGCGACATTGGTCTCCTGTTGGTCCTTTGGGTACGGAAAAATAATCACTTTACTTTTCAATTGTGCTCACTGTACAGGGACATGTACTTTACTTGTTTAGGGAAAGCTTAAATAGAATATTTCAAACACTGACAAACACATTATTTGTACGTACAGACATTAAAGATCAAAACTGTGCAAAACATGGAGAAAGTAGATCAAGCACAAAGGCAACAGCTCGGGGATTTCTCAGAATAAATAACGTCATGCCTGTTGATCAAATTTTCCATGTAGGCGTGGTCCAATACAGATTCATGAACGGATAAACTATGAAACGTTTTGGAATATCCTCTTGTACCGATGAACATAGACTTGCCGTAAGATAAGGTGAACAAAGTAACAGTGACAATACTAGTTCAATCTGTGTCATTTGTCTCCACCTTTGTCTCCCCTCCGTTTACGTCACTCCCTGCTGTAAACTATGTAATGAAAAGGAAAAATGCCAAAAAAATGACTATACAATTTTTTTTGCAAGCAACAGTCATTTTCCAAACATATGGCTACAACTACCCATTACATCAATTGCTGATTCTTTTCTCAATTAATGGATCAGTTGTTTGATCTATGAAGTGTCAGAAATGGTGAAAAATGTCCATGGGTGTTTCGCAAAGTCTATGATCATGTCCTCAAATGTCTCTTTTGTCCACATCCCAAAGATATTCCATGAATGAAAAAGTTAGGCGCACCAGTGCAACCAGTGTAAAAAGTTAGTCTGGAGCCCTGTGATTAAGTTAATAGCTACCATCTAATCAATCAATTCTTGCAGCTCAAGTGAAACATGATTTGTTATCTGTAATGTAAGCAGTATTTCCACTTCTTGCTTTTGTGAAACTGGCCCCTGACTCAAAAACAGACTTCTCCCCTATTTCAATCTTGTCTGAAAAGTCTATTTTTAAAAGTCATGTCAGCTTGAGAAACCAGAGATTTCTTGGAAAATCTGATCTCATATTTTTCCACATAAATATTGGCAAATCTATCTTTCTTCCCTCTCTCTGTAGCAGTACTGGATCAACAAGTATCTCAACCAGACCATAATATTATCAGAAAAACCCAGGGATTTACTTTGTTTTTATTGGCAAAAAATTCCTACAGATTGGACAAACACTGTAGCAAACTGTTATCAAGCCATCCGTGTTTGCATTACAGAGCATATCCGGCACATTTACACTCACTCAACCAGTTCCTCTAAGGATAATAACGCCGCGCTCCTTCCCACTCTGCCTGAGGATCTGTCCCATCAGGACAAAATAAAAAGGCATCTCAAGAAGACTGTGTGAACTTCAACTTCAGGGCTGCTAGGCGAGTCAAGACATGAAGCAATCCCAACAGGTACACAGAAATGAAGACAGGAGACGTCTCCAGAGACTGTTCCTAGGAGTGAAAGCAGCCACGGCTCTTAAACAGGCCGCTGTACAAAATGACCTCCCTGTGTGGCTGTACAGTACACCTCATTGTTTCTCAGGCGTGGGAATAAGGTCAATGTTGGTGCCAAGGACACAAGAGATACAGCAATAAAATATACTGAATTTGTGTTAAAATAACCAGTTACTTAGAGCTGTAACACTGTAGGATTATTTCAGAACCTCTTCCAGGCATCCTGGCCTGACTCAGCTGTCTGACCTCATTGGTGATCTGGCTGACTGACCATAATATGCCGTTTAAGACAGAAATTGCACGTTTTGTAGTTCCCAAGACTGAGAAAATATAGTTGTAATGTACATACACAGTTGTTATGGGGTAAACAAAATATTTGACATGGCTTAGCATTGTTAACTGGACTGTGACAGACGGTAAAGGGGGACTTTGACCGCTTGACTATGCCAGGAAAGCCACACCTTTATTTACAGTATAAGCCAAATTCAGACAGCAGAGTAGCACAGTGGCATTCACGTCCCTTTAAAGTCTAACATCTGTCCTTATCAGACCATCACCAACCATAATCATAACTTATTTCACGAAAAGCCAAGTACTCAGAGTCAAACTCCTCCACAGTGTGAGTGGCGCCTCAAACTGACTAAGAAATAGTTGTCTCTTTCATCACTGACTTGACACGGAAACAGTGGGTTGCACACAGCAAAAGACTGTTTGGTAATCATTACCCAATACATCAACACGGACGGACAGAGATAAAGTGTTAGAGCAACTGGGATGCATTCTTTCATACTGACCATATTGTTTTCAATATCCTCTGCATTGTTCGCCATGGTTGGCTCGGCAGACACTTGTCCTCACATGCAAACCAAATTCTTTTGCCCTGATGAAAGAGAATAGGAGACAATATTGTGTTAGTGACTCATTTGTATGACTTTTTTTATGACAACTGTTGAAATGCACTTTAATGTTAATGTTTCATGTCTGGTTTGACTGTGATGATACTGATGATAGCTGCAACAGATGAACTCATGCTGTTGTTATTTCTGTCTGTCTGATGTGTTTTTAATGTATCTGTATATAAGGATATTTAAGTTATTCTAAGTCCAAGTCTAGCAGCAGAAAATGGGTATATCCGCTACAACACTGACTCAAATCAAGGTTGTGAAGATAGAACGTGTGCATTTTATATTTGTAAAGACAAGTGAGACAAATTTGTGATCTGAAATCAGCTTCACATTGATTTTAAAAACCCAGAAAACGCAGAAAAAGAGCATCTCATTCTGGAGCTTTTCTATGGTAAAATGTGTGTTGCTGTTACAAGACATTACATTTATATTGAATGCAGAAAATGAGGAGAAGTCTGATAAGTAATAATCCATGTTAACCCGTCTATCACACTGTCCTCAATCATGATGAAGGATAGGTCCGTCTTAATTCCCAGAGATCCAGATATATTTAACCATATACGCTTTGAGTTACGTCCTAAATACAAACCTGCATACCTATATATACATTTAAAGGGTTACTAGTCAGCTCTTACATTGGAGTTGCACTAGGAGAAACTCACTGACATGTTAATATATATATTAATGAAGGTTTGAAAATATCTGAACCTATATTGTCCTTCTTAAAATATGCAGGCAACTGTGCCAATAACGACAAATATGAAGGAATCTGATGTGTAATCAATATCTCCTGTGTAACGTTCACGGTACTGATTAAACGCCGGTAAATAATAAATTATTGGCATTTGCTGAACAGCTGCTGGTTAAAAATGACTATCGCTATTGTTACTTGGTAATTAGGTTAAAGCTAACGTGTGGTAACGGTGATTATCTAATTATCTTCATTACACACGGAGGCGTTTTATCACAAGCGAGAGGCTAAAATGGCTAGTTAGCCAATAATGTCATAGCGGCAGAGCAGGCAGCGGCCGCGCTGGGCGGCTACCGCTGCTTAACTTACACGGCTCAGACAAAATATAGTTTCTGAAGAGCCGGCTAAAAAGACAGAAACTTACCTACTGGGAACGATAGTTAATTTCCTAGGGTTTTTGATTTGGTGTGCTCTCAAGTAGGTTTAAAACCCGGGCACTTTCTCTTCTTTGTTGTTCCTGTCTTTTCCCAGAACTTCCGGTCGCTGCCGTAAACTACTTCCGCTCTCACGCCTTCAGGGAGCGTTCACGATCAAAACATCGTTTGGGATTTGTTTAAGGTTTTTTTATATTAATTATGTCAACGCTAGAATAATATTAGTGTTTAAATAAACCATACTCGTTTGCGTATGATGTTATCCGCCAAATCCGAGCGTTTAAATCGACAGCAGGCGAAAAATAACAACGAAATTCAGAATCGTTAAAATCTAAACGAGCGCAGGCTTCGGTGAGTTCTTCTTCCGGTTCAAAGGTCATATCGTTCGAGAGGAGGCACGGATCCAAGAAAATCGACCGAAACCAGCAAAAAAAACAACTAAAACATGGTTAGTACGTCATGATACAATGTTTGCTCCATATATTTTTGTGTATCCATGAAGACACTGTCCAGACAAAGCAGTGTGTCGGGTATAACATCTTTTTTCAGCAGGAAAATTATCTAAATAGGGCTGCAAGCTCTTTGCTAACGTTAGCATGAATGTGGGGGACGATTGGCACTTGAGCAGCTGCAGTGAACCACACTGACAAGCACAGACAAAAAAGCACAGATATTCTGCTTATCAAACCTGTAGCAATTAGTTAAACTGTTAGTTAAGACTACTTTTTTCGTACCTAAAGTCAATGTTGGCTAACGCAGCTTTACATAAAGATACCGCACTAGACTGTGCGTCTGTTGTCTTACTCTTTAATGAATAAAAGCTTGTTTTTATCTTTAAGATATGACGAAGAAATACTATTTTTTTAAAACTTTTTTAATCAAATAGCTAGACTATTATCTTGCAAATGCAAATACATGTTATCAGAACGACATATCATAAAGAAATTAGGTTTATTATAATGTCTGTTACCTCTCAGCATTAACTGCTAATATTCCTTTATTAGACCTTAAACATAATAATAGTGAGCCAACACTGGTTAACTAACAACCAGAGCTCCATGCAGTGTCTTAGTCTGAGTGAGTTAGTCTGTACAAACAGCAAAAAACCCTGCAACATATTCACTTTCTATTGACTTAACTACAAGAACAAAAAGAAGAAAACAAACAAGTATGCACACTTTGCGAATATCTATCCGCCTGGAATAGACCTTTTTTAAGCTTTTTCATTGGTTCAGAAATAATGCACCTCAGTCTGACAGCATATTTCTTGTTTTTTCAGTCCCACACCATCCTGCTGGTGCAGCCCACCAAGAGGCCAGAGGGAAGGACATACGCTGATTATGAATCTGTCAACGAGTGTATGGAAGGTACGCTGATGGTCCTTTTTGTGCCCTTCTCTTACAGTGACATCTTTCCTCCTCTTCATGTTCACATGTAGATGCTTTCTCTGTCCTTTAGGACTTTTGATGCGAGGCCTTTCATTGCAGACATGCTTCCAATCTAGTTTGAGTCTTTATCTGTAAATAGTTGAGTTTTATCTGTTTATATTCACAGCTGACCTGTATGTAGCTTGTGTTTACGCACATGAGGGAATTATGGGTATTCTGGGTGAGACAGTATTAAAAAAATTCTGCCTATCAGCCATGTTTATTTACAGAATTGAAGTACGCAGAATGCATATATTGCAAATCAAGCAGTAATTGCAAGGTGTTAATGTGCAGCTGTAAAGCCAATGAAAGTGATCTAAAATGCAGTGTCTGGACAAAATTTAGCAAAAAATGATATGAAACACCAGGAGACATAATTATTATTTGTTATGCACATTATCACGCCATTGTCATCAGGCCTGATCATAGATCTTTAGGATGAGAATCCAAATATTGTTTATTTTAATATTATTTGACCGCAGTTTACAGTGTCACATCAATAGGGAGATAGTCATTCTTTGTTTTTCTTTTTTTCTTTAATTCATGTACATGATTGGTTTTACAGTGTAAAAATGTAATATATCATATTTTCTGTCTCCTGCACAGGTGTGTGTAAGATGTACGAGGAGCATTTAAAGAGGATGAACCCCAACAGCCCGTCGATAACATACGACATCAGCCAGCTGTTTGACTTCATCGACGACCTGGCTGACCTCAGCTGTTTGGTGTAAGTTTGGAGATTTCAAAATATCTGGATAAATACTTTGCTCACCATATAGCCTCAAAATATTGCAGTGTCATTTTAAAGACATACTGCCCAGCCCTATTTTGGGATTTGAACACAAAATATTCCCTTTAAGCAGTATAAGTTCACAAATAATACTCAAAAACCTATCCACCAGAATTTAAAGAATTTTGTGTAGAAGCACTTTTCTGTGAAATTTCCTCTTGTGATTTAATTTCTTCATTTAAAGACAACAAGGCAATGAGAAAATATTATTACTTGTCTAAAGTCTCTCTTCCTGTTTGCACCTCCATGTGGAGGGTTCACTGTTTTGTGTGCCGTCCCAAACCAGTTAGTGAGGATTGGAAATGCACTTTAAAATCCTCTGACAGCATTATGGTCCTGTAGTGCTTCTAAACAGAAGCACACGTACTGTAAAATGGCAGGAATATCATTGAAATTAAAGTCAGGTCTCGATATTTATTTATGACTGTATGTATTTTTGATAGCCTGAGATGAAATCATGATACGCAGAGTGAAATATAAGAACTACATGAAAATATTCTGTATGCATGGATCTGTTTTTAGAATGATCCAATCCGGCAAAATATTCATACATTTTTAGATGTTTGCAGGGAAATGGCACATAACACAACAGCGGAGTGAGCTCTATGTTTATCAGTATCCATGCTGTTTTCCTGCTCATGTCGAGGTTGGCACGTGTGTCCCACAGTTTACCTGTTGATTCACACCCTCCCTCTAGAAAGCTGTGAGTGTGACTTCATGTAGAGTTACTCCACAGTGAGCTGTGTGGACCAGTTTAGGAAACAGCTTAAATCCCTTCAAACTATAAACCCCAGGCAGAGAAACAGGGCGACTTGATTATTTAAACAACAGATGTTATTATTTAATACGTTTACAATATCAGTGCACACTTCTATTGTTCTGTCTTCTCGTGGTGAAACAGATTAACCACTCCTGGTCCAAAAGCTTTTATATAATTAATTAGAGCCTGATATCTTTTTATGATAAAACCGTCCAGAAGATGTACAACAAGTCAGGATTCTCACCCATATGACTGCAAATATCCAGTTAGAGCAGATGAAACTTGCTCTGCCTGAAGCCCTGTCAATTCAATGTAGCATGTTTGTTAGTTGGAGCGATTTTGAGTATGAGTTTCAGGTATCTGTGTTTACAGACAACCTCTCCTGAGCACTGCCGTGGTGCTTTTTCTCTCTCCCTGTAGCTGAACTTGACCTCAAGCAGAGGGCAAGCAAACAGAGAAGTTGAGAAAAACAGAAAAATTAAAACCGAGTATATTTTTCCGTGCTGCCTCAGGTATCGCGCAGACACACAGACGTACCAGCCGTACAACAAGGACTGGATCAAAGAGAAGATCTACGTGCTGCTCCGCCGTCAGGCCCAGCAGGCAGCGAAGTGAGGCCTCTGAGGAGGTGGAGGGTCGGGTGGGGATGGTGGTGGTGTGGGGGGATCAATATCATTTTTCTTATTAGTAACTTGTGTTCAGACCGCTTTAAGTTGTTTTGAGAAGTTTTTGACAAAGTTTTTAAAGTTTGTTTTTTTTTTTCTCACAAGGGTGGAGGAGTGTTTTGTATTGTAATGTTTGACTTATTAATAAAGATTTCCTTTCAAAACAAAAGCTTCTGGTTTGAGTTTGTTTTCTCTTGTTGTTGTGTCTCTTTTGTCTACTTGTGCGTTGGTTTTCCTTCCTTCCATCCGACATTTTATATTGTCCTTTTCTTTTCCCTGTCATCTTCCTCATTTCTCTCTGTTTCTCTGTGTTTCTATCTTTTCTGTTCTTCCTTTCTCTCTCTTGTTTGGTCTTGACGGTAAAAAGTGCTATTCAAATATAAAAATGTATCACTGATGGTAACTTCCCCTTTTCGAGAATGATGTTCAGTCTAATTTATTCAGTGGTTCCACTGGTTTCCTGTCTTTCTTTTCTGTATTTTCTCCTTTTGCTCTTTCTTTTTGTCCCTTTTATTTTGGCCTTTTTCTTTTCTGTTTATATCTTATTTCTCATTTTCTCTGTATGTTTTCTGTATCTTTTAATTTTCTCACACCGTCTGCTGTCCGCACAAAGTAATTTCCACAGTTTGGCAGATAAACGTGCCTGGATTATTTTTAAGTATTTTTAAGTATGTTTCCTTTCTGCCCTGTCTTTTCTTTTGTCTCAAGTTTTTTTTTCTGTCTTATTCCTTATTTCTCTGTCCTTTTTTCAAAGCCTTTTCCTTCTGTTACCCTTCCTCCATCTTGTACTGTGTACTGTTGCCTGTAAGTGATACTGAGGATGTCAATTTGCTCTGCTGTAATGCACATAGTAATTTCCTCCTTTTTCACTCAATACAGGGGCAAACACAGCGTCTCAAAGTATTGATTTTTTTTCTTACCCTGTTATCTCTGCTTTGGAAGATTATTAACAATTTCCTGGTCTTCAGAAATAGATACTTCAGGGGGAGTTTTATTAAAAAAAAGATTTTTTTTCTCCTCCTTTCTATTTTCGATGTTACTATGGATATCAATTTGCTCTCCAGTTTTTCCTCAATACAGCAACAAATAAATGTTTTATAACTTCCTGGGGGAAATATTTATTTTCCTGGGCTTTTTGGTGGACCAAATAATGAAATTTCATTCTTCTGCACTGACCCGACATTTCTCTTTTTCTTTCATTTTTCAATCCTTTGTATGTTTCACTTTTTCTCCCTCTTGGACGCAATCCATGTTGACAGTTTCCTCCATTTTCACTCAATACAGTGACGAATAAACAACGTTTTTATAGCTGCTCGGAAAAGATATTTATTTTTCTGGGGGTTTTTTTAAAGGTAAACTTAAAACTGACATTCTCTTTGACTTTTCTCTTTTTCCTTTCTTTTTGCATCCTTCAGTTTTCTCTCCCTTGGACAGGATAATGTTAATAAAATCCCTCCAATGGTGACAGTTTGCTTTACAGGAGTGCACAAGACAAATTCCCCTTTTTTGTGCAATACAGTGGCAAATCAACTATATAACTCATCAGATAACTACAGTAACTTCCTGGAATAAAAAATGTTCCCTGGGACTAAGATTTAAAATGTTTTTTCTTCTTCATTTGTTTCTTCTTTTTCCTTTTTGTTTGTCTTAATTGTTTTATCCCTAATTTCTTAGTGTCTCCTCTTGAACAGTTTGTTGCAGGTCGTAGTTGCAGCATTGATTTGCTTCTGTCTTGTTTTCCTTATTACCTTTAATTTTTTCCTGATTGCATTGTCTTGAACTCCTTCTTAAACCTTTTCTTTCTTATTAACAGTATGAAAGTGCCTCCAGAGATGTCAGTCTGCTTTTCATAAGTGTATATTGAACAAAATGTTGAATTTTCATCCGTTGTTTCTCCTCTCTCCTGTTTTCTTTTTGCACCTTTTCCATGATTTTATTTTGAAATTATTTTATTAATTTTTATTTCTTCTCCTTCTTTCACCCTCTCTCTCTTCTTAACAGTATAGAAAAGTACAACTAAGGATAATAAATTAGATTTTTTGCATATAGGATAAAATAAAAATTGTCCTTGTTTATTCTGTTTTTCTTTCTCCCTTTTCTTTTCTATGACTGTTTTCTTCTCTTACACATCCTCCTCTCTTTCCCTTCCCTTCCCTTCCTCTCCTCTTCACCAGTATATAAAAGTGCTTCTCCTGGTGTCAGTTTCCTTTACAGTCATGATAATTTCCTCCCTTTGGCACAAGTGTTGTGGCAAATTAGCGCATCTCTAAATATTGATTTTTAAAATCTCTCCCTGGGAAAGTATTTACAGTTGCGTGGACTGAAGGGGATGTCTAAAGAGGAAAATCAATAAAATGTAGGGAGGACATTAGTAGCGGGGATGTGTGCAGTGTCTGCCTCCTCTCCTCTCCTGGATCTGGATCCTCTCCTCCTCCTCCTCTTCCTCCACCTCCTCCTCCTCCTCCTGCTCGGTTGTATTTTTCTCCACCTTTGTGTTGTGATCGGCTCTCCCCAGTCTGTTTCTCACACCCACCCCGGTACCCCCTCCTCTCCTCTCCACACCCCACCACCACCACCACCACCTCCTCCTCCTCCTCCTCCTCCTCCATCCCACCCTACCCTACCCCATCCACTACCCCCCTCCACCACCACCACCACCACCACCCCCTCTCCTCCTTTTAGCATCTGAAAAGACCACTGAGTGAGAATCGATGGCGCAGAGGCCCGCTTGACAGGACAATAAACCACAAAGAAGGGGTGAGTTTTTTTTTTTCTCCTTCCCTCTCGGTTGTGTTTTTCTGAATTGCGGAATTACTCTAATGGCACAACGATAAGGGGAATCGCTCGGGGCTGGCAGCGTGGAAATGATATTTTAACACAAGGCATCTTTTGTTACCGCGATATGATTTACAGCAGCTGCCGTGGTGCCACTCTGGAGAGGGAAGGAGGGAGAGGAGGATGATAATAATCATTTTAAAATAAATAAATCCCCCCCCACCCCCCACTCCCCCTTTCGTCGTTTCGGGACATTCATTTAAAACATGAACACATTCACCTTACGTAACCTATAAATGCATCAGTGCAGCCTGGGTCCTGTTGTTGCCGGAGAATAGCGTGCACTTGCCGCTGCAGGTTTAGATGAAGGGGTCGTTCGCCTGGATTTCATTGGGCGCTGCGGTACCTTGAGGGGTGTTAATGCGGTTGTCGTGTTGTAAACAAAAATATGTCAGCGGGACCGGAGAGGAGAGGAGAGGTTTGTCTGGGTGCTGTTTTTTTTTTTTTTTCTTTTCTTTTCTATATAAACGCACCTCCCCTGGAAGCTGAGCACAAGGCGAGTGAGTAATGTTATAATTGGCGTGCGCTGCGCTGCGCTGCGCCGAGCTTTGCGTCTTCTTTGCAGCCATGAGGAGAAGAGAGGACAAGTCTCATCCGAGCCGTCTATTTACAGCTGAGGGCGTCCAGATCTGCCTCTCATGTCTGTGATAGCCACAACAATAGCTTCCATTTTTCCTTTAGCAAGCCCACCCCCCCCACAGGCATGATCAATACAGTCCAGAAGATATGATGATATTATTGGTGAGAGATCCAGTCTCTCCCCCCCTTTTCTGATGAATCAGATATTGATCTTGTGTCTCACAGCTGAGATGGGAATGTGTTTTGGCTGCTGGTAACCTCAAGTGACCTGACAGCACCCCCCCCCTCCTTCTCCTCCTCTTCACCTCCAGCCTCTCCACCGTGAGGACGCAGCGATGCCCCAGCAGAGGGAGGACCCGGCTCCGTCTCCGTCCCGCCGCCTCGGCCTGGCATCCCCCCGCCTCCAGACACTGAAGCCCGGCCACGACTTCCCATGAGGCCACCACCAGAACTCAGCTCGAACGCTCTGTATGGGGCCTCTCACATATGAAGTAGGTTCATGATGTGCTCTGTGTCCTTCTGGAGAGTGGACGCATGAGTGAGACTTCACGAGGAGGTCAGGTTGTGTAGTGGGCTTGGATGACAGCCAGGCAGGTGGAGTGATGACACATTGAGGGATTTAACAAAATAATACTGTGCATCATCTGGTCTGGTTTCTAAAAATCATTCAAATTCAATAATCTGAGGGGTTAACAACTTCACAATGAGACCAATAAGGAGTCGCACCGGTCTGGACGGTAATATTGAAGCAATTGGCTGATAAAAACACATATTTTGATAAATAATCGACTATCTAGGTCGATGGTCGCTGCTTCCAGCCTCTCAAATGTTTTAAACATTTTCTCAACTGTTGACCGGACACAAAAAGCAATTTTCCACCCATCCTGTGGTTCGGGACCCCCAAATCTGATGGTTTATACACCAAATAATACTGTTCCTATAATAATCCTTTTAAATGAAACAATTTTAGGGAGCAATAGCTGTAATACGACGTCACAACGGGTCCCAAAATTTTGGGAACCACTGGTCTGGACAACAGTTAATACATATCCACTTCTTTCAATCATCAGTCAATCGTCTTAGTTAGCAGTCGCTGCTTCCAGCTGCTCAAATTGTAATTGCAACCCAATCAACCGAGAAAATGTTGGCAATGTTTCTGCAAACTACGCATATGGTGACACTTCAATTTTCTATGTTATGTTGTGGCAAAGTTTAAGACACTGGTAAACACTGTTTATGGTCTGGTTAGGTTTAGGCACAAAAACCACTTGGTTAGGGTTAGAAAAAGATCATGTTTTGGCTTAAAATACCTGTTTTGCTCATCACAAAGACAGCTGGAGATGACCCAAGGTCTCATTAACAACACCCGGCTTTGTCGGGACAATCACAGCTGGAGATGTCAAATATATCTGGTTTTAGTCACCTCAAACATGACTGGAAATTCTCCTGAGGTCTCCTTAAAAATATCTCCTGGTTTCACACTTAGAAATGTTGAAAGACAGTCACAGACTGTCATCACTGGCTTCACAGCCTTCTCACTTCTAACTCCACCATCACCTCCATCTCCCGATATGACAGTCAGGTCATAAACATGTAATGTGAACGTGATAAGACACATGAACAAATGTGAGCATATCAGTGATTTGCAGAAATGTTAACAGCTAACATTATATCTTGACGGCTGGGCTGGTACTGTATTAAATTGAATTTGTTTTTAAAGTCCATTTAACAGATGTCAGCTTGGGCTTTGGACCTTTTGATGGACATTTTTCACAATTTTCTGACTTTTTATAGCCCAAAAAATGATTAATTGAAGAAATTCATGCACAATTTAAAAACAGAAAAGGAAAGTAATTACATATACTGTACATGTCCCTACTCCTACATTAATATATACAGATGGGTGACAAATTCAAGGAAAAACCATTCCTTCATAGCACGTTGGCACTGATTCTCCAAGTCTCTTGAGCTCTACTGGAGGATTGAACCATTCCTCCAACAGATATTCCCTCACTTGGTGTTTTGATGATGGTGGTGCAGAGCGCTGACTAACATGTCAGTCAGCATCTGATTCACGTCATTTTCATACTCATCAAACCGTTCAGTGAGCCCTGGTGTCCTGTGCATGGGAGCGTTTGTCATCCTGGAAGAGATCACCGCTATCATGTGTCAGCACAGGGATAAAGGTGATCACTCAGAACAACTTTGTATTGATTTGCAGTGCTTTTTTACCTCTAAGGGGACACGTGGACCCAGTCCATGCCATGAAAATGCCCAGAACCACTGTTTATTATGTTTCTCACCCTCATTGATTCAGTTTGCCACCAGTGACTTGGTTTAGGAGAATGCTAAACTAATAAAAAGGTCTTAAAGTTGCTTTTGAATGAAGTCAGTGTCAGTGTCGGTGCAAGTCTAAGTCCAAAAATCCTGTTAGATAATTAAGATTTGTTCCTTGTGATCTGAGAGATCTGCTGGGTTGGTAAACTGAGAGCACTGTGGAGGCCATTAGCAGCTTTGTACCCCGAGAGGAGGATCTTAAAAACACTGAAAGCAAGTTGTCAGAGGATATTTCTGAGAACAAGAGTGTTCATTTTTCTTGTCCTTGTTACAGCTGTGCAGCAGCTTTTCTGAATGAGCTACAGAGGAGAGCAATGCATATGTTTCTCTGAGTCAGACTGGGATAGAAGGCCTCTTATTCTTTGAGATATATCTCAGATAATGAATAGCGACCTTAGAGATACCGCTGGTATGACTTAAATCACCATCTGTATTAAATCCTATCATTTAAAGATGAATCCATAGTAAAAAATACCAGTAGCTGCAGCTGTATTAACAGTGAAATGTGTGCTGATTGATCCTTCATCTCAATAATTTCCCTCTTCCTCTTAGTTGACATGGAGGATGAAGATGGGACTTGTCTACTTGATGTTTTGTGGTGAGTCTGTCAGATTCTTGCTTCCATCCAACAGTCAGACAGGTTTTAGATGTGGTCCAATGTCTTCTTAAACTCGTACTTTGTCTTTATGTGCAAAAATCTTCTGAGATTGAAGTGATTTTGATTGTGTTTTTATTCTCTGCCTTCTCCTCGTCTTCGCAGTGACCCCCAAGCCCTGAACGACTTCCTTCATGGGACCAATGAGGTAACAAAAGAGTCTTAAATAGAGAGCGACTCAAATAAGAAAATCAATAGTGCAAATGATAAATGTGAGAAGTGAATATTTCTTGGCTCACGGTCGGGTGAGATGTGTGGAGGAGGGCTGAAAGTGTGATAGAGAGTCAGAATGTAACACTAAAGAGCATTTCTCGCCGTGACTTTGTGAGCCCAACCTAAAAATCGTCTGATTTTATCCCACCAGCTGCAGACTGAAGACCTGCTCATTAACTCCTCCTCTGGGGAGCCCTCCCTCTTCACAGATGCCCCGGTGAGTGTCTGGATCCACAGCCAGCAGCGTCACAACAACCAGCATTTTCCCCAGGAGGACGATTTTTTTCTCTCCTTCTGTGCCAGAAACTGCTTCCTGTTAAGTCTTGCTAATCACACAATTCTCCCGTCCTTTTCACTCTCTGTCCCTCTCTGTCTGGCTCCCACTGTTTCTTCCTCCAGAGCCCCGTCTCTCTGCTGGGAGATGGCAGGGATTCCCCAGACACGCCTCCACCCGGGTGTGTGGATCTGTCCTTCCTGGAGGAGGCCCTCCTGTCATCGCCGGAGGGTGGGGAAGACCCACAGGTGGTGCAAGGTGGGACGCCTGTGGAGGCTGGATTTGAGGCAAAGAAGGGAGAGGTGGAGGAAGCGGAGGAGGCAGAGGTGGCATGTGATATCCTCCAGCAGAGCCTGCAGGAGGCTGAGATCACAGAGCAGACCATGGCTCTGGAGGCAGGTCTGGCCCAGACTGGGGACAGCCTGTCCCTGTACTCACCTGCCCCCCTCCTCTCTCCACCCACCATACCATTCATACCCAAGTCTGTGACCTTGCCCGTCACGCCCGTTTTGCCCAGAGACACCCAGGCAGCAGTGGAGCCTCCCCAGCCGTCCCTCCTGGCTGTCGGCCCAGGCTGCCCCTCTCTAAAACCTGCTGCCCCGCCTCAGCTGATGGGGCTCCTCCCTGGAAATGTGTTCCCTGCTGCTTCTCCAGAGACCTCCTTCTCCCTGAGTCCTGCCCAGGGATCCAGTATGATCATCCACAAGGCTGTTCCCAGTATGACCAGTCGTCCTCTTATCACACCGACCCTGAGAGCGACAGCAGCAGCAGCTCCGGGCATCGTCCTGCAGCGTGCCCCTCTCCCCATCCAACCCAAGCTGCCCATCAGCATCCAGCCCAGGCTGGTTCAAATTAGCCCCAAGCCTTCTGGGCAAAAACACACACCAGGTCTCACGTTTGTCCCTGGGACCGGCTCACCAAATATTTTACTCTCCCAACCTCCAGGCCAGAAGCCTGCCGCTCCACCGCAGCAGCCCACCCAGCAGCTCCCCAAACCAGTCAGCCTGCAGCTGGTCAACCAGGGCGGCTCCTTCGTCCTCCAGCCTCAGGGACTCTTCCAAGGCCAAAACCAGTTCCTTCTTCCAGGCCAGTGCCCTGTCACGATCTCCCAGCCTGCCAGTGCAGCTCGACCACTGCTGACCACCAGTCACCAAGGCCCGTCTGTCCACAGCCTGACGTCCTCCACCGGGCAGCTCGTAGACGGCTCTCAGATTCTAACTGTGCCCCAAAGACAGCTGAACTTCAGCCCTGTCTTCACCACCCCTACAGGGCAGCTAGCACTCCGCCAGGCCACTGTGCTTTCAGGACCTTTGCATCTACAGTCAGCGCCCCCTACTGTCTTCCAGATGCCAGCACAGCTGGCTGGAACCTACACTCCTGGAGGACAGGGGCAGCGTGCCACCCTGGTCCACAGTCCCGCTCTTGGAAACCACATAACCTTGATCAACAGTTCAGGGGTGCTTCCCCCAGATCTCACTTCCATCTCGATCGTTAACGGCCCCTCAGTAGTTCAGGGGCTGCCTTTCGCTACCCCGGCCCCGGCTCCTCAGACAGCAATGACAGACGCACAGCTGAGCCTCCAGCAGGCCTCCGTGGTGCTGCTGCCAGAAAGAGCCATCCAAGAGGAGAGGACCAGCTCCGAGGAGACGTTCCACCAACTACCACAGGTGAGACATGGATCAAATCCTTTTATCATATGTGTTATTTAGCATTGTGGTAGCAAACCATGCTGCTGTCTTTGAGTGGTTTGAATATATTTTGCAGTCCAAAACCAGAGAACTCTTCATTTACTGTCAAGAATGACAAAAAAGAATAAAATTCTTATATCCACCAAGAAATAATTGACAATTTCGGTTGAAATACAACTTAAACGATTAACTGATTATCAGACGTAGTAGACTTGTAAGCACACTCTTGAAACTTGCTTGGATGGTGTAATCCATCTCAGCGCACAAGAGGGCTGCACTAATCTTCAATCGTCAATATTGCATAGTACTTTAAGTCATAGTGAGATAACACAGTGCAGACGGATGCTCCAATCTGCCACATCAGTTAACTCATCACGTTCAAGGAGTACTGCTCAGCCTGTGAAAACAGTGACATAGTGTCAACAATGACTCGAGATGAATAAGTAGAGATAAATAACCTGATGGTGCCAGCGGAGATATCTTTGCTTGGGCTTGGAGAAATATATCAAACGAAAAGCCCGGGGTATAAACTTCTAGTTTGTTTAACCCAGTCGCCAGAATAAATGTTGACGATGTACATTTTTGTAAAACGACACAGATATGCGGAAACTTTACGTGATGTGTTGCAACTGCTTTGTGTTTCCTTATGTTTAATTTTTACTTTTATGTTGTCAAAACTCTGTGCTTATGTTCAGGTTATGTTTAAAAAAACACTTGGTAAAGATTAGAAAAAGATCATGTTTTGACCTGGTTCTGTCGGCGTAAAGAAGGTTGGAAACTCTCCAGACATCTCGTTATAAAAACTCTATTTTTGGCTGCACATTGTCCCAACATCTCATTAGCAATTTCCAGTTATGCTGCCACCAACACAGTTGGAAAATGTCCTGACATGTCGTTAAAAATATCTGGTTTGGTAATTACAAATGTTGAAATGCAGTCTTGACAAGTGGACTTTCTAAAAAAAATCCTCCAAAAATCTACAACTATGTACCGTGTATTTGCAAATTTCAAACAGACTAATATACTGGATTTGTAGTTAAATAGCTAAAACGTGAGTATAAACTGGTACAGTTCACCTTAAATTAACTATAAACTAAATCATAAAACGTTTTCAACTCAGTTTTTAACTCTCTCCCTGTCATTTTTCTCCGTCTCTGCAGCCCTACGGACATGTCCTCCAGCATGTGTCGGTGCAGCCCCCCTCTGCAGGGCTGCAGTCCTCCTCTCCTCCTGTAGTCACAGTCCTGCAGCCTCCTCCTGAACCACCACCTGTGGAGATCCCTAAACTTTTGATGCCCCCAGCAGACTTGACCCAAGTAGTGGAGGAGGTGACCCACTCGATGAGTCAGAACGAGGCCTTTATGCACCATCTGCAGCAGGTCAGAGCCTCAACAAGTTCCTGCTGATTCACTAATGAAATGCTTGTGATGGTTTACATTTATATGTTGGTGTCGCAGTGCTCACTTTTCACTCGTCAAAGGAAGATTGTATTATTTTATGGTGACTTTGTCTTGTTTTGACACCAGAAAAATTCAAATTGTGATGTTTCAAGAAGGCTGTTTTTACGAAGTCTTCTTTTAGTAAATAATTGCTGAATTCATATGGGCTTATGTAATGTTTCCCTGCCACAAATGACAATTGCTACTGTTGATGTTGCTCAAGGCAAAGTGAGTTTATGTTGCACAGCAAGAGACGATGTAAAGGGCCGTACCGTCGGCAGTAGAACAACATGTTAAAATGCAATAAAGACGAAAATAAAATCAGTTAAAGTGGAATTAAGTTAAACAAATAACAGTACAATACCGCTGCAATAATGCTGTAAGTTTTCCCAAATTTAATAAAGGCAATAAAAGTGCAGTGAAGAAAATGAATCAATGTAAACGCTATTAGCTGACTGCTTCCAACAGGATGTATAAAATCAATCTAACAGCTGTTTTTCATCTTCTTTCCTCATCATGTCTACCACAGCAAGCACTTAGTTCTCCTATCACATCTGAGTTGTTGGTTGGAGCGCTGCCAGTGGTGCCGATGGAGTCGCTCGCCTCCCCGGTCCCCAGTGAGAGAGAGAGCCAACCACAGAGCCATGCCGTCACCGGTCAGGACACTGTGATGTCCGACCAGTGTGTCGAGGCTTCTCCGCTTCACTCGGACCCAGAGGACACGCCGCTGATCTGCCCCTCCCCTCCGATTCAGGACGCCGACAGATCAGCTCCAGCAAGTTTCTCCCCTCATACCGGGTCTCAGATCTCTCTACCTGAGAGTTCAGTCCCACAGATCACAGCACCTGATCCCCAGGTCCAGTACCAGGTCCCTCATCAGCTCCAGGTCTCACCGGCCTTATTTGCCCAGAGCCAGATCCAGTCATCAGTTTCCCAGCCTCTGCCCCAGCTCCAGGTCCAGCCGTCCGTCTCCCAGCCTCAGTCTTCAGTCAACACTTCGGTCCACAGCTCGCCTCTGCGTGTCTCGGTGCCTCAGCAGCAGCCTGATCCCACAGCTGCTGGTCTCTCCAAAGGAGGAGACGACTCTGCTGTCCAACAGCACACACAAAACAGTGAGTTTGAGTAACGACACAGAGCAAATGATTCTGTTATAATTATTATTATCTGCAATTCAATCATCATCATCATCATCTGTGTCATCATGATTTCAGAGCCAACAGCTGCCTTGGTCGTGGAGAGTAAAGCGTTTACTCTCGATGTCCATCCACCCTCTCCTGCAGCCCAGGGAGTCCTAGCTCACGGGCCCTCAGCTCCCGGAGAGAGTGCCCCGATCCAGACGAGCCAGCAGACCGGCACCAAGGTGAGAAACACATCCATTCACTTCAATGCGAGTGAATTTAAAAGGACAGTTTACCCTAAAATATACCCGTAGTGCTATTTATCGCTCTTGATTGAGTTGTTGAGTTTTGGAGATATGAGTCAGAGATGCCTGCCCTCTCTCAGCTTGTGGTGCTCAAAGCGTCCAAAAAAAAATCACATTTGTAAAACTCAACATTAATGTCTCTTTACAGAAATCATGTCCCGGTTACATAAGATAATCCACAGACCTTGTTGTTGTGAGCAGTTTCAGGAAGGAACTATTTTTATGCCTCTGCACCGGCGGTGTTTTCAGGTTGTTCATCCCTCTGTCCATCCCATTATTGTGAACGCGATACCTCAAGAATGCCTTGAGGGAATTTCTTAAAATTTGGCACAAATGTCCACTTGGACTCGAGGATGAACTGATTAGAATCTGGTAGTCGAATTCACCACAAGCTGAGAGCCGTCTAGTGCCAATATATCAGAGAGAAAACTCCAAAACTCAACAACTTAACCAAAGAATCTAGATGGACAAACACTACAGGTAAGAGGAAAAACATGTTTTTTTAATTCAGGGTGAAATCTCCCTATAAGTAATACAATATACTGACTGTATTATCTAAATACATGTGTAAAAAATTTAATCTAAAAGTTAATTTTTGCATGATATTACTTCCAGGGATACATCGAATGATTATTTTCTTTATTAAATAACTTGTCAGTTACTTTCTGATGAATCTTGTGGTCTATAAAATGGCAGTAAAAGTGTGAAAATTGCTCACAAGTTGACATATTTAAGTGTGTTACAGTTAAAAACCCAAAGATGTTAAATTTATTATCACACTCAACTCAGAAAACAAGCACATTTTAGAAGCTGAAAACTATTTTTTTGGCTATATTTATTTTAAAAATATGACTTTTATTAAAAAAGTTGCTGATAAATTTTTGTCGAACCAGTAACTGATTAATGTACTGATCGTTTCAGCTCTAATCATCTTCACCTGTGCCTTTTGTTTTACACCGAGAGTAACAGATATTATAATTTGTGTAACGAGTCGAAATAATTTCCTGTGTGGATTAAACTCAATTGGCTCCGGTCTCGAAACAGATTTCAGGCTTTTGAAATGATTATTTGTTAAATGCAGCAAACTTATTATTAATGATTTCAAAATGCACCCCTGTCTCCATCCTTTGATCTCATCCGTAACGTTGCCTGGCTGCCAGCTGGCAGGTCCTCTGGAGCAGCAGCGAGAGGAGAGGCTCACACCAGCAATGCGCCGGCACAGGTAAGAGAGCAGCAACTCAGGCTCCTGTGAATAAACCGTGAAATAGAAAACATCACTCAGGTTTAGACAGGAATACTTCTGCTCAGTCAATGAACAATGGAAATGCATGAAAATAGGTTGCAATGATCTGAAAACAAGTCTCAGAGGAAGTGTATTAAGCTTTTGTCTCTGTACAGCGCTGAAGTGCCCAAACAGGCTTTTTAATTAATTTGTTTTAAGACCTCTGATGCTTTGTGAGTCAAGATAAATATAATGAATAGTTTTGAGTCGGAGTAAAAGTGAAGGATTTTTACTTTTATCCTTCATTAAAGGCAAAAATTTCACCTTTAGAAAGCTGATTAATACGAGCTCATCGCTGACCTTTGTCTCTTCAACGACTCCTACGTTGGCTTATTCAGGATTGTGCTGGATATGATGAAGCTTTTAACTCAGTATTAATCAGCCAGTTAATTTATTAATTAATGAACAGTTGGCTGGTTTCACAGTTGTGGATTAACTCTGATCCTTCAGTAATCTTTTTTAATCTGAGTCCTCTAGGACTACTTTTACTGTCTCTACTGCTGCTCATACTATTCACTACCACTGTTGCTACTGTGGCCACTAATACCACTTGTACATTAAGAACAACTAGACCTCTACTGCGTCATCCGACAGTAGTAGGACAACTACAGAGGCCTGATCACCAACTAGGCAAAGAAGGGCAGCTGACCCAAAAGTTCACTGTGTGTCACTTGCTTTCTGGTAATGTGATTACTTAAAAAAATGTCAGGGATTTGTATTAGAGCTCTGCACCACTGTTTTCTTAATCCGGCTCCCGCCCACTCCTGCTGGGTTTCAGACCGTTACTTATCTTCGTGTTCTTCAGGTTTCAGCAGCGGATTTGTTTGGATCACGCAGCGGTTCAGAGCCCGTTCACCGGCCCGGCCTTCTCCACACTGAAGGACGCTGTCAGACGCCTGCTGCCGTACCACACCTGCGCTGGTCACCTGCCCACTCAGGATGACTTCAACTTAGGTGGGTGACCTCTGGCTCACGACTGTACTGATGATTCATGCCGGTGAAATGATTTGTAAAAGAAAATTGTTAAATTTAAAGATCAATGTAAAATACGGGGTCAAAATTCAAGGTCTGCAACTAACGACTCATTTATTTGAATTATTTGGTCTATAATTGGTCCCTTGTTTAGTTCTTATTATTACTTCTATTCTTATTTTAGTTCTGTACACCTCCTGTTATTTACAAATCTAGTCATCCTCTCTCTTCATTATATCAGATGTGAGAGAAAAGCTGCAGATCATTTTATTCAACAGTGAATGTGACCGTGAAGGTGTTTGTGTTCTCAGTGGACCAGGAGTTTGACACCGTGTCGGGCTTCCTGCTGAAACGCACCAAGGACATGGTCAACAAATACAGGCAGCTACTGGTTAGAGAAGCCCAGGTGAGACCCAGTTCTTTCTCTGCGCCTACATTTATAAACTCTGCAACGAGCTCCTCCTGAGACCAGGCATCTTTCATTTGTAATTTGGCAGTGAGAAAAATTAAACGAGCTTAAGCATCTTCTCAGCAGTGTTTGGAGCAGACGGATGAAGCTGTGTGTGTTTAATGGGGAATGTGAACTGGTTTCCACAGCAGGAGAGTCCGTCAGCAGAGATGGTGATGCTGGAGCGTCTCTTCCTCCAGGCTGAGCGATGCGCTTTAGCGGAGGACAGACGGAGAGTCCGCAGAGACCCAGGTGAGTGTCCCAGCAGGAAACGCAACCATCAGCATCGTCATCATCTTTATTACACACGTCTGTTTGTACACAAATGGTAGAAGTTTCAAATCCCAGGACTAAGGTATAAAATATGGATGGTAAAAGTGAATTAGTGACGCTCCTGTTTTTTTTTTTTCTTACACACTAATTTGGCGGTGCCTCAGAGCGCGGCACTTAACCTCCATATTTGCTCCGGAGCAGTTCCCAGGTGTGAATGTGTAATTAAGCTGTGTAAATGTGGAGCAGGGTCGTGCTGAGAGGGACTCTGCATGGCGACGAGAAAATTACATTTGAGAGGTTAAGAGCAAATTCAAACGGGGTTGTTATGTTAATTAAAAAGTTGGAAAAAGGGGGAAGGAAGCACTTGAAAACTGTGAAATGTCAGGACGGGACTAATATAGTATAAAATAATAATAATACACAAATAGAACAGAAGCTCTTACTGTGTACACTTAAAACAAACCCCTACATTCACTTACACTGGTGCAGATGTGTGTTTCATCCATAGTCCTTTAAGAAATATTACATAGTCACACTAATATAGTACATACAAGTAATGGATGTGGTAATTTGGGTGAACTGACCCTTTAAAACCATCTTTGTTTCTGCACTGCTGTAGGCCCAACATGGGTTTGTAATGATGTCAGTCCAAATGAGCTCTGTTGACCTTTATTTCCTCCAGAGTCATTCATGATGGCCTTGGCTACATCAGCGTCTTCCCCGCACGGCGCCCCCTCCTCCGGCCCCTCCCACCCGGTCTCCTCTGGCAGCCCGTCCTCTCCACCAGCCTGGACCACCAGACTGTCAGACCGGCCTCCGGGACTGAAGACGTACCGCTCCAGCTCCCGCGGGGCTCTCAGGCTCACCATCAAGCAGGAGTCCGGCTCCCGTAAGGTGGTTCACAACTCGGCCTGCGACCCGGGACTCAAGAGGGACCACATGGGGCAGCTGACCAACGGCGGCGGAGCTGTGAACGAACGCCACTCTCAGGCACCCAACGGAGCACCCCAGCATCCTCAGCACGACGAGGAGATCTCCAACGGAGCTCTGCCTTGTGACTCCGCAGAGGAAGTCCCACAGACAGCACCCGATTCCAAAATAAAAGCCCCAAACCCTCTTTCTATGCCAGAGCCACAGGCTGGTGGCTACGAGTTGCCTCCCAGAGATGTCAGCGCCCCAAAACTGAAATGCTACAGGTTGGATGCGTCGCCTCGGCCGGAGCAGCGGTTCAGCCCGCCGCCTCCCCCGCTCCAAGAGGACAACATGCTCAGTGAACATCTGCAGAGCGCCATCGACAGCATCCTGGAGCTTCAGCGCCTGCAGGGCCCCTCTGCAGCCCCGACCAGGGCCACGTCAGGCCCGTCGCTGGACCAGGCTGTCACCAGCATCCTGGAGGGACACCTGTGAGGTAACCTGCTCTGACAGGCGTCCACACAGATACAGAAACAGCTGTCTGAGGGGGGGAGGAAGGTGTACTTGACTTCTTATCTGTTCCCAGAGTTTTGTTTCTGGGTTTCAGAGATCACTTTTAATGAACTGATTGTTTGAAAGACGAGAGAGGAGGCGGAAAAAATAAAGAGGCACTATAAAGAGATGCATACCAGACAACAGCACTATCTATAGTCCGATAGATGTTAGATACTTCATTTTGATGTACGTTTGTGGAAAAAAATCTATTTGAATAGGAGCTATATTGTTTCAGTGGTAGTTAAGTCATTCAGAGGTTTACGACACTGGTGTAACCTTCATCAGCATATAGTATATAAGTAATAGTGAGGATAACGAAAACGTGGACTAGACTGAGATTATTCAATAGTTTTTTATAAGATTTCTTTCACAAATGTGAAGTTTCTTTTGCATAGTGCCAAGCTTCCAGGGTATTTATTTTGATAATCTGTGCCAATTGTGTTTTCACATGAGTTGCAGCGAGTGTGTGACCAGCGTGCGTGTGTGTGTCTTTATTTAAATTGGTTTGCGTGGATCTAAAGAGAGAGAGTGTGTGAAAACATCGCATCCTGCGACGGGGCCGTACATAAAAAAAAAACAAACCCCGCAGGCTCCATCATCTCGGCTTATCGAATGAAACTCCAAAGAAATTTGTGACTTGCTACATCCTGAATACACCAGCAAAACGTCCATGTTGTGTCTCTTCCCACAAACTGGAGTGTGTCTGTGTTAAAGCAGAAAAGAACCGAGGGGAACACAGAGAAAATGATTAGGCAGAGTCGTGCTTTTCTTTGTTTTTAAGTTCGGACCCTTGTCGTCGCTCATGCTGGAGTCTGACTGTGAAATAATTGTAGAGATTCTTCTCATACTTTATGTATTAACATGCAAGCAATAATGAGTTTTGAGGGTTGTTAGGAGCAGTGGTGGTGCAGCGAGGAGGGGGAGGGAGGTCTTCGCCCGTCATCGGATGAAAACCAAGATTGTTTTTCAGGAATGTGAGATGACTGTTTTTGTAAGGGTGTCACGATTTCAATTCTAAATCTGAATAATTTCAATTTCCAGCATCAAAAATCACGATCAGTATTTCTTCAAGTGTTTTTTTTTCTTTCCCCCCGCCTGCTTGAGCACGTCCAAAGGAAAAAAATCAACACGTAAAAGCTCACAGTTAGCCTGCAGCTGCACTTCCAGATACCTACCCTGTTTGCATACAGACGATCAACTGACAACACTGAAGATGTTGGTTTATTTTCTTTTTTCAGAGAAATCCAACTTTGTAACAAACAAAATTTCAAACCTTAACTTTACCTCCAGTCCCCAAAGCGTCACTTTGTGTCAAACTGGAATCTTTATTTTTGGCAAATATTATTTGCACTTTCATAACCCTAACCTTCAAAAAAACAGTTGTTGTTGTAAAATTCCCCCTATCCTTTTAAAGAAAAATTTTAAAAATGGAAATTAGTTGTCAGGGCATAAAACAAATGTGAGTGTCCAGCCTGGCTCGCTGCCTCTGGAAAGTAGCGAAAAACTATAAAAACTAAACGTTGTCAGGTTAAAATTTGGCTTATTTCTCACCTTTTTTTCGTAATTTAAGAGAAATCTCAAATTCACCATGTTGGTCCAGTTTAAAATCCCGGAGCAGACAAGTGACAAGTGGCGTTCGTCCAGTCAGGTGAAGCCAGTGCAAAAACGCACCCGTGGAAATTTACCATAACAATGTCTTCAATGCTCAAAAATTGAATCGAACTGTGACCTTAAAATCAAAAGTCAATTTGAATTGTGGATTTGGCGAATCGTGAAACCCTTATGAAGTCATCATCCAACTCCTGTGTAGTTTAGAAATTGTGTTTTGAGGGTTTGAGGGTCACTTAACGGCATCAACGATCCAGTTTGAAAAGGAAAAAAACACCAAAACCGCAGCTGTTTCTCACAACACACTGTACAGAACTTGAGCCTCTCTGCATCATCAAACAGCCTTTGACCAAAAAAAAAACTAAAGGAATCATCCGCTTCACATTTTAAATTCTCTTCTTTATTTATGAAACGATCAGTTTGGAGCCCGCCGTACTGAGCCGGAGATTTATTTTCGCGCAGCCATCGTGGAGCAATATGATTTTTTGCAGCATCTTACGTTAACGTGACAATCTTTATTGGTCTGTGTGGAAATGTGAATCCCGTTCATATGAGAATACGTGAGAGGTCATGTGTATCGGTCGTACGACTCTCCCTCATGAAACTTGTGCAAAATATTCTTTGTAGATTTTACATTGAAGGTCGAAATGTTAAAGCCGCAGAATGTCTCTAATTTTTTGTAAAAAAAAAATAAATTGAAAATGTGCTTCAGAAGTCACCGTCAGGGGTCAAGGTTTGACCTGTGAATTGGAAAACGTTTGCCTTATTGTTAATTCAACCTTTTGAGGAGATCTGCAAAGAAAAAGATCATCGATGTGAGGTTTTAAATGCTGGTGTTCTGAAATGTGAAAGTAACCCGTTCCTTCAAGAAGAAGAAGAAAAAAAGATAACTTCCAGAGATTTGGGGCTTAAAATCAAACAGGCCTTCTCATGTCTTGAATTGATTGTCATTTTTTTTATATGTGAAATCGTCTTTTGTTGGGATGAACAAAAGGAGTTATAATATGCAGTAATTTAGTGTTGAAATCCTCTGCAGTAGTTCGGGTGGACACACACTAGAGGATTCATGAATACACTTCAATACCACTCTCATGTTTGTATGCTTAATAAACAGAGCTTCAGAAAGCAGCCGGTTAGCTTAGCATAAGGACGATGAGCAGAGGGAAACAGCTAGCCCGCCTCTGTCTACCAGTACTTCTAAAGCTCACTAAAAACAAATCGTAAAAATGGCGTGACGATGTGTTACGGAGGAATTATGTGCCGAATTATTTCTTTTTAATGCATCAAATGACGACATAACAGAAGTTGCTTTTACCTCCAGAGAATCATCACCCGAACCTAAAATTTCTACCTTCTTCAAAACTGGAGTCAATATTGGACTAACAGTCACAAACATGACTATAAATGAACACTATAGTATATGAAAGAATATGAAAGAAAGGAGATTTTTTTTATTTTTTTTGCTTTTGATAGAAGCAGGCTAGCTCTTTCTCCATCTTTACGCTAAGCTAACCAGCTATACTAAACAGACAGACATGAGAGCAGTATCAACTTTTACCACAACTGTTAGCAAGAAAACTATAATTCCTAAATTGTGTTTCCTTTAACAGAATTTGTGCCAAAATTACGTCCTGTGAGTTTGAAGTGGTGAAATCTTCCGGTGTGTGTCCGTCCTCAGAGGTTTCACTGTAATGCAGTAAAGATGTCAGAGTGTCTTTCACAACACAGGATTGCACTCCCTGTCACCGCTACACTTCTCAAAAAGGGAAATTCCACCAAAATGTTTTTATTTTGAAGAAAGTATTTCCCCACGTCCGCCCTTTTTTCTCTCTCCTCTTTAACACTTTAAAGAGACTCAAGGTAAAAGGAAACTAAGTGAACTCTGGTGGATTCCCTTTGAGCGAAGCAGCCTCATGTGCCATTGTTACTGTTGCATTCAGTCTGCAGTGTCGAACACTGACCGTTAGAAATGTGCTTAGTTTTGTCAGCATTTTAGGACAAACTGATTACATCTGCATGTTGAGCCATTTTGGTATTTATTTGTAAATGTGTTTTTTTAATTTTATTATTATTATTATTATTTATTTATTTTCTGACTGAACTGTGAAACCAGGGGAGCTCATAACTCTACACTAATTCAACTTCAGATACAAAACATTTGACTGACAGATTGTTCTGATGCCAAAATCAAGAGGCCTTAATTCAGCAAAACTAGATTGTAAAAAAAGAAAATGTCATTCCTGACAAAAAAAATCCAACTGAAGACTCCTTTGACCTGAAAGTCACGAGTGATTCATATATGAAATGTTAAGAAAACCGCTTTTGTACTCATTTTTACAGACTATTTATTAAACTGTGATTTTGTAAGAAATAAAAAACAAACAGTGAATGTGGTCGTTTCTGTGTGTCAAGTGTTCACCGGAGCTGCAACGATTAATTGATTAGTATATCGAAAGAAATTTTGTTGTCAACTACTATGAAAATTCATTTTTCAAGCAGAAATGGTTCCGCTTCTTAAAGCAACAACATGTAATTTTCTGGATAAAGATAATTGATTGTTGCGTCTCATCCCAGATCGTCAAGCTGCCAACCCAAATACTCAGTATTTGACAACCTGGGCAGGAAAGTTACATGTATTTTGCTTTGAATTTAAGAACTTACTATCTTTCTTTGTCATTTATGATGGTAAATGAAGAGTGTTTCAGTTTTAGACTGTTGGTTCGACAAAACAAGCAATTTGTTGAAGTTACTTTTCGGCTCTGAGCAGTTTGTCGACACTTTAAAGGCCGCCAGACTAACTTTTTACACCGGTTGCACTGGTGCGCCTAACCTTTTCATTTGGGTGCACCAGCACATGATTTAGGTGCATCCAATAGCACGTTTTCATTGAATTTCCTAACATATCATGTAAATGATTAACAGAAAAAAAAAAAGGTGTAGATAAAGGCTTTTTCCTCACAGACGACAAGAAATTGAAATAACCGTCACGGTCGTAATTACCGTACAACATATTTGAATTTTCTTTGACATTATGAGCCAATCAACACGATCATTCTCTGAAAATTAAAAAAAAAAAAAAAAAAAGACCAATATACATTGTTTTAGTGGTAATTTCTTTTATTTCTAAAACATTTCCAGGAATCTTCCAGCTGATTTCTGCTTTACTTCTGCTGATCATGCCGTTCTATTTTCCAATTAGTTTCTGTCCAACTTCTGCAGGTCAGAAAAAGTCTTAACCATTTATGTTTTTACCAATTTCTATCACTTCAGCAGATCAGTCAGTTTTATTTTTTATAGTTAGCCACCAGAAATTGCAAATTAATGAAAAATGTTGAATATCCCCTAATTATTTCATCACTAAACAGTTAATTGTGGAAGAGATAAGCAGATTAATGGATAATGAATCACGTGTTGCAGCCTTTGTGTTCACCAACAAAGCGTCACAGAAGGTTAATACAAACATGACTTTTATTTTTGTATCATTCACAATTTAGGAAAACAGCTTCAGGGCTTACATTCAGGAAAATACAGATAAAGACAAAGCAGCTGTGTTGTAAATAAATTCGTCACACTCAAAAAGAGAAATCTGCCTTGCAAAGGAAGGGGTTTAGTTTTAAGGTAATATTCAAAATCACATTGGAGTTGGCACCTTTTTCTTCACTGTGCAGGTTGGATTCTGTGAATCGACGTCGTGGTGAAACTGAAATGCGGTCATCGTGTCCAGATGCTGCGCCTCCAGTTAGATTCAGGGATTAAGAGGCACATTAAAACATGAGCCATGGGAAGTGTCCCAAACATCTGGAGCATCAGCAGCAGGACACAAACATCAGGAGTTTAAATGATCAACTAAAGCAGCCAACTTTACTGCGGTTACGCTTCGACTCCCCCTGCAAACGGAACACATTCAGGCACCTCGAGACCAAAAATCTGATTTCAAGATGCTTCTGGGAAACGTATCCATCATCTACTGACTTAAAACAGACAATAGAGTGAAAACAAAAGCAGGGTGGAGCTCCAAATAATTTAAGGTCATAATAAAATGACCCTCTCTCTGCAAAGCAAGTCGTTCATTCTCAGACTGATGGAGGTAAAAGCTGCTAACCTGCAGGGGGGAGCGGGGGCGTTAGTTAAATTTATAAGGGGATATTAAGAGCAGGCTGGAGCTTTTACTAAAATATGTTCTTAAATTTCAATATTTTTACTGTTTTCATAAATAATTAGACTTCTTCATGATTTAAAAAAGTGGCCATATGCAATCTGATCCACCGTGGCGTTGTGGAGTTAGTGTTCTTCAGATTCAGTGCTGATATCTTCATCACAAGTAGAGTCTCTGCTCGAGTTCATTTAGTTCATTCAGGTCCAGGTGGCGATCCAGCAGCAGCGGCTCACTGGCACTCGGCATGTGAAACACCGTCCATCAGAGATCGAGTGTATTTGCTCACACACTCATCACGACCTCACCGAGTGCCGCAGCCGCCACATGCTGGTAACATTTCGGTGCCTTGCTGGTAGATAAGCTCGTTCATTTTCTCACTAAAAAAAAGCAATTTGGCTTGTAAAATTAACAGATTGGAGAAAACCGGTCCGTAGCTGCGTGTGGTCCTCAGTTGAGCTTGATGGGCAGGTCCTCTCCGTATTTGCGGAGGAACTTGCTGTGGTTGTGGTCGACGGACCAGAGAGGAGGGAGGTGACGAGGGTGCATGGTGGTGAGGAAGTGCTGTCTCCAGCGACGCTCCAGGTCCATCAGGCCCTGCAGGCCCTGCTCGGCGTGGGCTCGCACCACCTTCAGACCGTGAGGGATGTACGCCTCGTTAAAGATCCTGCAGAGGAGAGAGGACAGAGGAGCAGTCAGAGGGAGACGGCAGACTCTGTACAATGTAATCACTGCCTCTATAAACACTTCATGCAGTGCAGTAGATGAACACTGCAGTGATGATTACAGGTTGACTGATGAACTAGATGAGCCAGTATCAGATTATCAAAAGCAGTGTTATTTTTTCTATTCTGATTAGAGATTCTGACTTCACTGTTTACATGAATGCTAAATAAGGTAATAAATAAGATTCCCCAAAGAATTTCAAAGGCATTTTTGATGGACAAAGATGTTCAATCCACTGTGAAGTGTCTAATCTGCCCAACAGAAGAAGAAGAAAACACTTTTTTCCCTACTTTAAATTCACTTCAGTCATTCGCTCTGCCTGTTATGGAATTTTTAAGTGTGTCTTTTGAAGGATTTCTGTGTTTCTGGTTCAAGGGATTCAGACTTTGTTCATCTTTTCAAACACTTGTTTGAACAGCTCATGTTTGAGGTGGTTTAGAAGCGTCGCCATTAAATACTTTGTCCACCAGAGGTTTTTTTTTACTTTTTTCTTACTCTGTACATTTGTTGGTCTCTTTAATGTCTAAATGAAAGTAAATCCTAAGAGCTGTGTTTTGTGCATTTATGTAACAAAAATGTTTTATAGTATTGGCCAATATCCGTCAGTTTTTTTAATTCAACTCTCAAAATATTGCTATATTTTTTTCCGAATCAGTCAGACTTCACCACTTGCAGCCAACAGAAACTTGCAGTAAAGTTTTGGCTTCATTTAAAAAACATTTACGTTATGAAAAAGAAATTGCTCTGACCAGCTGAAAATGTCGCTCAAGACGACCCTTTTCAGCCACACGAGAGTTTTGGGCACAGTCACAGGTAAAATTGCTTTCCCAGTTTTATCTCCTCTAAACTGTTTGGTTGAACCGATATAAATTAAACTCAAATTCACAGATTTATTTGGTTTTGTAAACTCACCTCGTCTCCAAACTGGCAGCCTGCTGCAGCGCGTCCTCCGTCAGCTCCTGCTCCTCGTTCACGCTGAGGAAGCTCTTGATCAAAGTCTGCAGCTCCTCTCGTCGCTGCTCCGGCAGTCCTTCCCCGGCGGTGAGCAGGGCCCGAGCCGCCGAGCGTACCCGCCGTCGGTCCGAGTCCTCAAGCAGGCGGACTCCTTCCTCGCAGCCCTGAGGGGCGGAGAACTCTTCAGCCAGCTGTTGCTTCAGGAAGCTGTCGTGCACGTTAGAAGCGGCGTGGCAGCTGGTGCAGAGCAGCAGGATGTCGTGGGAGTTGTGGTCCTTCATCTCGGTGGGAAAATGCCGTCTGTACTCGTGTGGCACAATGTTTTTCCTGTGGGAAGGAGGAAAATATTAATTAATCTGTCACTCCTTAATTAAATATTCACCTTTCATAAAACATGACGCATAACATTTTGTGATGCATTCCTGAAACAATTTTTTTTATTGACTGATTTTCTGAGTCAATTATCAAGCACAAAAAAATAAAAGGTGAAAGCTTCTGAAGTGAGGATTTGCGGCTTTTCTCTGCCTTATATCCCTCGAAATCTTTGCATTTGGACAAAAAAATTAAAATACATACATTCTACAGACACCTTTTTAGAAAAGAACACACTAAATTACAGATGAATTTAAATGCAAACCTGATGTAGGAATCCGCTTTGCCACAGACCACACACAGATTCTCCTTCGCCGTGAGATAATAGTCCTGTTGGGAGTCGGGACGTCCCGACGGCTCAAACAGCAGCCTCACGACAAAAGGATCTTCACTCTGGAGAACTGGGGCAGAAACAGAGATAATGTTGATTATATATTGAGAGATAGAAATGCAGAAATCATGACATGTAAGCCAAAGTTGAGGGCAACACCCTGTCTCCACCAGACACGTTTGAGCTGCTTTTTTGAGTTTTAAATGTCATTAAAAACAGTGAAGCAGCTTGTGCTTCATGCAGCATCGACCCCCAAGTGTCCTAAGTCTATTTTCTTCCCACTTAATTGGGTAACTGCACTGACTGACACTTCAAAATGCCTTCAGAGCACAGCAGTACTAAAAATGTGACTCAGGATTGGGCTGCCAACGTGCTGCTTTCACTTTGAGGCTGTTGTAGACAAGGTGTTAACAGGAGCCTGCAGATAATAACAGTCTTATGTCCTCAGATCGTGCCAATGAATTGACAGTAAAGTTAAACCAACAACATGCAACTTTCTCATATTGTGTGTACTTGCTCAACCGCTGTTTGCCTGAGGCAGACATGTTGACGGTTTGAGAGAGACTTTGAGAGTCAAACCAGTTCTCAGTGGGTGAACTGAGCAGCCACAGAGATAAAATAAAAATAAAAACCTATAAAAGAAGGAAGGGTCACTACGTCACTGCATCTTGCTTTGGTGCCAGACTGAGGTGACAGCTGTATTGAAGTCAACAGGAGATGCATGGAGAAAAACTCTAAAAGCCAACATATCTACACATATGACTTCTGATGAAGAAATGCCTCCACAAAAAATGAAAGAACACACTTCAGGAAAAAGTTGCATGTTGTAGCTTAAACCTGCAGTACGGAACTTTTGTCTCCCCCTTCTGGCAATGCGAGCAATTAAACAAACACTGTCGACATGCTCCACATAGACTCCACCATACTCCTAGTTGCTGTAGCTTTAAAAACACATTGTTTCATTGCGCAGCGTGGGAAAGTTGCCAAAGATTGAAGATGTAAAAACTTTGATAGAGAGATCTGGGGGTGAGACTCAACAATCAGCTACTACTACCACAGTTTGACAAGGGCTTGAATGTAACGGATGTCGTTAATATGTAAAAGTACCGCACAGTAGGTTTAAAGTAGACACATGCAAGACATTTTGTTAGTAATGTTCACATGGAGTTATCCTGTGTACCTCCTATTCCTTTATCTAGGTACCATTTGGCTTTCTTCTTGTCGCAGGTACACAGAGGCTGGTTATCTGGAGCATGGAGGAAGCAGTTATCATAGAGAGGACTCTTCCTGTAAGAGACAAAGAGAGAACAAAACTTAACAATACATTCACTGAAACATTTATGAAACAATATCCGTAAACTGAAAAAAGACAAGAGTAAAATCGGCATCTAGCATTTTATTTTTGTCCATTCTGCAGCCTTCTGCGGAGTTGCAACTCTTAAGAAACAATAAATAAATGCCAGTTCATTTTAGCTGTTTTTTTTTGTGTAGCCCATCCTCACCTGGCAGAATAGCCCACACCAAGCGGTTTCCTCTTGTTATTCTTTCGAGGGTCTGGGACTTGCTGATCTCCAGACTCCGGGCTTTCATAAGTGGGCGGTTTCCGCGTCCTCCGCCTCCTCTCTCCATCAGCGGCTTTATCCTCTCCGTCTCCTCGGCCTCTGAAGGGCACGTCCACCAGGCCCTGGCAGCGGGAGGCCAACTCAGAGTAAGAGCTCCCGCTGGATAAAACGGGACCAGCTTCAGAGTTGAGGCTGAGGAGGTGGAGGAAGAGAGCGATAGACACTTGGGCATCTCTGGCAGCGTAAGTCATCTGGAGTGAAGAAACGACAAACATTTAGAGGAAAACAGTATCAAGTAGTGAGGTGGGTGGAGCCCCCGTTTCCAGGAAATATCCCCTATTCAGAATTTCCGATTAAAAGTCCACAACTCAACAAAATACATAATAGTTGTGTCGTTTTTGTCATTGCAAATTAGAAGAAAACGCAACATAATTAATTTTTTATAGTCAATTTAAAAAGACAGACCGTATTTTCGGTTTTCTCAGCACTGTAATTTTTAGTATCCACCCGTCGTTAGCAGCTTATGTAGCAGAATTTTAAGCTCTGTGATTGAATGATTCTTGCCAAAATGCATCTTCACTTCTCACCATACAGTGTTTATGCTCACAAGATAGTAACCTTTGTCTTCGCATGAAAGAACAAAATATTTTCTTATGCTGATGATTCAACCAGAAGCGTTTCATGCCAATTTAAACTGTGAAGTACTCCAACTGTCAGTCACCAAATGCTGTCAATTGGGTTAAAATGAAATTGATTTCTAGAACAGAGGACACCCAAAATAGCTCCTCACACTCCTCAACTCTATCATCTTAAAGTGCTGATTTATTCACGGAGGAGAGCTGAAAAATGTGAAATATGAAAAATGTGGAGAGCGCTGAAATACAATAAATCATCACCTGCTCCAGGGTCAGTTGATCTGCCTCCCAGTCACTGCAGCGCAGCTCCAGAGATTTATCTAGAGATACATTCAACAGATCTGCTGCCAGAGACTTCAGACTCAGGCCATTATTCACTGTAGTTAGCCTGAAAATGGAGACAGAATTCAAAAAGGATCATTTGCAATTTGCAAACAACATGGCCAGCATAAACAAACTGCCATTAAACAGCAAGAAACAGACTTTACCTTTGTCTTAAGGCAAGGTAGCGCAGGTCAACTGTACATGTCATCGACAGACCGTAGTCACGCGTCAGACGCTTTCCGTCTTCATAGCAACCGACGCCGACTTTCAAGACGTGAGGGTCTCGGAGGACTTCCATTAAGCTGAGAGGGAACGTCTGCAGGCCGCTGCGAAACGCCTGCAGCCTCACCAGGACACACAGACCTGAATATGTGGCCATCTGTAAAAGAGAGACCGCAGAGGCTCTGCCTTTCACAGAAACCTGCGACGGGAAACGGCAGCCAGGTCAGAAAAAAACAGGAGCAGTTTTGAAATGTTAGGGGAAATGTTATTTTTCCTCTTGGTATATAAAAACATGAGAAAGGTATTTCTTACGGCGGTGACCTTTACCCATTCACAGTCAAGCCCCAGCACAGGTAGGACAGACAGCTCCTTCTGCATCAGCGGCCACAGCTGCAGCCACTCCTCCTCAGAGCTCACCATCACTGGTTTCACCCCAAGCAGATGTTCAGAAGACAGTATCTGCAGGGGCGGCAGCTGTGAGGTCTGACACTCCACAGCCTTCAACTCTTTCTCCTGGAATGGCGTTTGGGTGAGCGGATACTGGGCGGCTGGAAACTCCTTTTCCACAGGACACGGAGCTTCCACAGGATCAGCCGCCTTCTGAATGGAAGGCAGCTTCCTCCTTTTCGTTCGGTAAACTCGCCATATGAGCAGCCCTCCTAAGGTGGCCCCTAATACTGTTGTTATGACAGCAGTTAAAGGCCCTCGATGAGACATGTTGGCTTGTAGTGATCTTCAGCTGGCTGAAAAGTGCAAACCTAGAGCGGAAAAAAACAAAAACAAACCACAAGCCCAGTTGGTCTACAGTGTTCTGATCTGCATGTCCTAAACAGAACTTTTGTTACGAAAAGGTGAGTGATGTTTCACCTTTCCTGTGTCAGTGGGGTCCCATGTAAACCTGGCTCTGTTTCTGTGATCTGTGCAGGCACTGCATCTCTCTGGAGCAAAAAAAGCAACACAACAGGCCCCCCATTAATAAACAAACAGTAAATGTAATGCTTTATCTGTGTTTGATATTATCCAATTGAGAAACTTGTTTACCGTTACCAAAAAATGTGCATGGACTGCATTTCGACAAATTTTGATGCAATGTCAATGTACCCAAAACTGTGACCTGTCAGATTCTGTGACCCTGATAAAGAGAGACAAGTGAGGTGTTCATACTGTGCAGATGGACATCCCTATACACAATAGTTCCTGCTATCACAACTATTAAAATATGTGATCCTGTCTGTGTCCTGTGATCAAATTAGTTTTTCTCTTTAACTTACAACTATCAAATTGTTTTACCCTTTCCACTGTAAATACTACAGAGGCACCATGTTTGGCAAAGGCTAACAAAGTATGTTATAGCGTATGACTAAAAAACAGCTTGCAGTGGCAAGACAGGCATTGATTAGAGAGGTCAAATCGTTTAATAGGTCACTGGATTTTGTGTAACACAGGTCAAGTTGTGTCACGTTAGCTACTCCTTTAGCTCGCTTGCTAATGGTTGTTTCACCAACGCTATTAAGCTCATTCCAAGAACAGGATGAACAGCAATGCTTTTTCAATTGAACACTTGTCTGTTACGTGACTAAGTTGTGGGGTTTACACGAGTTCATATGCGGCACCGAGCTCTGGTGTGTGCTGTCATTTGACAGCTGAAGTGAACGCAAGGCTATCAGTTAGCCAACAACTAGCGTTAGCAGTACAACTTATGCTAACCACCAGATGTGGCACAACAGCGTCAAAAACTACTCCTGCTCCTGAAATGAGATCCTATGTCACAGGTAACATTGGCGGGCATGAGTTTGTGTTTTATCCTAGTTAGATTTGCTCATTAAAGCGAAGTTTAACCAGCGTTTGCCTGGCTAGCCGCTACAGCTAGCCGGTGTACTTGCTAACTTGTCACCTCTGCGGCTTCTACAGACCCGCTACCCGCCGCTAAATGTAACACATTAACGCGTAACAACAGAGTACAACTTCTATGTACTAATACGTGAAGTTTGAGTCTTACCTTTACGTTTTAACACAACCCAACGCCAGTTTAACACACATGTACACTTGCTTTACTTTGCTGAACTGAGCCATGTCTTCCGGCCTGTATTTATAATGGCGCTGCTGCACCGAGGCGCAGATCTCCAGGCAGCGCCCCCTGCCGGTGGGAGGGAGTAACAACAGGATCACTGCTGCGTCCACACAGGAAACTATCTGGTCAACAACATTGTTTATATAATCTAATCTGTCTGAATATAGTCTGATATAAGTATAATTATATTATATTATATATAATTGCACCCTACATGCTTTGGTGATGTTTATTGGTTAAGTGCAAAGACATGAATTGCCAGTGTCGTCAAAAGAAAATGATCTACTCAGCTGCAACATTTCCTGTACCCTGCAATTATTTCCCTTGAAATCCGCTGACCACTTTAAATATTATGTATGCTTCTACAAGGTCTGCAACTAATCATTATTTTTATTAGATATTGTATACCCCTTTCATATGATATGCAAAAATATAATGGATAAAATGTTCAAGGTGACATCTTCACTTTTTTTTTTACATTTCAGCAACTGGAATCACTGAATTTTTGTTGTTTTTGATGTACATATAAAAATAATTGTTCCAGCTCTAGCTTCTACCCCAAGTTATAATACCTGTTTCATTATCAGTGTGAAACAGATTCTGCTTTAAACTGTATGCATTCAAAACACGAAGGCATTCACTCAAGAACACAGACCACTTTTTCCTCTACCACCATCAATTTATTCAATCTTTTAGCTTCAACCGAAGAAGTGGAATAAAGTAATGAAATAATTACAAAATGGAAAAATAGATCAGATAACAGATCATATTCACAGGTTTGATTTAAAAAAATAAAAACATGACAGAGAGAAATCAGACAGTGAGAGATGAAACCGTTTTTTTTTTTTAATCTCCCTGTAGTTTTCTGCTGACCGTCAGAACCACAGCAGGCTAACGGAGGTCAGGGCAGCTCAGCAGGCAGCAACGCAACTGACTAACCCATGTTGATCAAGGTCACCTGTGAGGTCAAATCATCTACTTTAGTGCTTGTGCAAAATAAAAGTTAAGAAATCAACTACTTAAAAAAAAAAAAAAGATGTGGAGAAACAGGAGACGACTCATCCTACTCTGTTAAATAAAAAAACAAAAAAAAATTATCATTACCACACAAAAAAGAATGACAATGAAGACAGAAAAAGTAAAATGTGAAGTTCTGATGTTTACTAAACTACTGAAAACTGAGCACAGGTAAGAGAGGCAACCAGCTGGGCACCACCACCATTGCTAGGTCCATATTGATTGTTGCTGCAATGATACCCTATTTACAGTGAGATGCTTCGCATCCAATCACAGGATGCAACAGACGGAAATCAAGAGATTTTTCTTCAAAAATAAAACAATAAAACACAAAAGTAAAGCAGCTGTCCCTTCACAAAATCTCTTTACATCACATTAAAAATTAGCACTGCTGTGAGCTGTGTGTACAGTATAGATTCTTTATAGATATATATATATATATTTATGTATAATATATACGGTCATTTCTTGTATACACGAACATGTAACTCATTGTAGCTAGCCTGTGCCTTTGGCACGATTACTTACAACTCTTCTGTTAGATTCCAAAGCTATTTAAAATATACTTAATGCATAAAAATAAAGATTTTGGCATTGTCTCACTCTATTCTTCTGATTGGGAAGTTATTAATGAGAACTTCTCATCTGGAAGCCGCGTTCTCTCAGTGCTGCAGTTCTTCTGCCAGGTGAGGGAGGTCTCATCCTGTCAACAGGGGGCGCTGGCAGCTGGGCTGAGTGAAGGTGGGCAGGGGAGGGGAGCCACCACACCTGGGTGGGTGGTAGGGGGCTGACAGGGGGGCTGGGTGTGGCTCAGCACAGATATTCCACAGGGTAATGACGACCTTGCGCGCCACAGCACAAACAAAACAATACAGACGATGCTAATGAAATGCCTGGGGAGCTGCACCCTCGTTAACAGCAACCTGTTTTGTTTTTTCTCCCCTCGCTGCTGTGCACAGTTCTGCTCCCTGCTGATTCACCCGCTGCTCTCCACCGTCTCTCCCCTGCTGAGCTTGCCCACTGAAACCGAGATGAAGAGAGACAGGAGGACATTCCCCTCTTTTCTTTAGTCAATAACCTGTCTGCTCCCTCATCTAAAATGGCCTCCTTATCGCCAGTTCTTTCTAACTTCAAACACAGTCTTCAGAGCTGGATCTCAAAGGTCTTGTGCAGCTCAGTGGAGAAGGGATTTGTCGGGGAGGGTGTGGTGCGCTGGCGTGAACGGCCCTCCAAGGCTGCCCACTGGGCCTCAAAGGCATCTTCCTGCGGCGGTGGGGGCGGCTGAGTGGCTGGGGATGATGGAGCGAGTTGGGACGGAGCAGCCCAGCTGTCTGCCCCGTTGAAGGTCACACTTCCATTAGATGGCTGGAGGGGAGCAGGGTTCATTGCTGTGGCCTGTGGGGGTTTGATGAACGGGCTGACGTGGGCGACAACCTGGGCATCATGCTGGGGTGTGGTGGAGGCTGGGACGGGGAATGGCTGGGGTTGCGTGGCTGAGCCGAACACATGAGCCACCATCTGTGAAGGAGTGATGCCGACCACAGGCACGCTGGGCTGAGGGAACGGCAGCCCGTTCGGCATCGGGTAGGAGGCCGGAGCCTGAGCGTGGAAGGCGGGCTGGCGAGGGGGCAACATGGGCACGGCGGAGGGCAGAGAGGACATGAAGGCCACCGGGGGAACAGAGGGAGCAGACGCCACAGGCATGGGGGCAGTGAACGGCTGGTTGGGAGGTGTCGCTGCTGCCATGTTTGGACTAGGCTGCGGGGCACGGACCGACTTGGTAACTTCTTCTAACCAGCGATCTGCTTCTGATGGTGTGCGTTTGTGGGAGGGCATGACTGGGGAGGATGTGGGGGGGACCACTATCACTGGAGTAGGGGATGACCAGTTACTTCCTGTTGGCAGAAAGTGAACAGAAATAAATATGAATTAATACACCTCACAAAAACTTTTAATTAGGAGTACAACGGACACAGTATATCAGTGAGACACAAAGCATTAACTTTAACACTGAAAGTTGCAAATAACAGTAACGATTCATCATCCAAGTTCAAAAATATTACTGGACTAAAGGACTAGATTGAAATTTGGGGAAATACTGTATGTTTATTAGCTCTCTGTTGGAGAAATAAAAAAGAAGAGCGATAGCCAGCAGCTGGCCAGCTTAGCTTTTCTTAGCTTAAAAGGGAATTTATGTGTTCTTAAACCCGGGCCGTGTATCTACATGTTTTGAGAGGCTAAATTGAAAAGTTTGCTATCACAGAGTGCACTGCGATAGCAAACTTTTCAATTTAGCCTCTCTGAAGTGCTGCTTACCTGGTTGTGCTGAGGCCGGGGCCCCTGCTGGGGTCTTAGCCCAGGGGTTAGTGTCTCGAGCAGGCAGAGCGGGGGGCAGAACTGGGGGGTTAGCAGTAGCAGCAGCAGGAACAGAGAAGGCGGGAGCTGTGCCGTTCACTACAGCAGATAAGAGACAGAAGCTAGTACGAGCAAGCTTGTGTGTCGGGCGACGTGGAGCGATCTTTTGTTAGACATGCACAATATTACCGTGCAAGTGTTAATCACACACGTAAAGTACACGTTACAAATGTGAGCAGGCACACATTCTCTAACTGCAAGCAACACAATCATCACTGGAAGTCTAGTCACTTCCTATAGAGCTGAATGACAAGGAAATTCAGCCAGAATGTGGGCAATGAATGAGACTGTTGGCCACAGAGAACATTTGGCGGTCATCTGCAGCAAACAACCAATCTATTAGTGTTTACTTCCCTTCTCCCCTACGGAGAGAGGAAGTTTTGCCTGGCAAGTGCAAAAAAAACCCTTCATTACAGCCATTCTCAGTCTCTGAACTTCTTATAACCACAAGAAGCTAAAAACTGTTGCTCTACAGTAGGATTCTGTTAGTTTTCAATCAATGCTTCATGATTAGCCATTTCTTGCCAAATGGAACTCATTCATTGAAATGGTTAACAGAGCAGCAACAATATCTAATTAGTCCCATCCATGGACTGAGCTACACATGTTAGATATTAAAGATTTAAGAAGAGGTTTCGTCGGTGTTACCTGGTGCTACAGGAGACTGCGGGGATGAAGCTGGTTTGGGCATTGGTGCTGAGGAGAAGGGGTCCTCCGGGGGTCCGCTGAAAGCCGAGGTGATCTGAGTGCACAGCGAGCTGATGCTGTCACTTTCTCCTTCTACCTCAGGGACTGGAGGGGACGCACGAGAGAAAAGTTAATAATAGAAGCAAATTACAGACTAGGGAGCAGCTTCTTTACTCGGGCTGTCCCCTGCTCCTCCTGCTAACGCACAGCCTGACAGTTGGTCTCACCTGTGTTCTTCATGGGGAAGTCAGACTTGCGCTGCATGGTGGAAGGCAGCTCGTTCATTCGCAGTGACAGCTGTCGTTTGAAGGGAGAAGTCTTCTGACTGAGGGCCGGGAAGCCTCTGAAGGAGCCCTGTCTGGCGATAACATCGGCCGGTGCGTGTCTGCGTGGTATCGCCTGGGGTCCCAGGGCGGCCAGAGAGGGAGGCGGGGAAGACGAGGGGGATGGTGATCCTCCCGTCTGGTGTGCTATAGAGTTCGTCACACCGATGGTCGAGTTTCCAGCAACATTAACATCTGTCTCTGCTGTTAGAGAAGGGCAAAATTCAAGCAAATAATAAAAAACACTATTTTTGACTTGTGTTGACGTTACACTGACTACATGTACAGACCATTTTTAGCATCCTGTAGCTGCCTCATGACTTCCTCCCGTTCTGCCGCCTCTGTTGCCGTAGTAACACGAAATGAGCCTTCACGAGTGAAAGTGGTTCTGTTGGCGTCAAAGGTTGCCGTGACCCCACACTCCTTCTCCCGTTTCTGTTTTCGCTCCAGACAGGCAGCAAATGCACAACCCACAGCGTGACTGAGACGCTCTCCCTGAAAAAGACAATGCAAAAAATTAAGGTCACCTCGACCAAAGCAGCAAGTTAACATAATGGTCTTATTCATACTCGGCCCGTAGTTTAGTACTGATGTAGAAAAATTCATGTTTTTCCTATTGTGACCAAGGCTTAAAACCCATTCTAAACATGATATGAAACCCATTATAAAGATGGTATTACCACATTATAAAGAAAGTATGAAACACATTATATTCATAAATATTTAATCGGAAGTGTGAGCAGTCTTCAAACGTGTACTGAACATCAATTATAATTACATAGTATTGTAGGATTAGAGTGGGTGCTTACTGAGTCTTTAATGGCCATAAAACAATGGCAGATCCAGCGTCGCGTGGTACCGTCCCTGCAGATGTAAGAGAACGCCCTCTCAAAGTTACGATCCGGAGCGCAGAACGACACCTTCTCTATTGTCTGGTCCAGAATCAGGTCCTGCAAAAAGCATTTTTTCTCTCTCACTCTCTGTGAAATAATGTTGGTAGTTCCTTGACAATAAAACTCATCATCATCATCATCAAAGTTCATCACTACAGTTGTGTAAAAGGGTAAAAATAAAAAAAAAAAGCACGACAAATTAAATTCTCTCTTTTTTTCATAACCTCCATCTGTCATAAAATGTTAGTGCACTGGTATAAATAACAGCACAGAAATCATGAAACACTGATCATCACACCAGGTGCCCTGTACAAATGGTTTGATGTAGTACCCGTTTCTTCCAGCAGGGGTCAATGTAACCTTTACGGTTAACTTGTATCTGCTCCTGCAGGTGCACTGAGTACACATTTCCAAGGAGGGCCCTTTGCAGGTCACTAGACCAGAAGTAAGGCAGCCTCACTATCATTACCTACTGGAGCTCAGCAGCTTCCGCCTTCACTAAAGCCACGTCTACTTCCTCTGGCTGCTCTTTCTTTTCGATCAAAGTGTTTCTGAGCCTGTGATGAACGACTGAAGGGACTCATTACCTTCGTTTTGTCGTCTACAACGCGAAGACCATCTGCCGACACCCACAACACGGCTCGCACTGGCTTCTTCCCAGCCTGTGAATAAAACACAACAAGAACAGGTAGGGGTAAGAAACAAGTAAACTTTTTGTAGTGTCTTCATGCCCCAATAAATTCCTTTCCCTTTGTACCATTCCTTGGTACCTAGTCATAAAAAAAGACAGTCGACACACACACAAAGCACACCTGTAAACAAAGAGAAACCACCAGGTAAGAGACAAAAGAGAAGTAGATTTTCTGAGTGCTGTGTCATTCAGTAGGACCCAAATTTAATAAAAGAAACAAGATGTTTGGTTTGAGAAACGGTGCACTGATGCAGTCGACAGTGGTGGCCCCGTTTTTTTAGAATAACAACAATAAAATATTTGTGTGTGCACAAGAAGGTTCATTCACACAAACTGTTCATTGTTCCATTCTTGGTTCATGGAAGAAGAGCTGAAGGGAGAGAAGGCACGCCTGTTAATACAAAAAACACACACACACACACACGGAAACACAAAAAAAAGTGCCCCGCCCCAGCCTAAACCACCCCACCTGCTCAAAGACACATGCATCATTGTGTTTGTCTCTCTCCAAACAGACTCCCCCCACCCTTTGTGTATGAGTGTGTGTTTCTTCCAGCCTTCAGATGTGATCAAAGGAAGTGAGGTGTTACGTGAGAGGAGGAAAAATAATAATAATGCTCATAATAAAAGAGATACACTCAGACACACAAAGCAATAACTTACTTTTGCAAAGAATCCTTTGAAGAATTTCCTGTCCTGGAAGTGGATGTGGTAAGAAGGGAGGGTGGGTGAGAGGGGTGGAGGAGACGGGGGAGGAACAAGGCATGAAAATGTTACCTAAGAAGTCTAAAAATTGTCTGGAGCCCAGGGGAAGGGGTTTGATTTGGGTTTTTTTTTTGTAGGTGGAGGTGAAGCTGGGTTATGAGTGAGTGAGTGAAGCAATGGATCAGGTAGCTCCACATGATTCCATACTGATGGAGGTTTCGATGGGTGATGTTGTGGTTGTTATTGTCTGTATGATGATTAGTACTATCACACAGGAAGCCTATAAACCATATTATTGTTCCCAGCAGAGCCCTCGCGACAGCAGGAAGTGACACCCCGAGGTTATTCTGTGATTTAAATAAACAACAACAACAACAACCCCACAAGGATACAACAGTCCCACAGCTAAGACAGCACACCAAGCTGCCTGGACAGAGGAGATAAAGATGGCGGACCCTGAGGTGTGTGTCTATGTGAGTATCTGGAGGAGATAATCCCAAATCCCATTTTCATTCTTTCTCTTCTGATTCCTAGACTGAGACGTGGTCATTCCATGGTTGTTCAGCAGACAGAAACAGATTCCCACAGACGGCGGTTTGACCTCTGAGTCAAACCTGTGACTATTCACCACTCGGGCCAGAGTCGGGGGTCAAGTTTAGGCCGCCGTGACCACATAAAGAAAACCAGAACCAGACCCCGACCTAGTCTTAATCCTCCCTTCTTCCCCAGAGAGTTCCTCTCCTCCCCATAAGCTGCGAAAAGGAGTGCCACTCTGCTCCTGTTACACAGCCGTGGTGGAGACGGCACTCTGAGCACCATGTTAATGCATGATTTAACGTGTTAACCAGCACCAGAGATTCATTTGGAATGAGCTAAGCGCTTGTTAGTGCGTGTATGTGTGTTTGTGAGAGCAAAACAGACATGCAGATGATGGTAGAGTCTGCACAGCGAGTATTAGTAAGCTATGGTTAGAGGAAACAAATCGCTACAGGGTTGAGTTAGCTAGAATGGGAAGGCAAGTGTTGGGGGAGGGGATTTGAAGGTATTTTCTCTGCAACACCACAATAAAAACCTGCTTAAAAAGACAAAAAAAATGTATAACACGAAACAAAAAGGTAACACAACATTCAGGCATTCAATGTGTGAACTGGGATGAAGCTACAGAAGGGGAGAAAGCTTTCTGGGCAGAAAGAACAGCTGAGTTTTGAAAGATCAAGGTGAAGCCAACATGGCAAAAATTTAACAACTGAAGCAGGAAAACTACTTTGCAGCCAACATGCCTCACAAATAATAATGTGCAAACTTTGCCTCTTTTAAAAAGCCAACGCTACAAACCTTTCAGTGGTACTACCAGCAAGAGGTTTGCATCAAAACAACGCTAACCACTAGCAGGATGTGCAACAACGAATCACACATCTTGTGCAACATCTGCCACGTGCCTACTCTGTGCAACAAGTCACACCCAACAACATTTGCTATCAACATGAAACAGCTATATCTACTGAGAGAGACCCAGAGTACTTCATCAGAAGAGACAGAAGAGATGCTTCTTCGCCTGACAGGTTGTCAAAGATCTAAAACCACCACCCTGCAGAGTAGCTAGAGGAAGGTTGCCTTTAAATCACGTTTCCCGGTGAGAGTAATAATTGTTCTTTGTGACAGTTTTTTGATGAGTTGAGGTAAGGACATGTAACTCTGGGTAAAATATACATATTTGGGGTTAACTCAGAAATCATCTCCAAGGAAGGTGGACAGGTTTTCAAGAACAGACTGTATAAAATACAGGTCGAGCTTCCTGGTCTGAAAAGTGAAACCTTAGGCCCCAATTCTTTCCAACAGCCAGCAGGGGGCCGATACCGATATATCTGTGAAAGGCCGATACATAATCGATATATCAGTTGGACTACCAAATACGGTCACTTCCGGCTCCAAAAGACCAAGATGGCGACAGCTATAATGTCAAACTCAAGGCTTCAAAATGGAAGTCCACATAGCAATGGGTGATGGCGGAGTTGCACTTGGATCCAAGCTTTTCATACCATGACACAATGAAAGATTTAATTGAAAGCATCAGCTTATACACTGTCTGATGGACTTGATGATTTGTCAATGGTGTGCCCCGAGACTACTGGGCGTTTATGTACAAAATACAATTGAAATTCTTTCAGCATCTCCTGCTGGTTGTGCTCCACCCTGTCTACACAGAGGAAACGCTCCAGGTCACTATGAGCTCCTGAGTTACATCAAAAACACTCCCACTGCCAGAACACAGAATACACCTCCAACCCCGGGCCAACAGCCAACAGCAGCAGGAAGTGACATCATGATGACAACGCAAAGAGGGCAGCTTGGAGGTTGATGGTGCCGCAGTGCAGCCTCCTCCTCCTCCTCCACCCGCCTCCATCCTCCCCTCTGAGTCACGGGTGGCGGAGCTGTGAGAAAACTCTCATTACCGTCCCAAAGGCTGCTGGGAATACAATAGAGTTGGCTCTGAGCTGTAGCTGTCACACACACACACACACACACACATTGACAGCTAGACCACCAACACACACCCTCCAGCACAGGATGGAAACCTACACACACTCACGTACACTTTCATGTTCTTCCTTCTTATTCATGCATTAGCTCACTGCTGTTCTTCATCTATCTGCGCGCTCTCAGCTTGTGTTGGGGTCGTTTGTGCTGTCGGTCTGCTCTTAGCTCATTTTCAGGAAACAGCCCTCATCAGCCCTCACCAGATATTAAGTGCCTACAGGTGTGGGGCCTGGTTCCTGAGCAAATTTAGTTATTAGTTCCTGGAAGTAGAGTTTACGGCTGAGCAATATTAATTCACATCCTCTCCATTGGTAGGGGCTGTATTCGTTGCATGGCAACAGATAGCTTATTAGAGAGTCAGTGAGGATGAACTGGGATCTATCAATGCCTCGCTAATTGTATATCTGCTTAAAGGGTGGCTCTTCTACGGTCTGAACAATTTAGATTTAACACAGATAAGTGGCATCAGGGGCGGTGACACTGTATACCACCATTTTGCTCTGTTCCAGGCAGCAGAATCAGCCTTGCCCCCATCATAACAAAGATTATAAAACTTTTCACAGAGACCTCAAACGGCATTAGAAGTGACCATCTATGATTCAAATCACGAGCTGAGAACCCTCAAGTCAAACCTCATTTTGTCAGTCAAATTACTTCATGTTTCTTTTTTAGTTGCGTCATTGCAGACAGAGTAACACAGGATAACAGCATGGCAGGCTACACACTGTACAACCTGACTCTTGTCTGAAAATGACCCGACAAAGAGCTCCAGAAGTCCTCCACTGCACTGAGCACTGGTGCTGAATGTTAACAAATACTAACAGTCCTAAAATATGAGATTTTGTGTTCCCAAGTACTCACGCAAAGACAACCAGATTGTTTTCCCTTTTTCTCAAAGAAGCAACTCCCAATAACACTGGAAAAAAACGTATTAATTCATTTTGTCTAAAAACTGAGACAGAAAAGCAAATACAAATGGTGCCGAGCTGCCAGCCTGACTGGATCGCTCGTCATTCTTCATTTGCCTGGCAGACTCCATGTCCTGTGGCAGACAAATTTGCATGGTGAAAGCGAGGTTTATAGGAACCGGTCTGAATGCCGATTAAGGGACATGATTTGAATTTTTCTAAATTGACTATTTGTTCGAAATTAGTAACTTTTGTTGTTTATTGTTGAATCACTGAGGGTGATTTTTTTAATGTGAATCTTTATTTTTGGTTAATATTTGAACTTTCCTAACCCTTTCCTGCACAAAGTCACAACTCCTGTCTTAATAAAGTTGCAATATGTAAGAATTGTGCACCTACATGAAATTCATACTCCCGGTCTTTATACCACTAGCACTGGAGCTTTGGACCACTAAAGGAGGAGGTTTTCAGGAGAAGAGCTGGTTGGCATGCTAACGTCTTCACGTCAAACGTCACATTCTGTTGTTCATTTTTTAATGTTTTGAACTAAAATTCCTACATTTTGCACCTTTAAAGAAGAATTTGAAAATGTAAATGGAAGTTGTCAAGGCATAAAACCAATTATCTGTTGATCTTTACAACTCTAGATGCCATAGTCTAAAAATGGGGTCATTATTCTATAGCCAGTACACTGTGCAATCAACATTTACCTCACAATGTTTTGTTAAAGCAAAAAACTTGTGTATTGCCAGTTTATATTGTGAAGATTTAGTATCTGTAAAGTGTTCCCAAAGCCTCGAAATGCTATTTTTCCTGTGCGATGGCATTTCAATTTAAAGTCTAGTAAGCTTCTTTCATCAGAATGAATAAGCACCGAGACCACCAGTGATTGTTTTGTGGTGTTTGCTGTAATGTGAGCCTCTCGGGCACACAGGTAAACTGCCATGTCCAGGCCAGGGCTCAACTGGATGAAGTCCTCTTAGCAGGAATGTAACAGCGGCAGTTACATCACAAAGATCAACAGCAAATGTCACGATTTGTTTCCAGAAGAACAGAACGCAAAAGAGGACCTTGAAATGCCTGCCTCGCTTTATGAACGTGGCAAATGTTAATTTCCCACCCTACTTATAATTGTAGGTCAATAAAGCCGTGCCTGTGCTGGCTTACAAATAAGGGCCTCTGGTTGGTGAGGAGGCGAGGGAGTGGAGAAGCAGAGGAGCCAGAAGAGGAAATGTCATTGGGTTGAGGAGGGTCAGAGAGTCGCGGCCTGCAGGAGGACATGAGGCACAAGCAGCCGCCTCTCCTTTTGAGTTGGCTCCATTTTGTCCGCCTTGCTAAAATGACTGTAACTCAATAAGACCTCACAGCCTCCAGGCTCCATGTGCACCATGTGACCTCATCAAGCACCAGTGTGTGCGTGTGCTACTGTGTGTGTTTATGTGCATTCAAGCTTTGTGTATTCACTATAAGTATATGCATGTTTGTATGTGTGTGTATACAGTGTGTCTATATACTGAGCCTCTGGGTGCACTTCTTCCTGTGTGTGCAAATGATTTGCCTGTGAGCTCTATCCGAGTGTTGTATTTGTGTGTATATGTTCTACAAATGTGCGTTTGTGCCGCTGTGTGAGGCTGTGAAATTGTGTGTAAATTTGCGCACGTGCTGCTATGGGTTTCAAGACGTGTGTGAGTAAATATAAGTGCTGTATGAAAACGTAGTGATGTGTGTGCATGCGTGTGATTTGTGGCACTCGTTTTCACACATTTGATGTATGTGTTAGCACTTTTGTGTTTAATATAAATGTGTTTATGTGCATGTTTTATAAACACGATGTGTCAAAACTAGTGTTGAAGTGTGAAGCGTGTGTGTGTTTTCTCATTTGCGTTATATATCCTCTGTTTTATTAAACTAACTGGTATACAAATGTAAGTATTTTACTCTCCGTTAAATTGCACTCGTAAAATATTGAATTATTCTCGAGTACGCTCTACAGGATAATCAGACTAACAAATGGCTCTCAATAGCTTGAGTAGTTTTCAACAGCTCATTGAGTCGTACATGCGAAATGACTAAAAAGGCCCTCGTCACCATTTTATGAAGCAGGAAGAACGGGCACTGATAAAAGAAACAGGGTAGGAATTCTCGATTAGTCTGAGTCATTTAAACTGAAACTGAAAGCAGACACTTCCAGCAGGAGTTTTGTAACCATTGTTGGCACTGAATTTAAATGTACCTTTGTCCTGAGACTCCAGAATCAGACCTGCCGACTCAGGTTTGGCCCTGACTACAGAGAATCAGGAGTTTATAACTTGGGTGGGGCCTTGGCAAACAACTGACAGCATGGAAAAGCAATTGCTCCACGGTTTCCCCCTTCCCCTCCCCTGCTCCCCAAACTGGAATTTGTTCTTTTTACGCAACTCCGCCGGAATCTACTGCAGCAGGAAGTACATGCCGGCCTATCTCCTCTGGCTGAGCCAGTGTACGAGGGAGAGAGAGGAAGAGACACTCAGAACAGACCCCGACACCAACTGGAGGTTGTCTGAGGGTCAAGATGGGTGGAGACCCTCACTGACAAATGGCAACAATCAGCCTCGACGTACAGGGTAAAATAAGCAGGAATAAATAAGGATGAAAAAGAACAATACTGCTTGGTGACAGATGAAGGAGAGCTGCCACTAAATTAAGGAAATGTTAGAAGGAGTCAGTAGATCAGTGAGGGAAACTAAGGGAGGAAAAGATAAAGAGATAAAAAGGGAAGTGTGGTATTTAGCTGCCTCGTTCCTGGAAGCACGGAGGGGTTTCCTAGTGAGACCTACCGTTTTCAGCCGCTTCACTGCATCCTCGCAGATGTGCATGCCTCGGGACTCCTCCACCTCCACATGTCCCAGGTACTGCAGGGGAGAGATAGGGAAAAGAGAGTGAGCGATGCTGTGACCAAATGTTTCCTGTGGCTATCTCTGCTGAAGTTTAAGTAGGGTTACAATAATATACTCTGGAATGAGATTGGGTATTTAAATGAGTGCAGCCTGGCTCTTATCCCCTAGTAGGCTGGCGTCGGTGATTTATACACCCAATTAATTACCATTTTGAGGTCAATCGCAGTTCAATTACTCCCAAGTTGATGCCTAATTCTGTCTATGGAGAAAATGATAAACACTGTGTGATTCCATGAGGAGGGGATAACAAAAACACAGAATAGGAGAAAACAAAGCTGCACTTTCCTCGTACACACAGCATCCTAGGTTGGATATTTCAGCTCATCACAACACAATTGAGGCCGGGTAACGTTGTCAGCCACTGACTTTAAAGAATGTTCTTGTGCAATTTTCTTTTATTATGAATTGTAAATTATTGTGCAACAGGGAAAGTCCAAACAATATAGTACTCCATTGCCTCCTGACCTGCAGTGTATTATGGCTGGAGCAGGCTAAAAGCTGCCCCACCAATACTTGTGGATGAAGGAAACAAGCCAAAACCCACAGGCCTCACAAAAAGTTTTCTCTTCGTCATGCAGTTTGGAGGCTGGTAAAGTTGTACCAGAATGAATTGTATTGCCTTCATGAAGTATCTTCCCCAATGTAGGTATTATTTACTATCATATATTATATATATTATTTTTGTATTGTGCAGCCCTCGTCCATCTGAGTAACCTATTTAAGTTGCCCTCTCCTTTTGTCTTGTAAAATAACTTGATTGAATGTCTGTATACCGAAATGTTATTACATTTTTCCTGCTTGCAAGTGAAGTAGACAGTGTTTTTGTTCTGACTGCCTCCAACGCAAGCAGTAATCAATATAGTACAGACTGAGATAATTGTTTAGACTAGGGCTGCATGATATGGTTAAAAAAAATAATAATCATACTGCGACAGATATTACAATTTGCTTATGATTCATGATTAGTGGGAATGATCAATAGATTATGTGACATCTGTTGGGATCTGTACCAAAAAAAACAAGATTTGCGGGCCAGGATATCTCCGCAGCACTGCAGTACTTCATTATAATGCTATTTTATTGCACATTTTACCTTTATCAAATTGGTGGATACTGCACCTTGCCATGCAGCAATGTAAACGGTATTTCAATTAATTGCGCAGCCCTACTTTTGACGGGCATCTAGTGACTAATTAATCGAGAGGCGATATGGATCAGCATCTGTCAAACTCAGGAAATTGCAGTGAATTATCGATCACCACATACGTTGTCTCCAATTACCAATTTCCTGAGGGAAACCCTGAGCTCCAGCCATGCAGCAGCCCACATCAGGAATTACTTTGAAATCCTACGTGAGGGGGTTTAACTGCAGCTGAATGAACGGAAAAGGCTGCCTCCTCCGGCTCGAGACTCCCTCCATTCCCTCCCGTCCTCCTGGAACCTGAAGCAGCATCACACCCTGCTGCGGGTCGCTCCGCAGTCACAACCCTGACCTCCGCAGCAGCCATTGTGCGCGAGGGGCCGGAGAGGAAGTCCTTACCCTTTCCTTATAGATACACACACACCGAGTGACGCTGACCCACGCCTGACTCCCCCCGTCCTCTGGCCCTGCTATTTTGAGAATGTGACGCCACAGATGTGAGTCACACTGTCTGCGTTTTAGAATACACATGTGTGCAATTGCACGCACGTAAACAGACAGAGACGCGCACAAAGCCGCTTGTGTGCCGAGGACAATACTGATGCAAGCAGGCAGCAATGTGTAGTGAGGAGAATGAAAGCAGCAGCATCATTAATGGGGGATCAGCCTGGAGACGTGGCTGAGGTGAGATGAGTAAACGCTGTGGAGGCTTGACGTGTCACTCACAACAAATGCTTTGTTGGAGCATCTCACTCCATCCCGTTAGCTGACACATTCACAAACATTAGTGCGCTCAACCTAAGCGACTTAAAGGGACAGTTCACACCAAAAGCAATAATACATATTTTTCCTCTTACCTGGAGTGCTATTTATCGATCTACATTCTTTTAGTGCGAGAGCCTACTCATGGAGAGGCTCGTGCTTGTGACAGCGTGGGATGTTAACAATAATGGCATCCTCCTCGACTGAGCTGTGATGTTAGCTAGCTTAGTTAGCTAGCCACCCGTGCCCTCCGGTTACGTGATAAAACTCGACAATTCACACCAAAACAGTCTAGATGGTTAAATAGCACCCAAAGGTAAGAGGAAAACATGCACTTACAGGGTGAACAGTCCCTTCATAGTGATACTAATATCTCCTGAACGGTGTGTTTTACACGTGTAGGCTAATTTGATTCTGAAATCCAGGTTTGTTTACGGGCCCACTCCAGGATTAGTTCCACTTGCCACTAATCCCACAGTGGGTTTCGGATTAGATGCAGTTTGCATGTCATGATATTTGTATCATTGTGCTGTTACTGCCACTGCACTGCTTGTGTTTGATAAGGAAAAACATAAAATGAAATATTGTATTTATATTTCCCTGGCCTTGTGTTGATTTTGCAGCTGTAGAAGACCAGCAGAGTTAACACGAAGGAAACATCTGCTTAAATTCACATTGTACAAACATTTGAAGCAGCCAATGATAAGGAGGACGGGGGTAAAGACAGCAACCAGACAGTAAAGAAGAGCAGTTCTGTATTGTTTGAATATTCAAGTTTTATCTTGAAGAATTACTGAACATTTTGTGAAATACAGCTATTCACTTTCTTGCCCTGAGTGTATGATAAGAAGATTGATCCTGGTCATAGGTCTGTTCAGTGAATATGTAGCAGCCAGTTTGCCTCGCAGCACATCTGGTTCAGAAGCTCTAAAAGGTGGCATGGACACAAGGTGGCATTTCCCAAGCATCACATCAATATCAATTAACTGAAATTGGCTTTGTTGGTGTAATCTCTGGATGTCCTCCAAATGGATTCCAGGAATTAATTCAGGGTATTGGCCATAAATCAGTTTCTGTGAAAAATCCTGTCAAATTCAATATAAAGTCCCTGCTTTACACAGCTTTTGCAAACTCCTTCTTTCCAATGTGTGAATAACTGCAGAAAACAAGCCGCACGCATTCATTTCCATACAAATAAGCCTGTGCAGTTTAAACCGAGGACGTACAAATACTTCTCATCTGCTTCACTGGTTAAACACACACACAAGCAATTCAAGCTAATCTCACATCCATCTCCAGGCTTCAGGTATTTCCATACAGAAAGCCAGTCTTCATTTTTATGCCTTTGACAATCACCTTGAATCACGAATAACTGTCGGTTCTGCAATTTCTGCTCAAAAACAACATACATAAGCATAAACATACACACAAACACAAATGCTGCTTAATATGACACATTGATAACAGGCTGAGCACAGTCAGAGGTAGTCAGTGAAGAGCAGGGCTTCTGCTATGATTGTCAGTCCCAAGCCACAACATTAAAGGCTCATTTCACTCCATTTTGACACCTCCACCTGCCCAGATCTGTCTTTTCCCCTCCACACCAATTTGAAATACTTCTTCTTCTCCTTCTTCTTCTCCTTCACTTCATCTCCTCTCCTACCCTCTATCGGTTTCTCTTCAGTGCGGCTGTCACTGATAATTCAACACAACTATTCCAACCCACAGCTCCTCTGAGACACCTAGAGCGGGAGACAGGGAGCAGGAGGGGGAGGAGGGATACACAGGAGTAGCATGGTAGGTTGCACCGGCACGATGAAAGCCAGTGCAGAGAGAAAAAAAAAATGCTGGTGGAGAAGTGTGTGTGGCTGCAGAAGTACAAGAAGGAAAGCATGACAATGAGAGATAAGGTAATTGTTATTTTGCCCGGAGTGGCTGATGTGTAATTCACTGAGTGCTTTCACTGCTTTAACAGTTTGCCTGGAGATTTTGTGAGCAGAGCAACAATGGTCAGTTACCTGAGTTTAAAACTGTGCCCGCTGCAGGGTTTGTGTGGTAAAATTTAAGCACTTTTCCAGCACTTTCAAGGTACCTAAACCAAATATTTTCGAACTTTTTAGTTGGCTCTGCATCAAATTGTACTCAATCAATTGTATAGATACCAGCCCATTAAATACATTTGATTTCTTCATCAGGATCCATGTATTATTTCCTGAGAAATGTATGAAAATGTCGGAATGCCCAGTCCAGTTTGGATGGAGGATGGTCTTGGATGGCAAAGACCCATCCTCCATCCAAGTTTCTCTGTAATACTACTGACAAACTAACCAACAAACATCAAACAAACAAGGGCAAAAAACATAACGGCCTTGGCGGAGGTAATTAAGCATTTTCAAAACCTTTCAAAGACTTTTAAGGCAATCCCTGCAACTGGCAAATTTACAGCTACACAGCCTGGTGTTGCTGTGTTACTTTGATACTGAAACATTTAAATAAAAAATCTAAGAGTACTTGAATGAAAACTCTTCACCTTGAATAGACAATTTGTAAAAACATATTCAAGACAAAGATCAAAGACAATACTCTACATGAAGAAAGTGATAAAGAGGAACAAAATGTGAGAAGATGTAGCTCATCTACACCTTTAAAGAAGTGTGAAGAAAGAGCAGAGAAAGAGACAATTTATGGGGAGCAGGTGGGGGAGGAAAGGTGAGTGTGTGTGTGTGTGTGTGTGTGTGTGTGTGTGTGTGTGTGTGTGTGTGTGTGTGTGTGTGTGTCATTTGGAAGACAGATTAGAGGAGATCTTGAAGCTTGTACGTTTCACACACTGGCTGAAACGTGCTCGCGAACGACTTGAAGCCATGAGGCGACACACATGCACACCTGTTCCACATCAAGTCTGAAAATCCAACGTAAAGGAACAGTTGACCCAAAAATGAAAACGCTGTGCTCCAGAAATGTTCTTTGGACTGCAAAACTTCACCTGGTGAGTAGATAATGACTGAATTTTCATTTCTGGGTGAACTTTTCCTTTAAGATCAGAAATCTCAAGGTAGCCCGTCCACTGCCTGTCTTTCCCATCTCACCACTGTCACTTCCACCTCCCTCCACTATTTCTGCTCCAGTTTCTTGCTCAGAAGAATAGTAAAACACACAAGTAGCATGAAACCATCACTTTTAAACTAGGTGATGAACAATCCACATTCATTGACCACAGTTCATATATTCAGAGGGATAACTTTCCCTTTCTTGACTCTGCGGTTTTCAATTCCCCTTTATTCTGAGTGAAGAGGGACTATAGACCCATGAGTGAGAGGAAGTGTACCGTTGCACTTCTGTTTGCAAAAGTGGAAGGTTTTGTTGCCATAATACAGCAAACTCTCCACTCAAATCAACTGCTGCACTGCAGGTCCAGTTTGGCCATTTATGAAACACTGAAGACACGTTCTGCATGTACACAGAAACTGCATCGCCTCCCGAGTCACGTGTCTTCACTGCCCCCCTTCAATTGTTACTTGCCAGCTATAATGAAACATATTCTTCAATTGTGCATATTTTAATGATGATTAAAGTAGTTTTCAATACTCTTGGAGGCCAGAAATCAATTGTGCACACACTTCCCACAGGTTTTCGAAGGCTCCAGCACAGAATCTTGCAACCTAGATAAAAGCTGTGCTCACAGTCTCTGAATGCTTATAATTAATCACAAGCAGCGTCCTTGGGGAGCCAGGCAGAGTGCAGGTTTCTCAGAGGTATGAATGTGCAGCAGTAAGGTCAGCACTGCATTTTGTAAGATTGTGCGTCTGTGAGGTTTTTGTTTTCAGGTGTGTTTATGTGTAAAGGAGAGTCACCTTGACTGCAAAGCTACATTTGCCGCTGCGGACCGCCTCCTCGTCTGTCTGCCACTGGTGCGGCCGACTGGACTCTGGGACGTAGACGTCTTTCTTCCGGCGAAAGCTCTGCCGTAGCTTATTCATCGCTGAGCTCCCTGTGAGTGGAGAGAGACATTTTATTAATCCAAGGGTGAAGACTGAGCTTTCAGCAGCAGCTACATAAAAAGGTGCCAATTTACACAAAAAGGCAACGGTTAAAAAGGTGACAGCAGAACATATTAAGTAATAATAAAAGTTTATGTGTCTGGGAAATGAACCAAACCCATGCAGTCAAGAGTGAATGTCAACATAGAAATTAGTCAACTTCCTGTGTTCGATACCAGATTAGAAGCTGAACCACAGAGCCAAAGTACCACTTTCATGTGTCCTGTCTCGTGTCTGTAAATAGAAAAGCTTTAAATACTGACTCCAGTGAACAACACAGCAAACTAGTGTCATTCTGACTCACAAGTGGGAACAAAAGACCTCAAGTCTCGGAAGTGTTAGGAGTCAAGGCGGCCCAAATAAAAGGGAACAGAGGACACTGAGTGCAGTCTGCTGTTCTTACTGAGGGAAGTGTTCACCTGAGGATTAAAACAGCGCTACAAGGTTACAGTTAGGGCTGCAATATTAATAATTTAATAGCTGACAACTAATCTATCGGCAACTATTTTCATAATCAGTTAATCTGGGTGTGTAATTTCTTAAGAAAACATGTCTAAATTCTCCAATCCAGCTTCTGACACGTGAATATTTTCTGCTTTTTGACAGTAAACTGAATATCTTTAGGGTGTGGACAAAACAAGACATCTGAGAATGCCATTTTGGGATTTCACAACACTGACTGACATTTTTCACCATTTCATAGACCAAACAACTAATCAATAAATTGAGAAAATTATCATCAAGTTAATGATGTCTGCTTGACCAAAGAAATCAGGCTTCTGTGAGGAACAAAAATGATACTTGCCAGCTTGTCCTGTGCAGTGAGGGACTATTAACAATAATAAGGGTTTGCTTACTTTTGGTTTAACCTCCAATAAAGTGGCAGTTTATCTAGCAAAACCTGAACACTCATTTAGCGATCTCGCTGCGTTCCAACACAATTATCATGGCTGCAACTATGAAAATAAAACCCAAGTTATAATGAGCCATAATTTTCCTTATGTTTTTCCCTTTATGTTTAGGCTTTAGGCTGTGAGTCAGAGTCAGACTTTTGAGTCAGAGTCGAACTCTAAAGTTCCCTGACAACCCTTAAAAAGCACAATTAATTAGGCTAAAAGCACTTCTTTAAACAGTGCACATATGACTTCTTGGCTCTGGGAGCAGATTAGGAGGCACAAAAAAGCAGAGACCCAATTAAAAGTTGCTGATCCAAACTAGAGCTGAGAGGTGCATCCATCATGGAAAGCCTGGCTAACGTCTCCCTCAGCAGCTCATAACTGAGGACCAGAAGTCATTCGGCCGTGCAATTCTAACTTTTAACACGTGAGCAGAGCAGATTCCTTGACTAACAAGTCGTACCCATTAACTTCTGAGCTGATGAGGATCGGACAGGATTAAAGGTCTTAAAACCAGGAGAACTGACTGTCCACACACACATACATGAATAAGCAGCAACATAGCAGCGTTCACACACAAACACACACACACATGCTCACAGTGACCACACACATATGCACCTACTTAACTACACACACACTGACAGGACTGAGCTGTCTGTTTGCATAGTGAAACCTGTCCTGTGAGCCAGTATTGGCTTGGGGTGAGGATCTCTTATCTGTCTGTGTCAGGCTCCAGCTCTGTGAGCAGCACACAATGAAGCTTTCAGGTCTGACCACGCCACCAAACACACACACACACACACACACACACACACACACACACACACACACACACACACACACACACACACACACACACACACACATCTCAAACTTCCTACTGTCTCTAAAGGGCTGGGACCTGGAGGGGACCATAGACTCAGGAAACTAGAGCCTGACTGATATTTGATTTTCAGGGCCGATGCAGATACTCATATTAGGAAATAAAATGTTTTTCTATCAATATATCAGCTGAAATACACAAGCGTTGCAATGTTATGAGATTCTCACGGTATGGTAACCATCTCAGAAAAGATCACAGTATCACAGTTATATATTATTAGTTTATATAATAAAAGTTTTATTACAATTTAATGAACAGAAATAGTGCTGGACAAGGGAAATGTCTGGCTACAATCACAGGTGATTGATTTGTTGAGAGCCAATAACAGCTCGTTCTACCGTGGCATGAAAGTGCAATGAAATTGGCCTGGGAAGCACTTGCAGTACTCTGCGGTGAAAACTGAACCGAAAAAGGTGGGGACACTTTCGTGTTATGTGACATGTAAAAACAAGAAGTTATGTTTTTGTTTGATGAAGAATTTTATGAGCACAACTTCTAATTATAGACACTCTGCCAATTGAGTGGAGGTGTGGCCAAGTTGCAAGCCACTAGTCACATTCAAGATTCTGTCTGTAGTTGGTAGTTTTTTTTCTCCCTTTTTTCCAAAATGTTCTGTAATGGAAACTCTGGCTTTTGTGTGGTACTGCTAACACCTCTCTTTTCCATTATCTGTAGACTGAGGCATAACTCACAGAAAGACAATCATGACTCCTGAGCCATACTGTGGGTAGAGAGCGAATTCAAAAGGTGAGCTTTCTGAAAAAAGGGGGTGAAAGGACAACTAACTGGGTGTAAAACAGGTGCTTAATAGTGTAAAAGCACCTGCTTTGTTCTAAGAGCCAAATACCTCTGCAGGTGTAACCCAATAAAAGCACTCAGTTTGACTCTAGTGTGTATAGAAATGTGTGTGTTTGCATTTTGACTGTGCACAAGTTGTAGCCTGCAGTCGAGTGAAGTGTTTGAAAACAAGACGACTGAGTGAGAGGCAAAAAAAATATTGCTTCATCCCTCACTCCCGCTCTCTCTGGTTTATTTAGGTCATATCATGTTTGGGCTCACTGCAGTGCCAGTGACAGGCTGCATGCTTCCAGCCTGCAGAGCGACGGAGGAGGAGCAGCAGGAAAACAGATTTGTCTGCTCTTGAGCACCTCGTCTTCCTTCGGTGTCACAAATTAAAGCATTTGTCTCGAATATACGGTGCACGCATTGTGAGTGAACATCTTCACATTAAATTCACTCGTCATATTGTCATCAAACACAACCACACACCACTAAGTGCCAGTGTTTTTATACACATCTTCTAAATATGTGAACACAGGCAGTGTTTTTTTTAACACATCTTTAAGAAAACAAGTTTGTTTGTGACACTGTAGAATGATGTACTTTTACAAAAACAGACATTCCTATTTATTACAGCCAGGCAGAATTTGAAACAGCTGGCACTGGCAAACAAGCCAACTTAACAACCACACATTTTCTCCAAATACCTGCCAGATGGAGGCTAGTTTGCGTGCTGCAAAGACTGGTTATTTATCTATTAGATCGGTCGCCTATTTCTCCAGTTTGTATTCGTATTAAGTCGAAAAATGCTAGAAAACTGTGAAAGGAAACGTCTCCAGATTAGTGTTTATATTCAGATATTCAGTTTATGATATAAAAAGAGAATCACAGCAAATCCTCACATTTGGAGCACATCTGGAAAAGCTACGACCGTAAAACGTGTGGCATTTTTGCTTGCTGGATTATGTAAAACCACACAAATCATTATCTCTATATGAACAATGGATCAAATGTCATCTAAAGGCGGTTGCTCATAGTGACAAACCCAGAGGGAATTATTGACTGTAGTCCTCTAGAACCCTAGAGAGGGTTTTAGCAGGTGTATCTGATATCTACATGTTTGTATTGCTCCTAGAATATCATAATTAATGTGGCTCGAGGATCATTATTTCAACTACGGAAGAGGGGTCAAGCCGTCGTGGCTGAGTGGGTTGCAAACGGGACTCTGTCTCAGTACACCGAGGTTCATATCCCTTTTGGAACATATAATAGTTCACTTATTTTCCGTTTCTTTTCAGTTTTCTGTCACTGTTTGGTTCGGTTTAGGGAACACACATACTTGGTAAGGTTAAGGAAAACATTGTTACACCTGTTTGAAAGGATATCTTCAATATATCATTCATCAGTTTAAATGATGGCCCTCGACCAACATAGTAATTGTCCCGAAACAACAACACAGCAATATCAGATTGATCGGCCAGTTTCTTTGGTTTTCTGACCCAAACTCTGCACTAATCAGCCTCGATTCCAGCAGCAAAACAAGCTTGGATAAAACAACTGTATGCTACCTACACATCACTTAAAAGGTAACTAACAAACAAACTAAGCAACTAGCTGGGGAATTCAGCGGAGTGCTTCGCAGCTAAATATACTAGATATTTCCCTTAGGAGCTGGTGGAGACCAAAACAGAGATAAACGTGTTAATATTAGACTAACATTCATTAGACAGCCACAAACATGACTCAAAATTAATGCAAATCTTACTCTGTCTCTCCTGGATGTGTAAATAAGCGTGAGTAAAGTAAAGTTGATACTATGTCTATGTTTCACAGCTTGTTCCACTATTCTTTTAACTTTTTTTTTCAAAAGAGATTTCTGGCATGAATTCTTGATTAAAGTAGCCATCTGCTCAATGGCATAGCTTTATGTTGGTCCACTGATGCCCTTTAGTTTTCATGCCTCTTCCCACAGCACCTTAACAAACTCACCTTCTAAATCACTTAACACTTATGCTACTGCCAGCTTACAACCCACACACCTTCTCTCCAGCGTACTGCAGTGTCTTGGAGAGATAAAAAAGTACAGAGCAGGAATCTAAGTGAAACCACATATACTCATGTGCGTGGGAAAGCAAGCGTATGTTTGAAAGATGAGTGTATATATGGTGAATGCTTGCACTTGCTGGGTGAGTGTACAACAAGTGCAAGCATTTGTAGGAACGTGATATGAGTATTATAAGAAAATTAGAAGACTACCATGTCTTTCGGCATCGTACTGAAGTTCTTTGTACTTTTTTTTTTTTTTTTTTATCCCTGTTCAGACTGACACAATGACCTGGCATAGATCTACATTTGCCATGGATTTGCACTACGCATATAATCCAAACCTGAATCCTTAACCCTAATCTGGACCTCAATTTAAACCTTGTCTATTGATATCCTGGCTTGGCTTTGGTGTAAGAGTGTTCATGATAAATATGGAATACTTTACCAATTCAACCCTCCTACAGTATGCAGGCATTTACACTATACTTATGTGCAGTATGGATCAGTAAGGTGTGCCTGTGTCAACAACAGCATCAGCCTGGGATTAACTTGTAACAGCAGACTGGTAGGTCAAACACAGGTTGAACACATGTTCATTATCCCAGGTCAAACATGGCATTTATGTATGAAATCTGCATTAGCAGCAGTACTACCAGCATTAGGTAACTCTATTGTGTGTGTGTGTGTGTGTGTGTGTGTGTGTGTGTGTGTGTGTGTGTGTGTGTGTGTGTGTGTGTGTGTGTGTGTTGGCAGGAAGGTGAGCAGTGACCGGGATGGAGGCCAAGCAGAGTGGGCCAGAGGGACAGAATGAGCAGTGAGGGGGAAAATCTGGATGTGTTCGTCTGGTGCAGAGGGAGTGCTGGGGTGGATGGTGGGACGGTTGGGGGTCATGTGAGGTGTGTTCAGCCCTTAAATTGGCCATGCGCCAGAAAGAAAGAAGAAGGAAAGGTGAGAGACAAAGATGGAGTAGCAACTACTGACAGGGAGAGGTGAAAAGGAGGTTAACAAAGGGAAAAGTCAAGATAAGTGGCAGGAGGGACGGGGGGTTAAAAAAAGAAATTAGGATTGGAAAAGTTAGAGAACAGCAGAGAAGAGGTAGCACTAAAAATTAATTTGCACAGGTGCCTTAGGTTTGTTTTTATTCCAGGCTCATTAAAAATAAGTATAATGTTCCCCACAGCAATAGTACGTCTCCAAAAGTAGTTTTAACTGGATTAAAAAACAAATCAAATCAGTGCAACCTCACGACCTCAAGGAGCTAAAGAAAACCTGGTAACAGACTGGCAAACACTTCAGAGTTTCTGATCTTCGTAGGCATTAATGGCAGTAGTACAAAGAATTACACTGGTGTTATCCTTTCAAGTGAAGCAGACGAATACAGGTACATTTAAATGGAGTGACTTTCTACATTTTGCCGTTTGTAGAGCTACTTCTGGGACACCTCTTAAACATGTTGTGGCGTGCCTTATGGAAGTATTGTCCAGAATGGCAACGATCAGCTCAGGCGACCATGTTATAGCCAAATCCCGACGAAAACGTGCCCTGTGGAATCTAAGGGTTAGCTGAACAGCCGATCAGACTGATTGAACATGCTCAGTCGGCCGAAAAGCTGCAGAAAAGGGCCAAGTAGTGCCAGTAGGTTGCATGACAGGTGTAAACATCACAGGTTGCAAACACAATTCCACTGACGGACAGCGTTGAAACATGTTTGACTACATCGTGTCAGGGGGCAGCGACATGTCCTAGGGCCAGCTTTTAGAGCATCAAAAATAAAACACTACTTGGGCAGTTTAATTTACCTTTTGTCAACTACAAAGGGGCTGAATGGAGGATAGGGAGGCAGGAGAGGGAGGAGGGATAAGGCGGGTGGGGAGGTGAAGGCTTTGGTGCAGGAAAGCAGGATCTGATCTCTGCTGGAGCTGTCACAGCTCCTATAGTCTGGTGCCGTGAGGATCTCTGGCTGTTCTCCTAGCTGCTCTAATGAGGACAATTACACAAGGACCATTTATACTCTCTGTGTTCATATACACAGAAACAAGCAAGAGTGAATTACAAAAAGCAAAGCACTCCTGAAAGACTCTCACATGCAACATCCTCAATGTAGTCAGCGGATAATTACGGACATTGGCAGTGAACAATGTCGGTGAAGCGTTAAGACAGAAATATACAGAAGAGGAGAGAGAGCGAGACATACAGGACAAACAAAACTAAAAGGGATAGAAGAGTAAGAACGGGACTTTTCCCTTCGTCAGTGCTTCGCTGCTGCTTCTGCTGCTGCTTGGGAAGGAGGGAGGGAGTTCTGCTGCTGGCTGTAGATGTAACAGTATTTGAATAATCTCTCCAGGAATGGAAAACTGATTAATCCTTGCAGAAGGATCCTAGGGATGAGTACAGCGGTTGGGTTTCAAAGAAGAGATAGGGAGGGGGGGAGAGGCTAGGACAGTGAGTGAGTATGAGAGCAAGAGACAGAGACAGAGAAAGAATGGGCAGCAATTCAAGACAAAAAAATCCCCACTGTCTCCTTTCATGACTTGCCCCGTCACTGTGCCAGCCGTTACTCTTCATCCTATTTTATACCGCTCCGTTCCGGGAAATCCGTGTTATCTGTGTTCAGGCTGAGTTTATAGTTTTGGAGAGCAACAATGAGACAGGATAGACTGGATCAATAAGGCCTGCCAGCCATCCGTAATGCAAAGCACGCCTGGCCACCGTATCTGCTGAGCCCCGTTATCGGGGAGCCGGCCGTCTTGAGGTGATAGCGCCTCTGGTCTGCTCCAAAACGGCCATATGAAGGGAGAATTTGAAAAATGCTGTAACCGTGGTAATCCAATTTTCCGGGCCCCAGTTTGTAGCTTGGCATGCTTATGTAAAAAGAAGGGGTAGAGAAAAAAAACAAGGAGAAAATCTGGATGAAAGTGTGCAGTGCATCAAGAGGAAGCCAAGCCAGGCACACAAGGGAAAGGCTGAGAGAGCTCCCGGTGCCCAGGATCAAACTGTGGGACCAGGATCAAGGTCAGAGGCCTCCTGGTTGGAGAGTTTATGATGACGACATGCAACTCTCTGTGTTTTTATTACCAATAACTCAACAACAAATACAATAAAACTGTCAACAACTGGAGTTGAAACACTTACAACACATGTTGCGTTATTGCTCGAGGCTGTAGCTGATTTAATGAGTGTGTGATATTGACATTCAACGTTCAAGTACAAGAGAACAATGCGAGATGGGGCGTCCATCTGATTCCCTTCATTAACGCTAATCATTAATGCTAACCCCTTAATGTGATATTCTGGGTCACATGCATCAGTAATGAATTAATTACTGTAGCCCAGTTTACCACTCGAGGGTAGTCTGACCTAAATTGAGACAATTCAATGTCATTATATACATTCAGTAGTGGCATGCTGTCTATACTAAACAACTGGGATCAATGCTGAAAATGTGCAGACTTTTTCCCTCTACCAGAGAGCATTTTTCTATCTGAGCTGACATTTATTCTGTTCAAAAAGACAGCTTTCCCCAGAGAGCGCAACTTTTGGAATAACCAAAAATAGAGGTGGTTTATAACGAGGTTTGTCTTTCTCAAGAGAGCCACATAAGGTCCAGATGCCTCAAATGTTCTGCGCATGCATGGCACACTTAACAGTGCTGATGTTAGAGATCACTTTAGAGCTAAAAAAAACATCAAAACAATACAAAAACTGACAAATAATCTTTCTGCCAATGTAATGACCCTGATTGTGTTGGCCCATTAAAATGATCTGCTTCTGTTACCTCGCAAGGCAGCTGGTTTCGCAAGATCATGTGATTATGTAATCTTGCAAATTCATCTTGCCGGGTTTCAAACTATGAGGAACTTCTGTCAGCTACGGACGATGTATGTGATGACCAACATGAGAAGTGGCTATTCCTTTGAAATCAGCAACGGTGACTCCTCGGGAGATAAGCATAAATGCTACCATAACATCAGCATCAACATCAACAGGGAAAGTGTTTGCCCTTTTCCCTACAGTTTCTAAGGGCAACTTTCCAGTTGGTTATTTGTAGAGATCAACCAATTCATCTTTTTTTTCCCCGATTGAACGGGGCAAATAGCTAGATAAACTTCATTATGATGTTACTTAATTAAAATACTTTGGTTATCAGCCAATTACTCAGCTATTGACGTTTTTCTGCTCCAAACTGTTTTCTCCTATCGGCCTTTAGAAATCCATTATCGGTCGACCTCTAGTTCCATGTAAGAAATAATTTGGTGCGTCAGGTCACGGCTTCTGCATTAAAATGTGTAATGAACTGCCAACACACAACAAGTAAGAGAGATTGTAATTGTTATAGGCTAGGTGTTATGCTAAATTAATTTTCTTAATAGGTGAATTTAGTTTTAAGATTATGCATAACACCATAGGCTGCACTTGCACGTTTAATAAATGCAGTGGTATTTAAAGGGTTTCACACATTGCAAGTATTGTGCAATTTTGAGGTACAATTCTTCTTTTGTTGCCTAATCAGATTCTTAACTGTTACTCCAAATTAGTATCACTCCTGCCTTCATCACAGCCAGTTACTATAAGTGACGTCAAAGGGCTGAACATGAAATAACAGCAGTGCTAACAGTGTGTTCAAGCTGGTGTAAAAGGAGACTGTAACAAGTAAACAAGTTTAACTCATCGCCAGCTGCTCCAGCTTAGCACACCGCTCTCTGCTTCAATGATCTGTACACTGTGAACCATCAGTGTCCCTACAATAACCAAAATCACTGTACAGCATGTGTCCGCACAGTGACCCAGAGACACAACTTGATACCCATGATGAAAAGATTGATGCAGATCCATGAAAAGTGCAACACAAAGTTGACACTATAAAGTCTTGACCTGAAATTTAACCTGCTCTTTGCTGCAGTGCCACGGATGTAGAGAGCATTACTAGCTTGACAGCAAACTGAACTATTAAAAATACTGAAACAAGTCAGCAGGAAAATGAGTCAGTATTTATTTTTATTCCTGAAAAGCATTTATTTTAGGAAGTTCAAGATTTAATGGACAGAACGAGAGCCAGAGAGAGAGCAAGGATACGAACGGGTGGTACAGGGGAAGGAAATGGTGCAAATAGGGAGTGCTGGCTACTGTTTGCATGGCTCACTCGCTCCCTGAATCATTGCAGAGTCCTTCAATCTGTTCCCTGCCCCCAGCAAGACACCATGACCTCCGTTTCCTGAATACACATGACTGACCGGGGTTAGGGTTGAGACAGGGAAAGAAAATAGGGCCCAGACTGCCGCTGCACAGGGGATATTGAGTTGCTTTTCTCTCCAGCCAATCAAACTGTGTGCGTGTGTACATCAGTATCTGTGTATCTGGCTTTTTGTGTGGTCATATGTGTGTGTGTGTGGGTAGGAATCGGTCAGGCGAGGTATTAAGGGGCCCAGCCCAACAGTAAGTCAACCAGCCAGCCGTCCATTCAACATGGGGAGTCACACATCACTTTGGGCAACAGCTGAGGCCACTTTTAAACGAGCAGGGCAGTACCCTGGCACCAGGGAGTGGCAAATCACTGTCACTGTATCGTCTCCCCTCAGGCATGCCCCAGCGATGATTCACAGACTGAATCAATAGGGAGGGTCTGGCCTGGTTTCCACCAAAAGGCAACACAGGGAATCGAGGAGGCATCCTTAAGATTTATGACCTGTGCATTTGCCCCAAAACAGCGGTTTTGTGATTGTTTCAAAAATTCTTGCCAGAGGAGATGGTATGCCAAATGGAGTGGAGTTTCAATTATATGAATAGAGCTGTAAACATGCTGTGGAGAGGGGCTGCTCACTGAAAGCATTGGCCTGCTTGGAGGGGTTTGATGTCCTGCTCTGAGTGCCCAACGCCATCAATCCTGGACCCTCTTTATGATAGACTGCTGCTGAGAACACAATACATACCCACTTATGTGGCAGCCATGGGAAGATGTCTTTAAAAAGTGGCTGTTGTAGTTCGTACCACAGCTTGACCTAAAACAGCCATCTTAGGGTTTTCCCTACCATTTCAAGGCTTTGGCGCAACACCTAAGCCATTTTTCGGCACCACCTAAGCCAAATGAATGCAAGATTCAGATCTGATGGTTGTTGGTAGATCCCAGTGGACTTCTTTGGGCCCAGAAACACCAAACTGACATCAGAGAACTAATGGTAAGCTGAATGTTGTGTCAGCCTCACACTGCCTGTGTTTTGCCCAAAAAGCTGCACTTGAACACACCACAAAGACTACAGTTGACAACGTGAGGTGAAATACCTCTCCATACCACCAAGTAGCGGTAGTCCATTTCTGCATTCAAAAGGGTAAACTTAAAAGACTTAGGACTGCAGATAAACAAGCCACTGTAATAAAGCAACATTTGCTTATCATTTTCACACCACTCTCCCTCACATACCCATTTCTAATCAAGAATATGTCTGATAAAAAGTTGTAAATGGCACTGGCAAAGAAGTAGAGGCCAAAATAACACACAACACAATAACAGAAACAATGACACACTCAGGTAACACAGAGAGATCACAGAGAAAATGAAAGCACATTCATTAATAGAAGTGTTTATATGACCTCCGGGGTTGTAACAACAGCATCAGGCTCAAGGAGCTTTCCCTTTCTTTTTCTGTTTCTGCTTTCGTGCACTGATTTGCTTAGCTGAACAGCTAATCTGTGATTTCTCTCACCGACGGGCTCAGCCGCCGATTCCACATGCTCGAAACGGCCAAAAAGCTGATTGGTCTAAAGATCTAAATCTAAATAATGATCTAAAATTATTTATCGAAAATAAAACATGCGCCACCAAATTCGTGCACTTAAGCCTTCCACAAAAAATGCACGTTTTCCTTTCTTTTAAGTTAAGAAGAATCCCTATCTTCCTTCTTCATTGGAAGGACATCAGTGTTGTGCAAACTGTGGGACAGAAGCTTAACCTCCTCAGAGGCGATCACTCAGAGTGAACCGTAACACATTGTCCCTGACTCTAGAAGTGACCTCTGCTGGGAAACTTTGAGTAAACCTCGGAGCGAAAAAGCTACTCATGGAAACCATGTTTACTTTTTCCCCTTGACATCATTGCATTACACACACACACACACACACACACACACACACACACACACACAGCGGGAGCAGGGAGAACACACAAGGAGAAGTGGATACACACTTGCATAACCCCAAACCTGCCACACACCCACAAATGTAAAACATGATCCACTCTCAAAAGCACACTCTCACACATGTGCACAAGTGAGACAGACGACTCCAGCATCTCCGGGCCTAAAAGTCCGGCTCCATTATGGAGTTCTGTTGTTACTGAGGGAAGCAAAAGTGCCATTAGAAGAGTTGCAGTAAGGTGGAGAATCAGGCCAAAATACTACACACTGTGTGTTTCACCAATGCACTGCACTGACCTGCGGAAACACACACAATGTTACATATTCACCCAGGCCTCGGCAAAGTGCTGTTAATACATGATCTATTAATCCGACTTATGGCTTACTCACAACAAAAAAGCGAGCATTAGCACATTTATAGAGTCTCAGAAGAAGAATGCTGATCTAAGATTGCAGTTTATATCCCCGGGCTGTGCCTTTACGCACATATAACAACCAACGAATCCAGGAGAACCTCGGCTGACCAAAACCTGATAGTTGCCCATTCTTGGATCCTACTGTGAGTTTGTGAACTTGCTGCAACCTGACCCCAGCGGACCGCATGGATATGTGAGGAGACTGAGCCTGTCACAATCCGAGAACTTTGGTTAAAGTCCCATGTGATAAACATTCACTTTACAGCCAACCACAGAAAACGTCAAGAAAAGCTGAGGCTTTAGCCACAAACTGACAGGCCATTTCCCCAAGAGGAATAGCTCAGACTGCGTCACATCATATCCAACACAGACACACTGTTTCTGTCAAGTTAAACAGGTCTGGATGTCCCCAGCTTGAGCCTGTTAGCATTCAGGACAGAGATGTGCAAACAGACAGGCACTTCCTGCAGAGCTGCTGACTCAAAAGAGAAAAATAAAACATCAAAGAGGAAGTTATCAATAGTTGAGTGACGTGTTCGAGGCAGTCTTATGCACAATTGGTGGTTTGGGCCTCAGTCATCACCAGAGATCACACAGTTAACACTCCACTCGTCAGTGCACCAGCAGCACTGTCATTTCTGATTCAACCACATCAGGGTTAGTGACAGTCTGTGGCCGCGTTTTTGAAACGCAGTCATTACTGCTGACATAGTCAGCTTTGAGCTGTAAAAATGCTTTCAATTTAACCACCAATCCAAAGTACAGTTTAATGCCAAAGGAAGTGATCAGGACCGCAAATAGCACAGAAAAAAAACAATCACTGTCAGCAAAGATCTCATAAAGTATCTGAACAGTACTGAGTGAAACCTTATGCCAGATGACTCTGTTTATGTATGTAAACAGAGCAGCTCAATAAAATGAACTGACCTGAAAAAAAATTAAACAGTATTGTTCAAATCCCTTTTTATTTTACCTGTGACGATGTCTGTACAAAAGCACAAGTTTGAAACATTATTCACTGCTTTGAGTGAAACTGGATGATATTTTACGAGGGAAATATTTTCTGATGTCCTGCGACTGAACTGCCTAATCTCTGGTAAGATAAAATGACTGCTTACTGCTGCTAAACGTAACTTCCTTTAACTGGTTAGCAGTCCTATTTGCCGACTCAGTCCTGGGATGCCAGGAGCCAGAAAAAACGGCAAGAAAACCACCTCGGTATTCCCCTTTGTCAAACTGGCCTCCGGCTGTTCCATCCCAGTCCAGCTGTGTTCACAGGGAGCTAGAGCTAACGGACCGCTAGCTTCATGGCTGTTGGTGTAATGCACACTTAGCGCTATTGGCTACTGCAAACGCCAATCAATAACCATGACAAGTCTTTCTTTAGCTGCCTGTTATTACAAGAAATACATAACTATGCTGAAGCAAATAGCGATCCACTAGCCATTTAAGGGGAACGTTAATATTATTACAAATGTGCTGAGGTAATTTTTTCGTCTGCAGATTATTCTTTAAAAAAAAAACACACAATTTGTGTGTCTTTATTTCTTTATACTGTGGTACTGAAAGGGGTATTGAGCATCACTTTTTACTGTCATAGTATTGTGACAACCTTTCTTTAATGGTGGGAAGTGAGAGGCCCGTGTTTGCCACACTCTGCTCATCCTCCTCCCTGTAGTCCTCTCATCCTTCTCCCTTTCCTTCAGCTAAAGCAACCCAGAGGAGATATCTGCCCTGCAGCTGCCAAATGACTTTGCCTCTTTAAAGAACCTATGATTATAGGGCACCGACTCGCGGCAATGTAACTGTCCTGACAGCCGCAGGCAAATGCTTCGTTAATATCAACATTTTATCGATTTAACAAGTTCACAAAGAAAGTGAATCAATTTAGGCATCAAAGAAAACCTACAAAGAAGGGAAATTTATGCAGTGATCAGAGCCAATTAACTCGCTCCCCAAATGAGCTTCTGAGCCAATCCTGGAGGAATTTAACTGCATAGGGAGGGATCATTTTTTAAATGCATGGTGCTTTGCATAAAGGGAAAGTTAAATCCGGCTGTCAGTGGCAGTTTTGCAGACTGTTTATATTATGCTTTAATGTCATTGCTATCCTGAGAACTGTTTATCATTATCATAATTACCTTCCCTCTTCTTGGTAAACAGAGATTGTGGAGCAAACAGATACATTTTACAGTAGCAGTGGGTAAGCCACAGTGTCACTACATATGATGCAAATGAGGCTGTATGCTAATATGAAAACTGAGCTAGGATAAGATGAGGCTGCAAAAGAAAGTCAAAAAATATATTCAACCCTCAAGATTAATAATCATGTCTGCAGTCTCATGCTGCTGAACAACCACGACTGTCTGCTGTGGTTCAGAAATGGTCAAGCAAAGTGAAACGTGTCACTCAAATCATCAATAAAGCCTTGCAACTAGCAGTTATTCCTTTAAAAACAGCAAAAAAAAACGGCCATAACGGTTTGTTTTATGTTCATTTATGGGGCCAGAAAGACCTTTCAGCCTGGCTATACAAGTGTACAAGAGGTGAGGAAAGCCCTGCAGTGAGGAATGGTGTCAGTATGTGTGTTCACTGAGTGATGAAGGCCTGTCACTCTTCACTGCTCTCCCAATCATCATCTGGGGTAGCTGCAGGGAAAATTCTGCCGGGGCTTTAAACGCTGTACTGCTGGCTTCAGACATTCACACACACTTTTTGACACTTTGTGATACATCACGTATACACTTGAGAAACATAGAGAACACAGGACAGCAACGAACACAAGTGACAGATAGAGTTAAAGGCAGGGAAGCAGAAACATACAAAGAGGTGACAGTGTGAAACAGATTTTTTAAAAGGGGTGACGGAAATAGTGAAAAAGTTACAGATGGAGATGAATGAAAAGGACCGGAGGGATAGAAAGAATTTAGATTATATGGAAAAATACTCCAGAAGAAGAATCGATATCACACAGAGAAGCCACTGCATGGTTCCAACTGCTGATTCAATGTGTTGTGTCAATAATACAGCATTTTTAAACAACACTATTGGAAAACGCCAACACATTACCATTGGTCGGTGTGTGTATGTGTCTGCGTATGTGTGTCTCAGTAGCAGTGTTTGTCCAGCAGCAGGCGTGATGAGAGGACGGAGTGGAACAGGAACTTCCTGCTGAGTGAGCAGACATGGAATGACTACACTGGCCCTCTGACCGGGCCAAAACTCACAGAAACACATGATACAGTACGAAGACACACAGACACACACAGACACACACACACACACACACACACACACACTCTCTCAAATAATTTCCTGCTCACCTCACTCCAGGTCAGGTTAACCGATCTTAAAGTAACAACATGTAACTTTCTGGACATAGACAGAGAAAGATTGACGACCCGAGTCACTGACCCAAAGCGTCAGTATTTGCTGACATGGGGATAAGACTCAGTCGACCATCTTTAGCCAGAAATACATAAGAGCAAAAACAGACTGCTTTGACCACACAGTGATTTGAGTCTACAAACTACCCGTCATCCACCATCAAGGGGGAAAAGGAAACTGACAGAAGCAGTAATAGGAGTCCACACGATGCAAGGCGTTGTATTGACGTCAGGAATCAGCCAACCAAACTGGTCTTGTGAGCATGAATGTAAATGGAGCCGTCGTGTTCAGTGCAGCTGTGGAGCTGATCACCCATTTCAGGAATTCTCTCCACGTACCTGAGCTCGACTCTTTGTATCCTGGTCGGGCTATTTGTCAAGACGAAGGATGACTGTAGAATACCAAGTTGCGCAACAGATTTAGCCGAACTGCAAGTACTACCTGAATGTTTCCCCCGGCAGATTAATGGTGAAGGGCTGGAACAGGACCAGAAAATGACACGGAGGAGGTCCATGGCTACTTTAAACCTATGGGTATATACGTATGTGTATTTTACCTTCGGAGACTATGCCACATTGCCAGGCAATAGTGGCTGAAGTCTTAATGGCTCTAATTGTGTTAGCTGTGCAGTTAAATTAGATTAGCGAACACAGCAGTGCCTTTGGAAGAACAGGGAACATTTCAGTCTTTGCCAGTTTCCAAGGTATAGGAAAATATATTCTCCAACAATAATTCTGTGATGTGTAAAACTAGCCTGGACAGCGCCTGTAAATGTGTGAGGCTAGACTATGAACACTACGACTGCCAGAAAGAATGAGATTATATTATGTTTATATCAAGTCTCACTCCAAAACACCATGTTTATAACTAATGTTTATGTAAGCAACAGTCTCTAAATAGCAAGCGACATATTCCATGGTGCAGTTTTATTTTAAGTGCCAGGAATGATTCAGCAGTCATGGTAGATGCTTACTTTTTCCAGAAATGCTGGACAGCTCTTCTATAAAAGAGTCCAAAGTAGAAGGCTGTAAAATGAACACAAGAAGTAATTTCACCATGTCCATTCAGACGGCCAACGAGCCAGGCAATCAGGCTCTTTCTCTGCAGCCAAAATTGGAACAATAAAATCATTTCACATTTTAGGGCAGCCTTTAATGAGCACAAATCCATGACAGTATTGTTAAAGTATGCTTGATGGGTTTCTGTGAGGGTTTTAAGTATGCAGACTAAAGCAGATGAAGTCACTCACCACCACACCTTCAAGAACCATATCAGCAAAATCAGCGAGTACAGAGTGCAGATTAACTATAAAACCTGTACAGCATGACTGAAGTGTAGGTGTCTCGTTCAAGGAAGCTTTCCAAGTCACATGACTGCTGGATGAACTATGGCTCCAGGGTTTGAACTTGTTACCTTAACATATATTGACTTTGAGAATCTGATTTTGAGTTCTGTCCATATTTTCTACAGTCACAAACTTAATCTAACAAAGAAGGAGGATGTTTTTTTTAAAGGGCAAAGAAAGGACAGCCCTGTCCTGTCATCTCTTATGAGGAAAGCAGGTATAATAAGGACGACAGATGTCAAGCCTTGGCCAAAGACGACGTCTGGGCAGGCAGTCAGGCAGGAAGACAGACGAACCGGCAAGGACTGCAGAGCATCAGAGAATGGAAAATTACCAGGGCTCTACAATCAGCTGGGCACCTTTGATCAGCCAGAGCCCAGGCACCAATTACTGTGGGATAATCGGCAGCCCTCAGAGGGCTGACGAGCAGCAGGCACCGTGGGCACAACGGGTCAGTGACCAGCAGGCAAAGGCCTGGTCAACAAGGCTCACAGAGCCAAAAGCCGACGGTGCCCCTCGATGAAATGCTGCATGAAGGCGGCCAAACGGACAAGCAGCACAGTGAAGCAATTGTTCCCCTCCTGTCGACTCAGCACAGTGGCACTCTCACAAGCCAGACATCCCTCTCCGCAGACCGCTCGGTGGTGGAGGAATGGTGCAATGGTGGGGAGTGTGTGAACCTGCTACTGAACATGCCTTGGGTTTTTCACACACTTTCCCCTGCAATGAAACATACTCAACATACGTAGAGCAAATGTGCACACACATGCTGCTCACACACCTGTCCCTGTAATTCTGTGGTAAACAAAAAGCTGCAGTGGTCAGGGCAGCACTTGCTGCACAGTGATGCAACACACAGGAAACACGTTCCCCACCGCCCCTCTACACCGATAACCCCTTCCTACCCAGGAAAAAGGCTTAACTACCTGTTCCTGACTTACTTCACATGATCTGAGAGGAATGTGGACTGACAAAGCAAAGTAAATGTAACTGCGAGACCCTCCCAACACAAGTGCTACATTTTTCCATCTCACTTTTCCCTCACGTACAGTCTGATGTGTGGCAAACCAGCAGCAATGATTTATAAACAAAAAGCTTCTCTACTTGAGGCAGAACATGATATTCAGCTCATTAATAATTGACACTGTTCTTGTGCTGGGGAACGTTCAACATCGATTAGGCTAGGCAACAGTGTTGACTGCTGTGCTGCTCCTCCTTCCACTGTCAACAACACAGTGAAACCGTTCACAGGCTGCTACAACAACTTCTTTTAGTCACTGCTGCAATGAAATAACTCAATTACACCAGCACACTTGAGTGTCTCATCACTGAATCTTTTTCTCACTCATATCGCACAGTTATTTAACAGAAGCACAGTAGCCAGTAGACTTTGGATCAGACACAATACAGTTACACAACAGCCAGTGCCGGTCCAAGTAGACCCATATGGGCCAGAAGGAGCTTCCCTGCAAACCACAAGTCAGCACAGTCTGATCTCAAAGGAGTGAGGCCTGGAGTAACAACAGATGTTACAGGAGAGAGCTTCTTTATGAGGCCAATATTATTAAATTTTATTTTTAGAGTTTTGCCCACTGAAAACCTGTGTTTTTGTCATGATACCAAAGCTGTATTTCCTTGTATGTCTTCTTTTGCAACTTAAAAACATATTTCTCTATAAAAACCTTTTTAGCATTAAAGAAATTAAGCCCAACATCTCACATGCACCAGTGTAAAACACTGCCTTGACACTATCAACTGCATAAGAACTTTGCCTGAATGAAACACAGTTAAAAGACGTAGTTGATTTTAGTAAAAATGGCAAAAAAAAATTCATATAACCAACACCAAAAATCAGGGACCAGAGATTCAACACCAGGCTGAACTTGTAATTGCCAGAGACTGGGTTGTTAAATATTCTAATCTTTATCATTTTGATGCCATTGCACAAAAACCTGTTCAGCAGAAGGGAAAACAACTGGTGGACTTCATGGTGAGTTCATGTCAAATACAGCGAGACAAATACGGGTGTCCAATGTATATTGAAAGCAACATGCAGCCTGTGTGCTCAGTCAAGGTAATGGAAACTGTGCGCAATGTGTGAGGGAATAGTATTGGTGTCATCCACGCTATGGCCAGGGAGTCATTAGACATAAACACAGACACACACACATCACTTAGTTTTGAGACAGGGAGTCATTACACCAACCACACACTGTCATGTTTACATCAGTTCAAATAGAAGAACTGAGAACTGAGTTTTACCAACATGGCTTTATAAAGCCAATAAAAATAAAAAAAAAAACTGATTTTGTGTCAACATCAGGCAAAGTTTTCATTCATACTTATATGTGTAGTTGTAGTATGCAGCTGCAGGTTAAGCCTCGGCTTCCTCACGTATAGGTTATATCCTCTAGAAAAGAGCACAAATATAGCAATTCTGATTATGTCAAAAAATGGTGGTAAAAATAGTATCGGAAGACCTGAGAAGACAGACAGAAGGAAAAGGAGGCCAGAGAAAAAGGAGGGGTGGGAAACTTTTACTCAGAAGCCAAACTTCACAAATCCAAAATAGCAACCACTGCTACTGGCAGATAATACGATGAAATGGCGAGCAGACAAGAGAGTAGAATGACTTGATTTCTTTATTTTTTGCAGCCAAAGCCCTATTCACACACTACTACTGTAACCTGGGGACCTCCAGTAATTCTTAATAATGGCAGAGGTCGTCGGTGATCTTAATTCTGTGCAAATCCGCCATGTCCGTAATTCTCAGAGTAAAAGTTCCACCACATAAGCAGCCGTTACTTGATCTGAATGAGCTGAAAATGCCTACTTGTGCTTGGAACACATGCAGAAAGTGGGCAAATCAACTCTAAACTATATTATTAATGTGGCTACTGAAGAACAGATGCTCCACTGCTGAAATGTTAATGTTACATGGAGCCTTGACATCATAATCGGGGGAATAATGTCAGTAAATTCAAGTAAAATACAGAGTTGGTTTATCCCGTGTGAATGCACTGCAAGAAACACAGACGTGCAGAGGTAACGTTTTAAATTGGAATACTTGTCCTGTGTCAGTAGGGCTCAAGTTAATGTATTTGTAACATTTTGGTGACTTTTTGGGTCAATCTTATTGTTCTGTTTTATACATAAATGCACATCTCAGTCAAAAGGTTTTCACGTCTAGCACTCTTGCGGGCACTGGTAGCCAGGACAAAGTTCCCACCCTGTGAGATACACCACCGATCACTCCATCCTGGGTCACTCGTAATTAAACCAGAGATCAGAGGGCTGAATAAAGCATGAGCTGTTCCAGCCCAGGAGGCTCGGGTATCACTCTATATAGGGGCCAAGAGAGACAAAGGGAGTCCCTTAGCCCCATACCATACGCAGGGAGGAGTGATACCGACGCAAACCTGAAAGGTAACTCCTTGCATACAGTGACGCACCCCCAACCCTCCGAGCCCTAATACACAGTCTAAACAGCCAGGGCAAAATGAGGAGATGCAAACCCCCTTGGACCTAATTAAGCTAAAGATATTGTCCCAAATGGGGACACTCAAAGAGCTGCGTTCAAAGCAGTAAAACACCGTGCAACACCTACCCTTACACTGTTGTTATTCATTTTTTAATGAAAGTGCTGATACAGCCAAATACTGGAACTACGAAACAGCCGACAGACACAAGCACTGCATGGTTTGTATAAAACAGCGAGACTAAATGCACTGTAGTAATGTAGCCACTCTTCACTGACAGTGGAAAACATGATTTCAAAAATGTTCATGAACATGACTAAACTAAACTGACAAAGAATGTTAAGTTATGCTAAAAAGTAATGTGAGTGGAGGAAAAAATGTAACAAGGCTGCTGAGGTTGTGACTGCTAATGGCTTATATTGTAAGTTGCAAGAGACGGGATTTCGATTCCCTCTTCTCAAAGTCAATGGGTTTTTGGTTAGATGCTTCAAATAAGGTCTTATGGTTCACACGAGCCACCAAAAAAATTTTCTCCACCATTTACCTGTCAGTAAATACCTCACATTTGAATTAAAAGGCATTTTTAATTGCAAGAGAAGGGAAACAAACTTTTCCGTTTCTTCTAATTGACTTTTTACATGTGTCTTTTAATGGACTGTCATCTCATGTAGTCTGTTTTAGGAGTTAATTAGGAGTGATTTGTCATGCTAACCGCACGCTCTGGAGACTGGGATTTAAAAGCGGTCAGAATAGTGCAACAAATATAAACATGTCCTGCTTCCTAACTTGACCTGATTGGTGTGTGTGTGCATCTAAACATAGTCAAAGATGCTCTGTGCTCTTCCTCTTGTGTACGTCTTGTTTTGTGTACAATCCGTTCTCGAAACAGTGAATGTTTTATATGAAAAGGTCACGACCGACAACGAGCATTTCCCTCTGCGCTAGAGGATGACACTGTTTACCGACAAACATATCAAAGATACAAGTTCAAATCAACTCTGCGGTTGCACAGAACCTATTTTAGGCTACTTATGTTGAAATGGGGTCAGCTGCACATTTGAGATCCTGATTCTAAAACCTCCCCTCTGGTTGGATCTTCTCAGAGCGTCTCTGTTGGATCCAGTCCCAATCAGCTCAGAATATGGAGCTCTGTGTGTGGATCTAACAAGTGCAGACAGTATACCTTCTTGTAATTATGCAAAAGGTACCAATGCAACATGGGAGTGGATGCAAATGTTGCTCACATGAACATATGTCCTCTGGACGTGCTATTAGAATAATTTTACAGGTAATTTCAATTCTACACGCCATTTTGAGCAGACAAATTTTAATTTGATGATGAATTTGATTTATAAGTGCACTCGGCCTTGTAAATAAAAATCTCCAGACTGCAAGCAGCTCTTTTACTGAGCAGTGTTTTGCTAACTTACCATCCGAAAAGGTTCATAGTTTTGGCAGAGGAGGGTGTCAAGATAAATCTGTGTGACTTGTCTGCATTCTTCTTTGTCATAATCTCTGACACCATGCCATCGAAAACACAAAGAGATGGATTACTTTCTCCCTTCTAATCAATGATAGCGCGCCGAACTTGGACGGGAACCGGATTTTCAGGCACCTCAGTTCACCTGAGTGTACATGTCCTTATTCTCACCTTCCCACACAAATCAAACTGAATAAGCAAATATTTGAGCGTTTTATTATATCACTCCAAATATGCCTGGCGTGCCCACACTTCTAGCGAGCTGTGATGGTGACAAGAAGCACACGTTATGGATGACATCAACAGCCAGCACATTCAATGGCCCATATCAAAACTGCAGCCAAAAGGATTAACATGAACAATCAACAAGGAATAAGGTGAGCAGTCAAGAGACGGTCACAGACAATTCGCTGTGATCCGGACCATTGGATGTTAGAAGAGGAGATCAGAAACGCGGACACATATCTCCAGTTCTTGTCACCTCATATCACTTCAGTTACCACTGGACTCACAGCTAAGCTGACGTTGACGCTCACCCTGCTTTCACCACTGTCGGCAAGACTATCTCGGCGCTATCAGGGGACTAAAGTGAAGCCCTTTGATTGCGTCGTCATCGCACAGCAAGTTTATCTACCCATGTTGCATCACTACTCAGCATTCACATGTACAGCTCACTGCCAAGAAATGGGCCTCTCCTTTGAGAACAGAACTGCTGAGAGTAACGCGAGTTTCTCCCACAGAGTGAATCACAAAGCTCTGGACAGAGACCTGCATTATCTTCCTCTCTCAAACAGCTGACAGACTTGAACAGTGGGTTTCGTGGCAAAAAGCCAATCTTACCTCCCTTATTCTGTGAGATGAGCTAAACCATGAGTAACTGTCAGAATGTGAGGGGGGGGGGGGTAACTCCCAAATCATCCGTCCGTCTCTGTATGGAGAGACATGAAATCCTCTTCCAAAAGACATACATCACTTTACAGCGGCAACGATTAGATGATAAATCGATTAGTTGTCATCTACTAAATTAATACGCAATTATTTTCACACTGGCTTATCGGTATTAGTAATTTTATATGAAGTCCAGATTCTCTGATTCCAGCTTCTTAAATGTGAATACTTTTGGGTTCCTTACTCCTTTATGACAGTAAACTAAATATCTTTGGGCTGTGGACAAAACAAGACATTTGAGGACGTCATTATTGGGCACCGATCGACAGTTCTCCCCATTTTCTGACATTTTATAGACCAAACAGCTAATTGATCAATCGAGAAAATAATCGACACATTAATCGACAATGAAAATAATTCTATATAAGAGCTGAAGCAACTAGAAAATATTTTACCATTTTGATAACTATTTCATAATTTCTGTTATTTTTCCAGCAAAAATGCCCCAAATTTGCTAGGTTCAGGCTCTTAAATGCATGGTTTTGATGCTTTTCTTTATCAAATATGTTAGAGAATTGAATATATTTGGGTTTAGGACTGCACGTGGCTCTAGGACAATATAATGGGAATGTTTTAGGCCTGCATCTGAATATTTGAATCTATGGTTGTTGGGTACATATTGGTTTTTCAATTTTGGGATCCCAATATTTGTTGTTTTTCTTTATTTCAGCCAAATGTAGAATAAATAATAAAGGCCAACTGTAAAAACAGCTGTTATTATAGCAGTCGCTAAAGCATTTAGGAGAATGCGGCAATGCTGTTTTGCTGTGAAGCTCCAGAAATCTTTATCGGACTAAGAAACCCGACTTTCCATCAGCATGGGGGTGAGTAAATAATGCATGAACTTATACTTTAAACTGTCACTTTTTACCTTGGATTCAGACACCATCAGCTCTTCACGATGAAAAACACAGTGGCACATACCCAAGTTTTCCACACTTTATGCTGACGATCCAGACACACCAAAAAATGAATAACTCAGCTTGCGTTATTCAAGTCACATACCCCATTAACAAAACAATAATGACTCAACAATTCTGGATAATGAGAAAACGAGATGTGGCAGAATAGACAGGATGTCTCAGCCTGACGGGTGTGCTGCTGTGGCTTTCACACAATCTTTCAATGGAGCCATCTTTTGTAAAGTCTGCATGTGGAAGGTAATCTGACCACTGATGTTTATCTGATCCCCGATCAGACAGTCGAGAATGGAAATCTTTTGCTCTGTGGTTCAACCAAGCAGTCAACAAACACACGAGATTCGCATCTAGCAATGAAATCATTACCAAATGAGAGACTCTAACCAGGGCAGATTATCACACTTCACAAAAATGTGAGTGTTGAGACTATGAGTCATAGTTTATTTCTTCAAGGCGATCAACCTGTCTGTGACTGAGTCTTGAACATCTGTCTGTAAAAATCATATGTTCAGATTTTTATCTAGCTTGAGACACATTGAGACAAACTTGCTAAGTCACTAAACTTCAATACAAATGAATACACCCCCTTAAAGCCAGCCTACATTAGTAACGATGATATAACACAAGTGATGCGTGTGACAATTTGAAAATGACATGTCAAATTATGAGCTAGCTGATCAGCTATTCCGACATCTGAACCCGAGTTGGGTTCATTATTTTGCTGGGTAACCTTCATCTGTTAAAGTTAATCAGGTGAGTTAGCTACTTAATTAAAGCTAGCTCGCTAACTAACGTTTACGTCTGTATTTTGCTCACTCGGGAGGGCAGAGACAAACCTTTTCCAACAAGCGTGATGGGTGGCAGACAGCCTCACAGCTCACATTTTTCCTCAGTCTGTTTTCTAGTCAGGTTAGCTAACCAATTTTGGGTCTGCAGGGAGCTAAGAGCTAACATAGCTGCGTGTGCCGCATCCGAAAACACAGGCTAGGTGCTGCTTAGCTCGGCGAGCTAACAAGCATTACCGGGCATGTTGGTTTGGAAAAAAAAAACACGCTGCTCATTATTCAACCTACCTGTGATCACCGCTGCGACCCAGAAGATGCCCTGTTAAAGCCGTCACCTATGTATCACGGAACCGTGCAGTGCCAAAATAATTCAAATTCCAGAGAAAGAGTTGGGGGAGACGCTCACAGTCCAATCGCTTCAGCCACTGCTGCTGAATGGCTGCTGCTCCGGGACTCAACCAAACTTCCTCCTTAGCAACGGACCGCCTTCGTGCGCTCTGATTGGCTGAACGGAGGTGATCGATAGGTGATGGTGCGACCTAGAAAACTTGACTTTTACTGCATTTTTTTGAGAGTAGGAATCTTTACATCTGTAGTGTAAGTACTTTCACTCAAGTACTGCACTACCTACTGTACAATTTTCATGTACTTGTGGGTACATGTTATGCTACTTTATACTTCTACTTTACTACATTTGTCAGATAGATTTACCTACTAATTATTCATATTGTTAATAAAATGTGCATAAAACTAATAAAATATGAAATAATATTACAGATGAAGCCATGCTAATTCTCTCCAAGCACCTGTTGTATTGTATTGTAATATATTGTTGTTGTTATATGTGTACATTATTTGTATTGTTATATTGTTATTGTAGCTTACTGTTAAGATGCAAAATGTCAATAGGATCCCAAGTTCCCTCGACTGACTTCCTGCATGCAGATTATGAAAAATAGTCAGTAATCTAGGGATCTAAACATATCTAAAGAGCATTTTACCTCACAAAAAAATCAACCTGCATAAACATTATTATATACCTTTAATTATTTTTAACTGTAGAAACATTTGGTGGGCCACCACTGGCACTTTGGGACGCCCTGGTATGAAGTAATTAAAATGAGCTAACATTAAAGCGATTAATACATTAATTCATCAATCCTATTCTAAAACTGGCCATTCTGCACATTGAGTTAATTTGCCTTTGTCACTTTAAGTACATTTTGATGCTAACACTTTTGTAATTTTAGATGCAAGATATTTACTTGTTATTGAGCAGTTCTACACAGTAGTGTTGCATTTTTTCCTCAAGGAAAGTATCAGGATAGTTCTTCAGGTTGATTTCTCTTGTTGATAAATAATCAAATTAAATTGTACAGTGACCTATTGATAGAGTCCAGATTAAAACACCATTTGAGAATTTATTGAGTTATATATAACCAGGTTATCCTATTTTGAAATGTCACTGTAGTTCTTTGAATGAAGTCTTGTTCTCGCTCTTTACTCATTGGAAAAAACACATGTGTAATATGCAGTTAGTGTAGTCTCCAGTAGTGCTAGAAGAAATATTTAGATCTAGTATTAGATTAAGTAAGTAAGTATTAGATTAATTAACACAATGTAAAAATACTTAGATACAACTTAAAGTCCTTCCTTTGATGAAGTATCATCATTTTATGTATGTCATTATTAGAGGATCATTACTTCTTTTGTACTGCATGTAGCATTTAGTTTAGGTTGATCTTGAGTTAATCTTTTTATGTAAAACTGAATGTATGTAGTGGAGTACAGGTATAATGTCATGCATAATGATAAAGCTCAAGTTAAGTTCAAGTATCTATAAATTATACTTCAGTACAGTGTGTAAGTGAGTGTACTTTGTTGCACTTCACCACCACCTCTGTCACCTGACTGATTCTTCATTGTATATTCACTGTCTGACTGATATGCAAATACGTTCTGTCAGTGAAACCACATAGTTTAAAGGCTCGATTTAGCAAACGACTGACACTTTGCTGTATTTAACAACTGATCTCAGTTTTTTATAATCATAATAATATATTAGTATTTATAATTATTGTCCTATTTTCTTCTTTTACAGCTCCTTCCATGCGCTCCTCCCCCCCTGAAGATGAAACCTTGGCCCCTTTCAAAGGCCACAAGTTTATCAGCATTAAGTCGCATTCCTTGCATAGCTATGGAGCCTACTAAGCTGCAGTGTGGCATGTCTTGTGGCCTGGAAGGTTGCAAAATCAACAGAGAAAAAAACCCTTGGTTAACAAAGTTGTCAAGCCTGTTATGCTTATTATTGTCATACCAATGTGTTTCTTTGCACCGTGCAGCAGCTGTGAATATGACGTGAATCTCTCTCTAAAAACACACACATTGTCATTATTCTTTTCACCCTCTCTCTAATTTTATTCTTAATTATCTTTTACCCAGTCTTCTTTATGACTCCTTTTTCCACAACAAGCACTCATCCATCAATCTGTCAACGTGAGAGAGTTATAAAATGTAGCTGATGAGCCTCTCACACATCTGTGAGGATATTCTGCCCCCTTGAGGTCACTATATGTAACCTCAGTAATATGGGAGTCATAACCAGCGTTGTAAGAAAGTACTCAGTAGTCACTCTTGAGTACAAGTAAATATATTGTGTTAAAAAATGACCTTGGTAAAAATGAAAGTCACACATATGAATAGTATTTGTGTAAAAGTATCTAGTATTAAGAGTACTTAAGTATCAAAAGTAATTTTCTGGCAAAATGTACTCAAGTACAAGATTAATTAAATTATATATCTGATGCAGCATGCATTCTGCAAAGTGACTAAAGTTATCAAAAAAATATATCAGTGCAAAAACTACAACATCCAAAATGTAGTGAAGTGTAAGTAAGTCAGGTAGCTGAAAATTCACCTAAATAAAGCACAAATACCTCAAAATTGTACTTACTTGAGTATATGTACTTAAATACATTCAGTCACAGCTCACAACCAGGTGTTTTCACTTACTGTGCTTAATTAAACCTTACTTGTTAACTCCGTCTGCATTGATCTCGTCACTTCATCATCTGTTCCTCATTTTAAATCTGGTTTCATAACATGACTGAACTTCTTAGTGGCGGGAGAAGAAGTAGACTACTCAGATCTTTTAAGTAGGCTACCAACACACCAGTGTAGAAATAGACTACTACTGTTAGAGAGTAAAAGTCCTGTATTTAAATTTTTGCTTGACTAGAATAACAAAATATACTCAGTTCTTTGTAAAAGTATTCATTATGCAGAATAACCTATTTCAGATATATATAAGCTGCTATTGCTCTTACTACAGTTAGCACAGATAGCACGCTTTTAGCTAAGATGTAACATCGTGCATTATACAACAATGTTATATTAATTATGTAGCCTAATGTTTAAACATATTGTAACATCTACTTAACATGTTGACATACACTTAGCATGTTGTGTAGCATGCTAACCCAATATAGGCCTAGCTGATATGTAAAGATTCAAGGTTTTAGAACGAAATAAGAAGCAGGGCTCAGACCGTGGTTTGGAGACAGACACAGGTAAGTCGGGCAAACTGTTACACTTAGGGGTCAGGAAAAGGGGAAGATGCTCAAACGGCAGAAGGTGAGGGCTGGTAAATCATAAGCACATAAGACAATCTGGCAAAGAATGAAAGGGAGAGGCTGTTACAGGCTGATGGGGAAGTGGGAACAGGTGTAGGACTACAGGTGGACAGAGAGGTCAGGTGAGGGCAATGTCGGGAACTAAGGAGTAGACTGCAGGAGGGAGAGTCTAGCAGAAAATAACTAGAGCGATATTTCCTTTGTTAACACATTTTATTTTTCAAACAACATATAGAGTACTTTACACCAAAACCAAGCCATTATCTGCTCCAAATATTTACATAAAACTTTGTAGAGAGACAGAAAAAAAAAAACATTCTTTGGGTCTGACCATGCAAAACAATAAATAATGTTCCTGACAGTGCTTTGCATGGTGCTTTCAAGACTGCTTCTCAGCAATAAAAAAAGCTCAGATTTTAGTTGGCTATACATAAAGCTGCCCTGGTCCACACCGTCATCAGACATGCCTCAACCTAAGACTAGGCCACACGACAAGCAGTGACTTTGACTCAGAGTAGGTCAGGTGCACCTCAACACATTTGCTACAGTACAGTATGCACTCTTTTGTTTTGAGGCTCACTACTCCGGTTTTAAGCAGATCGTTGACCAGGATAGATACAGAAAATAAAAAGTGAGATGTGCAACAGTTTTCAGTGAAAAGCTTAGATTACGTAGAAGAACTGCAGCATCCTCGAGGGATGAAGCACTGTACACGAAAAGCCCTCAATGAGGCCTTATAATGTTTTCAGCGACGCTCTTGTCACCAAGACACAATGAGCAGGAGCGTGAAGTTGACATCACAAAAGTACAGTTCTCACTCCTTTCATCCCTCAGTGAGGCGACAGACAGTGTGCAGATGTGATCCCTCCCAGAGTCTTTCTGCAGGCCGGGTCCAGATTCTGCTCCTCTCCTCCCTCTCCCTCGTCCCCGTCCCCATCTGCTGTGGCTCAGGTGATGATTTGTGGCTCCCAGGACTGGCTGGCCATCTGGGGGCGACACTGCGTGATGACCAGAGGGCCCGTCGGGGTCTGACTGTCCAGGCAGAGGCCGCTGACCATGTGCTGCAGAGCCGTGCCTTTAGGCTTCCACTTCTGCAAAGAAAGAGAACAAGAGGGAAAAGGAATAAATTCATCTCTGTCATTTTAGTTTTATAGAAAGCACAGATGTCCTTGAACAGTCTCTGGGTTGTATTATTGCCTGCTCATAAATGATGTGTATCAGCACAGGAGGTTCATGTTAGTGGTGAGTAATGGACTGAGTCAGACCTGGATAACAGTAATCACATGAATGATTGACTTGCTGAACTCACAGTGGAAAAATCGTAGTACAGCCAGCTGCAGAGCACGGCAGCCTGCCATCCCACATCACAAGAAACAATTTGTTTCAACTGATAAAATAAAAGTGCTTTACACCATTTGTTACGGAGTATTAGTCATGTGCAGTTAAATACACAGATAAGTACAAATTGACCTTTACCCACGACATTTCAGAGAGAAATATTGTACTTCTTTACAACACCGGGGTTGTGGTCCCTTTATCCTATATCCTCACAGCCTGAGGAAAAAAGCTGCTCCATATTTTGGTGGTATGGCAGCGATACCTCTATATCTTTTGCCAGATACATTACCACGACAGTACTGATCACTCAAGGGTGGGACCACACCCATTTTCACACTCGGCCTTCATTTTGATCTCAACTAGGCACCTGCGTCGACTGCTTTTCAGCAGCGTAGGATGTTCTGATGAAGGAGATTTAAATGTAAAGTTCATCAGGGGAGCCAGATTGACTCCAGCTCAAACAAATCATGTTATGATTTTGTTTTTGTAGTCCACTAGATTTATTTTATTCTCCTTAAATCTAATATTCCCTCCTAGGTCACTGAGTGGAAAAGTTCCAGGACAAGTCTGACAAGAAACTTGAGACCGAAGTGAACAGCAGGAGAGAGTGTGTCCGTGAACAGGCTGCCTATAAATCTCCAGGTATAAATGGATCGTTTATTAGCTCAGTGATTAAATAGTTAGAGCTGAACCTAAGAGAATGAGTACAGATCTCTGAAGCCACATGGAGGCTTATCAGAGTCTAAAGGTGAAGGGGGGGTTAATCTTAAAATCCCAGAGGAGGGAGAGTGTGTCTGTGTGCACGTGGGTGTGTCACCTACTGTAAACATGAACTGTTACGTGTGCACGGTGGTGCGTGTGATTTCGAGAGTGCGCAACAGAAACAAGGAGGACGTTAAATGTCAGAGTCAAAACTGTTTAGGAACACTGATTAGTGATTTGCGGCAGTTTTTGAAGGCATCAATACTTTTTGTGATAAAGTTGCTGATTTGAACTTTTTGAGCCAAGTTTCTAAGTCATCATATTTGGATAATTCATGCCAAAGAACCCCCAAATATTTCATTAAATTTATTTTTATTGGACGAGCTTCTAAAAGCAGCATTCAGAGCAGCATCGGGCATAATCTCTCCAGTGAAACCCAAACTAATGAAATTCTTGCAGGATTACATTTCAAATTTATCTGTCTGAAAAATGAAATTTCTCATAAATCATTAATGCTGCAAAAATAAAAATGCTGCAAAACGGTTCCAGGCTGCTTTCATGCAGGGCTGATCAGGGGAAAGCCTCTGTCATCACACTGATGGATGACACGACTGAAAAATATCCAACAGCCCGTCGTTTGTTTCTCCAAGAGTTAATCTTTGCAGAACTCTTACGTTTAGAGAGTGAAATCAAAAACACAAGGACTTTTTTTTTTTCCTTTCAAGGGGATTAAACACAAGAGGCCAAAAGTCTCCCACTGCAAAAAAAAAAACGGTTGCTTGTTGATGGGCAACCTCCCAAAAAAAATCTCAACGGAGCGATGAGAGGACGACCTGGCAGGAGTCCCTCACACTCACACACATGGTTTGAGTGAATGACTCCCTTTTCCGATGTCATTAATCAACCTTGGAGCCAGCGCGGGTCCACATGGGATTCGAGTGTTCGACATTCACGGAGGGGAGATCGAGGAAGGAACAGGGTGGGGTCCGAAGTTATGCGAGCGCTTGTTCATCTGCAGCTATAAAGTCAGCTGCTCGTCCTTTGGCGTGAGCAGTGAGGACGCTCAGATCGCTCGAGCCTCCTGGCATCATCAGCAGGAGGGCTGCTGAGCATCTGTCCTTGAACCATCTCTTATCTCCACAATCTTTCATGTCTGAGTTCAACGTTGTGAGTGACACATCAAGGACGAACGGGAAAAACCGTTTGGAAAAACTAAGACCTGCTCTTAAAATGAGTGAGGGTGCGGGATTAAAGCAAATTCCACTTTCTTTTGTTAACCCTTAGTTAACTCACAGAATGGCTTGTTTTTCAGGCTCACTCTACACGTATTACAGGACTTTAAAATGTTCAAAATGTAAATGAAATGAGCTGTAAGGCTGGGATTCGAAAGGCTAACTGTGTTTCTTCTTACCTGTCTGGGCTCTTTTGTATTACAGGGCTCCATCTTTATCTTTGACCCCGCTGTGAAGGCTGAAATGGCCAGGCAGAGGTCCTGCTGCCGGATCAATGGCTCAATAAGTTCCCATCTCTGAAAAATACAGAAAAACTCAAAGTTTGAAGAGTAGAAAGTACAAATACGTATTATCTGCAAAATGTACTTTAGAGAAAGTATTGATGTTACAGTAAAATGTTCTCTGCCAGTGTCACTATTATATCAGATGTTTGTGGCTTAATATTACTGCTGCATACATTTCTATATGTCATTCTACTGCTGTAAGGTTGAGCCCATTTTAACAACTTTATACACTCTTGTAGTTTAATCTACAGCAATGAATCCCGACCATCATATGTTTGTAGTGTCTCTGTCCTGTGAGAACCTCGACGACGGTGTCAGAAAAACAGCCTGTTTTCAGCTGTGTGACGATGCATTTTCCAGCTAATCATAAGCATGAAGCTCATTTCCGCGTCAGCATCGTACTCTCATCCTAAATCTTTTTGCGTGACTCGCCTGCCTCGCTCTGACCCACAGGCTTCAGTCTACAAACATCACACATTATAATAGCTGTGATGTCCAGCAGAGTTAGTAGGCTGCATGATTAATGTGATGGTCAAATCCCAACAGTGACTAATGTTGACTAATGCGTGTAAACTTTAATTAGGCTGTGGCATGTCGTCCCTGATGTGATGTGTTTATCAGCTCTGCAACCTGGCAACAGTGAGACACGTTTATCATTCAGGCACCAGAATGTCTGTTTTTACCTCGTCTTCTCCTGCTGTTTCAAATGTTTTAATGCTATTTTTTGATTCAATCTTATTTTTCATCCCTTTCTTTGTTTTTATCTTAAATGGTATAACTATTAAATTTAGTAAACGTCCAATATATTTTGGGGCTCCTTGTACAGAATCTGAGGTTTTTCTGTCGTTCCTGTGCCTTCTATATACTCTAATCAATGCAATAAATTATTCATCTGCCCTGACATCTGAATCATCCGGTCATACTCCTGAACATTTTCAAATTTTCTCAGACTTTATTTGTCAGACCCACAGTCTCCCCCCAGTGGCACAGTCCTGACCTGCGACTGCGGCCTGTTGGCGCCGATGCCCCTGCACTCTGCCAGGCCGAGGCCGTCTGTCCCACGGGCCTCCAAACACAACCCGCCTTGTCTCAGCACACTGGACACCGCTTCCTGCTCCGGGACCCTGAGGGAGCCATTGACAGAGAGGAGGAGAGCAGCCAATGAGAGGTCTTATTACAACAATGAAGAACAGATGGATCGAATTGACTCGTTGCCCCGTTCAGTAAATGAATCGCACCACAAGTAATGAGCCCTGTGACAACACGTACTTATAAAATAAACAATTATAATTTGAGAGACCGCAGTTATTTGGAAGTGTGACATGGAGCAGATAGAGGCAGCGAGGAGGCAGCTGAGCACTGATAGCCCACTCAGAGTTCCCATAAAAATCAGATATATTTAGACCCCCGGTTCTGAACTTTGGGGTCATTACACCCCAAGGAGTTGCAAGATGATTTCTGATTTAAGTGCTTGGGGAAAATATATTTGTGCAATTATTATTGTGTCATCTTGTGCTTTTTTTGTTTTGAAATGAAATGAAGGGTGAAAATCATTTCTGCCTCATTCCTTAACCTCCTCAAATCATCAGACTTTTCAAAAGTTTTTCCATTTGTTGGTTTTTCATGGTGTTTGGAAGGAAACTTTCACATCAGACATAATTTATTATTGAAAGTATTTTTTATATATCCTAAAATATGTCTGCAGGGGATCTTCTCGCCACCACACAACAAGCCCTGTCAGATGGAATGAATCGACACTGAGCGACAGTGATTGAGTGTCGCACCTCAGCTCAGGATAGACGTTCTCCATGTACCAGCGGAAAGGTTTGCAGTTCAGCTTACGCCGCAGTGTGACACGGTCCGAAATGCTACAAGAAGAAAAAGACAAGAGTGTGTAGAGACAAGCAGAGAGAAGAAAATGGAAAGAGAGGAGAGGAGAATGTGAGACACAGTGAGAGAGAAATATATCAAAAAGTGAGCATCCTGCTGATGACTCAGCCCTGAACTGATGAGGGTTTTATTAAAAGTGTTGAAGCAGCAATAACTCTTTTCCGTTAATACCAGAGAGGTACGAGCATAATCTGATGGTAGAATTATATTTTATCTGAGAACAGACACAATCAAGCATAACCGAAGCTGCTGTCTGTACGTATGATAAAAGAAGAAGGCGACAGTTTAATGGACAAACCTGCCAAAGGCCTTGCCCTGGGCCGACGGCCTCGCGGAGTAGTAGTACTGTTTATACTCGTCCATCCACACCTCAGCAGCCCGTCGAGTGTTCCTGCACGGAGACACACACACACACAACACCTGCTCAGACACAGTAATGACAGTGCTGCTGGCATTCCTGCAGGCAGCTCTAATGACAGTGTGACACACTGGAGGCTTCAGACATCAACAAAAACATCTCCATCAGGAATGTCATCCCTCTTAAATTCAAGGTGTAGCTGCAAGTGAGGATGTTTCGACACAGGAGGCAGTTTGGCTCGTTTAATGCAAAGATATTTATGTCTATGTTCAGGTGGTGATGAAACAAAACATAAAGACAACATTAAGCTGGTAATTCAAAGAATTTCCAATCTGTTTTTCACCATTTTAATTATAACTATATTACCTGCAGAATACTGAAACTTAAATTTATTCACTCTGAATGTTATTCTGGTTACTGTTCTGCAGCTCCAGAAACAACTTGAAACAAATTACAGCACAAATAATCTATAAAGTTATAAAATTCAATTTAGTTTTTGGTGCTGAACCAGGCTTTGTCCACACATATGCAGATATTTTGTAAAATGAACATTTTCCTCTGCTTTTTGGCCTCTCGTTCACACTGAAACAGAATAGTTTTTTTCAATGAGGTGAAAAATACCTGTTTAGAAAATATCCATGTGGACAGAGGCTTCATATTGTGTCATGCAGCGTGGTAGAAAAAGTCCAGGCTCAAGAGTTGGAAGTCTTTAGTCCACCCAGAGAAAGGCTGCATCTTTGTCAATATTTACAATATTTTCTCATCTTGAACATGAAAAACCCCTGTTTAAAGCCGTGGACTGAGTAGTTTGAAAGGATTACATTACATGATGTCTGGGTGAAGATGTTTCTGCAAACGTTTTCAAGATTCAGATCCTTTCTTAGTCATCCGTCACTGCCCCCTGAGTCAAACCATGTGAGAAGTGTGAAGTTTTCCTGTTAAGCCCTTAACTTCACACTGACCTGTGCAGCTGAATCAGGTGACACTTAAGATTTTAAAGCTGACTAAAAGATTAACCTTCTTGGCAGTCGGTAAATTGTTTTTGCAGTGTAATAACGCGGTGCAGCAGACAGGATGTCAGCTTTTTCTAGCAGATCGACACACTCACTTGATGTAGGTGAGAGCGTTGCCTTCTGGGAAGTCGTACGGGTGCCGTTTCCTGAACACGTGACCCACGCGGCTGCAGGGAAGAATCTCCAGGCTTCCTCCGCACATCCACACCCTGAAGGAGAGCTCTGCAGGAGGACAAGAGAGACACAGAGGAGGAGGTCAAGTCAAGTGTGTCTGTGTGACTGTCTATGAATGATTCAGTCTGATCTCCATCATCTCAATATGAGTCTGCCTGTTCACCTGCTACATTTGTTCTGCAGCAGATGGCCGCAAGCTGTAAATCAGCGGTATGAAGCTGTTGTAGCCGATAATTTAATGCTCTGCTGCCTTGCAGATTCCAAGGACACAATCGGCACAACAGACTGCCGAGCCTCTGCAGCATCCAAAAGCATCTGCAGTTACCCAGTGCCAGGAACGCCACAACAAGGCTGAATACATGAGATTAAGCCATTAAAATGTCCAGTTTCATATCATTAATTCATCCTTATTCATGTGTTTAGTTTCATGGCAGTCACATCACCGACAACAACAGTTATTATCCAACAAAACAGAGCAGTCAGATTGATACTGAGAAGTAGCTGACGGCTCAATAGGGCTTCAGCTGATTGACCAAATGGTGTGAAAAGTGTGAGAGGTCAGAGAGAGTATAAATCCAGTGTCCCTCATTGATTTCCCTTCCCTAAATTTAGAGGAGGCTGCATGTAGGGATTTGGTGTAATATTCAGGATTGTGTATAATCTCCTGCTCATCTAGTTCTGGGAAAGTCTACATAGATAAATGTAAACATCATTTAGAAAAGCAACATTAAAGAAAAGGAAATGAAAGTAGAAAAATGTGCATTCGTTGATACAACTACAAACATGCACAGTTTTACAGTGTATGTTTGAGCTTTTCAAGCAGTGCAGGGTGAAGCTTAGCGTACTTACGTATCTAAAGACATTCTGATGCCTGCAGAGGATGATTCATAAAAAAAAAAACATTATTCTGATTGGAGTACAAGTTCAAAATCATCAATGAGCTCACCAAAGTTCTCCCCTCCCCAGATGTCCATGTGGGTGTCGTACTGGCCTAGGTGGTTGAACCAGCTCTTGTCCATGACGAAAATCCCTCCAGCGATGACGGGAGTCCTGCAGAACGAGGAGGAAAGGAGCCATTTAACTACATTTCCTACACTTAGACTTAATAATGGGGTCTCAAACTCTTGTCAGATTAGCTACACACATTTTTAAATGCAGCTGAAGCAGTTTGGAGCGTTTGAAAGATGGCGTGATGATGATTATTTCTACTTCTGCAGATAAGATTGTCCTCCTTCAATGTAGCTTATATTTTAAATTAATTAATCATAATGGTTTTGATAGAGAGAGCAAATCAAGAAGGTGACTTGCACCTTGGATTCCTACATTACCATTGTTTGCAATAGAATAGAATAAAATATCTACAACAGATAAAATAGCAATAGGGTAATACGAGTACAGTATGGGAATGTATGGGAAGTTATTAACATAATATCCAGACAGTAACACAGAATAAAAGCATGTATTCCCTTTTGTAACTACATAATTATTTACATAGTTTAGTGAGATATGCAAGGGTGCTACTCCACAGGGATCAGAGCTCCGGGCAAAGTATGTGTTAACTGTTTTGCGCTATTTTAATAACCACTAAAGTGAATTATCGGCAGATAAAATAAAGGCCTCGAGGTGGTGATTTGGTTTATTACCAAATCTAAAGGTTTTATAGAGGCTCATTGTGGCTAAATCTAGTTTTTATCACCTTAATATTTCAGTTTTGTGCTGAGGTTATAAACTAATTTGTATTTAATCACTTAACCGCTCTGCAAACTGGGAACCAAGTAGTGTTTTAGTACTGAGGAACAGACAAAGGGCACAAAGAGCAACAAGAACAGTGGGTTAACACTAACAGGGGCACAGCAGCTGAGGAGAAAGTTGTGGTAAAAGTTTTGTATTGTTTAACAAGAAGTAATCCTGTAACTAACTTTGGTGCAGGTGTAAAAATAATAATATTTTTGTAGTCTAGGATCTCTGTGGCGAAGAATATCTAGCAAGACTAATTTCCTCTTTGTCACCACAGCATGTTTTTGATGACATCCTTTTTGATTTGGTATACTGAAGTGTATCTATAATATTTCATACATAAACATAATCTAAGCAGCACTATGGCCCGAAGGATCCCTACACTGTACAGGAAGAGGGAGTTTGTACTGTCGACTCACCTGATTGGCTGCGTGGGGTCGCTCCTCGCCATTTTCTGCTCGATAGGAATCTGTTCCCATTTGAAGTGCAGACTCCAGTCAAATCCTGAGGAAGAAGTAGAGCAAAAAAAAGACACAACATGTTAAATCCAGCAGGTTAATCTACAACCGCTTTGTCTAGACATCAGTTCTTAAGCAGCCAAGGAGACAGATAATAGAAATCCTGCTGAGTTTGGCTTGCACCATGTCAGGTCCTTGCAAAAGAATTCAAAGCTGTTGAATAAAAAAACATCTTCAAATCTTCACACGCTCCACTCCCAGATTGACTTTAATCCATTTAGGAATCATGGGGTTTGACTTGATCTGGCAGGGATGGTGATGTAATATAACAAGGGCTTTATGAAACAGGGGTTTTCCAGCTGTGTGTTGTCAGCTGTTACTGAGCGTGATGTGTGTGTTGCGTCCTGACCTCCTCTCAAGTCAGCAGAGGCGGCCAAGTAAGCAAAGTTATCCAGGCTGATGACGTCAATGATGGGGCTGACCACTCGCGTATGGTCCTGTACGGGGAGGAGAAGGACAGACGAACACGTTAGACATGATTGAACATTTTATATTTAAACTCTTGAAGAATATTTGCTGTTTTTTGACTGCATTGCTCTGGTGGGAGTCACAACATGTTTGATATGTTTTAATCCATTACATTTAAGCCACAGAGGTGACGTGGTGGAACGATTACTAACATCGGTCACGTTTATCCACGACAGCAGATCCAGCTACAATAATTATCTTTATATTAAGCAGATTATCAGTGAAATAGCTCGACAGCTGAAATGTATCTGGATAATTAGGATGGGGTTTTAATAACAGATTGCAGATTAGGGATTTCTGGCACAACTTTAATTAATAAAGGTGCATGCAGAGGTCAAAACTCTTCCATCAAGAGGAATGATGAAACTAATCCTGCCGCAAGACGTTTCAATGAAATGAAATATCACAGTTCATCTTAGTTTCTTAGAGGCATGTACGTGATTAAGTCCAGTAAAAGAGGTGTCATGTCGACTGCATTTTTGGTTTTTATTATAAAAGTGTCTGATAAGGTCTTAAAAATCAATCAGTAACACTTTCATTCAGCCCTCAAATTTATCCTTGATAAACAGACGTTGCTTTTGAGCTTTTCAAATGTATTTTCTAGATCTCTGCCCTCTTTCTAGTTTTGAAAGAGGGCAAAGATCTCTACGGCCGATATTTCCAAAACTCATGAACTCACACCGAAACAATCTAGATGGATAAATAGTACTACAGGTGAGAGGTAAAATATGTATTTTTGATTTGGGAGTGAACTGTCACTTCAATGGTAACAGCTAACCTCCCTTTTTTCTAATGGACTGGAACACTGTGCAGAAAAGTCTGATCACAGCCGACTTACCGAATACTTTCCATTTTTGAGTTGTTATGCTTTGCAGTGCTCATTCTTCCTGAGTTCATTACGAATTCATGACAAATAAACTCTGAACTCCCTCCTGCTGCAGAAGTGACATGAACCAGAAAGTAAACACAGCAGAGAACTGTTGATTGCTGATGGTGTGTGTGTGTTTGTCTCTGCATCTGTCTGTGAATGTGTGTGTGCCAACACTGCTGTCTGCCCATAAGGCATCCTCATATGTGTGTGTGTGTGTGTGTTAGTGTACTGTCGAGCAGCTTAACATGGGGACGATCCGAATGACTGTTTCCAATTAGAGCCATCCCTCACTTTGCACAGAGATTGAACCCCTCGTGAACTTTGTATTCATTGCATTAAAGCGTGCGGGGGAAGAGCGAGTGTGAACTGCCACTCTGCCAGAGAGCAATTTGGAAAGTGATGCTCTCAACAGCTTTAAGCAATAGACATTTATTGGGCTTTTAATGAGCCTCTGTGATTCTGTAATGCATGAAGAGGCTGCACTTCCAAAATGGATGTCCTCGATGATCTCTCTGTCTCTACCCTCTCGTGTTCTCTCGATCTCTGATTGAATTTATTAGAGTGTCACGGTGCTGCGATCGCGTCACTTACATCTGGGCTGCTTTGAGTGGAGCCGATAAAGGAATCAACACTTGTTCTTTTTGCATTTCAACTGTCGATTTGTGGAAAAGTGAAATGATTTACGTGATGAAGTGAAAAGAGTGGAGAACAGAATAAAAAGCTTTACACTCCACAAACAGAAAATGTGTTCTGTGCACACTGAATCTCATAGTTTCCGAATGCCACTCGACGTGTGGAGATCTCTATTCTTTTGCTTCAACGCGCAGTAATGTCACATTAGTGTCTGAGTACGAGAGCAACAGAGCGTATTTCATATCCACTGGTATTATTACAGCTTTGACATATGTTCATTGTTCTATACTTGGGTTTTTTTGATTTTCTGCTACCTGGTGAAGTACTGCACTTTAATATTGTACTTCACTCCTGACATTACAGATTTTACTGCATTTATGCAATATAAGAATGTCTAATAAATACAATGTTTTGCTGTAATTAAAACTACCAAACTGTATATAAAGTACTTACATTTACCTCCACACACTGGCTATCTGACTACTGCAAAATTTGCTTCTCGTTTCTTCTGCTTTTTTCGCTGGATTTCAAACTAATGCCATCCTAAAAAACATTTTTTGAACCACCGGAGACGCTTTCTTCATTTCTTAGAGACGCCTCCAGGCTAAAATGCTAATTGTGTCTGATCTATTAGACAAATGGTTCCCAGTCGGCTCCCAGGATAATTATGAGGGGGCAGTAGGATTGATTAACAGGACAGGAAAGAGGGAAAAAAAAGAGCAGAAACATCTCTGCATTTTCCTTTGAATTACTAGATAAGAGCACTTTACTGGTACTTCATTACAAATTAAATTCAAGCACCTTCCATTAATGTTCTTAGTAAATGAAAAACTGTCGTTTTGTTGCATTAAAGAACAGACTGAGCAGCGATCCTCTATCAATATTCCTGCTCTCAGAGGCCTCTATGAACCCAGGGCCGCAGTCTCAGGAAGACTCATGAATCTGGACTGAGGAGCTGGTGAATTATCACTGAGCCCGGCGCTCTCATGAATGCCAGACTAAAAGATTGTAATGCAAGCTGGATGAGTCACAGCTGCCCAGAGCCGAGGATGAGTGTACGGAAACACAAACACGATGTGCACACACTCACAATGTGTAGAGTCTGCTGAATAAAACATCGAGGGGTTTTGTACGGCGCAGACATCTGAATATGTGGTTTGAAGATGAGTTTTCGTTGCATGCAGAGTTCTTGAATTTAGTTTTGGGTCGATGTCTGGCATACTTTCTGAACAAACTGCAAACGTCTGGCCTTCAGCAAAAAAAGCTCATTTTTCATACAGTGAGAAATACTTCAACATATTTTTTTTAGTTGTAGTGGCTTTCTTGCAGAGATTGTTACCAAGAAAGTTGAGTTTCAGTCAGGAATCAGTTATTTTAGCCCAGCATAAAGACTTTAAACTGGGGGAAACAGCTAGTCTGACTCTGTCCTGAAGCTCACCAGTGAGCACACAGCTATTCTGGTGATATGCTGCCGCCTATTTGTTTGGCGTATGAGTTCAACAGGTGGCCAATTCTTAGGTATTTACAGGCTAGCTGTTTCCCTCTATTTCCAGTCTTTACGCTAAGCTAACATAGCTACATATTTACAGTACAGTGGAGTGGGATCAGACATCTCATTTAAGTCTCTGCAGGAAAGACAATAAAATGTTCCTTTATTTAAGAGGCAGTATATTCAAGTGCATTGGCAGCGCTGGAGAAGCACTGGAGCTGTTCAAAGCAGAGAAGGAAGTAGCGAAAGAGTCGATAAAATAGCTGAATGTCTGTGAATTGAGTGCCATTATAGTAGAGTCTAGAATAAATAGCTCAGTGAATTGAGACGGCGGAGACAAGAAATGGATGAAGACACAAGGCGCACTGGAAGCAGCTCAGTGTCAGATTTTAGCGGGAGCACACATGAGAGCAGAAGTAATTACTGTGGAAAAATGTGAAGTGAAACAGCTCCTGCTGCAGAGTCAGTGGGACTGTTTGTCTGTGATGGGGGATGGCAGCGGATTTCGGGGGGGAGCAGCTGTGCTGGTTAGAGCCCAGTCGCAGGTTAGTGATGTCAGGGGGAGAGAGGAGACAGCCAGCAAACAGACTATTGCTCAAAATCCCAGACACTCATGTCTCCGTAAGCCGGTTCATCCCTTTTCTAAAAGATGTGTTTACATGCTGTGCACGCTTTTGCTTGCATGAATTGTGAAACTGATGCAGAAGCAGCGAGGGGCTCACAGCCAAAAATGCCCTTGAAGGTTCACATGAAAATACCAGCGAAATTAAAAATGAGCAAGCGGAGAGTGGCTGGTTCTGCATTTCATCCCGTTCCCATTTTGAATAGCGAAACATTCATGTGTAGATGCAGTGGCAGTGTCCCTGGTGGGCTGAATAATTCAATTTGGAGGATGCTGTGAATAGGGAGAATCTTCCCACTGCATTTAGAAAAGACTGTTTTTGATCAGAGAACAACCCGGCGTGCAGCCTGAAGCGAGAACAAACACTGTGACCATGCAAAACACAAACCGCCGCAGCAACACAAAACAGACCGACTAATAGTGAAACACTTGAGAGGCAAGTGGAAAATGGATTGGTTGGGAAAAATGGCTCCATAATCTTTCCAGCGGTGGTAAAGTGGAGTGTGACATCTGGTATAGAATGACTTAAAACTGAGCTGAACAAATTGAGTGTTTATTTAACTGCAGGCGATGCCAACCTATGACATCACAGCCAATAAAATCTCCCCTGAAAAAGGAGCAAAATCCCCTGAAGAAGAAAAGCAAAATGAATGTGTGTGTGTGTGTGTGTGTGTGTGTGTGTGTGTGCGTGTGTGTGTGTGTGAGCTGTGTGTATCAAGTGTCTAATTGCAGAGTGTGAATGACGGCAGACCACGAGCCGGTGGGTCCGTACCTCCTTGACTCTCTGGATCATCGGCTGCAGCCAATCAGTGTTGACCTCGCAGTGGCTGTCCAAGAAGGTCAAGATGGAGGCCGAGGCCGTGTTGGCTCCGCGCACACGTGATCGGATCAGACCTGAGGGGAGCACAGGGAAGAGACGGCACTGAAGTCAGTCAAACCGGTCAAGTATTTCCAGTTTGATTACAGTCGATGCTGCTTCACTGCATGTAGGGATGTTTCTGATGCTGAGTGTCGGAAAGTGACAGCTGGTATGAAACTAGAGCACATTGTGGGTCACTTTTGAAGATGCACTCCACTGATTTACCGTGTCGCAGTCGATTTATTTGTCACACACCGTCTTCTCGGCCTGTCAACAGAAGTATAACATCTTCAGTGGCTCTGTAGGAGCTTTGTCAAGTTTGAGAAAATGAATGACTGTGAAAGTTTTCGCCCACTGGGTCTTAAAGTGAGATGGAGATAATTGTTCACTCTTTTATTTAATCTGGTTTCCACTTTTGCAACTCCATCGTCGCCTGCATCCCTGAACTGTTGACAAATGCTTCCAAAAGGTCTCATGTGACACCCGTGTAGATTTCTTTACTGGCTCCTTGTTAAATTCACAGTTCAATTCTCAAAATACTTGTTAAGTTTCTAGATAATGTCTGCTGTCTTGTTTTTTATTGTGAAGTACTTGGCGGCGAGGGATTTGTTCCAATAACTGGCTCCATTTTGGATCTGGTTTCCAAGATGGTAAAATGCCCAGATTTGTTAAGCCCTGCAGCAAATTAGTATTTATCAGATCTTTCATTCACACTTGAGCAATCCCTTTTGCTTCTTTCTGACACTACAGGCATCTGCAAAGAAAATAAAGACGTGCTCCGTGTTTCAACATGGCAGACTGCCTTAAAAGTTGTGGACGTGCTTCAACAAAGTCATTAAAACTATCTGCCAGATGCAACATTAGTGGAGGGGTTGAGGAGGATGAGGCTCTGGTGTTAGATCATATCATGTGACCTGTACGTTCGGTGCTTTATCTAGATAATAGTTGCTGAATCATGAAGTAGAATTATTTCCATTATGTCGTGCTAACTTTAGCAAAAAAAACTATCTAACAAGAATCATAAGGGATTCGAAAGTATTCCAATTATATTAAATGCTATCAAACCCCATCTCTGTTTATGATGATCTGCTCATAAAAGGTGATATATAAATAAACACATTGCTCATTTGACATTATCTTTGGCATGGAGGCTACATGTTTATCACAAACTTTGAGGAAAGTCCTCATCGGTACAAACATATCACATGTCTTTTGTCTCGTTAGACGAGTGATTGATTTAGTTTACTACTACTTTGTTGCAACTTATCCATTCCAGCCAAAGCTGAAGACATATTCTCAATATTTAAACTTTTGCGCATTAACGACACATAAAATATGTGGATGGAAACGCACTTACAGAGACTTATTTTCTATCCATTATTTTCTCATTCAAAAGACGTATACAGGCACATATGAATGTACAGTTTGAATCTGCAGCTAACAAGGAGAGTCGAAGAGAAGACGCTGAATAGTTAATGTTGATGTAGGATGTGTTTCTTAGTATTTGACGCATATAAGAAACAACATTTCTGCATGTTTGGACTTTTTACCTTTCTTTTCATAAACCGTCATTTGCAAGTCCCCCATTTTAATTACTGCACAGAATCCCTCTAATTTATAGTTATTTCCTTTGCTCGACAGATGTGAACTTGTTGCCTCATGTATGGACTTGTTGCATTATGGGTGGAGAGGAAAATTCCAGAGAGGAAGTAAGTTTTTTTTCCAGATGGCTGCTTGAGACACAAGTCTCTCTGCCTCTACAGTGGATTTCTCCCTGTTTTATTGCTGAACATGATACAACAGACAGAGGCTGTTGATCTTCGATTACAGCACTTCTCTGCCTCAAACTCTATTCAAACTGCTTTCAGAAGGTCTTCACGGGTCCGATATTCTCTGTGTTTATACACAGCACTCAGCGCAGTGGGCGTAAAACGCATCATACATCTCTTCAGTGTTTTCCTTTTGAGCCCTTTGCTCATGAAATAATTGTGTCTTCTTTGTTTCTGAGATAATTCCATCGGAAACGTTTGAAAAGCTTTTCCAGAACAAACACGCTTTTAAAATGAAACCAGTTGATTGGATTAGTCTGAAGTAGATACCAGAGTGTGTCACGCTTTTTTGCCCTAACAACCACTTTAAATAGCTTGTTTTAGGAAAAAAGCGTCAATTGGGAGCCGGGAGTAAAAGCTATTTTTGAGGACACAGAATCGCTGCAGGCAGCGGAGGAATGGCAATAAAGGTGTCTCTCTTCATCAGATGTGCAATCACAGTGATTTGCATTTAACACAGAACTGTGGGGGAGGTTAATTGTCTTTTTTTCCTGCAGCATCTACAGTTAATTAAAAGGATGCATCTCATCAGCTGGAGAGTTTTGTTCCAAAGTCAGAGATCATTAAAATAACAGAAGCTTGTGAAGTGTTTGTTAGCTAATGGTGTTTTTTTTTTAATGAGAACAAAAGCTGGAGATACCTTTCAGATGATTATTTTTCTCTGATCTATGTTTTTTAACTTGGTGCTTGATGAGAAGGTCGAGTTCCTCTGATACATTTAATGATTGAATTACAGCTTCTTCTTCTGTTGCTCAACTTGAACATCATGCAGCATCACAAGGGGTGAAAATGTGTTTGTGCTACATAGAAATATGAGTCATTATTGTCCACTTCTCTTTTTAAATGTGCAGAGAGATTCAGTTATTAGGTAAGGAAGCCTTTTTCTAAATCTTTACTAAAAAGATGAGATGAAATGTCCAAATGTGTTGTTATCATCAACAAAATCCCATGAAAAGACCATGACCAACAATGTGTTAGTCGGTTACACAATAGCTTCTCACTTCCCTGCTCTATCTGTATGTCTCAGCTCCAAGTCCCCTCGGTTCCTGAGGACATTAATCTTTAAAAGCAGGTCAAGTACACATAGTTTTATTTTTAGAAAAGGCTCAGTAATTTCCCTAAACCAAAGGGTACTTTTTAGCACGTTACTCAACCCAGACAAAAATAGTGCATCTGCAGAGCGGGTTGTGCACTAATCAGGAGGTCTGTGGTTCGGTCCCCCGGCTCCGGCTGCTTGTTCGACCCCAACAAATAAACAACTACTGTTGCAGATGAAAATATATCTCGGGGGCAGTGGTGAAGGTTAGAGAAGCGAGCTTGTGACCAGGGGGTCGCCGTTTCAAATCCCCGGACCAGCAGGATAAATCTGGTTGGGGAAAGTGAAAGGCAGCGCTTGCTCCACCCTCATCAGCACCACTGAGGTGCCCTTGAGCAAGGCCCTTAACCCCTGACCGCTCCAACAGAGCTGCTCAGTGTCCAATAGATCAGACTGCGGTTGTACTTGGCAGTACTTGGAGTGAATGTGTGGCTGTGAATGTGATCAGGGCCGCACTGAAAAAGAGAGCATTGCTCTCAGTGAACAAACCCTGAATACTAACCTAATAGTTTTATTCACCTTGAATTTAGTCTTTCTAGCTGACTTCCCTGACCTGGAAGTGGTGATAGTGACCTAACGCACTGTTATTTTGGGTAAATTGTGGATATTATGCACAATTCAACAAAAAATATAGCAAAGGTCTGGTTGTTTTAGACATTATAATGCAGAATTATAACATATCATGTCTTTAAAAATTAATATTTTACGTACCAGAGTACTCCAAAGCAAGGCTAATGAGTTGAGTGAGTTAAGAGCTGTTTCTTAAAGGAGTTTACAGATGTTGCATGTGAGATATTCATTGTTGGTCTATTCCTCAGTTCTTATCTATAACAACAAAAGCCACCTCGTGCTTGTTTGTTGTAACTGTGTGCACATTTAATGCTCGATGACCTCAGGCAGCACACTAACACGTGAACTGAGAGAAAGTCAACGACGCCTGAAGGTGTGAAACCATTAAGAGCTGCGAGAATAAAATCTAAGATCAATCCTCAGTATCACACAGGCAGGGCTCCCTGTTATGTGTCTTGATGGTGATTATTGTACCTTTTCAAAATGTTTTTTAGCTTTACACAAGCGAACAAAAAGGATTTTGATTTAACTCGATGGTTTATTCTGTGTCAAGGATTTGGAGACTGTTTCAAAGTAAACTTGAGCCGACGCCGGCTCCGGCTGTAGCTCAGATGCCAGTCGGGAACTGCTGGCCTAAATCCAATACGCTTGTGTTTTGTCAGCATGTGGTTCATAAGCCCAAACAAAGTCTTCGGTGTGCAGTGAGAGCAGCAACACGAGCAGCAACCTGAGTCAGAGGGATTACTGTGAGGCATCCAAATAATTCAGCATCAACACAGATTCCTTTTGGCTTTTTGTTTGGACGAAGTTTGTTGTTTTGTAGGTCGAGGATTTCATCTAATTCAGGGATTCATTTAATCCAATTCAGATTCCTCAGACACAACGCTTTCTTCTTTACATTTCGTGGTTTTTAATACAAGGATGAAAAAGGTACATACTTTTTACTCTGAAGTGATGAAGCCAAGTGTACGATGCGGTTGCTTTTTGGATGGGTCTCAAACCACACAACTGACCCCATTAGCTTTTGGTGCAGATCTGATTAAACGTTTGGATCCAGGACATTTTTTCTCACTTTCTTTATCAATGTGCGATTTCTCAGGGAATAAAGCATGATCGTGATGAGAAAAATCAGGCATATTTAGGTAGCTGGTACCTATGAGTGAGTACAATTGTGTGTGCATCCACATAAAATCCTGATATAGTGGATTTAAATATGTTTTATTTTAATATTGGACTATGCTTGATTGAATTTAAGGGGACTGTTGGGCCTTGGCGGAGGTATGCGCTCTACTGAGTGCCTCCTAGTTTCAATTTTTTTAATTTTCCTTCTTGTTATGTTTTTAAATGTAATTCTAATGCATTTCCTTGTCTTATGTAAATGTTTGAGCTGCCTCTGTGCTGTAATATTAAACATTTTCCTTTATATAAGATAACATGTGACAGTTACTCTTTCATGCTGGATTGCTTAAAAAATGCATACAGCACCTTTAAAGTATAATATGTACCATTTCTGCATTAAAATGTGAGTCAGTGAGTTGTGTACGTTCATTATCACAAATGTTTGCACCAATTTTCAAACCCAGAGAAATCTGTAATTAAGTCCTAGGTAACGATGTATTTCATTTGGTCGCCTGTCGCTAGAGAGTCTGTGAATGTGACAAAACATTATGTGAATAAAACTTCACAACACAACCTCATCCTTGAACATTTCTGCATGACTCATATAGATTTTCATCAGCAGCGGTGCTTGTTTAACAACGCAGACAACATCTCCCATGACCCAACGCTACTTATGTCCTTTTGTTTCTGTTTTGATTGAGAAACCCTAGCAACAGAAATTACATACTGTGCGTCGAAGGCCAGTTTATCTCCCCCTGTTGCCCCACACTCACCCTCTCTCCTGCCGTTCCTCAGGCAGCGCACTTTGGGGATCTGAGCGAGCAGCTGGCAGTCCTCAGCTGGAGGAGGAGAGCAGAGGAGATGGGATGTTATGGTGGAAGCAGAACACACACTGAGAAACACACTCCTCCCCATCCCGGCCTCGTCTCACGCTCTGCCACTCACAAACCCCCGAAACACACCACACAAGGAGACAGTGACACACCCTCAGTGAAGGCCACTTACGCCTCAGCATGATATGACTCTAAACACATCACATTCAAACATCCATGAGAGAGTCCTGCAAATAATCAGAAACACATAAACACAAAAAGTATAAAGTTTCTGAGTTTCATTTCGCAGGATCATTTATTTCAAAATCCTTTTCCCATAAACAAATCAAGCGAGCAGCCCGTTCTCATCTTCCTCTCCCTTTTTCTACATGAGCAGTCCTTGGCGCTGACATTGTGTTGACACATACAGACGGACATCATTACAAACAACATGCAAACACAGGTACACACACACACACACACACACACACACACATGGTGAACGGATTAGCATTAGCAGCAGAGAGTGAGTGTGATCTGGCTGAGGGGATTGTGGGTGGATCAGGCGGACCCCCTCCTCAGCCTGGCGCTGACAGAAACAAGCATGACAAGTTGTAATCCTGCTTGATTAAATTTGCTGTGTGTACAAACCTGTTTGTTTGCATTTAAGCTGTCGATTCACAGGGGACGTGTGTGTGTGAGAGCAAGAGTGCATTAATGCTTCACTGTTGCTCATAAGGAGGGGACAGCTGGTGTGTGTGTGTGTGTGTGTGTGTGTGTGTGTGTGTGTGTGTGTGTGTGTGTGTGTGTGTGTGTGTGTGTGTGTGTGTGTGTGTGTGTGTGTGTGTGTGTGGAGTGAAGAGGAGGGGGGCTTTAACCGCTCAGGGAAGATGAGCAGAAAGTCACAGATCACACCCACTGAGCAGATGTTGTGTACTTTTAGCCAGATTGTGTCCACGTGTGCGTGTGTGTGCGCTTGCATGCATTATACAGTCACATGCACACAGCTGCTTTTACCCATGTTTTGAATATGAAGTATGTTCACTCAAGAAGAACGACTAAATGAAGAGTGTTTGTAATGCCAGACTACATTCAAAAAATTACAAATTTAAGTCAGATTACACAGCAAACTAGTGTTACTGCATTCTCGTAAACAACTGAAGTAGGTGAGGTTTGTTTCAAAACATAAACAAACAACCACAGAGAACCATAAAACGTCTCCACAAGCCCGTCCAGCGTTGTCCAAGTCTACAATGGAGATTTTCCGCTAGAAAAAGGGTGTTCAGTTTTTGGGTGATAAAAACACATAAAGCAGTGCACAATTGAAATAAAAGAGCTTCTCCCAGCAGATGAAATCTAAAACAAACAACAAATAAAAGTAACAAATTTAAATTAATTAAAAAAAATAACTTGTATATTTGCAAAATTTAAGATAATCATTAGTGATCGTAAGTTGTAATTCCACATTAAAAAATCCATCAGCTTCTTCCACATTGACTGCCAAAAGACAGCGAACAACAGCTTATGGTATTTACAGAGGTTTATTTTTGTCTCGACACTAGTGGAGTCACATGCTGTCGTCTGGACTCCCACTAAAGATCACTGTCCTTGATTGAGGACGGTGTCCTCATGATTTAGGAAAGCCTTAATAGGATTACACCCAGGGAGGATGACCGACTTCCCACCACGACCACCACCTCCTCCTCCTCCACCCGTCTGCCTGCCACATCTATTGACCAATCAGCTCACACTCTCACTGCCCCACCTGACTGATTATCTGAATTGTTGGGTGAAGCCTTTGTCTGATAAATATTTTTAAAATGTGTGCACAGATAACAGAACATGAGCAAATCACAAAGTTCAGTGACAAGATGTTTTTTTGTAATTTAGGTGAACTGAGTTCCTCAACACTTAGATGTAATTCTTCCTGAAACAGAGGAAGAGTCATGCTGTCAATGTATGTGTCTGCTCTGACAGTTGTATTGCATCCAGATGGTAAAATCTGTGATTTACTGTAAAAACATGTCATTAAATGTCGCCTGGCATCAAACACTGTCAGAGCAAATAAAAAACATGAGCTCTTAGATTCTGGTTCTCACACCAGATTTAGTCAATTTAATTTAAAATGAGACTTTGAAAATGATTTATAAAGCGTTTCATCTTGTAAAATAACATTTGTTAACAGTTGACAGTTGTGGGAATCTGTTCTCATACACGTGATCATACAATGCTTTATTTCTGCAGGGTGTATCTCAGTTTGTCTCCTTCGTTAGCCCCCTTCCCAGTGATCTTTCCAGCCTATCAGCTCCTTCCCTGTTACTAGTGTTTTTCCACTCATTACTCTCACCTGTATTTCTCCGACTCACTCCACCGGCACCTCATCCCCTTGTTAGTTTAGTTTGTATGAAAGTCCAGTCTTTAATTCAGTCTTTGTGGAGTCATCTGTTGTGTGTTTCCCTGTTCCTGCCGCTGTGTTTCCCTGTTCCTGCTGTTCTGTTTCCTTGTTCCTGCTGTTGTGTTTCCCTGTTCCTGTTGTTGTGTTTCCCTGCTCCTGTCGTGTTTCCCTGCTTCTGTCGTTGTGTTTCCTTGCTCCTGTTGTTGTGTTTCCCTGTTCCTGTTGTTGTGTTTCCCTGTTCATGCCGTTGTGTTTCCCTGTTCCTGTCGTGTTTCCCTGCTTCTGTCGTTGTGTTTCCTTGCTCCTGTCGTTGTGTTTCCCTGTTCCTGCTGTTGTGTTTCCCTGTTCCTGTCATGTTTGCCTGTTCTTGCCGTTGATCCTGAATAAACTTCATTCACTGATATTCCTGTCTGCTATCTCGTGCATTTGGGTCCACCTTATGTTCTCCAGTGTGACACCATGTTTGTTCTTTTATCTTCATTAATATAATGAGAGAGAGAGACATGAGGAACGAAAACAATGCATTGCGCTCCTCTTTGCCGAGTGGCTTTGGAGGGCCTGAATCTCCAACGTTATCAACTCCAGCTTTAAAAATCACAATAAAAACATTTGGTTTTAGAGGATATTTGTAAGTTGTATGACTAATTAATTGATTGTATAAAGAAACCATAAAAAACTAAGTGATTTGGGCTTTTAGAGGAATATGCTCCACCTCCTGCCTTTAAACCGCAGATGAAACAGCAGTTTTATTTGACTGTTCTTGGTTGGGATCACGTCTAATAAAACACAGAGTAAGGAAGGAGCAACACAGAGACCACAGTGAGAGCTGGAGGAAACAGAGTAGTCAGTTAATGGGAGGCTTAATGTTTCACAGGCAAAACTAAAAGCCACAAACTGGAACTGAGTTCGGAGTGTTCGTCACAGTTTCACACGATAATTGATGCTGAAATCCAAAACAGGGACGAGAAACAAACAGCACTTGTTTGTGAGATCAAGGTGGCTGCAGGTAAACTGGCTGCAGCAAAACAAGGCATTAGGAAGCTAATAGAGCTCCTGCTGCTACCGCTGCAGAGACACTACTGTTTGGATGTCTGGCCAGCTCTGACACCTCTAAGTGTGTGTTCGTGTGTGTGTGTGTGTCTGAGTACACGGTGAATGTAGGTCACTGTGCTGTTCCCACAGACAGAAGATGCATGTGGTGGTAATTACAGAAAGCGCTGTGGACAGTGTAAAGCATGAGCTCATGTAAGTCTTCTGCCTAATGCTGACAAAGGGGAATAATTACAACAGTGTGGTGATCCTTTAATTCCACAGCTACATTAAAACATAACCCGCACTTTACGCCGCTATTAACTGATTTGTTTTTCAAATCTCAAGGTCAATTAGTCTACTAACTCTCGGTTTAGCGTGTTGAAAGCAGCTCCGGCTCATTTCTGCTGTTGTTTTTGTTGTTAAAGCCGCAGCATCATTGATCAGTTACATAAAAGCTGCGCAGATCCTCAGGATGCTCTCAGCTCCCATTCTTAATTCAGACATTTCAGACGTCAGTGTGACACATCTTCAAAGCCGCTCCTGTCTCTTGGCATTATACTTCGTCTACATTTTTTGTTATTATTTGGCTTTCTCATTCATGGCTGGAACATCTCATTTGACATTTGCATCACACATATTCACAGCAGATGACAGAATGAAAAGAGCTTAGCACCTGGCAGGCAGGGCCGCAGCCAGGATTTTAGAAATATACAAGTTACGGGTTCAAATTGTTTGACAAGCTACCATTTTTTTCTGGTGTACAAGCTGCAGGACTGCCGAACCAGAATCCAAAACAAAAGCCCTTCGGTTAAGGTCAGGAATATATATTTTAAGTTTGTCAAACTGTGGCATTTATAGGTTAGGGAAAGATGATTCAGTTATATGCTAACAAAAGCCAGGTAATGTTCAAGGACAATGTTATCAGATTCCACTGAGATTTTTCGGCTGAAGTCTACAAACAACAAAGGGGCTTTGATGGCGTTCGGCAAAAAAACTGCGAGAGAAAAGCATTGCCAAGCATCGGATCCTGTTTCCAGACAGACTTTTCTTGACTCATGGAAGAGGCCACCCAGCAGCGGTCAACAACCACATCGCTGGGAATGGGAGACTAGAGACAGGAGAAGGGAGGGTTTTTCTCGATAAACAGAACAAATTAGGCAGGTTTGTACTGTAAATATTGAGATGTCAGAACTTGTCTTTTTTATTTTACCTTCTATGGCAGCTGGATTCACGTGATCGAGGCAATGAACCAGTTGGTGTCCTCTGAGTTAACCACTGGCAGCTGAAGACAGCTGTTCAGTGGCTAAATGCTCCTCTATGTTCACCAGATACACGCTAACTCTGTCTGTCTGCAGCTTGGTGTTAGGCTGTGTGTGAATCCTTGAAAATGTTCGCACTGCTTCTCCAGAGAGACTGAAAATCAGGTCACCCTCAAGTGAACCTGGTCAGGAGCCTATTCTAAATCCGCCAGCTACACCAGCCTTTTATAAAGCAGCCGAAAATGAAGCTTCACCGTCTCAGTTCATTTTTTCTTTGCTTCTTCCATTCACCCATCTACTCTTGCCTGATTTTATGAGTGGTTTGCCTGCTGCAGCTTCAAATGACACTAACCAAAATAGCCCAAAAATGAGCTGAAAGATGCTAAAAACGCTCCACAAAGCCAGAGGAACTACAGTCATGAAAACGCCATAAAAAAACCCAAACTCAAAATCTTAACCGCAGCTCTCACCAACATTAACAAAGCTCACAAACTCACGGTCAGAGCTGAAGTCGTCTATCAAGATGATCTCTTGAATCAGAGACGGAGGACTTCGCATCAGGACGCTGAGGGTAAAAGAAAAAGAGAGATGGAGATCAGAAAACAAAAGTCAGTGTTCCCATCTAATCAGGCCACCTGTGACCGAACTCATTACCTTTTGATGGTGCGGAGGAGAGTGGAGCGAGCCTCATTGTGGAAAGTGATGATGATACTCGTGGAGGGAAGGTCTGTGTCATAATTCAGAGAAGCACATCTACGGAGAGAAGAAGCAGGTTAAACTTCTGTTTCTTCAGAAATCATGCTTGAGTGTTAAACTACCTCAGACATCTGGCATACGTGTCCAGCCTTTGAACGCAAACATACCAGGCTATTAGGGTTTTTTTTTTTTTGGGCAGAAGTAATTTGCAGCGGTGCCCCGCGGAGTCGCCTCTGTATTGTTGCCGTAGTGACATGAAAATATCCGGTTGCCAGGCAACAATTGCACAGGTTTCTGACCCTCTGCTTTAATCTGGTACCTGTTGCTGGGAGCTTTAAGAACAAGTCCGAAGACATGCAGATGAAATATGACACACCATTGATTCTGTTATTGTAAACCAATTCAATCAGTTTGTTTACAGCAACAAAAATAACACAATAAGGATTCAGCAGTATGAAAATTGATGGTATGACATATTGATACGTATTGAATTCTACCGTATTAGAGTATTAACATTTTTTAACATTTTTCCTTTCTGTTTTCATTCCTTTAAGGGCCGTTGTAACTGATGTAACTGAAGAAAAGTTGAACGCACAATATGTAATTTCTGCCACTTGTGTTCCCTTTTTTAAAAAAACAAAACAAAAGACATTTGCCAGGTGTGGAGAGCCGGCTGAATCTGGAGGAGAGAGCCCAGTGCAGAGCCAGACCTTCTGGGGGAATAAACAGCACACTGGTTTCCACTCTGAGTCCTTTTAAAGGAGGATCATGTGTGATTTTCTGAGTTACTGTAAGTGGCCACTGGGTGCTTTAGTTAAAGTAATAAAATCCATGAGTCCTAGTCATATGTAATGCATTGAAAAGCTTGTTATGAGCCACTATAATTGGTCATTGTTTGCTTTAAGTAAGGTAAAAAAAAAACAAGATTAAGTCAGAGGAAGATCATAAAATCACGTTTGTTTGTTTTGTTTGCTTATTTTTAAGAGGAAATAAAACACCTAAACACCTAAAAAATAAAATGAATGGATGACTCAGATTTGACAATCCATTATGCAAATGTTTCTAATACATTACAGACATTGGTGTAATAATGAGTTATAATTCTTCATGAGCGGTCAAAACTATGATTACAGCAGCACTGTAGGTGCATTAAAATACATTGTAAGTATGTTCACCATGCATTATAGACATGGGCTTCATCAAAAGTATTAACTGACAAGAACTTGATAGAAACACTGTAAACAGTCGAAAAATGGGTTCTGAAAGCTTCAAATGTCAACACAAACTAATATGACCCCCACCCACACAAGGTCACCCCAAACCAAACTTAGCAATAAAATGGAGTTTGAACGTTATTGTTGAACTTGGACACAAAACAAAATCATCACAAGGTCGAGTTTATTCAGAGAAACCGATCTGCTGAGGAGGGAAGGAATGTTAATATTAGGATGTATAAATGCCCAAATCCTTATAATTTTTGTTTAAAAATGTTTCTTATTTTTACCAAAGATATTTCAATTTGTAATTTCTTCTTTTTTGTGTGGTGAGGAGGTCAGAAGCCTCTTGGTATCTGTATCTAGAAAGGAAGCGATTATATTATTTTGTCTACCCCCTGTGTTGGATTTTTTATGCCCCTGTAAAGCACTTTGAGTTGCCTTGTGTCTGAATTGTACTATACAAATAAACTTGCCTTGCCTTGAGTTTAAATACCTAGAAGTATACAGTGATCCACGTGCAGCTCTATCCAGATTAGTCCACGATCTGCTTGTGCAGATCAAGCAGACTGACCGCCCCTTGACTGAGGTTTAACCCCGCTCACCTGTAGTGTCGGGTGTCTCTGATGGCTCGCTCGCTGCCCAGCCGGTCGCTCTCCTGCAGGTTGAAGGCGTGGTCTCTGTACGGGTCATCTCCCGGCTTCAGCTGCTTCCCGGCCAGGTAGGCCTTCTCATCGAGGCTGCCCAGGAGCTGGCTCTGCTGCTCCGCCCGCGGGGGCTGGGTCACCTGCAGAGGACACGACAAGCTGTCTTTACATGCTCACAACAGCTGAGAAGAAATAAATGGTTACAATTCAAGTCAAAGACAGAATAAACGATTAAAACCTGGAGAACGTTGAGGGATTTAAACGACAAACACAAATGCATCCTCTGTCACTCACGTTAATCCACAGAGAGGTTGTTTTGTTGTCGACAAACACTCCACTGTTACGCTGCCATCGCTTCTGTCAAACCGTTTTACCGCCACATTTGTTATTATAGAAATGGCTGCGTGCCAAATCCACCTGTCATCCTCATGAAGAGAATGCCGGTTTGCAACTGTCTGTTTTAATGTGTTTCTCAGAAAAACATTTAGGTTTTGAATATAATTCATAAACCCTCAAGTCAAAAATCTTTCAAAAAGACTTAAAAGACGTGACTGAGGAAGGAACAGAAGCATTATCGACATTGACATAATAATTTGTTATCATTAATGTTGTAAAGAATTATACAGTGATATAGGTGCGTTTTAATGCATTATAAGTATGTTTATATGCGTTATGAAGCATTATAGACGTCGACTTCATAGAAAATGTTACCAGCAGAGAGTCGAGAGTTGTCGCTGATTAAATTTATGTTCCTCAACTTATTGATTGATTGTAAATGGATTTACATGCGCCGCTTTTCTGCCTTAGTGCACAAAGCTGTTTAATATTCACACACACACACGCCTGGAGCCATTGTTAACAATCTGGGGTTCAACGTCTTGCTCAAGGACACCTTGACATGTGGACAGGAGGAGCTGGGGAATCACAAAACCAGCCTTGACATCAATGGACAACTCTTTCTATACCTCCTGAGCCTCAGCAGCCAGGATTTAGAAATGCCAGTTCTCCCCTTATATTCAGGCAATGTCTGAAAAAAGTCTAAAAAATCAAGTGCAACAACTGCTGCAACCCTGCTGCAACCCTGCTCATCTGAGGATTAAAGTCAGTCTGAAAGGACTGTCAGAAAAAATAATTAAAATGTAAATGCTACTTTCTTATTCAGGTCACCGTGTCAGTGTTAACACTGCAAAATGGGATGGGCACTCATCAAATCAAAATACACAGCGAATAAAGCCTTGGTAATTAATGGGTTTCCCCCGCAAGCAGCTTTAACACTCCTGAGTGGGAGGTTTAGACAGCCAATGAATACATAAAAGCAGATGAGAGAAGCCTTCATCAAAGAGAGTCAACAGGATGGATGATGATGGGAGGACGGACGGAGAAAAGGGAAAATGAAAAGAGAGGATGACGCTTTGTTCTGAGCGGCTTTATTAAAGGGAGGTGTAGCTGGTGGATTTAGAAAAGCTCCTGACCAGGTTCAGGTGTGAGAGTGACCTCATTTTCAGTCTCTCAGGAGAAGGAGCCTGAGAGTTTCAAGGATCCGCACACACAAACATGTCCGCCATGCACAGACACACACAGACAGAGCTGGAAATGAACTTAATATCACTGTGTTACATTCACAGACTAAAGCTGTTAAAGCTCTTAGCGGGAAGCTGGTGAACACAGTGGAGCATTTAGCAGCTAAAGATAGTAAGATATTTCCCTCAGGAGTTGGTGCAGACCGAAAAACAGAGATAAACGAGAGTGAATATTGAACATCAGGTAGCCAGAAATATATCTCCAAATGAATGCTAATGAGTCGGCAAATAGCTGAGTATGTGATGAGGAAGTTAAGAAACACATTCATTCATGAAAGATCATTTTATCTCTGAATTTCAGCTACATGCTGTATCAACAAGGCGACTGCACTCTTTAGACTGAGCTTATATGCCCCTCCTGAAGCCTACAACAGACAACGAGCATCTGCATAGAAAGGAGAACCCAAAACTCCATCTCGTTAGTTACTGTTTCTCTCTGTCAATGGAGTGGAGGGAGGCACTCGAGAACGCACGTAAAGTCACGAAAATGCGACGTCCTTTACTAAGAAATCTCCAGCAGCATTAAACAACATCAACAAATCGTCCACAGGTTTGTTTAGGCTACCTAAAGAGATAGGGAAGGTCTCGTTTTTCACATCACGTTACAATCTGCTCACACGTGGCCAATAGAAAAGTAAGTAATACATGTGCTTTACCACAAATTGTTACAAAGAGCCCCACTTACAGAGATTCTGACTGCTGGAGAGGAAACTTCAAGTTGTTGCCTTTCAAAAGAGACCAAAACCACGACTGCACTCCTGATATTTCAATAGCAGCTTTCAATTTGCTTTGGGTATTGCAGTGATAGGCGTTCTAGGATAGTTTTACATAAATTTTCCCACGCAGAACCACTCCGCTAGTTACATGGAAAGACTGAGATAAAGCTCCACCATATGTTACCTGTATGGTGGGATAAGCAGAAAAAATATGCAAGGATTCAGAGGAGATTTTCAGGAAACTTTACAGGCGCAGGGAGGAAACACAACAGAGTAAATACAAATAAACAAGTAATTTCTTCCACCATCTTCAAGCTAAAGTGCATCTGAGCCACTCACACCACCAATATCAGATGACTGTTATACAAAGTTATGACGTCTTTTCCAAAAGTATCATCATGACCAAATACAAAAAGCTACAAAAAAATGGTACTCTGGGGATAATAAGACAAAAATAACAGAAGGCACTCTGAGGCCCGGTCCACTGAATTAAATATGAAGCTCGTCTGGAAGACGAACACGTCTGCCTGCTCCGTCAGGCCCGAGACATAAGACGAACAAATCACATACAAGTCAAATCTGTCTGATTGGCTGCAGATGAAGCCCTGCTGGGGTTTGAGGCTGACAGATGATGGGACACGGAGATTACTGTGTCATGTAGTGATGATGTGATGTGTCTGAGGCCTGTCTGCGAACATGTCATCCAGGCAAGAAACCACTTTGTTCTTCTGTCACTCCTACTAGGGAGCGACTGATACCAATTATTAGTAATCTAGGAGCCTGATAACCTTTATTTGATTGATACACATTTGCAGTAAAAATAAAAATCTTAGTGTACAATTTTGAGATACTTTTCTGTTACTTTATACCTCCTCTCCGTTTCTTTGCAAGCTATCCTTGGTGACGGGACCCAGCTCAACTGGACACCAAACTGGGACTGAACACAGACTTCAAGACCGACTGAGGTCAGATTGACAACAGGGGATACAGTACAGAGGTGATTTACAGCAGCTCTGACCAAGACAACGAATTCAGGGACAACAAGATGGCAGACGTGGGAGGGAGAGAGAGAGGAGAGAGACATCAGCAGCGGGTTAAAACAGCGTGTTGAGGAGGAATATTTTAATATCTTACAAAGTGAATTGAGGATTTATTCTGACAAACCGAGACTGTTTTGATGTATTTTATTTCGTCTATGTCAAGTTTGAATGAAGTGTGTATGACGATAAGTTAACAAGACTTGTTTTAGTTCGGTAAAAGAGGAAAATATATGTAAGAGTGTTTCATTTCTAGACATTTTGTGAGTTTATTTTGTTCGTTTATATCTTTCAGCAGATACTACGGCGGCTATCAGACATCTCTTCTTGTGGTACAAATTGCTGCAAGAGGAGATGGTCTGAAAGTCCCCGTAGTATCCGACAGCCGGGCTAGCTGGATAGCATGCTCACTTCAGTGATATCTCTGCAACACAGCACATAGACGTCTGTGACATGATGTCGTTGACACTTCACACTCTGGTGATGATATTTGTTCATTTTTTGAATGTTTTACACTAAAATACAAATTGCCATACGAATGAAAGACTTATATCTCTCATCCAATGTGGACGTCTATGGTCTATCTATGTAAAGCACTTTTACTTTCTGGAGTATGTTTACATTCTTTGACTTATGTTCAAAGATCTGAACAAACTCTTTCATGAGTGTTTCTACTTTTTAAACTAATGGACAAAAACACCTAATGCCAAATGAACTGTCTTTAAACGGAGCTCACTAAAAGACTAAAAAAGGGATGATGTGTCTGAAAGTTACTGAATTGTTCCACACTGGTGGAGGTTTACTGTAATAACTTCACGTTTTGTGTGTATATTACTGCAATGGAAAATGTAGCTAATCCTCATTCAGACAAGATTGTTAACGCCACACTGAACTCATTTCTGTTGTGAAATGTTTATATGATCACGTGTCAAATAAAAAAAAAATTGTTGCTGGATTAGTCAGAAAAAAGTACCAAAGAGTCTAAAGACTGAGGAGTTAATCCAGCAGTCAGCGCCTGATCTGAGGACACGTACTGAAAAACTACTGAACATCAAACAGAGAAGATGTTTAGTTGTTTCTGTCCATGAAGAACCGGACCGTGCACGTGAAAAACATGCAATGACAAACTGACAAACTGTGTTCAGATGTTTACAGCATGTCCACTGCTGATGTTGCGGCCACGACAACAGATGTGCAGGATAGAAAGTAACTAATGATAACACACACACACACACACACACACACACACACACACACACACACACACACACACACGCTGTAGTAAGAGACTGAAAAGTGGTGCTGGGAAATTGGACCACTCAATAGAGGAAATGAAGGGAAAAAAAAAAGTGGAGCCAGTGCAAACAGATTTCACAGATGATGTCATTAGTGAATCAAATGCTGCTAATGAATGGGCTCAGGGGGAAAGAAAGAGGGAGAGAGGAGAGACAAGAGGGGTGGGAGACAAGGGGGAGGGAGGGAGAGAGAGAGGTAAGGACTTGGGGAAAGCAGGGAAGGAAAAAAGAAAGAGAGAAGGGAGGGAGGGAGGGACAACACGGTGAAAGAAAGAAAGTTAGTAATGATGTGCGAAAGAAGGAAAATAATGAACTAATAATGAAATAAGAGGGCAGGACGGATGAAAAATTAGCAAACAATGATGAAAAGAAAGGACGATAGTGTGAATGAGAGAAAGACAATTAAATAGTAGAAAGGACAGACTGACAGAGGATAGAGGAGAAAATAAAGTCATAAAGTATGGAAGAACAGATGGAGAGAGCAAAAGAGGGATGGAGGGAGGAAAGACAAGAGAGAAATGACAGACAGAAGGAAAAAAGGAATAAAAAGGAAAAATTATAGAAGAAGAGGGAAGGGTGGAAAGAAAAGAACAAAAGTAAGATGGAAAGACAGCAGAAAAAGGAAAGAAACAACCACAATGATAGAAAGAACACACAGAAAAGAAAAATGAATGAGGGAAGAAGGACTGAAGGTTTAAGAAAGACAGAAAGAAAAGAGAAATGAGGGGAAGGAATATGAAAAAAAGAAAGAAACACAAAGGCATGACAGAGAAAAGAAGAAAATGAAGGATGGATGGGAAGAGGGATTAAAGAAAGACGGAAGGAAGAAAAAATGAAAGGGAGAGAGAGATGGACAGAAGAAAAAAAAGGAATTGATAGAAAGATAAGGAAGTACAGAAGAAAGGTAGGAAGATGGAAGACAAGAAAGAAACAGAGGGTCGGATAGAAAAGAAAAAAGGACAGGGATTCAAGAAAAGGAGGAAAGAATGAAAGGGAATGGGGAGGAAGTCAAGAAAGAAAGAAAGAAAGAAAGAAAGAAAGAAAGAAAGAAAGCCTGCTGTTGTTGGACTGGTGGACTGTTGGCAGCCTGCGAGCAGCGGGTCAGATTACCAGAACAAACGAGAGAGGAAATCTCAGTTTGGTGACGAAGGTGAACGACCTGCTGAACAAACTAAAGATTACAAAACAGAAAAAACTCCTCTAGGAAACATCCCAACATCTACTTTACTGTTCAAAGAGCGACTTGATTAGATTAGTCCATTTGTGGCTCGCCAACAGTTCACCACATCAGCCCCAAAACTGTCCTGGAGACACGATCCATCAGCCAATCAAACACGCAGACTATTCAAAGTGCTTCCATGTTTGTTTCTTCTGATCATCAACATATTCTTGGGCTGCGTTCACACGCTGATGCAGACCAGGGTTTCCTCTTTTCTTATTCACCATGAGGAGGAGGAGGAGGAGGAGGAGGAGGAGGCCTGCAAGCATGAATGCCACAACAGCTCCACCGGTTGGCATCTGCCCTTGAATTATTAAATCTTGTGAACAGCGTTTTAATGAATCTGCCGCCGCCGGATTGAGACATCTTGACATGTTGGCACACATCCTCGACCACAGCTGAGACGATTTTATTGCTCTAGTAAATAGTGAAGGAGGCTCCTGTGTGCTGTATTTCCTCAACAACAGCCGCTGTCTCCACCGGAGATACTGATTCAGTTGATTTGTCTGTGAGCTCGGTGGTGGAGCGGCAGAAGCAGTTTCAGGAAAGGACTGATTTATCTTTTCGGCCTAAAAATCTCATATTCTCGTAGATCTTTAATTGGAGTTCGACTCACTTTTACATTCAATGAATTTTTCTGTGGCACTGATTTTTTACTCAGGCGGAAAAGTTCGGCAGATGGTTGTTAAAAATAAAATGAGTTGGGTTTATTCTGGAGCTGAAATGGAGCAGGCAGACTGGCTGGTTCGTTGGTTTGTCTGCTGGATTGCACAAAAACTACTAAACATATCTCTACAAAACTTGGATGGAGGATGTGTCTCCACCCAGAAAAGACCACATTAACTTTTGCGAGAGTGCATTTTTCAACATTTTTATTAATTTCTCCTGGAATAAAGCGCGGATATTGATTCTGATGGCGTATTAAGTGGCAAAACATGGAAATGCCAAATATATGCTTGTTCCAGCTTCCCAAATACGAGGATTTGATATTTTTGTCTGTCAAAAATTACAGTAATGTAACTTTTTGTACTGATTTTTCAACCAGTGTTGGGATGTAACTAAGTACATTTACTCGTGCTTAAGTACAATCTTGAGATACTTTACTTAATTTGAGTATTTCCATTTTTTTCTCTTCCACTACACTCTGGAGACATATATTGGTCTTTTTACTCCACTACATTTATTAGTTAACTTTAGTTACTAGTTACTTTGCAGATAACATGATGTCTCAGAGCAAAGCAGCACATTTTAAAATGTATTTATTTTATCAGCATTTGGATAAAACAAAATAGATTTTGAGATTTAAAAAAATGTTAAATATTGATCCAATAATCAGTATACGTATAGTTACTTTTACTTGTAGTTCATACTTTCATACTGAAGTAAATTCAATAACATAAACTTCATACTTTTACTCAAGAATCCATATCGGTGCTTTTACTTTAACATGATATTTACTTTAACTCAATAGTTTCAACAGTAAGTATATTAATTAATCAATAAATAACAGAAAATTAATAATTTTGACGAATTCAAGAGAAAAGATTTGCTGCTTTTGTTATTTTATATCTTAATAAACTGACAAAGAAGACATCTGAAGGCATCACCTCAGACTCTGGTGACATTTTCATGAATAAAATATTCAGATGAAACGATACAAAAATAAGATTTTTATCACTTTCTGTCAAAACTGCTCAAAATGAACCTGAACAACACTGATTCAAACACGTCACTTTGACTTGTTTTGACTGTTTTCTGACATTTCATAGACAAAACTATAAATGGATTCATCAAGAATATAATCAGCTGATTGATCGATGATAGGATAATCATTAGTTACAGCCTCAAGGCTCCAACTGGCTGATGGTTATTCTGTTAACGCAGTCAATTTGATCATTTAGTCAAGAAAAAAATCAACATCTTCATATTGTTTTGTCTGACCAGAAAACTCAAACATACTCAATTTACAATGACACAACCGGGCAGAAAACCAGCAAATCTGCACATTTGAGAAGCTGGAACCAAAAAAAATGTAGATTTTTGCCTGACAAATGACTTAAACCACTGTTGATTAAACATCTGCAGCACAATGATCCCACACTTTTTCCCTACAAGCTACAGGTCTTGTATTTCTTTACACTCAGTGCATCAGAAATGCAGCAGCCAAGTCGACCAGCTCTCCTCATATGAGCTGGCATGGACCCAGTCCCAGTCCCAGTCCCAGCATGTTCTGTTCTGTTCTGTTCAGACTGTGTCTATAGGCTGTGGCACCACCACACCTACAGGAGCAGTGTTTACCAAAGGTTATTCTCATGACTGCTCCTCCTGCGACAACAGGCGGACCTGACCTGACTGAAACAGGCGGATAATGACACACTCTTGTGTCCTGTCCGTGTTTGTGAAATCCTTGACAGGTCTCAGCAATAACGTGGTTTACGAGGCGTTTGCGCACGGCGCACAGGACTTATGGAAAGCCTCTTACGTGTGCCTGAGGTACTCTCGGGCTCGGGGAAGGCACGGAAAGGCAGGAAAACACCGACAAACATAAGCAGCAGGCTGCTGATCCTGCAGCCTGGAGAATGATTATGGCACAGCTGCACGGGAGGAGAGTGGAGGTGGATGCGATGAAGCCAATGCAACATATTCCTGCAGTGAAACCCAGCTGTGCATCATCACCAACACCTTCACCACCATCCTCATCACCTCAGGTTTATCACACACACACATGCACATCAACATGCAGCACACACTCTCCTGCAGCTCGGCGCCTCCAGCGACAGCGCCGTGCGCAGCGCCGCGCCGCTCTCCTCTCCTCTCCTCTCCTCTCCCCTTTCTCTTTCTCCCCCCTCAGCCACGCTCACTCACTATCAGCGGGATGGTCCTGTCGTCCCGGTGGATCTCCAGCCGACCGGACACCACCTTCTGCCCATGGCCCCTGCCGCGGGTCTGCGACGCCGACGATGAAGGCGACGACTGGGGCTTGTTGTCCTGCCACAGGTAATAAAACGTCCCCAGGATCCACGCAACGGTGAGAATCGCGATGGCGTTGGCCCGTATCCTGCGCATGGTGAGCCCATAAGGAGGGCTCCGGAGGCGAGCCCGGCTGGTTCAGGTCCGTCCTCGGCAGAAGGTGCAGCCTCCCCCGCCGGTGATGGGTTGAGTCGCAGGCAGGCAGGCAGGCAGGCAGGCAGGCAGGCAGACAGCCTCTATCTCTCCTCGAACTGGCTCCTCTCTCTGCCGGAGCGCTGCCTCTCTGCTGGGATTTGCGCACTGGCAGAGCCACGGTCCTAGCGCCGCGTCATATCATTCCCCTGCACACAAACACACACACAAGTACACACACACACACACACTCACACACACATCATCCATCCACACTGGCTACAATGAGGAGAGGATGTCCAATCTGCATCCAGCAGCTGAGGTCCTGGTTTGGGTGCAGATCAGGAGGAGGAGGTGACTTTTAACCTCTGATGCACATTAATGGATAGATAGATAGATAGATAGATAGATAGATAGATAGATAGATAGATAGATAGATAGATAGATAGATAGATAGATACAACACTTATGACACGTTTATAATGTACAGTGATGGAATGTAACTAAGTATATTTACTCAAGTACTATGTATATTTGAGGTACTTTATACTGAGGATATTTACTGCGTTAAAGAGGGGAATACTGTTCCTTACACCATACACTTACTTACAAACGACACATATGAGCCATGTGTAATGGAAAGTAATAAGTAACTAAGTACATTTCATTTAATTCAAGTATGCATTATTTGTACTTGACTAGAGTATTTCTTTTTTATTTTCTGCTACTTTATACTTCTACTTCACCACATTTTGAAGGTAAATATTGTACATTTTACTCCACTACATTTATCTGATAACTTTAGTTACTATATACTTTGCAGATTACGTGCTGCATTTAAGCAGAAGTACTGCATTTTGAATTTATGTATTTATTTTATAGGTAATTGGATTGTAGTAAAAGTAAAATTACACATATATTTACGTGTATGTAGTATTTACTGTACTGCGTGTTGATCGATTACCTGTCTGGACGATTATCAGATCCAATATTCAGCATTTGCATGCATATAATGAAAGAATACAGATACATTTAGGGGAGTAAAAGTACAATATTTGCCTCCAACATGAATATTCTGTAGTATTCATGCAGATAGTTTTCATTTTATTTAGTTTCTGAGGTTTTTACTTTCAGCTTATTACAGCTGAAGTGAAGAAAATTTAATTTGTGGAGCTCAAAGTTTTCAAAGATTCGGCTACATTATTACATTTCAACAATCTGAAGGCCTCAGAGACTTTTCCCTCCGTATGAATTAGTTTCAAGGAAAACAGAAATTAAAACCAGAACAAATTAACCTAAAACAACCTGCACGGCTCCATACGACAATGAGATTTGTTCATTTCAGTGAACTGATCCTTTAATTGCTGCCACATTCTTCTCCCTCCAGCCAGAATCTAAATAAAATCTGCACCTTTACTGCAGCGTATTTATCCTCCCTGCATAAGAAGACTCATTATTCTGCCCATGCATTCTAAATTATACATTTAAATTAAGAGCCTGCAGCTCGCAAAGAGCAAATTAAGCAATGCAGCTGAATTGATCACAAGAAAAAAAAGAGAGATGAGGAGCCTTTGCAGTCTTTGAACAGCAGCATCATAAATATTCAAGTCCTCCTGAGTTAAATCTGGATTTGCACAGATGACCCTCTGCTACTATGACTTATTCAGAGAAGGAATAAATCAGAGGCGTAAGAAAAAATGTCAGAATACATTAGACCGAGAGGACCCCTCTCCCGAAATCCATAACGGCCTTTAAACGGCTGCACAGACCAGCAGAGAAATCAGAGCAGAGCAATAACACCCCAAAGGCATAACAGAGCTGAGGAGGCTGCATTTTTTCATCTTATTCCTTCTCTGCTAGAAGAAACATAAAAACAGCCCACAGTATGAGCTCATCCAACCCCACCTAACAGCAGCATACTGTGTGTGTGTGTGTGTGTGTGTGTGTGTGTGTGTGTGTGTGTGTGTGTGTGTGTGTGTGTGTGTGTGTGTGTGTGTGTGTGTGAGGCATCCACACAGCTGGGCAAACCACCACAAACATCAGGAATTGAGAATGCCAAGTTTTTCCCAAACATAAGCATCGAGAAATCTGATCCAGAGTCAGCGGGGGGAGAAACAAAATCAATAAATGAGGAGGAAAATCCATCTGCAGCTGCAAATTGTTGTGTCTGATGCGTTCAGGCAATCATTTTGTCATGAAATACGGCCACTTTAATACATTTTGATAGTATTTTTTTGGTTTAATTCGCCTCATGTGCTTTTATTTTCTGGTGCATTTTACTTTTTTAAACAGAAAGCCTGAGAAAGAAGAATGCATTATGGGAATTGTAGGATCTAGTGCTTTGACATACCATGACCACCACGACTGTAAACGCTCTGTAGAAATCAAAGAGTGTACCACGCTGCAGGCTGAGGTCTATCCACTGTGTCTGCTGTCTCTCTGAAGCCGTGCACTTGGAGGTTAATCTCATTATACATGTAAGCTGCTATTCCCTCTCTTCCATCCCGTCATGGAGAGACCCATCGGCCTGCGAGATCTGGCCCGCATCCAGCTCGTGTATAGAAAGGGAAGGTCACGGGGGTCAGAGCCACATCTGGCTCAAGGCGGGGAGATATTTGTCTTCATTCGTATGGACAGGGACGCGCCGCGGCTGTCACTGTTATCTCTGGGAAAGACAGTGACGCCCCAAAGCAGGGAGGAAAAGTCTCTGCATATTCAGACAAGGAGAGGATAAAAGCACACAGCCGTCATAGCGAGGTGTTGGTACTGGCAGCTCTGTGGGGAATACTGCACACTCACAGCCTCTGGACCTGGCAAGCCGGCCATTAACTGGGCTCGGTTATGTCAAGATTACTGGGAGCAGAGAGGAAACGAGGGCTGTGTTTCCAGCAGGGTCAGTCGACCACTCGTGTCAACAATCCCTCTCCTGAGACTCATTGGAAAGACAAAGCTCCACATTCCCATGTCGGCAGTGAAAAAAAAGGGAAAAGATGGGAGACTTTCCACAGTTGAATCTACTGGGTGGGAACTGGGACTAAAATGTTAACTCATGTTTAATAAAAAAAAAAACATAATAAAAAGGATCAGCACACTAATCAGAGCAAGCTGGAAAAACAGAGTGAAAAGATGATTTTTTTTTCCTCAAAGAAATTAAACATATTTAGCAGAAATGTACTAACAAAAGGGTCCCAGTTTATGACAAGTCGCCTTTATAAAGTGATATAACTGGTGCTTTTGTTAATGTTAAAGCTCGGGGTGGTAAGTTCTTTAAGCATGTTCGTTGTTTATGTTCATTATGATGTGTTTCATGTGAGTGAGACATGAGGCAGTTGGACACTGTTAGCTTGTTAACTCAATAGCACAAAGCACACAGCCCCTGAGCCAAGCTAGTCCGGTCAGCACAAAGCAAACACCCACAGCTATAAGGAGTAGCTGTCGCACTGGGTAGTCTTCCTGGACCGATGCACATTCATGACTGCTATTTTGCTTGTGTTTATATGACTGTGACATTTAACATACTTTATTTATGCATACATTAGACTGAAAAAGCCACGAGAGCTTGTTGAGTGTAGCAAACTAGTCGCTAACACATCGCCCAGCTCTTGCTCTTTCCGGTTTCTACAATCTTACCAACTCCAGCTTCAGTAAATCATTTTCTGCTGCTTTATAGATTGATTACAAGTTATAAGATAAGATCAAGAATAACGGGACGGTCTCATTTAACGGCAATCCATGCCACATGTAGCGAGACATTTTGCCTTAAACCTCAAACTGATGGTGGTGCTAGATGAAAAGTGAGAGGGTCACCAACGTCAGAGGGATTCATTCTCTGGGAACCATGAATGTCTGATTATCTTTTCTGATTTTTAAATTGCACTTATTATCTCAGAGGAGGTCTTGGAAGAGAGAATTCAGAGAAGTAAGACGGTAGATTACTGTTTTCTTGTGTGCGAGTGTGTTTTCTGCCGACTCTCCCACAGACCATCACCGGCCCTTTTAGTTCCGCCGAGAATCACTTCTGGCATTTCAGACAACTATGCCAAAATGGTGATTCAGAAAAAGCTGAACAAAGACACACAGAAATCCCAGTATCCACACAACACACACACACACACACACACATAGACACAAACTGTATGCAAACACACAAGAATGAGCTTTCTAGCCTCCAAAAGTAACGACACACAGAGGTCTCAGTTTGCATGTTTGCACACACATCTTCAGAAAGATGAGAAGAAAAACACACAGGGATCTTAGTGTAGATGCACACACACACACACACACACACACACACACACACACAATCCCGTAAGCCTCTATGGAATTCCACAATGATAATAGTGGAAACTCAGCCAATCGCCTCTCGGCTGTAACCAGCGATCATCGAGATCTGTACGACATACAAGTTCATTCCTGTGTGTGTTGCGTGTGTGTGCGTGCTGTGCAAACATGGAGTGTCAGAGAGAGCCGACACACACACGGCGAGCAGGAATTCATCTGAGCTTCTGTCCTGATGTGGAGGGAAAGGAGCGCAGGTTTTTCCCATGCGGCTCCGCTGCAGACCAGAGGGAGACTGTTAACAATAAGCAGCTTTAGTGAGTCAACTCTGGATCACTTAAGTCTTTTTACATCAGACCATGTTCCACATTTAATGTCACACTCCAGCCTTTGAGCATGAAAGCACTCCCTGTAGACTTGAGAGAGGGCTGTAAAACTTTGTAGTCCCTTCACTCACAGAGGCTGTAGACTTACAGTGGATTCAACGAGGACAAGGAAAAAAAAACCTCCACAGAAACTCAAAACTCTTGTAGTGAAACCAACTTTTCAGCTGTCAGTCTGCAGCTCAGTTTGTTGCAAACACTCATCTTTGCTTTGTTTAGTGTTAAATAGCAACTATTGATAATTAAAAACTGGCATCTTTGTCTCAGCTGTGATAGATTTGATCTCTGTGTGACTGTTGAATGTTGCAGTAAGTTTTTGGTCATTGATTTTCAGGAACTCTATGTTGTAGATCTTTGTCACCAAATGCCAGTGCAGCTATGCTTGAAATGACTTAATAAAGCCTTATATCTTCTATTCTGTCCAGTTACCAGCATAAAAAAGTAAAATAACATAAAATGCATGCAGGAAAACTTAACTCACATCACTCACAGCTCTTTTTTCTCAGACTGGCCTCTCTCTTGAAGCTACTGTACCAGCCATCCTTAAATAAATACAACTGTTTTCTTAATCAGTCAAGTTGTATGAGCAGCTTACAGCTTTTTTCCAAGTGATGTCTGGTGGAACAAAGCATCATTTGTGGCTTGATTTAATAAAAGTCATACCAGGAGGGTGGAGCAGCAGGATACAGAACTTAGTGAGCAGGAAAGTACACTAACCTGACCCATGTACGTACACTCATATCCTGTGTCCTGTTATTAATCACTCACACACAAAACCATGAACAAATATAGACAAATAAAAAAGGATCCTGCTGCCCTGTGCATGTGTTTATTTCAGCATATAATATCTGAATGGGTTAGGGTTAGGCCAAAGCATGAAGAGCAAAGTTAACAGCCCACGTTATCAGGTAGGTTATGGCTGTCAGAGGTGACGCATTCACTGCCAGACTGCCGGAGGCGAGCCGACAGGGCCGACTGGGAGCCACCGAAGACCGTGTTGTCACAAGGCACATGGGGGGATTAGGAGGAAATAAAAGAGGCAGCCGCAGTGTTTACACACACACACACCTACCAAACGCACATCTCTGACATAACAAAACACAGGGAAGCCGATCGTGTCTTGGTGAGATAAGATCAAAAACAGATGCTCGTGAAGACATTTCTCATAATCGGATGACAAATAGAGAAATAGATTCCAGGGGGAAAATCTATTTCACTCCGATCCAGAGCTCTTACTTTATATGAAATGGGTATTAATACCCAACTTCAAGCCCTGCTGTGGCTTAGCAGGCAGCCAGCTGTCAGTGTGTGTTTGTATGTTATAGTAAGTCTGGGATTTTATAAACCACAGTCAGCAAAGTGTAAGTTCAGCAAAAAAAAGGTTTTCTACAATCCTCAAACTGTGAAAATTAGTGTTCAGGCTGCAGACCAGCAGGGTGCAGGATCCTCGGAAAACAGAAAAAATAAGACAAAGAGTCTTCAGTCATGTTAGCAGTTATCTAAAGGCTGTGTTTAAGCTGCTGCAGGCACAGTCATGGACATACGTAGGCCTGTACATGTCGTACACGTGTTCACTGCAGAGAACGGAGGGGTCACTGGTGAAAAAACCCTTCCTTACAGCTGCTTCCCACTGCCTCCTCGACCCTTTCTCTTGAGGAAACCTTCAGAGTATGAGAAAAGTTAACGTTATGCATGTTAGTGTGCTCATATCTGGATATCAGGAGCAGATTTTGTGCCAATCCATCTAGTAGGACCATATGTTGAGATGTTTTACTGGGATAGTGAAAACTTTTACGTCATCGTGTGATAGAAGAAAAGTCAAAATTCAGTGGCATAGTTGTGTACCGGTCGAGGCAGTTGGCTGCCCACCGCTGAGTCCGGTTCTGCTCCGAGGTTTCTGCCCTTGCATGTCGACAAGTGTTTGCTCATGGAGGAAGTATTGGGTCACTGTAAATGAGTTAATCAAGGAGTATGGTCTACACCTGCTCAATTTGGAAAGTGTCATGAGATGACTTTTGTTGTGAATTGGCGCCATACAAATAAAGATTGATTGGCTGTTGAGGTGTTTCAGTCAGAACCACAGTGCTGAACTGAAAAGAAACTGACATTAGCATGCATGGAGCCAAATAAACAAACAAACAAAAAAATAGATGGAAGTTTCGGCGCCTGAAATCACTTATCGCAACGTCGCCGTCGTCATAATTTGCTCATGAAGTCCTCGTTAAACCCTGAGGAGGTACAGTATTTTCTCCCTGCCAGCTCTGCAGAGCATAAAGCCAAGGTGGGCCGGGTTAAACTGGGCAAACTCCTGCCGGCCTCACAGCTTCCAACTGGAACATCTTTTCCATTCACACACTGGTGAACCATTCCAAGACATTACAGCATGGCAGTAAAACACACTCACACACACACACACACACACACACACACACACACACACACACACACACACACACACACACACACACACACACACACACACTTTGAGAAAGAGAGCTACAATGATTTGGAGCGGGATGAATTATTCAGTGTTTCTCTCAGCCTCATGGACACTGCTTTTTCAAAGTCACAGGGGACGTTGGTACGATCATGTCGGAGCTCTCCATATGCTCCAGCGATGCGCGTATCAGCCGAACATATTCTGCCGGTCTGAGCCGAGTTCTCAGATCCCTGTCTTCCTGCCCAGACGAAGAGTCAGCAGGATCCATCCGAGGCCCTGATGTAGAAAGCGGTTGGCAGACTCCACTGTGAGGTTGGGTGACTAAATGCGTTGCTGAGCACTCGGGCTGTTGTGATTCTGTTACTCCAGCTGGCTCGACTCAGTGTAGGAAGTCCATTAGCAGGACGAGTAACAGTGTGGGTATTCTCCAGCGTCTCGGATCCGAGGATAATGGGCCTATCTGGGAAAGGACGTCCAGATGAGAGATGAATGATGCTGACTGTCCACAAATAGATATGGCCGCCCTTCTTCATTTATGGGAACAGGAAGAGGAAGGGCTTTAATTTGTGATATCACGTACATCTGAGAAAACTTTAAAAAATGCTTCAGTATCTTTAATCATGATTCAGTCTGCACATGTGCACAGACTCTAAAGATGCCTGTCAAAGTTATTGCTTTAAAAAAACAATTTATTTTATCAATTCTTTATTGTAGTTGTAACTGCTGTTTATAATATTTTCATAAATGGTTATTAAATACTGTGTAGTTCAGTTTTTTTGGCCATTATAAAGTTGGGAATGATATTTATAAATATTTACAATTTCTTAATGAATGGTTCAAAAAGCATTTGTCTGTTTAACAGTGAAATAACTATTAACTAAAGTCAAATAACAATAAATGTATCATTTATACATAAATAGTGTTACAAAAACAGACATAGTAAGTATTACATGTCAGTTTTGACTTACAGATTATAGTTAAAATGATGATACTCTTAAAAACTGCACTTTCATCATTTTAAATTAATACAAGTTTGACTTTTATACCAATTATAATGTTCATACTCATGACTATACTGAGTTAAAACTAAGATATTAGGTTAAAATGTTTTAAATCAAATGGATTAAGTAAACTTAAGATGCCCTAAATCCAATTTATGACAATAAATTGATTTTCAGTCGTTAGTATTTAAAAAAAACTAAGTAATTTAAATATTTTTTGTCAATAAATCATAATTTTGCATTCCATATTTTGTCTTAATATGTCATAATTTGTACTTTTTATATGTTAGGGTTAAGACGTAAACAATTTTTACACTTTTTACTGATTAATTTACTTCGCCGTTATTGGCATTAACACGCATTTAGACCAAAATCTTATACAGGAATCAGCCTTTCATCAACTTAATCTAAACGTCAGCAGAAATAAGATGTAAACACCTTCACAGTAAATACCAACAGCAGCAGCGTGAACAGCTGGCAGACACAAACATGAGTGGAAATGCTTGTTTATTACTGATTAAAGCCAGACAGACAGATGCTTCGCGCCTCAGAATCAAATAACTTCAACACTCGCAGTCTTTATACAGAATACACACAGCAGGACAAATGTTCCCACTAAAAAAAAAAATATTGAGAAACAGTCTTGGCAGAGAATGTGTGCAAAACTTTAAAATTAGACGAGTATGGGGGGGTTTTAAAGGAGGAGGAGATGCAGATAATGCTACAACTTGTGGGACAGTTAACTTGAAAATGTGGCAAGAATTCTCCAAAATGTTCACACTTAGTGGTTAAAAGACAACTGTGAGTCATGTTAAGTCAACTGTCATGTATCAACAAACATACATTCATTGCCTGTGAATCATTTTCTAATAAACTGGCGAGTCCTTCTTCTTAAATTACCTCCCAGGTGGACGGTAAACAGACACATCTTATAACAATATTGCTATCAAAATGCACAGATTAATCAAGTCACTCACGTTACTTCCAGTTCTTAACACAGACATGTGATCCGACAATAAATAAACAGGACACACATCCACTTTTAAAGTGCGGTATTTCTGTGATCTGTCCGAGATCGAGGCTACGTAACCTTTGAGAGAAGAAATATCACAATTTTTATTTTAAACAAAAAAAGTTTAATTCACAACACAGCGCTGCTTTAGCCTCTCTTTGACTGATATGACCAGTAGCTTACGTTAGCTTATGCTAGCAGACAACGTTAACAGTGATGTAAGGCTTCGTCAAACGATTATTTTCATTAGTTTATTTTCTCAGGTCATCATTTAGTCAATTAAATGTTTTTAAAAAAGGTGAATATAGTCATTTACAATTTCTTCAAGCCCACATTAATATTTATATAATTTGCTTGTTTTATCTGATTAACAGACAAAAATTGAAGGTATAGCTTATACGAGATGGCCAGAATTAGATAGCTCCAAAACTATTGTGCACTCTTTGCAGAAGGGACTAGCTGCTTTTAGCAAGTAGCTCAGTTAGCTGTGGAGCAATTGGGCCCTATTAGCTCACTGGAGACTGCCTGGACCGCAGCCTCGGATGATGGGGTGGGTAACCTGCCTCCTCCCAGTGAAGACGGCTCGAGCAAGACTGGGACTGAACACAGCCTTTGAAATCTGAGTAGCTGGAACCAGTCAATGTTATCAACTTTGGTTTAGTTTGATCAACTCATTGATTAATCAACTACCCATTGCAGCTCTACAATGATGTCTTTAAAGCACCTTGGGAAATTAAGGGGTAATTCTGTTTTATTATTCTGTTATTGCCACGTGTGGCCACCTTGTCTGCTGTTAAAAAGTTACATAGTCTCACTCGCAATGAGCTCTACTTCATGTCAAATTAATACAAAGACAGACGAGAACTGCAAAAAATGCATTATGTCATGTGGTCGCAGTCATTCATACAGACAGTGAATGAAAAGAAGAACATAACAATGAATTATGTCAGTATGAGAAGCCATGAAGTCCATGTTTAAATCAAATACAAAAACATCTAATGCACTGTAGGACGAACACTTAGTTTTGCTTAGTCTGTACCAGCACATGCTAACAAAAACATCATGAGACATCAGACCTCACTGTAAGTACAATCTTCAGAGTCACAAAAGGCATTTAACAGTACTCCTGCAGAGTGTATATGGCAAATAAAGCAGTGTTTGAGGCCTACACAGTATTACAGGAGGGCTGGGAGACAGTGCAGAGGCAGGAAGAGAGAGAAAAAATAAAATTAAACTGCCCTCCTGGTGAGAACGAGCGCTAACTTCTGCTGTTACAGCTCCTCTTCCTCTGGGCGTCTGTCAATAGCGCCCATTTTCTTCTGAGTCGGCGTGCAGGGCAATGAATCCCTTCTAGCGTTACAGTGACACATGCTTTTCAAATGTCAGAGTCCCTCTTTCTCTTTATTTCTCCCCTCGTGTTGAGCGACCCCGGACATTCCTCCTGTTACTTCATGCACAGAGAAAGAAAGTCGCAGCCTTTGCTTTCAGCAGGAGGCGGACCTGTTCTGCTCAGCTGTTAAGAGCATGACGACGACTTTACTCAAGGTTAACTCAGGTTAGAAAAAAGTCTGCACTTCTGTAAGGTGCTTTGGATACAAGCATCTGATTCCACAGCCTGGCAACTAACTCGAGCATTTCCATCTTTTCAAAAGTTCAAAGATGTCTGAGAATTAAGCTCCACAGAACAGAGAGGGAGAGGGGATTATTTATTAGTAAACAGTCTTTTGTCAGGTGGAGCTGTTACTGCTCCGTGGGACACACATTGCGGTCTTTGCAGCAGAAGTAATGCACCACCACGCCGTTGGGATACCTGGCAAACGCGCTGAAAGAGAGAGATAAACAAATATGAGAATGCTTTCCTGTTGGGAGGATTATTAGTCACTGCATCAGTGCAGATAAACAAAAGTTTAATTAAAAGAGAGAAAACAGTGAAATTAAAATGAACAGGGTATGAAATTAATGTCGGCTCAGGGCGTAAAAAGGGTGTTCATAAAACTGTGACTGCAGACACAAAAAACATCTCATAAAAAGAGATAAAACATGTTGTTATTAAACACCGACAGTGTCATAATACTGAATTAATGAGGGTTTTGATGATACTCCTCAATAACTCAGAGAGGCACTTAAATATTTGTCCGCTTTTTTAATATTCAGGATTCACAGATTTGTCCCAAAATAAAAATATAAAGAAAAAAAATGTAAATATTGGTAAGGAAAGCATTAAAAAGTTAATACAAATTCAGTTTCTTTACTGCGACAGTGTTACCTGTTTCCTATTTTCTTCTTGCAGACTCTGCATGTCTTCTCCTCTGTAATGACACATTTGACCTGCTGGTGGAAGATTCGCTCCTCCTGCACCTGAAAACGCAGAACATGTTCTCGGTGAGCAGAGACAGACGGTACAGTAAATTAGATTTAACACGTTTCTGCAGCAGAGTTACCTGTGTGCTCATTTTTTATATTTTTTTTCAGTGAAAATGAAATGCAAAAATAACCAGTTGCCTTGAAAAAAGGAAAAGGAGTCATTCAAGTGTGGTGACGCAAAGAGGAGGGAGGGGATTGCGAACTGCAAAACGTTAGCTAAAACGACGACAACGCTTGCAGCAGCTTTAAGTAAAATAAGAAGAAACTCCCTGCACCACAAACATTTTGTTTAGTTTCGGGACTTTCCTCCAATTTTTTCTTGTGTAAACCCTGTAAACTCCAACTGAAAATGTGTTTCTTGTTAAGAGTTGTTCATTGTTTCAAAGAAAGGACAACAAGTATTTGGGGGAAATGTCAGAAATATTCTTTGAGAAAAAGTTAAACGGGCACTTCTCTCTGCTGAATGTTCGATCGGTCACTCGTTCATTAAGCTAAAGTGCAGGACAAGACGTGTGTTTGTAAGTTTAATAAGAAGGAGAGTTTAGCAGGAAAGCTAATGTGGGTTGTTGCTCAAAGTCAGTGGCTCCTGGGTGGTGCAGCTTGCTGCTCTCTGGCTGTTAGTCATTGTGACTGCCTTTGATAGATGACTGCAAATTACTGCTGCAAAGGTTTGAGTGGTTGTCTGAAAAAAAGTCAGAGAACTGACAGTTTCTGATTTCTCAAAGAGGAACAGAGTACTTGTAATTCACAGAGCACATGTGTTTGCTGTGGCAGACAATTTCATTTCAGTTGGGCCTTAATCGAGTGAAACAATCTGACAAGGAAAAATCAATGTTCAATTGAACTGCTCTCAACTAACAGACATGCAACCTGTGACCACGGGGAGTGAACAGACAGTACTTTGTATTCAGAGGTCACATAAGGCTGTGATCCACCGTGTAAGCAAACTCTGCAGGACTCACCCTGAGGAACTCAGCCTGCAGCAGACTCTTCAGCACCTGGTTGCAGCGTTTCCTCTGGGCCTTCTCCTCCAGGACGCTCTCCAGGAAGACCCGGATCTCTCGGATCTGAGTGTTTGCTGGGAGCAGATTGATGGCCTAAAAACAACAACAACATAAACGCTTGCTTGTTAAGTAGTGTTGACCTGACATTATTAGTTTTTGAAAACAGATCACGACTCTTTCATTATCAGAGGGACCTTTGTGTATTGGACAGAGGAAATGTCTCCTCTCAGAGGCAAATTACACTAATTTTGAAAGTGTAATTTATGAAAATAAGCATCCTCTCTGACAGTGGTGCTAATTTTCATGTTGCGGTTAAACATAATCACTGAACTGGATTCAGAAGGAACACTAATACTTCAAATAGAGTCATTTCCACGTTTATTATAATAATTAAAAACTCAAAATACTAACATAGCTCATTAATCATTTCAAGGTAATAATATTAAATGTAATTACTCTCTCCTCGGAACGGTATCTTGCTGCGCCTCATTTATGTTGTCTGCGACCCACGACCAGGATATTAGCAACCGTATCTTCTCCTTACAGACTTTTAGAAACCACAATAACTTGTCTGTGTGCTGCTGTGTGAAGTCTCAGGGAGACTAAACACAATCAAGGACCAGCAGTCCCGTTGTCCTTTTGCGAGACTTAATTAAACAAATTTGTGTAAATTGCAGCATTACACTGAGACTCAGAACTTCTCCTGATGAGAACCTAACAGAGCTGGGACTGCAGACAGTGGAGTTAATAAACCACTCTTTAAAAAACAAAATGGTATTGAGTTACTGAAGAGAGTAGGCTTTAACAGTAGGCAGTTAGGGTAATACATCAATTGGTAAACATTAAGTAAATGCACCAACAATGTCTACGCAACGTCGAGACAGAAAATCTATAATCGATCATTCACGTTTTATTTGTCGACTCAAGTCACTGTTTTGAACTTGACTCGAGAGAAAATAAATGACTTGAGACTCAACTTGAGAAGAAATTAAGAAAGCTTTTATAGAGTTTCTTGCATGACTACATTTACTAAATCCCAACTACATGTTGGTCGTCCTGATGCTCTCTTGGCGAGGCAGAAGCTGTGACAGAGGCCAGGAGAAATGAAAGTCAATGACGGAGCGCAGGGAGGCAGAATGGCACAGAAAGACAAGATGGAGAGCTCCTGGCTGTTGCATCTTAACCTCAACATCCAAATAAACCGGCAGCGTTCCCCTCCAGAGACTCTTAATTTGACATGTCTGCAGCTGAACACAGATCAGCGGGGCCTTTCACACACAATCACATCCACTTTAAATCGCAGACACAACACAGTCTGTTATGGTGCACTTTACAATGAGACTATAACCGATAAACTTGCTCGTTTTTTGTATTTAAATATTTGCAGAGGCAGAGTGGAGGCGTGTCAAAGACTGGGCCTCTGCTCCTTTGAGATAAGATAAGGGAAGAAAGAATACACAATCTGCTGAGTGACTGTTTTCTCCTCGACATGGAGTGTGTGGAAAGATTTTTTGCAGCTGGGTCGTACTAAAACACAGCGAACCAAATATCTTTATGAAGTGTTCTTGCCGGAGTATCTTCTTTACTAGACAGCAGTCGGTACATTTCGACATGTAGGTTTGACGAGCAAAATAGGTCATGAGCCGGCTTTGAACACAACAGCTTTTATTCAATTAACTCTTTGCTATTTTGGTTCAGGTAGTCAAAACATCAAAGATTTTCACATCGTAATCGCAGATGCCTCTCAAGGGAGATCAGTTCCCCGTGGAAATCTTTTTTTGGTTCTCTGGATGTTTTCTATCACAAAGGCAGCAGCTTGATTACCCCCGACAGCGCGAACCCCTCTCATCTCCCTCTAAAAACAAACTAAATCAAATCTTTAAACGAGTTGCGTTTAGTTCAGTCGCTGCTTTAATTTCACACCAAATGCCAAATTCTATGCAAGCGTGTGTCATCGTTAATCACGTTACTCCATCTCAGTTTTATCCTGCGTAAACAAGCCGACTCCTATCAGTTTCACTTTCAGTGCCACAGTTTGTCTGAATTAGCAACGATTACTAAATCAGAGCGATGGCACAGAGTCAACTTATAATAATAAATAAAGAGCTGGGTTCAATGAGGAGCTTATTCTTGCGCTCTGATATGATGATTAACTCATGACAGAAACATTTTCTAAGTTCTTTACTAAACTTTTACAGAGGAGCAATAGCAAAAAAGGGCAGGAAGGCTCTGTAGTGGTTGATTAAAACTGCCTAGAAGATCATTGGTGACAAAATCTGTTTTTTGGGACCGTAATAAATAAATAAAGCCTTCCACACGGTCAGGATGGTGAGTGTTTTGGACTGTTGGTTGAACAAAAGAAGCAATATGAAAATGAACTTTGCATTCTGGGAAATTGTGATGAGCAAGTTTCACATTTTATAAACTGTTATTTGTTAAAAATGTGAAATAATCGGCAGATTTACCGCTAATAAAAATAATCATTAGCTGTAGCACTAACATTTTTGTTTTGTGAATAGTATAAGGGGACTACAATGAACATTTCATTACACAGCCCTGTGTTGTACAAAGAAATGCTAGTTTTAGTATAAATGATAAATAAATTAACCTTGTATTTAAAGAGCAATTTGAAGTACCAGATGGGAGTTTGCTGTGTAGGAAAGAGGAATTTAAGTGGAAGACTTTAATGCACTTGTCAAAAGTAATCCTCTGTCAAAGTACGGATATTTCTATCTGCTCTCGAGTCTCCCTGGTAAAGAAATGAAGAGCTGCTCTGTTGTTGCTTACCTTGGTGGTGTTGAGTTTGCTGTGGTGCAGCTCCAGGACATGAAGGGCCGCCTGGAGGTTGGCCTGAGGCTCCGACAGCTCCATCTTGATGGGCCCCAGACAGTGGACGTCAGGAGGTGAAAGATACATTCGCAGCAAAGACAGATAAACCTGAAGGGAAGAAAATACAGCAGTTTATACTTCACTTGGTCTGAATCAGAATCTTTTTTATCACTTGAGCAGAGATTCGTCATGGATAGAGAGGTCCGCAGACAATTATGAACGGTAAAGAACAACTATAATACAGAATCAAAACAAGCAGGGATCTTTCTTCTTTCTGACTTTTTCAGAATAATAATAATAAATGATTCATTGATTTTCCCTTTCAATCATATGCCTATTTACTGATTTCAGTACTGAAATTTCAGTATTGTTTGGTCATACAGTCTAACAACATTTTATACACATAACAGATAATATCAGCCGTCTGAGATTATGTTTTTTGTTGAATTGGAAATGTGTCACTGGGTGCTTCGGGCATAAATAATCCATTATATTTGTAGAGCAATTTCTGCAGGCACAAAGGCACTTAGTGGGAGGCAGCAGAGCGTACAAAACGAAAAAAGTGGTCATAAAAAAACAAACACGACACAGCTTTAATAACATCCAAGTGGACCCGAATAAAAAGAAATCCAAGAGGACAAGGCAAATAAAACATAAACATAAATAAACAAATCAGGAAGAAAACACATCAAAAAGCTACTTACATCTTTATTCCCTTCCAGTGAACTGTTGTAATGCCGGTGACAGTATCTGCAGAGCACACAGAGAAAATCATGAGCAAAGATAAAACATTAAATTCTGCTCGTTTCCGTGACTAAATGATTTGCTGCTGCACAAAATAAGCTCGCAATTAAATATGATTTCAGGGCAGAGACCAACTTTTTTCTCATTATAAGTGAAATTAGCTGCTGGAGTTACAGTAACAAACATTTGTCTGTTGGTTGGGGGATAATTTCCCACCCAGTAGCGCAGGTTTCCGTGCTGTTTGTTTGAGTACTCACTCTTCAGCCATGCGGGTGTCGTTCAGGATGTGCACATAGATGAACAGCGCCTGCTCGTGTTTACCCATCCGACCCAGAAGCAGAGCTCGTTCCTCCAGCAATCCTTGAGGATGGAAAACAAGGTCAAAGGTGCAGGTTACACCCTTCAGCTTAAATATATACGAGTTCGCTATAACTTTCCTCTGTGACTGAGAACATATTTGGATGAGGTAACAGGAAACATATATGACATACTTTGTTTTCTTGGGCACACGTGACAGATATCCTGATATCATTCAAATCTGAATTTCCTTCCATACCCGAGGTGTGAATGCTTAAGACGTAATTTTCACATCACCACAAAGGATTAGAAGGGAAATGTCATCTTGTCAGCTCACAACCTTGTTTGTATCTATTAAGCAAACAGAAGAAATGTCTTGTTTGTCCACTGTGTGAACCCAGCTCTTACCATCAAAGGGGAAGTCACTGATGAGTCTGGCTGGTTCATAGCTGGTAGAAATGTCCAGGAAAGACAGCAGCTTGTTCCTGTACTCTCCCAGATCACCGTCCTCCTTCCCCGCAGCAACAGCTGGAACTCCTGCAACAGCACGGAGGGTTTAATTATAGAGTCTAGAGCCGTAGGGAAATTGGTTGATTAATCAATTAATTGGTTGACAGAACATTAATCTGCAACAACTTTTATAATTAACTAATGTTTTTAGTCATTTTTAAAGCGCCAGTGTGTAGGATGTATTGGCATCAACAAATAACAAATATTTGTATCCTGTTTGATTTGTATTGTGAGCATGCAGAAGGTGTGGTTCACATCCTGCCAATGGCTTCATACTATTCAGCGTAATGACACTTAGTGGTGGTGACCTTCCCAAAAATGATGACTGTAAGCAGTTAATCACAGCTGAAAACAATGCAGGTTTTCCTCAAGGATACACACGATGCTTTCTGGTAAGAAACACTGAACGTAAACATAATTATTTTGCTTTTTTCTTGAAGAAAGCAGCTAGAAGCACATTTAATTTGAACCTGAAAATAGTTTACATTTTTACTGAAACAGCAATTATTAACAATGCATATAAGACTGTAAACTTGCTGCTTCAACAGACTTCAATATTCACATAGGCAGTAATGAAATGCGACCCTGTTCAACATCCTGAGAATCCAAATAATCTCAGAGAAACAGTATCTTAATATCACAGGATGCGTACTGCAATATGCTTCATAACGATGTGGAGTTATTAGTTTATTTTTCCGACAGAGAGCACTTTAATGAGCTGCGAGCGTAGTCGTGTTGGCAGTGAGGTTCATTTCAATACACAGTCCCTGGGTGATCATTAAAAGACACAAACAGAGAGAGACGGAAGGACTTCATAATAAGTCCTGACACAAAGCAATGACGGACAACTATGAGTGGATGAGTAAGCAACAGCAAACTGAACCCACATGGAATGATGTAATCACACTTCCATCTGAAGCACCCCATTTACTTTCTAGGCTTGCTTCATGTGCAGAAGATATGATTGAATGTTTTAGTATCTGACAGGAACTTCTCATCACATCTGTGTATCAGGATTAAAATTAAAAATTAATTTCCTGTGGAAACATCTAAAAACTTTTATCATTTTCAAAGTTTTTTCAATTTATTTTTTGGCCATTTCTGCTTTATCTGAGAGTGACAGCTGAACAGAGTTTTCTCTTGCTCGTTGTTACACGCTCCAGCTGCTGTTATTCTTTACTTTGGTTGTTCTCTGCTTTCTGATCGGCCCGATAGTCACAGCTTTAATTCTATTAGGCTTAATGTTGGCTTAGAGCCCAGACCAACAACAACCTTTGTGGGTTGGTCTGATTAGCTTCTCTCCCTTTTGACAATTTGGTTCAGCCTTCCTTTATTGTCACATTTATTGTTTATCTAATAAATGAATAATGTGATTTTTCTGCAGCCTCTGGACTCTTTTTGGTTATTTTAGACCTCTCTCTGGGGGTGGTAACACTCGTACCTTCTGGCAGCGAGTTGAGGTACTGCTTCATGAGGCCTTGAACCCTCTCCAGGTAGAGTTGGATCAGCACGTTGTGAAACTCCGGGCCCTTATCGTCCCACACGTAAATGATGTGCTCCAAATATGGGATGGTTAGTTCCTTAAAGCCCTCCTTCAGGAAGTTCAGCACCTTGTGTCTGGGCAAAGTCTCCACCTCTGTCAGGTCCTCTGTGAAGATCTGGACAGGAAGAGAAATTAACATAACTGGACATACAATTGAGCTGGACTTCATAAAGTAATATACGCTGACTCTCATTGTGATAACTGGAGGTTAAGTTAATTCAAAAGGTACGTATACAGAATAAAAAGACTTTGTGTCGCACCTTCAGGCCGTCCTCAGGACAGATCTTCAACACCCAGGGAGAAAACTCAAAGATGATTCCCAAATTCTCCACTCCTGTGTGTGTGAGGGATTACAACAGATATGTAAGTTTAACTGCATCAAGGAAGTAAAGACGGAGATGACGATGATCATGATGAAGTCTACAAACAGTTTCAGAAAACGTCCTTTAAAAGCAATGCAGCACTTTATCATCATAAACTATTTACAACAAGTTATTGGCACAAATTAATTTGGCATTATGGCTGAAAATCAATATGTTATTATTACAATATTTTTCAGAATATGAGAGTATACGCTTAGTTAATAGTTAATCCACAAAATGTGCATTGACACATTTTTTTTAATCATATTAAAATATAGTGGCAGTAGTATTCTGACATATATAAAGTGAGAATGTGTTGTTGTCCTTGGCTTGAAAAAGTTTGAGAGCCATTATTCAGGTATAATGCCTGCCATGGTGTTATTTGTTTGCAGTTGGCAGAAAGCAGGAAAAATAACCCTCCACACAGCTTTTGAGATTTGTTTCAACTACGCCTTATTTTCAATTTCCTGGATTGTTCTCAAGATGCTTTTGTCTACAGCTAAGAGAAAACATTCACCTCAAAGAAACAGCATCCTCTTTGTGACTAAATGCATCTAAATGTATCTGACTGACTGACATTTGCTTCTCATCATCCCCATCATCGGCCACAAGAGACAATGCAATTACCCAATCATTACACCACAGCGTCAGAATTTATCTGAAACTTATACATTTAACAAAAACACTGGCAGCAGCTATTTTAACTGTCAAGAACCCAGTAAGTACAGCAATTTATCTTGACATCTTTGGTGCACAGACACAGTAAATATTGACACATATGCCTGACATATGAAAGACTGCAGACCATGATACGGGACGGAATGCTGACTATACTGAACATTTCATCCAACGTCCGTAATCAATCAGAGTGAAAGCTTTCTCAGAGGCTTTCCCAAAATCATTGCAACAAATAAAACATAACAGGGATGACAACTCTGACACACCGAGCTAAAACAGACTTGAGTTGACTCATCCTTACCCAATCTCTGGAGGTACTGCACTGTTCGCTCGTGGCCCTTCAGAGGAGAGTTGGCCTTGGTGGACTGGTCCAGCAGCACCTGCAGAGCTGTGAGAGGGTAAACCGGGTGACGGGAGGCGAGTGAGAGGGGAGTGACAGCAAATGTGAGATTAGTCTGACTGATGAAAAGTAGTAGAATGTCATCATCTCTGGTCCGTACTGCATTACATAATCCCTCTGTCGACAGAAATTGGACGAAGCACACGCGGTATTAATTGGTGGAGGGTAACAGCTGGTTTGAATTGGCAGAGGGGACGAGAGGCAGTCTCGAACAGTATGATATCACAAGCACAAATTGCAGCAGGCTGATTAAAACCAGCCGTGCTCACAGCGAGAGCAGCCCAGAATCTACAGCTGAACACCGCCAGAAACTAAATGACATTAAGAGAGCTCTGATCTACGAGGATGACGAGTCGACCGCAAGCGGGAAACCTCCTCGGAGATAAACTGTAGCTGATCCACCCCGTGCTGAGAATGCAGCTTTGTTACAAACACAAAACCAGTACCTAAAATGAATGCAACAATCGGTAACCAGTGGCTCTTGTATTTAAACTGGGAGATGAAGAGGAGAGCGCTGATAACGGCTGACGTAAGGCACCAAGTGATCTGTCATTCAAACTCTAAACTCCAAATTCACAGTGAAATTGGGAGCAGATGTTTCATTTTGTTTTATTGCTATGTGTTCAGTTGTCATGCTGAGGTCTGCAACATATTAACCACACTCTGTAAAAATAAAACTGAACTCTGATATCAGTCGAGATCCAACTGATTGACTTATCTGTTGTCTGTCCATTGTAAAGTGATTGTCCAAATTGAATTTTCCTTTGAAAAGCTGAATAAAATCCAGCTCTAACTGCGGCAATACAACTCTATAAAAATACTCCTTATTTCAGAATTTTACTGAAGAATAAAAACACAAATATTAGCAACAAAATTTACTTAAAATCATTAAAGTAAATATTATTATATATCATATTAACACAGTGTAATCACTTTTCCATCTGACTAATTTACATTCTTGTTTATCAGTGTTTTTTAATATATGTTGTGCCTTCTTATTGCTTATACAGATAAAAATGGCTTTTAAAAAGGGATATTTGAACTTGATCTCAACACAGTGAAATATCTGCCAGTTTTTCCAGGGGAGCCATCAACAGCTCAAGGAAGTGTATAAATCCCCACCATTTCAAATGAATTATTGAGCTCCAAATCACACACAATCAAATGGATTTCAAACGTTTTTGCAGAGAAGCACAGTTCAGTACAAATCCACAAATAAGGACTTGGAATCAGTCACAGTTCTTTGAGACAGAGATGGGTGAAAAGTTAAAACTACTTTGTAAATATTTTTTTCCTTTTGAAGTAGGCAGATCGTTTAAATGAAATATAGTGTGATCTTAAACTGCTGGCAACAAAAAATATTTTTTTTAATAGAAGAGCATTTTTTTAGAGCAGAGAAAAGAGGAGAGTTCTGAGAATGAAAAATTAATAAATAAATAAATAAAAGTCTGGTGAAGATCTGACTAGGATGGAAACAGTCCATGTAAATAAATTAGTGGCTTGAAGTCGACTTCACGTACATTCAATTCAACCTATAATTCTCATAATTATTCTCAGCTCCTTCCTGCAGATGAGACTTTAAGATTTGTAACATACATAAAGCATGATATGACCCGATAAGATCATCAGGTTTGTTGGGGCAGGTGTTTGACGGGCGAGCAGACCCTTACCTTTCTGGTGCAGACCCTTCTTCTCATAGAGAATAATGAGCTCGCTGTACTTGTGGGCCTTCTTCAGGACACACTCGCTCTCCTCGATGTGGCAGTGATTGTTTTCCAGTCGCAGGAGGGGGGACACCAGGGCCACGTTGGTCTGATAAGAGCAGAAAAACATGAACACCAGATTTCCAAAGTTAAATCTAGTCAGATGTGTGATTACGGATTAGTTCATCCTCTTTGCTTCACCGTGTGTTTATCATTTAAATAATGTGGTGCAGATGCTTGGCACTCTAAAGCACTCACACGGTCTTTGAGGATCTCCAGTCACTGTGAGGTTATCCCTCCAGTGTAATCTGCATGCCTGGGAGTTCCTCTAATTAAATAGAGCTTATTATACCTCCAAAGGGAAGGGAAGCACCTGGTGGCACCGTTCCTGGATGCCCAAATCAAAAGAACTGGCTAAATGTGCAGGAATGGAAAAAGACTCTGGAGTCCAATTAGACTGTTTTGTTACTTTAACTGTAGATGAGGTTTGACACAGATTGCCTGGTGGAGTTTTGCTTTTTTTTTTGCCCCGGCATCTATTTCCCGAAATCAACACCAGACCCATTTTACTGCAGCTACTACATCTAGAACTCCGGCCACTTTTAATGTGACTCAGTTTTTGTTACTCAAAGTAACTCTATTAATGAGCTGCCAAATGTGAAAGTGATTTGGCTATGTGTGAGGTAAAGTTTACTGCCTAGTCTTGCTGCCAAATTGTTTGGAATCACTTTCTTGTGATATCATGCCATTTTGCTCAAAGTGGATGGTGGTAAGTGCCAGATTCCTGAGAGCCGACATAACTTTCATCATGAAATATAAACATTTGGATTGGCTTCACTGACAACTGCAGGTTGGCTGTTAATCCAAAAGTATAATGAGTCATGAGAGGTATTAAAGAAAAGAGAAAGAAATGGCTTAAGATAAAAAATATACTCTGTGTTTCTAATTAAAATTTGTTTCATTCCAAATTAAAAATCAACTGTATGAAAAACATGTGACATAAAAGAACAAAATGTTTTTGAAGACACTCGATCACCTTGGTTCACAACAAAAGAACAACAACATCACAACACACATGAAGAAAGAAAAAGAAATAGTCTGGAGCCTTACATGCAAGTAACATTTCAGCAGGGTGGTGTCGATGATCTGCAGGAGTTTTTTGCGGCTTCTAATAGTAGGCGTTCCCTCCATGAGCGGAGATGTTGTGGAAGGGTCGGAGTCATTCAGCTGTTTCACAAGGTGGCTGCGTTTCTGTGTGGAAAAATAAAAAAGATGCAGAAGTATTAAACTGTACCTCCTCATTTGAAACAACCTTTGGGTTTTTGTTCTCCTCTGAGTACAGCCTCATTTAAGATAAAAAAAAGTATCTGACAACCAGGGATTTTTCCAACTTTCTCAGTGTTGTAAAGGACATTTTAGGCATATACACACACCTGGGTGAGGTAATCAATTAGAGCCAGATGAGCCTTCTCCAGCTCCGCCCCGGACAGGGTGGGCAGAGGGTTGGGATAGTGCAGCTGTTTGCGGTAGTCTGCCGGGAGCAGGTCTGGGTACAGCCCAATCACATGGGTGGGATCTGCAGAGCACAGGAGAGGAAATGTGTCATAATTTGTTCCACACATGATATTAGAGTTTGTTTATCAGCCATTGATTGAAGGGGAAAATGATTTAATGGCAGAGTTTATAATATAAATACAAAACATTAGAAAACATTAGTTACAAAAATCTTTTATTAACCAGACCTGAAATCAAGAGCTCATTAAGGGAAGGAAATGTTTGTCATCACTGTGGAATAAATCCCCACAGACACGCAATGTGTCATCATTAAATGTGAAAGTCATATGTGAATAAAAGTATTTCCACCAATAGACACAATAAGAAACAGATGTCTAATGATACAGTGAGCAGAATAAATGTGATAACATTGTGACCAGATTCACCTTAATTAGGCTGCAATACATAAACACACATCATTAAAATAAAACAGGTGCTGTCCACCCAGCGAGACAAATCCAAACACCTCATCAAAGATAACGACTGTACAAAATATTAACTTTCAAGTCACATTGTCTGAGCCACGGGCATTTATTGTCAGTAAGCGATTTGTAGCAGAGAGAGTGCAGAAGTTTTCTATTGTTAAAACGACGGGTTGCTTTGAAAAATAAGCATTATTTAGATGCTTAATGTAGACATCTAGTAAAATAATAGGCCCAGACAAAGTGTGTATTTAGCCTAATAGCAATTCTATAAAATTTTAATACCAATTATACTATCATCTTATAATTATGCAAGGCCTTCATGATGATCCTGCAGTCCTGATATAAAGTGTGCTTCCATTTGGACATCCTCCTGATAAAAATGGAAATTGTGGACTCCTATGTAGTGAAAGATTAACCATGTGTTCCACTTTGAAATTAATATCACAACACATACAATTTGATTCAAGTGTGACTGTCTTACAAATCTGGCCTGAACAGACAGAAAACAGGTGTCCACTGTGAGGGATGAAAGCCTTACCTGTGCCCAGTTTGGCAAACACCTGCATGGAGTCATCAAATCTCTTCTGGCAAAACAGATTGAAGGCGAAGAGATTCTGGATGTGATGTATCTGCTGCTTCTTATCACCGTCTGAATCATCCTTCATCTTCTGGCAGAAAAAAAAAGGAAGAAAGGCAAAAAAAAAAATTCATCACACTACAGCAAAAATATCTAAAGATTATTTTCACAAAGCTTCCAAGAATGTGAAGTTCTTGAAAATGCCCCTGGAAAGCTAGATTTCTAGATAGACTGACAATAATTTACAAAGCCATGAGCATTTCACGGTTTCAACGTGCACCTCTTAATCAAGATAAGTGAGTTCAATGTTCCATCCTTTGAGCTAAAACGCTTATTGAATCTTGAGGAATTTAATAACAGGACTTTACGGTGAATTGAATCTCACCGCCAGCTGAAGAGCCAGCTCAAACTGCTTGTCCTGAAGAAGCTGCCGGATCTGGCTGGATATTGACACGGGCACCAGGCGCCACACAAAGTGGTTGCTGGCAACATACACAATATTTGGCCTGAGAAAGACAGGAGGAGAAAACAAGATTAGATTGATTAAATTCGGAACTAAAGTGCGTTCTCTGTACCGACATTATCACTGTCACCATCATCATCATCATCATCATCATCATCATGAGAAAAAAAGACTAGAGACGTGATTAAAGCACCAAATCACACATGATGTTATTTTAGGGATGTTATACAGTGCAAGCCTTAAAAAAAGAGCTAACATTCATTACAGAATCTGTAATCTGATTAAAACAAGAAATGTTTTCATCCAGCATGAGTAAAAGGTTCAACTAGTGCACAAGTCCCTTTGCAAGAATAGGTTGCTGGAAACTCCTATTCAGCTCGACAGAGGACTACTCACCCAGCTGAGGTGATGAAGCGAGGCCTCTGCAGCTCCACGCTCTGCACCAGCAGCCTCGGCTCGAAGGTCCGGATCTCCACGTACCGAGGGAGAACAGCAATGATGTACGGAGGCTGATGCTCTGAAAACATTTGGACAAAGGCAAGAGGGTTACAATCGCTGTGCAGGTCAACTGAGTCCAAACTGTTACGAGTATGAATATCTATGAACTAAATAAATAAAACGTGAATAAAATAAAACCACAAAACCAAGACAATACACAAAATGGACTCTTGGGCTCTGTTATCAAAAACTTGTTAAATGGTTGATGTAATGCACATACATTGGAAAGTCAATAAGATATGACATGTATGACGCAAGACAACAACGTAATTATCATGACGGGACTATTGTGCTCTAACTTTTACCTTATCATACCTGATCTATTGTGTAGTTTCTCGATTAATTGTTCAGTCTATAACAAGTCAGAATATATTGAAAAATGCACACGATATTTCACAAGAGCCAGAGAGAAGAGAGAGAGAGAGAGAAGCTGCAAATCCACAAATTGGAGAAGCAGGAACCAGTTACTGGATTCAATGTGAGACTTCTGATGTCAATCCAACTTAAAGTCTCTGTCTTGAGAACAGGTGCCTCAGTTGTGATCATAAAGATAAGACCTTGAGGCTAATAGAGCAGGAAATCCAGCCAGAGAGAGCCATCTAGACGGGCCTGAGGTTGGACTCATATGGCCCTCTCTTCCAGCCATGAACGGTCAGGATGGTCAGTTAGATGCATTTTGAACTGACCAGCACTCATCCTCTGCGGATGCATGCCAAAGCCTCAATGTTGGCTTTATCAAAACAAGGAAATTGCAAACTGTATGAAACCACCGCTTGGAGGCTTCATTTCCCCTTCACATTGTTCCTTTATGCATTCCAATGACCCCAGAGAGAGAGAGAGAGAGGGGCCTTTAAAACAACGTGAGAGCTCATCTGCATCCCTCTGTCACAAAGCTCATCAGTAACCCAGACCTGTGGTGTGTTAGTCACGGGATAAAAAAGCTGACATAAGATTATGTTTCCTCTTCTGACATGTGGAAAGCAGCAGCACAGCTCAGACAGGGTGGAAAGACTTTGCTTTGAGGAAGGAAAGATTGAGGAAGAGAAGACGGACAGCGGCTCGATGATGACCGATAAAATGATGAGTATTTATGCTAAATGCTTCATCAGGAACTCAAATAAAAAACCTTCAGGAAGTTTAGTTTTTTTTCCATTAAAAAGATGATCTTGGATGTTTTAGACTAACATATATAAGCATAAGCAACATATAAGCAAGTTATAGCCATTTATTATAATATTATCTGAGGCGTTCTTCAGTGAAAAACGTTTAATCAGTGAAAGTACATTTCACTGATAATAATTGTGTACTTTTACCCTAGTAACATTTTGAATTCAGGACTTTTACTTGTAATAGAGTATTTTTAGAGCATTGTAATTCTATTTTTTACTCACTACCACTTACTACCACTGCTTTTAACAGACAGGAACTGAAACTTCTATCAAATTACAGAAAAAGGAAGGAGTAAAATCTCAGATTACGCTCACACCAAGTAGTTTGAATAATGATATTTTAGATGCAGACCGATTTCTAATCAGGGTGAAGCAGAAAAACCTGCACGTAACATAAGAAAAGTGTAATTGCAGTCTCCACAGCTGCTTGTCCTGCAAAATTCTGAAAACCTGTTTCTCCTTGTGCTGCTTCCGTGCTTTGTCCTCTGAGGCCGGTGCAGAAGGGTATTATTATCGGCAAACTCATTAAAATTAAGTACTCTGATAATTTATAGCAAGCAATGTCCTTGGAAAAAAAATCAATAGATGCTTACATCTAAATTGCCATAAATTCAGTATGTGTGTTTATTAAATTGTGACTAAGACAGCTAAGTTCACTTTGTGGTGAATTTCTTGGAGGTTTTACAGTTTAGACAGAGTGCAAAGAAAGCACAACAAAAAATTTGGCTGATTTTGTTTCTACCCCCGAGTGGAAGGGACTGCCAGGGGTGACACATTTTGGCAAAACACCTTCTGTGTTATCTGGAAGACTAATCAACATACTGACTGCTGGGGGAGGATTTTTGGGTCTTCTTACTCAGCATGTGACCTTTTGTATTCGCTGTCAGTTCTTATTGATATCAAATACAAGTTAACTCTTAGCAAAGACATCAGGAGTCATAGAAGGACAGAAAAGCAAATTGCAAAGGGTATGCAGTAGCTTTTTTTTGCATAGAAACAAATATAACAACATCATGGTCAAACCTCAAACATAACTAAATGCAGAATCACAGAAATACTGAACATAAAAACGTCTTCGTAGTATGAGTTGCTGTGTTTCTTCCTTACCCATTGCTATAGGGATGTCGGTCCAGTTCAGGGCACACTTCTGGGTGCAAACACCCTCCTCATTGAGCACCACAGTTAAATCATCCTGACCGACAGCAACCTTCCCATCAGCCAGTGGGGCGACCAGAGGCTCCAACTGTTTCCCAGTGGGGAAGAGCTCCTTGATGGAGCCACGGCCATCCATCTAGTAGAAGTGAGCCAGAAGATACAGAACCTATTAAAAACATCCTACAAGCTTCATCTGTAAGGTCAATTACAAAGTGCTCGAGACAAACAATAAAAGATCAAAGAAAAGCTGATTAGATGAGCGATAACACTACAAAACATTAGTCGAAAATAAGAATAACAGAAGGAAGAGATACAAAGGAAGAAGCCCAAAATAAACACTACATTTCAAGGACAACACAACAGACAGGAACTAATTATATAACAGTCTACTTCTCATCTTTTCAGAAGTGGTATAAAAAGATCATTTTAAAGTGATACTCCTTCCAAAACCTCTATAAAACACTCTCTGGAGACTTGAAAAGGCACTTGCATAATTGCCCCTCCACAGAGAATGAAAGATTCAAGCCAGATCATTCATAAGTCCAGACAACAGTCCAACCCAGACTCCAATTTTGCACATGAAATATCGAATACTAAGACAAAGGTTGTGTTTAAAACTATATTTTATGTACCAATATTTTCATAAATATTTTGAGTGCTCCTTGGCTGTTAAACGACCAGCCTGATTAACTCTGGCTGGCTACATAAATATCTTCTTTTAAATCACTTTTGAGGCCAACTGTATTTTATTCTTTTTTGGTGAACAAATCTTTATTTTCAAACAGCGCAAATCATTAGTCCAGCTCCCTCGTCATCCCACCCCATGGCAGCATCCCTCTCAACAGCCTGATTAACAATCCAACTCAGGGGTCGTCCATGGCCTGCTTAAGCATGCGGATCACTGGGAAAGTCAGCACAGGCGTCGGGGCTCAGCTGAACTGATTTAGCCACCTGACATAGAACTGAACATGGCTCTGCACCAAAGTCGGACTGAATACAGCTTCAAAGACCGACGGAGGTCAGTTTGACAACAGAGGGTACAGTACAGAGGTGATTTACAGCAGCTCTGAGCAGGACTATAACTTCAGGGACGGAAGAGGCGTGCAGCAGTAATATTTTCACATCTTAAACTGTGAGGCCACACCAGAGGTGATTGTGGAGAGACAAACTGTTTCGGTGAGTTTAATTTTGTTTACATAGAATTTGCTTTAAGTGTGTTTTACGATGAGTTAACGAGGCAACTAAGGTCGTCTTAGTTCACTAAAAGAGAGAAACTTGACTTCAGAAGGTCTACGCTTGTATTTTTCTGTTTTTTTAGGAAAATAAGAGTATTTCATTTCTTGACATTTCATTTTGTTCATTTATTACGCTACCAGCAGGCATACTTTTTTCTGCAATCTGAAACTACGGGGGCTCTCAGACTATTGCTTCTTTGAGGTACAAATTGGTATTATGAGACAGGTTTGGCAGGGGCTAGCTGGTTAGCATGCTAACTTCAGTGGACATCTCTGCAACACAGGACACAGACGTCTTTGACATAACGTCAACACTGTTGTTTCTTCACACAAAATATGAAGAGAGATGGAGATGGACAGTGGTTAAAAGGGCATCCATGGATGTCTCGATGTGTCACTGTTAGAATCCATTTTAAAAGCCAAAGTGACTAAAGCCTCTCTTCTCCATTAAACACGCCACAAACCTTTTACAGCCTCTTTGCAGGTCTAAAAAGAAATGAGGCTTTCATATACAAAAGTCAGATTATGGGTGGAGTATCACTTTAAATTGTAGGTTGCTGCAGATAAGTACAGCTGTGTGTAAAAAGCTTAGTGTTATTCTTTCCTGTAGCACATACCCGAATGAGGTAATAGTCTCGTTTGAAACCAACACATATGGAGTTTTCACACCAAGCCATGGACTTTGGAATATCTGGAGCACCAAAGTCCCCCTGTCAGACACAAAGAAAACATGAGGATGTCTAAATGTGTCACATGGTTGGAAAAAAAAACACCCATCTAAATCTGGATCATACTGCAGTGAGTCACATCTCAAACATATTTTATTTTACCTGCAGCTCGTGGAACTCTCGGTCCTTCCAGTAATACAGCTGGAGTTTCTTTTTCACTGCGACACACATTCTCAACCTTTCCTCTCCTGAGCTGGTTTGCTGCAGACAAAAAACAAAATATACAATTCAAGACTTCAAATTGGGGAAAATGTGAGTGCAACACAGAAATGTGGAAAGAAGAGCGGGAACAAATCATTGTTATGACTGTCTTTGACTGTGCCATAAAATGTAATGGGAGTCATACCAGTTTTGTTTTTTTTGCATGTTTTAATCCAGTAACTGCAAATTGAGTGTATCATACTAAAACATACTGTTGTAAAAATGTCTAAATGTGTTTCCTTTCTTTAACGCAGCCCCTGTTTCCATTCATTTCAATTAAGAGTAAAAACACAGCTAACAGAAAGTTGACAAATTGAGCATGGTAATCCATAACAAGGACCATTATGTTGCTTTTTATTCTTGTCAAAGACATGATAGCAAACTCTGAAACACAGGCATGATTTATAAGTATGAATCGCCGTGGTTTGTTTATGTGCTGGTGTGAGGCAGCAGCATGTGAGATGTGCTGATTTGGCCTCAGGAAAAGCAATGAACTTGACATGCAATGCAAATCTGTAAAAAGGATTGTATCTATTCTTATGTCGCCTGCTCTTTTTTCACTTTTGTGCATGGAAGTGCTAATAAAGCATTACCAAAAATGGTCAATATGATGGATCTTGATCCTTTAAGTCTCTTTTTTTTAAACCACATTGAAATATATATAGCTAAAAAGAACAAAAAAAAATCATACATTCAAACAGCTGAAAAGACGATGGTGAGCTAAAGGGAACAGTCTGCGGTGATTGTAAATTAACCTGTACATGTGTTGCGATAAATTGGTTGAGGCATGCAAAGACACTTGAAGCCTAACTTGAGAAAACCGAATAAACCACGTCACTCAAAGCTCCCTGGTCAGAAGCTTCCAAGTAGACAGTGACTCATCTGCAGTTTCTCCTAACCACACTTATAACTGACAGCTGTGTGAGTGAAGGCGGAAGTGAAAAATGATTCAGAATGGGAGGAAATACACATACATGAATATGATAGCAGTACTGCACATAAACTATACTGCAGGGATAGTGCCTGAAAATCCTAAGCTTTAACCACAAGTGGATCGTAACTGACCTGCAGGTCACAGGCAAAGAGCGTGGCTCCTTTGGCTTTGGACAGCACCGTGATCTGCTGGAAGGTCAGTAGGTCATGGACGTGGATGTTGTTCTCTGCAGGAGAAACACATTAGATATTGGACGATGAACGCTATGCCTTGTGTCAACACAAAAATATAAAAGATCTCAAGGCTAAAAATGTTAAACAATAAACTGATGAAGACTAAGCAACATTATCTTTTAAACTTAAAGTATGTACTGGATAGATTTGGGAAATAAACATACCCAGAAGACTGACAAGAATTTTGTACTGTGAGACGACATACAGCTGTAGAAAGAGTAAGAAACACAACACAAGTCCATGATTAAACAGCAAGTCATGTTGACGTTACCACTACAACACACCTCAGTTGTTTAACCCACTTTATCAGCAAACATGAAGGTTGATCACATTAGATATCTCTGGAATTTTAAGTTGGCATATGAATGCGTCTGATTCCCAGAATCATTCCAAGAGAGGGAGTTGGCTACTGAGACTAATTCAGACTGACGTAACGTATGTTTACGCCCACAGTCCTTTTGCTATTAATAACATGGCGATAGAGTAAGTAGTATTCACCAGAATGCACATTTTTGATTTATGCATCAATTAGTTAGTCTGTGGTTGGTCGCATCTACCTGCTGAATCTTCTTCGAAAAGTTCTTATTGGATTTTTCCAGCGTCACCTCAAAGCGGTTGGTGCCTAATGGGGAAAAGAGACACAATTAAGTGGCTGAACAAGGTCTGCAAATACACAAAGAATCAAATGCATCACACACACAAACCCTCGTCCCCCCTTCCTACCTGCATCCTTCTTTATTCGGTAGAGAAGAAGATGCCCTGGCTTCGTTCCCACAAGCAGCCAGTCCTCTGAGAGGAGGAAAAAATGTCAGAAATATTATGCTATCAAATCTAAACATTTGTGCTGTGACATGCTTGCAGGAAGATCATTCCTGTCATTGGTTGTGTAATGCATCACTTGTAAACAAGAAGGGACACCTGAGACTGCAGGTCAACAACACCCAGAGGGAACCACTTCAATGTCAAAGCATCAACTGTGGGGATACGTGAACTGTCAACAACTCACCCCAGGCCGCAAGACAGTCGATCTGAAGAGGAAGCTTCTCCAAAATAGGCACTGGTTCATACGCGTCATGCATCTTGAAGCTATATCGGTGATTCAATTACACACCGCTCTGATGGATCAATCCCACACGGGGAGTCGACGCCTGTCGGGGACAACAGCTGACTGACCGACCGCTGATGAAGTCTGTCAGGGTGGACCGCCTTTATGTGTCGCCATTAAATGTCTGAGCAGTGCAGTGTGTCGACAGGCAATGAGGAAATCTAACCCCGGTATTGCAGACTTCTGTAAAAGCTATGCAGTTTGCCTGGTTTGCCAGCTACCTCTCCGACCAAAACAACAGCTGATCGTTAGCCTGCTAGCTTAGAAGTTAGCAAGCTACGGCTCCAAAACATTGCTCCGCGTCACTCCATGCTACCAGAAACCCGAACAAAGGCGGTCGGTTTCTTCACCGACGAGGACAAACTCAACCTTTAGGCAGCTTAAAACAAAAAAAAATAAACCACCGTGTCGGCCGTGGTGGTTTAGTTTCTCGTTAGCCTGGTTAGCTTCTTGCCACTTCCTCACTTGTGTTGACGGCTGCGCGAGAGAATGGGGTTTGACAGGCACGTGACTCAAGTCCGTATGGCTCCGCTCACGAGGAACGCATTAAAGGCGCAGTGACTACATTTGTGCAAGTCTCGCGAGACTTTATTAATAAAGCTTTAGAAAAAACTGCCAAAATATGAATAGAGTGGGAAATAAGTGAGAAATAAAGATTAAAGACGTATGTGCTCTGTCACAGGTTACATTAAAATAGTAGTACAGAGATTTCTTTACCTGTTTGTACTGAGCTCATCTAAATGGTGCTGTGTAATTCTCGCGAGATTTTATTCATGGGGCTTCAAAATCCTGTCAAAATAAGAATTGTGTGTTTTTTTAAGGGAAAAAGTGGATAAAAAGGATAAAAATGACTGTACAGTCTATTATGTGACATTTATATTGATATACCAAGATATTCTTTACAGTTATATACTCAAAAATGTAACAAGAATGATTGGATTTCTGTAAGGATAATCTCATTTACTTTTAAATTACTATCATGTAAAAATATAGAAAAACAAGTGGAACATTTCATTATTAATGGTCAAAGAATACATCTACAGATGTCAATTTATTAACAGTTTATTACACTTTTGCTTTCAGTTTTTTTAAAAAAATTTAATCTAATGTAAAATCAATGAGGTGTATAAAAGCAGCTCATAGCATTTGTATTTCACTGTAAAATATGATAAAGAAAAATGGTTGTTTCAAATGCAACCTTCAATACTATTATTTTAGTAGTTTCGTTATTGAGTACATGTCGTGTTTATCTACTTTTTGGAAATGGTTATGTTGTTTCAGTAGCATCTCTCACTCAAAAAGCATACTGAAAGTAATGCAACGTAGCAAAAGCCACCTACATAAAACATTTGTCATAAATGCACACAGAAACGGACTTTGTAATCATGTTTAATATAAATTTTATTTGCAGGACATACGCAAAAAGCCATACAATATCATCAGCTTCACATTACAATGCAGACTCACATCCAGAAATTGGGCTTCAGTGTCTCTCTAAAATAAAAAAATCCTCGACAAGACTTGGATAAATACTTAAAAAAACATAAATTAAGGAATTTAGAATATCCACACATACTGCAGTAGATCGCACAAGGACGGGGATATAATTCTGCCAGATCAGGCGAGATTATTTTGGAGGTTGAATAAGATAGGCTCAAAGTAATCTGTAATTGTGGTAAAATGAAAAAAACTACCTGGTGCTACTGAATTTCAAAACTCTGGCCCAGTTAGCAGACGGTGTGAGATAAGATTACATACATAGAGTTAACCACACCACATCTGTGAGGCTTATCAATAGATTTTGTGATTAAGTAGCAAAAAAAAAACGTTTTCACTTCGGTGAGAATAACATGAAGTGGACCTAAATCACAGCTGTTATTTGAAAAGCTATAAAATGTTAATTTTTATAGAGATGGAAATAAACATCATTCTATTGAGACTTTTGCTTGAAAACGGGTCAGGAACATGTTTTGAGTCGCACTTTTCCGATGGTTGAACTGTTCTGTGAAAGGATGACACCTCAGAGAAGTGTAACGTTCATGCGCACAACATGGACACTTCTAATGAGACTGCATTTACGATTGCGTTTACTTGGCTTTGAAAGGAAATTCATGACCGAGAGGGTCATTACATTCTCCCAGCCCAGAGAACAGTGTGTTCTGGTCAACATAAGGATCCCCCAAAAACACAGATTTGACACGTTTTACCCTGACAAATGTGATATGCTTCAAGTATCGATTCAAGCAGTGTTCACATAGAGTCACAGTAGCTTATTTATTTCTATATTCGGGATTACTCAGTTAGCCAGACAACATAGTGTTAATTATGTGTTAAGAATAACACATATGTACATAAATAATCTGTTGGTGCAGCTACAAGAAATGAGCTCAAGAAATCCACACTGGTGACATAAAAGCATTAAAACATTGATTTTTAGTTATCTGGCTAAATGGTTAATCATACCATACAGCTGCTTGCACATTTCAATATTAAATATATTTCATTATGTGAACTATAAAATATGTAATTCAATAAAACACATGATAAAAACAGCATCAGCACACCTCTGAAGGAAGGTGTCTGTCACTGTGTTGGCTTAAATATAATCTTATTATGCAGCGTTTTCGACATGTGTTTCCCCCTTCATTCATACCATCGTCATGATTTCTTGGCTGAGACAACCGCCAAGCATCATGATTTGTAGTTGAACAGATTCGAAAGTAGTCGTCACAGTCCTGCAAGTCTGGCCAATCAGGCGCTGGGGTCACTTCTGCAATTTGAAGCAGGTGGTTAAAAGTTAAACTTCTCTAAAATGTTCTCTATCTTCTGCCCCAGTGCTCCTGAAACCACACGCCGTATTAAATATGGTATTAGTCTAAAACCACAAGACAGGATTTTAATAAATATTATATTTTCCACGAGGGCATTGTATTAAAATACCCAGTTTCTACTTGATTTTGGTCATGTTTGTGACAATGAAGAAACATCTTTGACACAAATAAAATATTTATCAAAGTGCTCTGCTGTGCAATCCCTTCAGTTTCACACAGAATTTCCCAGAATCTTGACATCAACCCATCCACATATGGGTCACACAGTACTGCCTTCATAGAAACACACTATTCACGTGTCTTTGAACTTATTGGAGTGTTACACATCACCTGTGGAATAAAACTAAAAAAATGTAAAGTGTCCGGAGAGAACAGTTGGCTTTGCCCACATTTTTTGGTAATAAGATCACTCAGAACGCATTCATCGCTGCCTCAGTGAAATCACCTTCTTTTCATTCTCACATTTACTTCTACTCCATCTTGGATCGCTCCATCTTGGTTTTCAGGATTTCCTGGAAAAGGAGAACACAGAATAATGCATGTGCAGTAATGTGACCGTGGGATGATAGCACAGTGAATGCCATAATCAGGAGCATTGTAAACAGAAATCATGGGACTAGCAGGGGGAAAGTAAAAGGACCCTTTACCTCTTCCTCATCGAGCATTACAGGGAGAGCGCTGTAGAGAGAGAAAAAGCAGAGAGGGAGGCGGTGAGTGCATCCAAGCCAGGGTCAAACAATATTTAAAGATAATCCCTAGAGCTTGTTTGTGCTTCCAAAGTGTTTCTATTTGAGTATTAACAGTATATCTTTCTGGTCTGATCTGCCCTTGATTAGATACCGTAAGCTACATTAATACGCTTACATAAATATGACAATATGACAGATTTAGAAGGATTATTGTTGTTTTAAAAAACGTATTCTCACAAAGTCCAGATAGAGCGTAATATTTAACTCACAGAACTTTTGATACTGATTGTAACACTTGTGTACTTTTACTGTACTTTATAGATTCTAAGTGACTATTACTTGCAATGGAGTACTTAAACATAGTTGTATTGGTACTTTTCAGAGCCAAACATTGTACTTTTTACAACCTGCAGTTACTTATACTTTTAAAATTGACATTTTACATTAAAAGACCATATGATCAGCTCATGAAATACAACTATTTGAATCCCAAGGAGATCAAATGATCTAATATTTTACGAAAAGATGACAAAAAAGTCTAAAATACTAAATAAAATCTACGTATCAAAACATTTTTTTTTTCTTCTTTCTTCTCCCCTCAGATTTATCTTGTGACCCTTTGGAGGGGCCCGACACCTAGGATGGGAACCACTGGACTAAACTACCAAACTTCACTATAAAGGTTAGTTTAAACTAACTCCACAGACTGCTACTGTTCTACTACTACTGCTACTTCTAGTACTTTTCAGTCAGCTCAATGTCTAAAATTTAAATCAACTTTACTTACACATCAGCTACAGTTGTAGGAATGTTCTCCTCAACCCATTTTAGGTCTTCATCCTGGAAAAATCAGATTACCAATTACCAATTACCTGTGCATAAAACCATTAAATAATATAAGTAGAGACGCTGACAGAAGACAGTTAACCCACCTCTTTACTCAACAGTTTCTGGGAGCCATTAGAATCGGGCTTTGAGCCTCTCATCTTCATTCCCTCTGAAATAAAATAAGCCAGTTTAAATCACATAGAAGTCTCTTGTGCAATAATATGATTTACACAACTAGGTTATTACATTTTCCATTTATACTCTTATGTGATTAGAAGATGAACATTTCTAAATGAATCATATCTGCGTGAACAGATTTAGATCGTGGCCTCAGTGGCACGGGTTATACAACACAACACCGCGGATGACAAGGCCGTCTCTATCAGATCTGAGGCCAAATTGTGAGTTATTTGCAGCTGCAACACAAATCTAATTGAAAACATCGTTGGCTCCATCATCATCCATCAGGACAGAACAGAAAATAATGATTAAATATGGATTGATTAAGACGTATGAAAAGATGGATGTTTCCAGATCTTTTGTGTGGATGTGACAAACAAAGAAAACGGACTAATTTTTATCCCTGCAGCCTTTCTTGGCGCTGAGATCTGAGCTAAACTATCTAAGCACTGTGTTGTAGAGATCAATAAGCATTCAGTCCGCTCCATGTAACAAAACCTGGCTCTTGGCCTTCAGTCGAATTTAGAAAAACAGCTGCTATCTAAGGTAAAACTAAAATGCCAAGACTTTAAGTCAGGGCATCTGAGCCATATTAAACTCTACCCCATCTATTTATATATTGTAAACACTGTCGCATACTGTGTTCTCATTTTTTGGACAACCTTTAGTCAAGTCTTACCGAAAGCTTCATTCAGCATGGGCTCCTTGGCCTCTTCCTCTTCATCATCTTCATCAATCAAAGGAGAATGAGAGAACCTGAGAGAAAACAGAACCAGAAATTAAATGCTGCTGCCAAGTTAATATGACAGCAATAGTTTGGTGCTGCAGGATCAGGCCCCGCTCCAGACAGACTCCGACCTTTGGCTGTTGGCAGAGGGCCGCAGCAGCACCATGATCACCAGCAGGATGGTGGAGAACAGGAGACGCCAGAAGGCATCATCTACCCACAAGTCCCTCCAACCCTGTGGAAAAGATACAAACAGAAACACAGAGATGGATGTTATCAGGTTGGAAGGAACGTTTCGCCTTTCATCTCTGTATACACAAGAAACCCACAGAGATGACAAGACCAAGGAACCGCAACACAATGCAATAATCAATCAATAACAGAAAACAAACTGACCGTCTGGCAGTCCACCAGCTTGAAGACTTTGGTGGTCCAGATGATGAATATGATGGAAGCTGCGGACGCAAAGTAAACAACGGTGTTACTCTGATGTCTGTAAGAGGCGATCCATTTTGCAGCAGTTGGTACTCACCGACAACAGAGAAGATGAGAGTGTTGGTGAAGTGCTGATACAAAGAGAGCTTCACTATATTTCTCCGAAGCTTCAGGAGGCGAGTGGTTTGAGACAGACTGATGAAAATGTAGATGTAAATTAAGGAGAACATACTGTATATACATTGGGACAAACCATAATCAAAAGCTTATATATGCAACGCTTCTGAAAATGCAAATCCTGTCTGAATCAGTCCTGAGTGGCTGTTTTGATAAAAGGATATCCACCACATGACACAGGAGTCAATAAGGGAGAGGCTGAGATTAGCCACCAGGGCCACCGTCTCATAGAAACCCTGGAAAAAGAAGACAAGAGTCGGGTTTGAAAAACAGAAGATAGCAGAGGGCAAAGTGTGTGTGTGTGTGTGTGTGTGTGTAAACAGGACTGAGAGAGCAGAATAAATTAATCATAAGGGAAGTCACAGTCCTTTTTATAAACATGAGATGAGCTTGTGTTGAGATCTGCCTCCTGACAAAACACATCTGCTCACCAAACTACACAACCTGTCTTCAGTCTTCTTCCTGCCTTCTTTTCTAATGTTTGTTTGTGTATCTCTGTGTTTTCATGACTTTCTGAACTTGCTGCAGCGTCTTTGGCTGCATTTGAATATCACTCTCAGATCAAATTTGTCATTCTTTATTATCATCACTTGTCCGCCTACCAGAGACTAAATCCCGGCGTAACCTCCTCTCTCTCTGTCGTCTCCTCTACTCGAATCAAGTTTATTTACGCAGAGTGCCGTGCCAGGCAAGAGTTTTATGTAAAAATACACCAACACTATCAGCATCAATCAGATTGTGGAGGCTAGAACAGATAATGTCCTATCTGCACTAGTGCAGTGGGTTCATTTTATTTGCAGCCACAGAAAATGATGAACTACGGCTTAGAAGGGGAATAGAAATGGTCTCCTGAACAGCTGCGAGAGTGAAGAGAAATCTTTTTTTCTTTCTCATCCGTTTGGTTTATTTGAGGATACAGTAAATCTTCAGTGGGTGGTTTAGCTGATATAGATTAGTGTATCCAGTACAGTCCATTGAGTCCACTTAACAGGACCGCTGCTTCAAAACAGTTTACTTTCAAGGTCATCTGAGTGTTGCCTTCAAGTTATAATCCTTAGGATTTTCATAAGATCTGACTTTTGATACTAATTATGAGTAGGGTTGCAGTGGTATAACTGTATATGGTTATCTTCTCATGTACATGTGTCTACCGTACATCTACTGTATTACATTCTACCATATAAGGGTTATTAAAATGTATATATTTTAAGTTTTTAATCAAGTTTCATGTATCACTGTCACTTGCAGGCAGGGTCTGATTTTCTTCTACACACTCGAGGGATTCACAAGAAACAATGCAGCATGAAAAATCCAACATTACTGTGTTTGAATTGATCGCATTGATAAAAGACAAACCGAAACACCACAACCAAACATTTCCCTTCTGCTGCTTCACAATAAAATCAATCAACTGGAAAAATGCAGGCTGGCTTGAGCGTGAGTTTGTGTGGCTGCACTGTAAATACACAAGTAGCCTCTCTATTAAATTTCACAAGAAGCAGCTGCTCGAGGAGTGTTTGCTGTAGTGTGACACTGCAATTGCTGTTACCACTGCAACCACAGGTGTTAAAAAGGATGAAATGAAAAGACAACAACTTCAAAAACAGGTCTGTCACATCATGTTTTAGTGAGCAACTAAGGAAATAAATAGATTGCATAGGCTTTAATTCAACTGCATGTCGTTGTTGGTGTTTAGGCTGCTTAAAGTCACCTTTTACCAAATGTGCTGTATTTATCTGACACTGTCACTGTTCTCAAAATAGGCTAAAAATAAATACTGAGAATGTTTGCTGTTGGGTGGTGACAAAGCAAGAGGCTGGTGGAGTTTATTAATAGCTGATACTTACACCCGTCACTCTGAGCACACCCTCCACAGAGGAGAAGAGCAGGTAGAGAAGCCCAACAGCTACAAGGCGATGGACTGTGGTACCCAGTCTGGGTCTACACAAGTGAGGGAGGTCGAAATGGGAGTATTAGCAGTGAGCCCCCCACTGATTGTTATTGAGACATAACCTGAGGCAAAAGGTAAATTTCAAAAGAGTAAACTTACCGGACTATGCCGTATCCGAGACTGACAATGAGGACCAGGATTCGGGCTAAAGATCTTTTGAGTGCAGAAAGCAGCTCTGCAAAAATAACAGCACCTTGAACTGTGAAGACACACAAACAGAATTATGATTATGAACAGACTGCAGTGAAGAGAAAAGAGAAAAAGATCCACAGACAAGCAAATATATTAAATCAACCGACCGTAGTCTCCCTTGTAACGGATGCTCTGGTACTCTGAGTAAAACACAGCTTTCTCCAACATGCCGAGGATGATGACAGCGCCGATCCAGAACTGGATCCGCAGCAGATCCCTCCAATAGCAAGCACACCAAAAGAGCCAGAGAGCCCCGAACAGCACATACACGATGCACATGACCATGAAGAACTGTGAGGGACAGGAGGGAGAGAAAAGTGTTCAGCCTTGTTTCAAATCACATTTTACAGACAGTCTTATTCAGGCTGGAGACTTTGAAACTTTATGCACAACTCAAGATTACATTTTTGTGTTTTGTTGGTATAGCATCCTCCAATAAAAATGACAAAAATGTAAAAGGTTCTCTTGTTTATTGTAGGCTAGTTCTATAATTTCATAAATGCAACAAAACATGGTAAAACTGTAATGGAAATGCAAAGATCAGGCACTGAATATGCATAAATAGCCCACCACAGAGTAGCCATATGTGAAAATATTAATGTAAGCTGTGTTACCCTCATTGTGAGGCTCGAATATGTTTTGCAGCACCGGACAGATTTTGACAAAATGGTTTTCTTTTGATATTAAAAGGTTGTTGACCCCTAATTTAAACCCTTCCTTTATTTAATTCAGTACATACCATCATCAGGGGCCAGTCTGCTGGAGAAGAGTAGTCATGTGGTCCCTTCATCTCAACTTTCACTGAGGAAAGAAAAAAAAAAAAGTCACATCTCCTGACACAGAGTGAATATGAGAGATCCTAAAGCTTTTGAAGTAAAATTGTATTTCTCACTTGTGAAAGTGAAGCTGAACTGCTCTGCTCCGATGTCATCATCCTCTATCCCGCGGAGCAAAGGCTGCACCTTGACTATGAACAGATATGGACTGTCCTGCCACGCTTTGGCCACTGCACTGATATCCTGCAAAAAGACGTTTGTGAGCAAACATACATAATTTCATGGGCTCCACAGGACGTGACCTTTAAAAAACACGTATTTACATTAAAAAGTAGTAACAACATGTCTTACCGGCTTGTCGGGCCAAATCAGACTTTGATTGGATGGGTCACTCTGAACAGAAAACACAAACAAATTCATAAAACAAGTCTCTTTATAGCTTTTAAATAGTATTATCAATATGGTCAATCCAATCCATGCATGATCAGTAACTCACCTTCGGGCTGGTGAGAGGCTGATACGGGTTGAAGTCTGGATAATACACCTAGGTGAGCAGATAGAGCAAAGAAACCTGGATGAAGTTACCTGAAACACTCAGATGTTAGATAACTGCTGCAGTAAACTTGTGTTCAAAGTGGTGATTCACTGTGTGTGTTACTGTTTACCCTCGGTAAGAAGAGGGACGAGCAGTTGTCGAAGTACATGTAGCCTTGACTGTAGAAGCCACTCCAGCCGTCCTTCAACATGTGGTCCATACCGAACATGTTCATGGCTTTGTTGTCCTATAAATGACAGTGAGGGGAAAATCAGTGACACTATAAAACTACTCATGTTGCAACATTACACCAAATGAATGGAGGACAGTGACTGCAGACTAAACAGAATATTACATTTATGATCCAACAGGACTTAGAAGGTAAAAAACAAAGAAGAAAACTGTGTCAGCTGCTCTCATCTCGCTTGAAGTCAGTGTTTGGCAGAAGAAGACATTTCAAAACACATCTGAACAAAAAATGTCCTGATCAGGCTACTGGTGACCTCGATACGTCCTCTCTTTTTGACCCTCTTCTCCAGCGACAAGTTGAAGTACATCAAAGCCAAAGCAGCAGCTGAGTTTGAGATGCTTTGAGACAAAGAGACAGCGCTGGCACAAAGATGGAAGCTGAGCCTCAAGGCCATGAAAACACTTTCAGGCAGAGCTCACCAGCTGCTCTGACTGACAGATAGCTGATGCTGAATGTGAATCAAAACCCTGAACTGGTGAAAAGTCCAAGAAGTAAACTTTTAGATTAAAAAAAGCTTGACCATGTAGATAAACTTGTCTTTCTTGCACAAAATCCACAAAAAGGATTTGATTTTTAGTGATTTCTATCTACCATTTCTACAGTTACATGGAAGTGAGTCATGGCAAAACAAACAAATGAGACTCGCACATCAGCAGACAAAAGTCAATACTCACTGGTGTGTTAAAGACCTCATTGTAGCACACAGAAGAGCGCAGGTACCAGCTGATGTTGAAGGCCAGGTTCCTATCACATGACACGATGTCACCCTGGACTGCAGAGGGATACAAGTGAATTGTTACTCAACGGGTGGAGCACTGGATTGTTAGACGGTAATAAGGTCTTATGTCCCGCTAGAAGATCCAAATCATCATGTTACAGGAGTTAATCTTTCTTTTTTGTTATAACAAGACAGAACTTAATACATTGGGACACCTATTTCTTTGGCCTGATGAAGGTTTAGCACCGAACATTGCAATTTAGACAGACTGCAGGAGTTTGCCTGCAACTTTAGCCCCACGCCTGCCAACATTAGACTGTGACAAAGAGGGAGATTTTCTACAAAGATGTGAAAAATGACTTTTAATAAGCTCACAGTAAAATAAAAAAAGATGCAAAAGGTGATCAAAAGTTAACACAATTTGTCTGTACAGCACAGCAGACAAGATGCTGTCGATTTATCATTTCAAACAATGACATTTTGCTCGCAGTGTGAAGAGGTTCCCCGTGCAGATTTTCCAGAAAAACAAGCCCTGCAGGTTGTAGGACATCCGGCCCATGCAAAGTGTTTGCAGTTCAGCCAGTGAAGGCCATAAACACATGATGGGACATGAATATCAGCACAACAACGTCATTGCTGATATTTAAATGTTAAACCCAACAGTCCTAACGCTTGTTGAACAATAATCACCACAACGTATAATCTCTAATTAAAAGCAGCATAGTTTTGAGTTCTTGTGCAAGTAGAATTACAGTTGTTTATTTGGTTTTGCTTTTTTAAATAAAACCAGCTTGAGGTATATTGTAACAGGGTCTAAACTAAGAGATGTGAATCCAAATCATCCCCCAGGAACTGCATAAAAATTCAGAGGACAGAGCAGAGGACACAAAGGGCCTTTTTATACTTAACTATTCATGTTGTGTTTGTGTGTTTCTGTGTCACAACCTGGACAGGTGCCAGATTAAACACCGACGCCAAAACCAAGGATGTACTGTACCCGAGCGTTTCGTTCCTGTGGCCTTCCTGGCAGTACGTTAATGAATGTCTTGTTATAGGAAATATTCCACCTATCAAACATAACCATCTTTGTACTTTGTATCATGATATTTATATAAAGATGGTAGGTAGGTGCAGTAAGGAGCTCGGGGGGGAATGGCACCATCACTGCTGACATTAATAATGAAATGCCCCAATCATCTTTTAAGAAAGTCAGAGTACTTACACTTCATGAAGATGGTGGTGTTGGCATACAGCGTCTTTCGAAACACGGCATCCTGCGTCTGAAAACACGACAGACACAGATTGTTTTGAATCTAACAACTCTAGTTCAGTCCTGTCTATTAACCTGACTGCATCCACAACGGATCGATTCGCCGTTTAGTCGCTAAAATGTCGACATCACCATTTCTTACAGCCCAAAGTGACGTCTTAAAATTGCTTCTTTACTTCAACAAACAGTCCAAAACCCCAAATACTCTTTATTTAATATCATAAGTGACAAAGAAAAGCAGCAAATACTCATATTTAAGAAGCTGGTACCAACAAATGTTTTGACAGATTTGCTTGAAAATGACTGAAACAATCAATAATCAATTATCAAACTAGTTGCCAATGAAGTTGAAGACACAATAAAATGTTTTTATTTCTTTAATAGATGATCAAACTATTTATCTACACCTTCTATTTACTATAGATTAATTTATCCCACTGAGCTCCTTGGCATATTTTATTTCATTTTCATTATATTTCCTTGTTTTGTGTGTCTGCATGTTACTTTATGTTTTAGCATGTGTGCAAGACAAGTACATGAATTCAAGTATGCATGCATCAATGTGTAAATAATCTGAAGCTGGTAACTTTGGGGCTAATTTTAACTACTCTATATACTTTATTAGCTTGTGTAACCATAGGTTTTGGTTAAAACATGCGAGGTAAGTACAGTATTTGCCTATGAAACTATGTGCTATGTACTTAAGTAGGGTATTTGCCTGAAAGATAAACGTTTCTCGTCCTGTCAACACTTTTAATGACCGGTTTATCTCATCCACAACATAACTCCCTTTGTTTTCATGATCTGATAGTAGAGGCACATTAAACACACCTGTGAATACCATTATACCCCAACACACTTCTTGCTTTGGTGACATATTAAATGTGCACTGTTGCTATCTAGCAGGAGATAAAACCACAGCTGACAGGCAGAGTTATGACTTTAAATAGCAAGTAATTTAAGCTAGCTCATTCCGAGTGATAAGCTCGTTGTGTCCGACAACCCAAACTAACACTGTCAAAGCCTTGTGTGTCTAAAAAAAGGTGGAAGATACAGCGACATGAAGAGCTGCTAGGAGCTAGTTAGCTACCAGGCTAACAGCTGCTGCTATGCAAGATTTAGCACGACATGCTAAAGCAATAACCTTAAAAAATGCCTTTGTCGAAGGCGTAACACTGACCGAGTTGATGTCCACCTTCCATACGGACACCTCTGCCGCTGTCCCGACGCGGAAAAGTAACGCTAAAAGCAGCAAACATGACCAATGTACATCTGGCATCTTCATTTGTGCATCTACTACAAGTCAGAGTCGTATCCGCCTCCAGGTCCGGCGCCTTCTCTTGCAGTTCACGCCGCCGCCACAAGATGGCGACAGAACGCACCACAGGCCGCCGGCAGTGTGTTGTAGTTCACGCTGCTGCCACAAGATGGCGACAGAGGGAGATTTGTGATTTCTGTTTTTATTTACTCTTGACTACTTCATTGTGGTGTGGAGTAAACAAACAAAACAAAACCACAGTACAATAGTAAACAACCAGAAAAGATTCCCAGCACAAGCAGAGTTATTTATAGAAAGGCAAAACATTAAGGACGGATGGTTAATATAAAGTATTTTGGCAAATATTTATTTCTATTATCAACGATACCCCAGGTAATTATCATCACATAAAGTACAACATCTTTTATTCCTTTTCAGACCTTTTGTATCTTCCTGTTATTTTAGGAATTCTGCTATTAGAAACTCAAATAGCCTGGGCCATTTAATATTATCCCATCTCTGAGCCAACCAAATATATGAAAAGCCCACATTTATCTAATGTTTGCTGGACAGATCTAATCCATGGTGACACATACAGTTATGAAATAAAACTTGCCTGGCTGAGTTTTGTTTCTTTCCCCTTCATCAGACTTCCCCAGTAACAAATAATTATCTTTTTAATACTAATACATAATGGATACCTTCCTAACTCGCCATAAATCACATCTAATCCAATGTGACAAAGAAATAAAACAAAGCAGATGCTACAGGGGAGCAAACCTTTCATCCAGAAGACCCAGCTCTTCCACAGGTCTAACAAATAAGTCATATAATGTCCATGGTCCATGGTCTGAAAGGATTCAGAAGCACTCTGATAATAAAAATGAACAAAATACGCACTTAAAATATGCATAGAATAAATATAAAGGTAAAGAAAATTAAATATTTAAGCTTTATAGTAAACAATGAAGACAATATAAATATAATATATGTTTAGTAGATGGAAAATAACATTTTTTGTGTATTTTTCAGTGGCATCATGTAAAAAAAACCCTGGTATTTAAAGGGTAAAAATCCTGAGAATGAATGAATATTTTGTATTTATTATCAGGACTGATGTTGGTTGATGTAACCCAGTGAAAGTTAAAAAATAATATTAATATATATATATTATTATAACAGTTTGGTCTGAATGGGTCCTAATGCGCATGCTCTAAGGGTTTATTCACATCAGGGATTAAGTGGAGACATGCAATTAGAAAGTACAAAGTGTTTAACAAAAACGAAACTGAAGGTGATGAGAAACCTCAGTAGGTTGAGGTTTACTGTGAAAATCCGCACCGGAAGTGCGGGTGGTGTGGCAGGTCTGCTCGGTCCTTCAGCGCTGCAGAGAGCTGACAAGTCAACACAGAAAATAAGAGTTTAATTCTCATTCCTGAAGACCACAAGCGACTTTTACCTGCTCATATCTTCTGTCTGTGTTTCTGCTCGAGATGGCGGAAGTGAGCCAACCCACTGTCAGGTAACAACCAGCTGTTTCCAGACTTCTCATGTGTCACGTGTGTGCAGAAAGACACTGTGAGTAGTCAGGTCTCCATATAGTGTGTTTACAATGTGTATGTAATTGTAGTCTATGTTTACATTACTGCATTACGTGTGTTTTGTGCTAATTTGTGTGCAGATTTTAAGTTCCTCTGCTGTGTTAGGTGACCCATTAATTTTGCAATAAAGTGTATCTGTAAAAATGTAAATCTGTGCTTTGTATATGTGTTTCTTTAGTTTTCTCTCTGCTTGCTCCTCAGTGCTGCAGTCCCTGCAGAGCAATCAAAGTTCAAGACAAGTGATGATGTTGCTTTCTACAAGTAGGTTTTATTTTCACTAATAATGTGTGTATTTATGTAAGCATGCACCATTAACTGACCTTTGTGTGTGATCAGTTTCTTGTCATCACTGGTCGTGTCGTTGTCACTTTTCAGGCGACAGATCCGAGGCCCCAACCTGCAGTATCGCACCCTTTTGGACACCATGGTGCTCACAGAGAAGGGGGCACGTTTTGAACTGTTGCAGCCTGACTCACAGGTCTGAACACTTGTATTTACTGGAAAACGAAAGCGAAGGATGGTCTGTTTCCTGTTTTTTATTTTTATACAGTTGCTGGTATTTTTCAACTGTGTTATGCATATCTGAAGGGCAATACAGTTACATTAAACCCAGCCCCCCCTTTAGGTGAATAATGCCTGATAAGCTTCACTGGCATTGTTAAAAATGCAAATAAAATCTCCCCACAGTGTGAATAATCAAAAAAAACCTCTCTTTTCACAGACGTCACTGCTCCTTTCTGTGTCACCTTGCAAAAACGACAGCGTGAGGATATTAATCGACGAGCTCCGGCCCATTAAAGCTCGCTACCGAGTTCCAGATGTGATTGTGCAGGAACCACAGGGTGACCAGTAAGAGCTGCATCTGCATCATTCCTCACTCCTCAGATTCACTCCGAGCTTTTTGCCTGTGTTTTGTTGCACAGCCGTGACTCCCATGTTTGTTGGAGAAATCATTTATTGTTGTGGTGACATCTTGATGTGTGTAATTCCTCCAGCACTTTGACAATGGTTGACCTTTTCTTCTATCTGGCAGGATGAGAGTGGAGAGACAGTCAAAGGACTCTGTCACCCTTTCTTGGTCTTCAGGGCGTCACCAGGTTCGTGTGTGGCATTTCCCTTTCCGTCTGGAGATCCTGTGTGAAGACGAAGTGATGGTTACGTTCAACTCTAAAGGCAAACTGTTGTTCGAGACTCTGCAGGATCCACCCAGGTGAGGCTGTCGGGGAATGGATGATTAACCGGAAAAAAAAAACAATAACACATGAAGAGGGGAATTAAATGACATTATCTTGTGTTTCTCCCCTTGTTGTTTGTCCTTAGGGCCACCTCTGATGGCAGTGAGGTACGAGAATACAAATGTAATATTACTCCTACTTGAAGCCTAATCTGGTCTATAAATACATTTATTCTTTTCTATCCTTGTTCCTCTGGCAGCTTGAAGAGGACCACACAAGTTCGTTATGGAAAGAGACTTTCAGGGACTTCGTGGATATCAAAGCCAACGGTTTGTGTCTGCTATTTTACAGTTTCAAAAGACAGACTAAGTCTGCTCGGTTAGTCTTGTCTGAACTTCATCCAACACTGTAACACAGTTAAAGGTGCACTATGTAGTTTTAGAGCTCTTCTTTGACTGATTTATTTTTTTAATGTCTAAACAAACTAAATAAACAAACTGACCTTAAAGGACATTTCATTCTGTTTTACTTTGTTTATGTGTGGCGGACCCTGCCACCTTTGTGGCTTCAAACAGTGTTCTGGGACCTTATTTTCCATTTGAGAACAGCTTGTTTATTCAGTTGTGGACAATATAAATATTTATATATATTTTTTGTATTATTACCTCATTAATATTGTAAATATTAATATTCTGATTTTGTATTTGCACCTTTACCTAACCCTAACCCTTTAAGTATTATTTATGATTCTACTTATAATACATATTATAATTACATAATAATAATATTGACATAGCACCTTTCCTGACAAATGTATAAAGAGGAATTTGACAAAATGAAACAAGGTCTTTGCAGGTACTTAAAAAGTCTTAAAACCTTAATAAAAGTAGTGACAGATCTTACAAATGAATTGGATTATAAAGTCAAAGATGCATTAACTTCAGTTCAAATTTGGGTACGAAGGTATTAGATTTGCATGGAAAGTCAGAAATACATAAAGTACATTGTAGTTTATTCAGAAAACCACAAAGACACATCAGTACAAAGATAATTACATGAATGAAAGTTAAAATATTCATGTTGTTTATCTCCAGGTCCCAGCAGCATTGGGTCGGACCTTTGTTTACACGGGTTCAGTCATGTGTACGGTCTTCCAGAACACGCTGATGACCTTCAGCTCAGAGACACCAGGTACACACAGGGTCTTTTTTAACCGAATGCATGTAGCAAAGAATGAAGGTACAGACATCTATTTTCATTTATTTGCACGTCACCATCACGTATCATCATCATGTAATTGATTGTTCATTTCACAGAGGTGGTGAACCGTATCGGCTGTATAACTTGGATGTCTTTGCCTATGACGTGTACAGCCGCTTTGGCCTGTACGGGTCTGTGCCGCTGTTGGTTGCCCACAAGCCCGACAGGACTTTGGGTTTATTCTGGCTGAATGCATCCGAAACATATGTGAACGTTCATTACAGCCCATCTGAGCATCAGGTAACCCTTGTTCCAGTGTTGCTCTTATACCATATCTGCCTCTCAGGAGCAGGTGAAATTCTTGTATCAAATCCCAGGCTGGGTACAAGATGTTGGCGGGCAAGCTAAAGTCCAGTCCTTTGGTGTTGCTTTTGCAGGTTCTTTTGGTTGAAAACAGATGACAGAAAAGTTTATTTAACTTTAATTAAACCAGAGAAACCATTTCCAAGTTAAAGCCTTTTAGAAGACGTGTCAAACTACACATTCATAACCACTTAAAAACCCCTTACCTCACCCAGGATGACCAAACACCCCCAGCGAAGGGCGTCCAGAAGCAGACTGACGTACACTGGCTGTCAGAAAGTGGTGTGATTGACTGCGTGGTTCTGCTCGGGCCCAGTCCACAGCAGCTCTTCTCCCAGTTTGCTCAGCTGACAGGTGTGTATGCAGCCTGAATGTATTTATTTGGTCTTGAAATTAAAAAAGTCAATCTCCTCCACATGTTACCTCCATGTGATGCTGACATTATGCCCATACATCATCCATCAGCTTGACTCAGACTCATATTTCTCTTCCCTCCCTCTGTCAGGGTATCAAGCCCTACCCCCTTTGTTTGCACTCGGGTACCACCAGTGCCGCTGGAACTACAACGACGAAGCCGACGTGAAGGCAGTAGATGCTGGATTTGATCAGCACGATATTCCGTATGACGTCATCTGGCTGGATATCGAGCACACGGATGGGAAGCGTTACTTCACCTGGGACCCTGAACTTTTCCCTGAACCAGCTGATCTGCAGCACCACCTACAGAAGAAGAACAGAAAGGTCACTTTCAGAATGCATCGTATATATACAGCCTCATTTGGTTGTCACTTGTTACAAATGTAGTTTATTTATTCTGCTTATTTTTGTTGTTTGTGTTTTTACTTTTCAGTTGGTGGTTATCAGTGATCCCCACTTCAAGTTTGATCCTGGTTGGTTGCTGTACAATGAGGCCCGAGAGGGAGGGCACTTTGTGCGGGACAGAGAGGGGCAGATCTATCTGGGCTCATGCTGGCCTGGTAATGTTTTTATTTAATTCTGAACTAACATAATGAAATCTCGCTTAATATCATGACGCCTATCAAGGAGTAAAAATACCCAAATCAAAAATAAATCAAGAAATAAATTGATATGCCATTAAATGCACCAAAATTAATATTTAAAATAAATGTAGGCTTTAGTTAATACTTATAAACTATAAATGGGGGTTTGGGAATACAAGGCACAAGGTAAGTTACAGAAAAAATACAGAAATAAGCATATAAATATAATAAATGTAAGAATGAATTAATAAAATTGAAAATGTAAATAAAATGATAACCTCATTTTATAACCTCTCTCACAGGTGCGTGCTCTTACATTGACTTCAGCAATCCAGACACTCGAGCGTGGTACTCCGGATGTTTCAGCCTGGAAGAGTACAAGGTAAGAAAGAAATTCACTTATGTATACTGTATATGCAACCCCAGGATATGATCTTAAACCAGAGGAATGATACGCCGTGGTTGAATTGTTTATGTCTGATGCAGGGATCAACGCCATCGTTATTTTTGTGGAATGATATGAATGAACCGTCTGTGTTCGGTGGGCCCGAGCAGACGATGCCAAAGGACGCAGTGCATTATGGGGGCTGGGAACACCGGGAATTACACAACCTGTACGGCTTCTACCAGGTGATTTAACTTGATGCAACAGAGATATATTTTCCATGTATGTAATCTAATATGTTAACATTCAATGCAAAGTTTTTTCCGTTGTTGCCTCACAGCACATGGCCACAGCGGAGGGTCTGATAGCTCGCTCAGGTGGCTCAGAGAGACCTTTCGTCCTTACACGCTCCTTCTTCGCTGGGTCACAGAGATATGGTACATTTTAAAAAACTGAAAAATAAACTGCGATGTATTTATATCCTTAACTGCTATAACTGTTTTCTGTGACTGAACTTGTTGGGGCTGCAGGAGCAGTATGGACAGGTGACAACGTCGCCACTTGGGAGTATCTGAAGATCTCCATTCCAATGCTTTTATCTTTAAGCATCACAGGGATAGCATTTTGTGGAGGTGAGCTTAGTATTGTTCATTGTGAATTTCAAGACTTGCAGCACTGTGATGTGCTCAACACCTTTGAGTTGCAGTCTCTCATTTTCCTCCTTGTTTCAGCCGATGTCGGTGGGTTTTTCCGGGACCCTGAACCGGAGCTGCTGGTGCGCTGGTACCAGGCAGCAGCTCTGCAGCCATTTTTCCGAGGTCACTGCGCAATTTGGTCGAAGCGTCGGGAGCCCTGGCTGTTTGGAGAGGAGGTCACCGCTGCAATCCGCACTGTGATCAAACAGAGGTATGTTAAAGGTGTTTTCAGACATGCATTACAAATCTGTAATGTGTTTCTCAGTTTTCTTTTCTGATGCATCCAATAAGACACAGTTATGTGTAAATGATCCCAGGATAGAGGCAGGTTTTTAACTCTCTTGTCTCTTCTGTACTTAGGTACTGTTTGCTGCCCTACTGGTACACTCTCTTCTACCAGGCTCACACCTCAGGTCTGCCTCCACTCAGGTAAGTGCTGCTGCCCTCTGCTGCTCAGGGGAAGTACTGTAAGCCCCAGCAACCCTCTGTAGCTTCAGGCGTAAGAGATCAACGACTTTTATAGATATATTAAATGTGTACAAAACATATAGAAATGCTCATTTTATTTAAATTTGTACAGACCTCTGTGGGTGGAGTTCCAGAGAGAAGAGAGCATCTTCAGCATGGACAACCAGTATATGATTGGTGATGAATACCTTTTTAATTTTGCATCTTCACTCAGTGTACCTTCCTGTACTTTCTCTTAGTTTAACTGTCTACATCATGCAGGTGGAGCTCTGCTGGCCTGTCCTGTAATCAAACCGGGTGTTGAAGAAATCAAAGTCTTACTTCCAGGATCTGAAGAGGTAAATCAACCACCAGGTGACACATTTATATGTTTTAATATATGATACACCTCAATGAGGATGTTGTATGTTTCGGTTGTAGGTGTGGTATGATGTCCACTCTGCAGAGGTGTATAAAGGAGGCAGGACTCTGACTCTTCCAGTCACCCTGGACACAGTGAGTGTTTGTCAGTAGTAATAGCCAGATGTTATATTCTGGAAGCTGAGATTAATTTCCTGGTGTTTCCTCTGTGCAGGTTCCTGTGTTCCAGCGAGGCGGCTCGGTGGTCTGCAGGTCAGTGGGAAGCGGCTCCTGTTCAGCCGAATTCAAGGAGCTCCCCCTCAACATCACTGTGGCTCTCAACTCTCAGGTGAGCATCAACAGATGTGTGAACCTGGCTCGTGTTGATATACCTCAGACAAACTCTGTTGACATAATGAGTGATGGCTAAAATATTAGAAACATTTTGAGAAAACATTTATTGCTGAATAGAAGAGATGTAGCTACAAATGTTTTCTTTGTCGCAGCGTGTAACACAGTATGGATCCTTCCAGATCATGTTTACATTATTTCTGAGTCGTTACACAGTAATACACAAAACATTTAGAAATGAAACTTTTTATAAGTTTAGACCTGTGTCATTTGTATCATTTAATTAGTAAAATCCTGACCGCGGCCCCTTCTCTCTGCAGGGTCTCGCTGATGGTGAGTTGTACCTGGACGACGGCCACTCCTTCAGCTACCGGGACAGAAAGGCCTTCTGCCTGCGCAAGTTCAACATGCTGTCAGGCCGTCTGCTCTGCCGGTGAGTCATCACTCACACCTCTGAAAGAAGGATCCAGTTTTAGACCACATGTGAAAGGAGCTGGAAAAAAACCGAACACTTACGGTCATGAAAGCTGAGGGCTCAAACAATTTGAATTTTTGATCTGAAAACTCTTCACACGTGATCATTTGATATCTGTCGTTGCGTCTCGCAGTCCTGCCAGTGAAGAAGGAACGTTCGACTGTGATACGGTGATACAGTCAGTCACCGTCCTCGGGGTGAAGAACAAACCGTCCACAGTGGTTGTGCATCTGTCAGGTGAGGAACTCTGCCATTGTAGTAGTAATAATAACTATAATAGCACCTTTTATAAACAGAGTTTACAAAGTGCTTTGACAAACAAAGCAAAAACAGGATACTCAGGGTCCTAAAACAACAGAATGACAAACACTAAGCAGACAGTACAACAATACATAATAGAAATAATAAGAATACGAGCAATAAAAACAATAAAAAGCAGTATAAAACAACAACCATTGCATTAAAGAAAGTCTATGAAAATAGGTTTTAAGAAGTGATTTAAAAGAGGAGGCAAGGAAATATATTTCTACAGCAGCAAAATGAAGCAATGACACATACATCTTTAGATATACATCTTTTATTTTTGTCACCAGGTGCTAAAGACTCCTCTGCTGCTTTTCAATACACGGAGACCAGCCGCATGCTGACAGTGAGCAACCTGAACCTCAGCGTGACGAAGGACTGGGAGATACAGATACTGTAGGTTTACTGTCAACGTGTCAGTCACTGATTATCCTCTGGATTTCTTATTCATGTGAGAATCATGTAAAGGACTAAAGTCAAGTTCGGACAAATTGGCACATGTGTAGCTAACAAAAAAGGTCTCAGCACAAGTGCAAAAGGGAAAATATGAACCACAATTATGTTTTTATTAATTTATTTTTATTTCACTTCAGATTTACCTCTTGAGCCCATTGAATTCTGTAATTCTTTTACATCCAGACGCACCTTAATCTGTGAAAGATGAAATTGTAATTAATAATAATCAAAGAGAAATGATATGTTTTTTAAAGTTATTGAGTGAAAGTTTACTAAATAAATGTCAAACTGATTTGCAACTCGTCACTCGTAGCAGACCCTCATTTATGTTCAGCATCTCACCACTGCGTTGTGTTGGTGTGATGTGCGACCTGACTTCCTCCTGACCCCAGATGTTTGCTTACTCAAGACTGACACATAGTAGTACAATAATCTATCAAGCCACCAAGGTTTTTAATGATGTAGCACATTATTTAACAAATGCTACTTACTAAACATCAAATGAGAACTCCAAGGCGCTTTATCGTCATGTCATGGTCGTCAGACGTACTCAGCCGAAACGCTCCCAAATTACTAACCAGTTGCATGACTTTAAAGACATTTTAATTGTTTAAAAAGAGAGTGTCTAGGAGTTTTCTTGTGGTTTTTATGTCTGCATGTATTTCTATCCAAAGAGCACCTCTAGCAATCTTAATTTGAGTCCAGGAAGCGCTCATATCCTTACATTTTTTAAAAGCTACAAACCGCTTTATAGAAGGAAGAAAAGAGAAAAGAGGGACGGAGACACAAGAGGCCGAGGCCGACTTTTTTTGTCAGATTGTCGATAAAAAAGAGTTAAAAATGTGCTTTTTGCAACACACAACCTCTCACACAATATCCGGCCCATAACATTATCTGTCACAATTAATAGCCTATAAACGATCAAATAATCTGAATCTGCAGAGCAACTAGTAACTAAATTTATCAAATACATGTCTTGAAGAGGAGATATAATGAATATACTCAATTAAAGTACCTCAAAATGAATTGTACTTATACATTTTGATACTAATATTTTCATTTTTACTGCAGATGAGTTACAAATATTGGTCATCGGCCTCCTTGATATCTAATAATCAGTATTGCCCTGAAAAAGCCATATCGGTCGACCCCTAGTTATTTTTTATGGTGGTTCTCAAATTGTTAGGTATTCTGCATTTTTTCCACCTGAATGTGGGTCATACCTGAAAGGAAGAACCACCTCTGAATCATCATGTCAGACTGATTGTTGTAAGTCTTTTGCTCTCATCTGCTCTTGAAGACAGTGATGATCCACTGTACACACATTCAGTACACTGTGGCTGGTGATCATCTACTGTACGCTGGGAGTGAATTTGTACTTTTCCGAGCAGAGCTAAAAATGGATGATACTCCTCTTGATAGCATTAGCCTGCTCTGGTTATGCTGAGACTGCTCAACGCTGAGCTCCATTGAGAAGAGGTTTAAAGGGGTTGAATGCCTTCTGCTGAGGCAGGGCATCTACCGACCACTCTTTACATGCCCTCTGGCGCGGCCCGCTGGCCTTTGTGTCACCCAACAATGATGGCAACGTATCACTACAGCCGGAGAGAGATCATTGTCCGCTTCGACCAATGGGAGAGCAACAAATAGACGTTTATGTGAAATGTGAGTTTTTGTGCATATGTGTGTGTGTGTGTGTGTGTGTGTATGGTAATGCAAAGGTGAATGCACGTGGAGTGAATGTCTCTTTCACAGCGAGCTTTTGCATCTGCTCTGTGACGAAGGGGAGGGGGACGTCACACAAAGAAGGAGCCAATCAGACATTAGCTGTTTGGATTTATGCCAGGGTTTTTAGGCTTGTAAGACTTTAGTACAAGTGGCAAAAGCCAGTTTTTTTTTTAAAAAAAGAAAAAAGCCAGCTGAGACAGGATGCCCTATACGCCGTCTGGCTTTTTCTGCGACCGGTTGATCCGGGAACGAGAGAGGAGAGACGGGGAAGGGTCTCTGAACAAGCCCCTCCGCTTCAACAGCCAGGACTTCAGCGTCCTGAGACAGGAGTGCCTTGGGAGCAAGGGCCTGTTTGAGGATGAGTCTTTCCCAGCCACTGTGGAGTCTTTGGGCTTCAAGGAGCTCGGACACAAGTCCAACAAGGTCAAGAACATCGTCTGGAAGAGGCCCAAGGTAGGAGGGGGGGTTACACCGGGTTGGCACACGGAGCTACACGCAAAGTTTAATAAAGAGGGGATGGATCACACATGTGGGAGGTGGGACGTTATTTTTTGATATGCAGCGACATCAAACCTGCATGGGAAGCTGCTGCTGCTGTGGGATCTGACCTGGAGATGCTGATGGGATTAAAACACTCGCCACCTGTCCTACACGGATGGACTGGAACTAAGTTTCTGTGTGGCAGCACAACTTTAATCTGCCATCATGATTCCTGGCTTAATGGCTCTAATATAAAGGATGTTTTTATTACTTATCCTTTTAAAGATGCTTAAATTGTCAGCGTTTGTCAAGTTTGTCCCAGAGAGTTTAACGATCTGTACAGCAGACGATACAAAAGCCTCAAACTAGCTAAATCAGATTCCTAGCAGCTCTTAGATGGATTATTTCTCCTTCTTTCGCTGAAGTTAACTCTTTTTGTTTATCGTTGTCTACAGGAAATCTGTGAGAACCCTCAGTTCATTGTTGGAGGAGCCAGTAGGACAGACATCTGCCAGGGAGATCTTGGTAAAATTATGCCTCTTTTTAACACTTTGGGCACAGCAATTACATCATAGCAACACAGTGTTGGCTGACATTGACATTTTGTGCAGCAAAAGTTTTATTACTTTGATTTTTTTGCACCAAACTACAGTGAAGCAGATGAAAGGGAAAGTTTTCAATGATGACTGACTTCATAATCAACTTCAACATATTGTTAATATGTTAAAATAACAAGAAGAGAACATCTGTAGAACGACTAAAAGTAGGAAATCCAGTTTAAAAACACTTGAATGCTGCTCTGTCATTGTTTTCTGGTGCTTTGATTGTTTCTAGGTATTGTTAAAACTTACTGACAGAAGCAAAATTACACGAGGAATTTTGGGGAAAAAGTGGTTACAACAAAAAGAGTGTGACAGGACTGTGTGAGGTTAAACATACTGTATTCAACAGGCAAACACAGTCTGTATTCAGGCAGCTTTGGAGGGTGACAGGGGAGCAAAATATCCCATCGATCCCCCGCACACGGCCTCCCTGCCTGCAGCGGCCTCCCCATATTGTGCTTATTCTTTTGGAAGGGAATCCAACCAGCAGCACTTCTCATTGTTGTTCAGTTCGGACTGCAAATAAAGGGGACCAAAGGGACAAAGGTCCTGGCAGGCACTGTTAACCTGTTGAAAAACTTACATTGTTTCCAGCCACGCAGCTGTCACACACACACACACACACGAACACCTGGACAATCACGAAACACAAACGTCAGCACTCGGCAGCGATCTTTTCCTCCAGCAAAAACAAAATATGTAGTGTTGAGAGTGAAATCACAGTGCTCGAATGAAGGAAATCCACACTGGAGGAATTTGGCAAAGACAGAATGTTAATCAGATTGTGGTAAAAAAGTTTCGACATTTCCAGTCCTGATCTGCTGAGCACATTCACCTCAAACCATATTCGTATATATTTTAAAATCATGCATTAGCCCAAGAGTTACGTATGAATTTCTCTCCTGTATCACGAGACATTAAAGTTGTGTTTCCGTGAAGTAAAATGAGCTGATTCTCTGTGTCCAGGTGACTGCTGGTTGCTGGCTGCCATCGCCTGTCTCACCTTGAATGAGAAGCTTCTGTACCGCGTTGTTCCCCAGGAGCAAAGCTTCTCAGAGGGATATGGCGGCATCTTCCACTTCCAGGTCAGAAACATCCCAGTTCTCCGTACACACTCAGTCTACAGGCTAATACTCAGTCCTTCTTTTAGCATTTTATCCTCTTCAAAGCAGCTACATGCCGGATGAGGATAGACACAATCTGGACATATAACATGAGATAATATAATAAGAGATAATCCCGAAGACAGTCCTTCCATCCTCAGTACTGTTTCTACTCCCTCCTGCCCTTCAGTTCTGGCGTTATGGCGACTGGGTTGATGTCGTCATTGACGACCGCATCCCGACCTTCAACAACCAGCTGGTCTTCACTAAGTCCGCCGAGAGGAACGAGTTCTGGAGTGCCCTGCTGGAGAAGGCCTATGCCAAGTGAGAACTACACTGTTTCATCCTGTGTTGGAGGGTAGAAGAGCTTTTTTACTGAGCGTTTTCTGGTGCGGTTTCCTCTTTAAACAGGGTCCAGCTACAGTCAGGAACTACACAGAGCACCTTTGTTGTTTTACCGGACTGCAGATTTGTGATTTAGACGTATAGTCTAAGACGATAGCAGCACAAGAGTCAGAGTGAAGTAACACAGACTGAAATAAAACTGATTTTGACAAAGTTTTCTCTCCTAAATGTGACATTTGTGCTCCACTCCATCCAGGCTGCACGGCTCCTACGAGGCCCTGAAGGGTGGAAACACCACCGAGGCCATGGAGGATTTCACCGGTGGAGTCACTGAGTTCTACGAGATGAAGGAGGCTCCCAAAGAGCTCTACAAGATCATGAAGAAAGCTCTGGAGAGAGGCTCCCTCATGGGCTGCTCCATCGATGTGAGTCAGACATTGTTAGGAGTAAAGACCAAACTGAAAAGCTTTGTCTCACTGACCTCTTCTGGTTGAAACAAGTCTGTCGTATCTGTAAGCACACTGGTCCAACATGTGTTCTGTGTGTCTGCAGTCACTGGTTCCTGCTCGTTTTGAGACTCGTACTGTGACAGGACTTGTGAAGGGTCACGCCTACTCTGTGACAGCAGTGGAGGAGGTAAAGCTCGTGATCCACAACAAAGCAATATTGTGTGTAATGTACTGCAAATGGCTTCAGCAGGACAAGACTGTCTTCATCTTTGTGTTTTCTTGCAGTGCAAACCGTCTCAGCACAAGGACACTAAAGTCCGTCTGGTGCGTCTCAGGAACCCGTGGGGTCAAGTGGAATGGAACGGTCCCTGGAGTGACAAGTGAGGAGATTTTAAATGTCTTTCCTCGCCCTATTTTTCTGTTTTTTTGCTCTGAGTGAGAGTTTGATGATTGTACATGTGTGTCTGCCTTCTCTCCAACAGCTCTAAGGAGTGGGCCACGCTCTCCAAGTCTGAAAAAGAGAAGCTGCAGCACCAGAGTGCCGAGGATGGAGAGTTCTGGTAAGTCGCATGTTTAACGGTTTAACTACAGCTGTGAAAAATGGACGAGGCTCTGAGTTTTGCTAAACTGTCAAACTGTGATGCTACATTTAGAGATGTCCCGATCTCTTCTTTGTCCATCTAGGATGTCATTTGAGGACTTCAAGAAGAACTACACTAAGATCGAGATCTGTAACCTCACCCCTGACGCCCTGGAGGACGATAAGATTCACAAGTGGACGGTTTCTGTGAACGAAGGTCGCTGGGTGAGAGGCTGCTCCGCTGGAGGCTGCAGGAACTATCCAGGTACCTCAGTCACACCTTTTTCACCAACTGAAGAGCTCGATCACTGAGGGGGTCTCAGTTGTTGCTTTATTCACTGATGAAACAACTTTATTTCAAAAAGTAGAACTGTCAAAATAAAATGGCTAACACTACACCTGTGAAATCTGCAGACACTTTCTGGACCAACCCTCAGTACCGCCTGCGTCTGCTGGAGGAGGACGACGATCCCGAGGACAACGAAGTTGGCTGCACCTTCGTGGTGGCTCTGATGCAGAAGAACAGGCGGAAAGAGCGCAAGATGGGAGCCAACCTGTTCACCATCGGATTCGCCATTTATGAGGTGTCCTGCTCTTGATCACCCGATTTTATAGCAATATCCAAGTTTTCTTTTTTTCTGAACATTTGTGACTTTAAAGGTACTTTATTTGTAAGAAAAGATGATTTTTGAGTCTGATTCCTAACTTATAATGATAATGACGCTCTCAGTTTCTTAACTCCTCAAAAACCGGTAATTTTCTTTTCTTTTTACCATACAATGATCCTAATGCAGTGTACATATGTAATCAAAGATCTTGAACGTTTCCCTCTCTTTTTTATAGCATTAATAACTTTGAAACCATGAGAAAAAAAGCTTCTTTTGCATCCTTTAATGGCACAAACACTGATGTTGCCTCTGTCTCTCTCCAGGTGCCAAAGGAGGTAAGGACGATGTAAATGAAACTCTCACAGTGAAGCTGCAGTTCGCAAGTTAATTACACAGTTTGTTTTTATTATATCCATTTTTTCATCCACATACATCTTTACCAGTTTCTATGCAACAGTCCTGAAGTTGACTAACCTATGAGAGTGTGAATACTACTATTTCTTCTCCAGATGCACGGGAACAAGCAGCACATGCAGAAAGACTTCTTCTTGTTCAGCTCCTCCAAAGCTCGCTGCAAGTCCTACATCAACCTGCGCGAGGTGACCCAGCGTTTCCGCCTGACCCCCGGGGAGTACGTCATCGTGCCCTCCACGTACGAGCCGCACCAGGAGGGAGAGTTCATCCTGCGAGTCTTCTCTGAAAAGAGAAACACCTCAGAGTGAGTGGGTGAGGGTGATCAGGGTGGCCTGCAGGGGGCGAGCTGGGTAAGAGGAGGGCATGGGCACGTTACCTTCCCCCAGCAGCAATAATGTAGCTAGAGTTAGATATGATTGTTAGTGGATTCTTATTACAGTCTATTGATGTTGTTTCTATGTTTATTAGTAGGGCTGGGTATTAAAATACAACGTATGTCAGAACTATGTCAATTCATGGCACTTTTAGGTAGTATTAAAATAGAAAATTGGGATTCACATCAAGATCAAGAGGCTGTTTTGATAAATTATGTTGAGATCCTTCTAATAAGCGTTAGTTTAAAGGTAATAAGCCCCTTATAGGTCCTTTTGTTAGATATTAATGAGCACTTTTAAGAATTTTGTTCACATACTGCATACTAAAGCCGTATAAGTTTCTTTTAATTATTTCTAACAGCATTACAAACACATTTATTGAGTTTGTTACGTAGAAATGTCAAAATAGAAAAATATTTAAAACTGGGCCTATTATTATAAGGGCCTTACTATAAAGTGTTTTCCTTCAGGACATAAATTGAACATTACTATGTGTGAAAAAACATTTTCACCTCACAAAGAGATGCAACACTACTCAGGGCTGCAAACTATTGATTATTTGCATTATTGATGAATCCATCAGCTATTTTCTCAAATAATCCAGAATCCAACTGTTAATTTCAGAAGTTAATGACACAGTTTCCCGATCGAGGGAGTCTTTAGATGTCTCATTTTGTTTTGTCTCAACTGTTCAAAACTTTAAAATATGAATTTTACTGCCATGTAAGACAAAGAAAACCACTTAATACCCACAAATGAGATGGTGGGACTGTCTTTGCTTACAAAATTACTTGATTAATTATCAACAAATTGATTTATTGACGATTTGTTTCAACCCAATAAACTACTATTTTATTACCTGTGCACTCAAACCCACACTGGGTCTTAATTAAGTAGAGGAATCAAATGAAAAATGGTTTGAGCTGCACTGTTTTGACGCTTCAAATCATCAAAACTGTATTTCTTCTAAGAGTCAGTTTGTTCTCAAAATGTTACTATTTCTAAGGAGTGTTCAACATGGTTGCAAGTCTTTTGAAGCAGAAATCATGACGAGAGTTTTTTGGCACAATTTTCTGCACAAGAACAAAAGAAGATCTGTGTTTTAAACACGAATAAACCAAGTCATGAATGTTATCTTATAAGATAGTGGAATGTATATAACAAAAAGTTCAAATAAGCCACTGTAGATACATCTCCAACAATACCCAGCCCTACTTTTCATATTTAAAGTAGCAGCAGCAGCAGCAGGATTGAATTAGCCTAGAAAATACAGAGTTTAACGGTGATTGTGGGGGTTTTGTGTGTTTGTTACTGAGGGTGGGGGGCTTTGGTGGGTGGGACACAAACCACCAAGAACAAACAATTTTAACGGCAATTTGATTTGTAGAACTGGAAGAAATCGGCCCCAGTTCGAAGCTGTTATGGAATCTTTTTTAGGACAAGCGACTTCAGATTTGGGCATGCACCGGTAAACTTTCAAAATATTCAATACTGCATGCTCAAACCTCAACAAACATCCACCCACCGTCCCTCCGCCTGCTGCCCTGGAGGACCAGACAGCATGCAGAGCCCGCCTGCACTCTGATGGACCGGGACCTGGCTGTGAATCAGGGCTGTGGGACGGATGTGAACAGCAAACAGCTCACCATTTTCTTTGCAAATTATATAATATCAATACCTATAGTTCAAATCTACTTGAGCACCAGAAGGGTGTGGGTTAGCACATAGTCATTCATTAATTGACAAACTTACTTTAATGCTAATTTAAAATGTAAAATCAAGAGGACGACAGCTTCTACAACCAAGATGGCCCAAAATAAGAAAAATCAAGAGACAGTACTCTTGGTGGAAGAAGCAACAGGTGGTACTAAACTAACATATTTTAATTGCAGCTTTAATTGTGGAATCATTTTGCCCTTTTTAGTCCAGCGTGAGTATGAAATAAATGCCTGTTTAAGTCTCAGGAGATCAGACTTATTTAACTGTTTGTTGAATACCTGCTGAGAATAACATGATTGGCTGTAGTAAACAGATGAGTGCACAGGCTTGTGCTCCAGATGAGATGTTGTTGTCACCATCGTGACTGCTGTTTGTTCGTCTTCATCCAGGGAGATAGAGAACAGGATCGAGGCCGATCATCCAGTGGTAAGTGTGTTTTTTTGCTTTTTCTTTTTTGCAAGGACGATTATTTGACGATTTATGTATTTAAACAACAAGCATACAAATCCCCATTTGCAATTAAAGCTTTTCTTGCATAAAAAACACAGAAATTAAAGTGAATCCTTCCATTTTAGTTCCTTCATTAATCCTAAAAAGATATTTCTTACACATAGGAGGATTTATGTGCTGAATGCCAGGTCAAAAATAAAGTTTTTCACAAATTTTTCCTTTCACATCTTCTCCCTCTCGTCTCTTTCTCTCTTTCTACTTCGTGGCTCCATGACGCCTCAGCCGGCGCCGGCCTCAGCGGGGGAAGAGAGCGAGGAGGACCAGCAGTTCAGGACTATTTTTCAGGAGATAGCTGGCGAGGTGAGTACAAAAAAACCCATAGTGTGTTTTTAAAAACGATCAAAATGAACAGTGTAGCCCTCATGTACTTCTGTGTGAAAATGTGTATCAGTGAGTGAGATTTTAATTGTTGTCTCGTCTCTTCTTCTACTGTTTCCTCCTCCGCTCTGGTCTCTCTCGCAGGACATGGAAATCACAGCCAACGAGCTGAAAAACGTTCTCAACAGAGTGATCACCAAACGTGAGTCAAAAAAATACGCATTTTCCCTCTCATCTGTAGTGCTGTTTATCCATCTAGAGTGTTTTGATTGGAGATGTATCCTAAATGTTCAAACCCAGAGAAATCTGTATCTTTATTTGAGGGAACGGTGCATTTGGTCGCCCGTTGCCATAACTTCTGTGGAAATCATCGACAAATACATTACCTCATCTGTGGACATTTCTGCCTGAGTCATGTCAGCTAGATTATCATCGGCAGTGGTGAACAACTCCCATGATCCCACACTCATCGAACAACATCAAAGACAAAATGTGTCCTGCTGGCCGACTCTTAGACTTATTCTGAAAGAGAGTTTTGGAAGAATCACCTCCCTACAGTTGCAATAAATTCAATCTGTGTCTCCCTCCAGATAAGGACCTGAACACAGAGGGCTTCAGCCTGGAGAGCTGCAGGAGCATGATTGCTCTGATGGACGTATCCTTTGTATCGAGTGCTTCGGGCTGGCTGTGTTGTCTGTAGGAGGCACAACCTGCCGAGACCCAATGGCGGGGTCTGTGATGGACGCTCACAGGGCCTAGGCCTGATTTCACCACACGAACACAGTGACGAATCACCTAATAGATCAAACATTTGTCTTTATCTGCTTGATAGAGTCTCTTACTGACATAAAACACAACTCACTTTGTGGGAAAGCTGATGTTGTTTTCACAGACCAACACTGGAATACGAAGCAGGTTGTTTTCTGAGTGGACACTGACTGATGCGTTAGACGATTTTGGTCTTAACTGCTTGTGTTTAGATGGACGGGACAGGTAGACTCAATCTTCAGGAGTTCAGACATCTGTGGAATAAGATCAAACAGTGGCAGGTGGGAATTCAGTTTTCCTTCTCTCTCATTTTATATAAGAGCAGTTACACTTTAACACTTTACAACATTATTCACAGTTGAACTAAGGCCTTTATTGTACAGGACAAGTATCACCTCTTATATATGTGTACTTTTCACTCAAATTTACTGGCATTATCACCTGGATATGATGTCAAGGCTCTGTGTAGCATCAGTGTTTCAGGATTGGAGCATCTCTTCTTCATCAGCAGCTACGTTAATAATATAGTTTAGAGTTGTTTTGCCCACTTTCTGCATGTGTTGCAAGCATAAATACATATTTGCAGCTCATTTAGATCAATAACAGATGCTCTGTGGCTTGATTGCTAAATTATTTTAGAAAAATATGACAAATTTCGAGCATGGCAGATTGCATGTGATTGAAATCACAGCGGACCTCTGCAGTGATTACAAATTACTTGTCTACTACTCGTCCTGGGCTTTAATCTGTAAAGATTAATTTACTCCCAGCAGGGTGATAGGCATTCACACACTTTCTCTTTTTCAGGGAATCTTTAAGCACTATAACGCCGACCAGTCTGGTAGCATCAACAGTTACGAGATGAGGAATGCTGTCAATGATGCAGGTAACTCGACAGATTTTTTTTTTTTTTGCACCTGCATATAGATTTTTGCAGTTATTTAGTTTGTTTCTGCACAGGTTTTGAGATATTTGTTAGATTTATGTTGTTATAATACAATGTAAGTGGAATTAAGGTGTCTGTGCTCAATATTACAATATTCGTATATCAAACACTTAAAAAAAAGATCCAGACTTCACAAGTTTGATTAAAGGCAGTAGGATTTAATTCAGTGTGTGCTGCAGATGAACCTACAGCTTGAACTCATCCTCTAAATGTTCTTGTCACTGTACAGTCATGTGTCTTGTGTCCCGCTCAGGCTTCCGTCTCAACAACCAGCTGTACGACATCATCACCATGCGCTACGCAAACGAGAACATGAACATCGACTTCGACAGCTTCATCAGCTGTCTGGTCCGGCTCGAAGCCATGTTCAGTAAGTCAGTGCCTCACCTGCACCGTTACTAACATAAGTTAACGATACGCTGCAGTGTCCTTCCAGCCTTGCATCAGTATTTTACTTTGTGTGTCTTTTACAAACTTAATATTTTTCTTTTTTAACCCCCTGTTAATGTTTTGAATAAAGCACCATCCGGCTTGGTTAATATGAGTTTGGTATACTCTACGGGCTCTTGTATGAAGTGTGTGTCACCCCTGTGTTGAATCAGAGATGCAGCGTGATGTCTTTTTCTCTTCAGGGGCGTTCCAGGCCTTTGATCAGGATGGAGACGGTACAATCAGACTCAGTGTCCTGGAGGTAAGAGCTACGACAACATGCTAACTGTGAAGTCACTCCACAAAACTTGAATACAATTTAGTGGAGTTGAAAGTACAATATTTGCCTCTAAGATGTCATGCAGTTGAAGTACAAAGTTGAAGTACAAGTACCTTGAATTTGTACTCTACTAAGGTACATATAGATACATTCCACCACTGCTTATCAGACACAGACGGGCTTTCTATATGTTAAAATGCTGTACAGCTTTACTTCGGTCAGAGCAGAGAAAAGTACCTGACAAGAATAAGTCCTTGGAAAGAAATGTTGGAAACCACTGCTCTCATATAGTACTTTTACTGAAGTATATAAATCATTACACACCCAGGAAGAATAGCCATTGTATAAAACTGCTGGTACTAAACATAACATAAATGTATTATTTTATCTGTTGTTATGTCGGCTTATTAGGGCTGCTGTAGTTTAAATAGGAGAAGAAGAAGAACTGGAGAGGGAGTATTATTCAGAGAGAAAACTTTAATTAAAAAGTGTATGCTTTGTTATTCAAGGAACCTGTTTTGTGAGTTTTTTTTCCTCCCATGAATTCACGACTATAATTGGAAAATCTAAGAAAATCTCAGAGAATTTCTGTTTTTTCTTGCAGATTTATGACTTTGTAATCACAGTGAATATTTGAGTTGTATCACCTATAATACAACACTGTACATCACTCCCAAGGAATCCGTTTTAGTCTTACTCTAACTGGCAGTGTATAATATTATAATTGTGCGGTTTAGTAAACAAAAGTCAAATTTATATGAGCTTATTTTCCTTTCTCAACTGTAATGTGAGTGAAATCCAGCCACAGTCAGAAGGACCAAACACCACTTATTGAATCTTTCCCTCCTTTTCATCCCCAGTGGCTCCAGTTGACCATGTACGCCTAGACAGGCCATCTTCTCCCAGGTGAGCTCCACTCCACACGAGGACCAGACCTGCCAGCCGTTACCTCAACATTCAGTGTGCCCGATCGTCGTTAGCTCTCATCCACTTCACCTCCCTCAGTCCCAACATCCTCCAACATGTTCAACACGCTTCTTCCATTTTCATCTCTTCAGTTTTACTTGCCTCTATCTCGGTCTCAGGCATTTCCTTTCTCTGCTCTTGTCCTCCCATTACCATCGAAATATCAGTCTTGAAAACACTTGGACGGTACTTTTCTCAGGCATCAAACACACACAACCTCTTTTTTTTCTGTCACAATACCTCACAAACCTCCATCTAACAACCACCTTATGTTCTTCTTCTGTTATCAAACTGAGCAGCAAGGTCATTTTTCCTGTGTTCATTCCAGTGAACTGGGCTCTCTGGTGGACAGTGAATAAACTTGTGAAACACTCCTACAACCTGTTACATTTCTGATAAAACAACCAACACTTTCTGCAGGGTTTCCAGGCCTCCTGAACAGATCTCTCTGCCCCGCATCTTGTTTTTAATCACTTATTTTTGTGAATTAAACGATCCTGCTTGGATTTTTGTGGGCCTCAAGAATCAGTCACGTGACCAGTCGGCAATCTCAGGCTTCTTTTGTTCATCTCAAAGCCCCCCACCCCCCACCCCTCGACAACATGTCCCAAGTCTGCCTGTGTTTCAGCTCTTCATGTGGATGGATGAGATTTAAGAACAAAACTGTGGAGCTGACAAGTTTTTACGAAGAAACATCGACGTTCGAGGTTCAGATATGGATTTGAAAGAATATGGCTAATGGGTTGGACTGCAGCTTTTTTGTGATTTTTTTTTTTCCTATTAAGGCTTTGGTCAAATGAGTGTACTGCATTTTTAACCATTTTAACCTAATAAATAAATTTGTAGTTATTGGTTTGACTGCGTTACCAGTAGATTTGATGTGATATTGTGGTGTTTTTGACCTGAAATGTTCACATGACACATGAGATTCATTTAAATGAAGACATTTTAAAGAAGACACACAGAAAATAGTTTTTAATATTGTTGCAACATTTTTATTATTTTTATAATTAACAATGTTTTGCACTTTCTTAAAAAATATCTCTTCACAACTTTGATTACAACTGAAAAACTTGAAGAAACTCAGGAATGCCAGGTAAGAGGTCGACTGCACGCTTTCCTCGGTCATAAATAACGAGCGGACGAGGCGAGTTTGGAAGACGGCGGCTGTGAGAACGTCACGGTAACTCTGCTGAGAACAAAATCCTCAAAGGAGGACACAACCAAGAGAGCTGTCACCACACCAAAGTGTGTAAAAGAGAGCATCGGCTGGGCTGTCAAAACTGGTTAAAAACGGTTGCCGTTAAAAAAAAGTGGCTTTGTGTAACCGACTTGTTTGTTTTGAGAGGGTGAGGTATGGCATGGGAGATGAATTCCTAATTCTTCCCTTCAAGCTCTTCCATCGAACACCTCCTCGAAACCTTCACCTCCATCCACACTTCATTAGAAAACTATCTTCACTGTGGAAAATACAGCAGCTCGATGCTCCAAACATAAAATTAATTCCAAAAAACAACATCTCCGAGGAGGAAATTGTGTCATAAAAACAGTACGTCACACTCACTCATGGAAAACAGGGTTAAGGAAGAATAAACCCACACATAAACACATGTAGGAACACACACACACACACACACACACACAGTCACGCCACCACATCTTGGTTCAGTCATCACTGCAAATGTAAATTCTCAAAATGGCAACCTGAGGCCAAGTCACACGACACTGCACCAAAGTCCCTCAACACCTTAATATCACTGAGCAACAAAAAAATAAATAAAAGTAATCCGCTAACAAAACAAAAAGTGTTTTAGTTTTAAGTTTGCTTTCTGAAAATAAATAAAATAAAAACCAAACCAAAAATGAATAAACTGTCACTTCAATTAAACTCCTTCAAAACAACTGAAACACGGCTCGGTAGACGACGACGCCACCAATTTCTAAAAAAACTTTGAATCACTCCTTTATTCTTATAAAGTCACTTTGAGTGAATAATTCTCAATGAAAGAAAATAAAACTAGAAGTTGCTCAACATGACACATCACAACTGCACAACAACGATAAAAACATCTCTCAGCCCATGCCATATTAAAGTCAACCAATCTGGAAGATGACTGTTGGTTTCCACTGCAGCTTCAACAGAAAAGCGTGACAAGTCCCTCTGATTCTGGCAACGCTCAAGTTTCTTCAATTAACACAAAGTCACATGTTTTTTTGTCTTAGTTTGGTCAGTGAAAATAGTAACTGCAGTGGTCAGACAGAGAGAAAGAAGAGAGGAAGGCGTGTGTTTGTAGAACGTAAAAAAAACAACAACAACAGCACATCCAACCCTCCGTTTATGATTGTATTATGGTTGGATTCCAACACCGAACATAAAGGATGGAGTCGTCGGACGCCACTCGACAGGAAGTGGGTCCCAAGAACATCCCCCCCAATATGGGAGGTTAACAGTAGGGGGGAAAGATGGGGGGAAAGGGAAGAGGGCTCAAGAAGCCCTTAAGGCTCCAGTTCAGTCTCCTCCTCAGCGTGTTTCTTCATGTGCATCAGCATCCCCTGCAACAAAGACATATCCTTAAAATCAAGGTCAACAACCTAATAATAACTTTATTTATATAGTACTTTTCAAAAACAAGTTACAAAGTGCTTTATAAAGACAGAAATAATGTTAAGCAAGGTATGAATAACTTAATCACAGTGAAAAAGGGATGAAAGACCAATTCAAGAGAAAGCAAAATATTGGAAAATGATTTAATAAGAAACGGAGCTAGCCTGGAATGTGCACAGAAATCATATTTTTATACCTGTTTGGAGCTGTTGCGTGCACAGAAAAACTCCTCACAGGCTTTCCAGCGGCACTTGAGCGTCTGGACGTTGGCACTGGTGTGGTCGTTGATCAGGTGCTGCTGCAGATGCTCCATCATCCCGAACACCAGCGAACAGCCGTGCCACTGTCAACACAAGACAACTTTAATCACTCATCATCAGGGACCCATTGTATTTGTAAGAATAGCTGTGCATCACTGGACAAACAGGTGACATTACTTCATGTAAACATTTTTCCTGGCAACATTACTGGAGTTCTGTAGCAGGAAAAGATGTTTAACAATCTTAAACATCAACGTGAACACGAGTATTCAATTCTAAATACATCAAAATGAAGTCCAGCCTCATGATATGTAGCATAAGCAACTCGTATCATCTCAATAAGTCTCTTCTTACCCGGCAGCGGAAGTTCTGCATCAGGTTCAGTTTGACGGCCTGCACGCTGCCATCGTAACAGCCCGTGTAGATCTGAAACACAAAAAATAATGATTTAAGATCTAATCTTTAAGCTTTTGAGCCAGTCAGATTACCTTATTCGTTGACATGTGACAGTTTGGATCAAAGATGTCTGGTGCTGATTGTTTCACAATTTTAGAGCGTATACTACTGAAACAAGTAGGTCTCACCATGCTCTTGTGGATGGCCATACACATCACCATGTCCTTGTGTCCACCATAAATCTGCAGCTGCTCATGAGACTGTGGGGAGAAAAACAGGTGGAAATCATTTCAGATTTTCTTGTATGAATACGTAAAAATACACAAACCAGCTTCCACATTCCAAAATGTATGAGCAAACGGGCTAAAAGACATTTATAATATTATATAAAGACAGCGGTTTTAAGGACGCAGACCTGCAGATCGTAGACGCGGACCAGTTTGTCGAGACAAGCGGTCACCATCACCTTCCCCAGGACGGACACGACAGTAACAGCATGACTGTGACCCTTATAGACCCGCACCAGCTCTCCTGTCTGTAAGAGGCACATTTTAATTTTTTTTTATTTTCAAGAAAACAACTAGAATTACAATAAACATGTATAACTGTAACACCAAATCCTTATTTTCTATAAAGAGATGAACAGGTTGACTCACATGGATGTTGTGTGCATAGACACACTGATCACTGGATCCACTGAACACCAGGTCATTAACCACCTGAAAGAGAGAAACAAAGAGAAATTAACTTCTCAGAACAAAGATCTGGTTGTAAAATGTGAAATTTGCTCCAGCAACATGAAACAAGTGTCAGTGTTGAAGCTCAAATGTCAGACTCGACAGACCTTCATGCAGAGCACAGTCTTCGCGTGTCCCTCCAGCGTGCGCAGCAGCAGTCCGTTCTTGGCGTCTCTCACACTGATGGTGCTGTCGTAGGAGCCGACCAGCAGGATTCTCCGGGCTCCCTCCTGAGACGAGGCCAGACAGCTGACAGCTCGCGGCCCGTGGCACTCGAACACGTCCATCTGCTTGTTTGTCTACACAAATAATTGAAATAAATAAATAAAAGCCACTTGTTTCCACCTTTTTCTCCACACAACTAGCCAACAGAGTTAATATGTTTTATGACATAATGCATTTAAATGAAATTGACCTAATTTCTAATTTATCAGTTTTTGTGTTCAGAACTTCCAACAGAATAAAATCTACAGCATGTCTGTTAGTGTGTGTCGATGTTACTACTTAATAAAACACACTGCATGTCTCACCTTGAGGTTAAAGGTCACCACTGTGCCGTTTGCAAGACCAGCGTACAAAAACTTCCAGCGACTGTGGAGGCAGAGGACTCGGTCCGACAGAGAGAACTGCTGCTCCAGTTCTCGTGTCTGTGAACATACAAGAATGGTCAATAGACGAGCCCAAATCAACCAAGACAATAAAAACAAACATGGGTAACAATTCAAGAAATGTTAAAAACGATTGAAATCATGTGTTTGAGCGGATCAAATGACTGATGAATGAGTACTGCAAAGATCAATAAAAGAAGATGTGTGTTTTCACCTTGAGACTGTAGCAGCGGATGGTCTGGTCACTGGACCCAGAGTAAAGGCGATGATGCAGGCAGGGAGCCGCGGATACCAACAGGCAGCTCACTTTGGAGCTGTGACCCTCAAACACACCGACACATTTATGAGTCTGCAACAACAAACGACAAAAAAGTTTGTTCGGTTGTTCCATTCACAGAAAAATGAAAACCAGAAGCAGAAGTTCTTCATCGACACCCACCACCAGGTCGAAGGCTTTGACAGTCCGGTCTCCTGAGCATGTGTACAGCAGCCCATTGTGGATCTGCATGGCGTTGACTGCCTCCTGGTGGCCCTCGAACACACCCTCAGTGGGCAGATCGTCGTCACCGTGGTCAGATGATGCATCTGTGAAACGAAATACACAAAAATACAAACATGGGCATACAAATAAAGAGCATTTTGTTGGTAGAAACCAAAATTTACAGTATCTAATTCTTTCATTTTGGTCATCAAAGTACATGAAATTTAACAAAATCTCCTACTGATAATTTTTTAGCTGTATGCTTTGTATATTTTCTTTAGATGGTCAGGAAATAGTTAAATGAGGGGTCACTAGCGATCAGGTTAAATATACATATTCTCAGAAAGTTGAGTCCATTCATCACTGAACTCATCATGCTGCAAGTTAACTAACAGCTCTATGAATGTCTTGCCCATAAAAAGTAATTTGGGCCTTCCAGAGTCTATTTTAACCAGGTCAAAGAGTACAACATGTCTAATTCTGGCTGCTGTCAGGATCGGCTTTGTATTCAAACATCAAGACTACCAGAAGGGTCCTGTTTCTCTGTATTGATGTCGTGCAGTCACCAAAAATTAAAGTCAGATTGACACTGTTCTAACTGATAAACTAAATGAAGCACAGTCTCCCAACTGTTTTCAAATCAGGGTTGTAACATGAGCAACTTTCCACAGGTGAACATACCTGATGAGTTCTTCGCACTCTTGGGATATGTGATGAGAAACGGAACGTCGCTGTGGAGAGAAAAGGTGGAGATGATGACTCAGTACTGACATTATAACTGAGATTATAACAAGAGAAATGAAAGCAGTATGAAAATGTGGGTAAAGTCTCACCTCTCAGAGGATTTACATATATCCATGTCACTGGTGGAGGTGACCTCGTTGCAAGCCAGGCTCTGTGGTTCAGGCCTGGAGGAGTCTGGGACCAGGACATCCATGTGGGGCTGCGGACAGGCTGTGCTGACCTCCATGTTTTCTTCTGAATCTAAGTTCAATGTTAATTCAGCGGGGGGCACCTGGGGAAGCTCCACCATGTGTTTGGGGGACTTAGGGTCTGATTTCTCATGTCTGATGGTTGGAAATAGCTGCCTTGGGGGTTCCTCACCCCCCTCCATGTTCACGTCAGCGTCTCTATCCTCTGAAGGCTGCGTGGAGGTGCTGACCTGAGAGCTTCCACTGGGTCTCCTGCGAGGTCGAAGCCACCTCGGCCTCAAGGCCTCTCCATCTAACTCTGTGTCGCTGCTCTCAGGCTGCTCCGTCCCTTGAGCCTTCTTCAGCACCTTCCTCTTCTTCAGCTTCCTCACACGCTTTCCACTCCTCAGTTCAGACGGAGAGGCGGGCAGATTCAGGACTGAGGGGGGCTCAAAGGACTGTGTGGCTGCACAGTCACCAACACTCCCCACCTCAGAGCTCCTCCTGCTGGCTGACAGAAGCTTTAAGGGAGGTTTGAAGTCCGGGGTGAGACAGTTTCTTGTTGCCTGTATGCTCTTTTCTGCTGTCTCAACCAGTCCTGACAGGCTCTCTTTGCTGTCTGCAGGCACGCTAAAGTTCTCCCAGTTATGTTCTGTTTTAGTTTGGTACAGCTCAGGCCTTTTTTCAGGAGATGGCTGGAAGTTAAGGGCAGGATCTGCAGAGATTCAGATGAGCATTGATCAGAACACTTCACTTAAGTCTAAATTTGACATGAACACAGAAATGGAGACATTTTTGAGCATTTTTCTTTTTTTCCCCTTGAGTTGTTGCACATATATAATGTAAAAAATCTGTTACATGCACATTGCTATTTTTATTTGCAGACAACAGTGGCACTGTAAACACTGATACCTCCTATACTGCACTGAATAAAGATGAAGTTACCTGGTGGAGAGGCTGCAGCAGTAGCGACAGGCAGCTCTGGAGTGGTGCTGTGAGCGAGGTGGGTTGTATCGTCCACAGGGTCCAACTCTGAGCTGACGTGAACAGGAGACTGAGGCTCCTGTTTGACAACTACAGGCATGAAGGGGAGGCTGGAGGAGGGAGGGGAGGCACGCTCGGCAGGAGGACTGGGACTGGGGACAGCAGCAGCTGCAGAGTCCGTAACAGAGGAAAGAGTAACGGAGGAGGGAACCTGTGGCTCAGCTTGCACTGAATCTGTCTTCTCTTCTTTCAGTTTGACCGGAGGTTCTTCCACCCTGCTACCTGTAAAACATCACAATAAAAGCTTGGTTCAACAGTTTATTTCAGTTTCAGTCATGTGACAGTTGAGTGGCATGGATTTAATGCATTTAATGAAATATGATTTAATGTATTTTATACTAAGACATGTCCTTACCTTGCATCCCTTTTAGTAACTCAATGCGCTTGTTTCTCAGGGTGCTCATCTCTCCAGTAATCTGAGTAAGACAAAATCATACAGAAGCCATTAGAAAGTTAAATATTTCTACTTGTAAGAGGGTAATGCTAGGGTGGATACATGACATCTAACACTTGGTCTTGCACTCAGAAACTCATACACAAGCTGTTTTTACCTGTTCTTTAACCACCATGAGCCGCTGCACCTCCATGTAAGCGGCCTGCAGTGCAGCCCGGGCCTGGATCAGGCTGGTGTCCACGGTCTGAAGGGAGCAACTCAACTCTTCCTCCCGCAGAGACACAGACAGCAGCTGGTCGATCTGTAAACGTTCTGCAGAGACCAAAAGATACAAAAGGATTATTTCAAGATTATTTTCATTGTCGATTAATCTGTCAATTATTTTCTTGATAAATCGATTCGTTGTTTTGTCTATAAAATGTCAGAAAATAGTAAATACTGCAGCCGAACACACAAACACTGACCTTTTTTGGATTTAACCTTCCTTCTTTTGTTATTGTGCTCCAAGCAGGAAGTCTCTGCACTATGAACGTCCTGCAAGGGAGAAAGAAAAGAGTCACATTCTACTTACAGTAGTTTGTTTTATTTGTGTCCACTACTTAGTAGACACAAACAACATATAACATTTTTTCACATATGCAGTAGTAGTACTCTTCAAGACCTATAAACACACTTAAATGTGTAAATCAGTGGAGTTTTCCTTAACACTGTTTCCGTTACTCACCCCAGCTGCTCTTCGCCTCTTTCCCGTCCCCTGGCCGTCGTACAGCTCCGTCCCTGAACTGCTGTCCCCAAGCACTGAATCAGACCTCTGGAGGGCCTTCACTGACGCTGATGTCAGTTTATCTGGCTGCTTCTGTGCTTTGGCCTCAAACTGGCCGAGCATCTGCTCTACCTCTTGCTGATGCTGATTGTCTTTGTTCCCTTGAGCGTATATGGGAGTGGAAGAAACAGAGGATTCCTTCTTCTCCTGTGGTGACTCATTTGACATCAGGGAGGTAAACAGGGAATGAGAGGACGCAGGGGCGACGCTGCTCTCCGATAAGGAGCGTTTTCTGGAGGCTCCTGAGGCGGAGCCGTCCAACAATGAGTCCCACTGGAAGCCCTCTAGGAGGGGAACGTCATCCTCCTCCTGGCTCTGGTCCTCCTGGTCTAATGGCACCATCTCTATCCCAAACCTGGAGGACAGAAGAGGGGTAAGACATAACACGAGTGTGAAGTAAGTGAAATCAAAAACACAATGAGCCATGATTCCATTTAATTCCCCAATGAGTTTGAAGGGAACTCCACACAATATGGATTTAAAATATTAGATCAAAAGTTTACCTTGGCATGCCTTTTCCTTTGTCCTGCTTCTTCCTGACCTCCTGATACACCTGCTCCCAGTTCACATTGCGTCGAGATCCGGAGGCGCTGATGAGCTGCCGTACAGTCGGTTTGAGCCCCGAGTCTTTTTCTGTGTCGCTTCTCTTCGACTCGCTCAGGTTTCTCACCCGTCTGGCGATGTTCAGGTTGGGCTCAAGGCTTAATGTTTTACTCTTGGAGCTGATGTGTTTGGTCAGGTCTCGTTTTAAAACAGGAGGCAGGTCGAGCTTGGACAGACTTGATGAGTTTGACCCCGAGGCCGGCTGTGCTTCACCACTTCTGGAGGTGTCACTCTCTGAGCTCTGTCCTGCTTCAACGGCCTGCATGGTTTCATCTGCGGCCACTGAGCATGTTTCCTTCTCTTTCTTCCTGTTCTCCTCATCTTCTCTGCTTGAGGCTGCAGGCTCAGAGCTCTCCATGGTAGAGGTGCTAACCTGCAATGACTGGAGGAACTGGCTGCTGTCTGAAGACTGCACCGAAGGCTTTTCTGGCCTAACTAAGTCTGGTAGATTTGGTTTAGTAGCATTCTGGCTACAGCTGTTTTCTTTGTTGACTCCAATCTGACTCTGTACATGATCTCTCTGCTGCTCCTCCACAATGTGCAGTGATGTTTCCATCCTGTTGCTTCTAGAGCTATCCAAAGAGCTCCTCTTTTCTAACACAGGCTGTCTGGCTTTCCTGAACGTTTCTGGGAGCTGCCGTTCTTGCCGTGATTGAAGAGGCCCAACAGCCAGAGGACTGACTCCACACAGCTTTGCGGTGGATTTTGATTGTGCGTGTGCTTGATTGGAGGCCTTGCTGAGTTTAGGTCCAATGTTGAGACCAAAAATTGTCTGATCTTTCTGCAGCACCGGCTTACTTGCATTCTGATTGGAAGAACTAGATGCGGAGTTCTGGTATTCATCTCTCTGAGTGCTGCTGCTTCTACTGCCGCTGCTACTCCGATCTCTGGGTTTGACTTGAGGGGTTGTTTTATGCCTCCCTTTGTCTTCCACACTTTGCCCACTTGAGTTAAACTGCCCGGGCCTCTGCTCAGGTCGGGACTGCCTCTTAAAGGCACTGGTTTCTGGTGCTTTGTCCTGCCACTGAGGTTTGGGGACACTGGGGTAGTTCTCTGGTGAGTTTGGGTGAGTATCCTTATGGGGTGCAGATTCGAAACCCTTTGTGACTGGATATGGTGACCAGCGACAGGCTTTGTCCAGCTTCGGATTGCTACCAAAAGTCTTCGAGCTCTTACTGCAGTTGTGATCGGGCTCTGCTGTCTGCCCCTCCCCATTCTGAAGCCCATCATTTTGCTGAACTTCCTGATCATTGCCTGGATTTTGAAACTGGTTAAGAGCCTGGGCAAAGAAAGTGGGTGCAGGTGGATACATCAGAGGAGGCCCCAGAAAGCTCAGAGGCCGGCTTCTTTGTTGGCACTGTGAAATATTGTTTCGGCCATAGACTCCGTTACTGCTGCCTCCATTGCTGAGCCAAGGCAGTCGACTTCGTTGACCCTGATCCCACTGTTTGTTGCCCCAACCTTCCTGGCTGTGCAAACTCCCACCTGCAAGCTCTCCAGACGCCCATTTCTGAAAGTTGGGAGGCTCCTGTGCATGCCAGGTGGCGCTCTTCCCCTGTTTGTTGTACCAGGGTCGTTCCTCCCCAGGTCTGGTATTATATCGGTTGCCTCTGTACCAAGAACTTTGTTGAGTGGATCCATTGAACCCCTGCGTCGGCTGCTGCCAGCTACAGTTCCGCTGGTAATGCTCCTTAGCTTCCTTTAACCTCCGCTGAAAGTCCTCCTTCCGCTTTCGCTCCTCTTCTTCTTGTGCCAGCTTTGCAGCAGCAGCCTCTTTGTCTTTTCTACAAACAAAAGACAGACACGAATTAACTTCCTTTCATAGTGTCATGTTGTTTTGTACTGTTGCAACCCTAATCAACTTAACAGATGTAATCAAAAGATTAAAAAAATTACAAAATTGTGTCCAGGGCTTGTCTCTGCTGCTCCCCAAGAGGGAAAAATTAGTTAATGCAGGTATAAGACTCCTTGGCTGCAACTGGAAACTGCATAAAAATCATTATTTCACATGCAGAATCTGTTTTACAAGACTTAAAAAGTCTGCCTGGCAACTGTATCTCCTGGCTCACTGTTGTCAGGTGTCATGGTTTGATTCACAGTGTGACTTTACAGCAGCTGCAGAGGGAAACGATCTGGCATGTGACAAGCTGACAGCTGAACAGCATCTTCAGCCTTCAACAGTCTTAACACATGTTTGTGTTTTTACAATACCAAAAGCACAACTACAGATCAAACAAAATCTACTAAATAATTCAACAATCGGGGACGTCACAGGGTGGAGTGAAGGTTTGTGGGTGGTATTTTTTTTCAGTTTCTAAAGGGCAGTAAACTCGAGGCGGTGTCTGAACTTTGTGAGTGCAGTCAAGCCTTTTTTTAGGCTGCAGTCCTGATATTCGACTCCAGCCGCAGCTCAACATGAAGGAGCAGCTAAAACAGGCCTGTGAGCACCACAGAGCAAAATGTGACTATACATGGCTCATGTACACACAAACGAGCACTCGTGAGCTTTGACTTACCTTTACATCTGCGGTTAAATCATAAAATGATTATAGACTTAGCCAGTTAATCAAAGAAGCATTGTGATGGACGTCAAAATTGAGTCTTATAAACAGCAACATTTCTATGGGCCCTGGTTCAGTGATCGAATGCAATTTTGACAAATTTTAAGGATGTTTTACTTATAAAACATCCAAAAATTTCACATTTTCACACAAATAATTTAATAAACAGTTTATTATAAGCACGGAAAAGAAAATCACTTTGACAAAAAGTATGTTTTCACAGAAAATCAACTACAAAGAAAACTATTTTAATGTTTTTTTGGAAATACTACCACAACAGACGATCATTCCCTCAGCTCAAATGTTAATAACATAAAAAACATGTTCAATAGCATGACTTTCTTACCTTATCTGTTCTTTTCTCTTCTCAATCAGATCCACCAAAACCTGATCGAAGTAGTCCTCGTCACGGTCGTTCCCAGCATGCTTTTGTTCCGCAGCCTCCACGTTCTGCTTGTGCGAGGGACTGGAGATGTGGCTGGCGTAATCGGTCAGGCTCACCACCGTCACCTTGCATACTCTGCACTCGTGTCCGCAGTCCCTGGGGAGGGAAGGCGAGAGCGGGCGTTCAATCGTTCCTTCAGGCATCGTTCTGATCTTGTCTGGTTTGGTTCTCTTGCCTGCAGAGCCTGCGACAACGTAACTCTGGCTCTACTTTCTGTTACTTCAAAGTCAAAATAAAAATTAAGGAGAGGAGAATACTCAACAATCCTTAGAATATAACCAAATTCTCTATATGTCACAGATCAGGAGGTAGCTAACTTATTAATTTCTCTTGTTAAAAAATAAAGTTAAAATCTTTATCTTCCTGATCTTGTTCTTTCTTTCTTCAGCAGGCCATGGGCGGCAGAGCGAGGGCAGGCGGAGCAGCCAGGCTGGACCCAGACAGCATGTTAATCTCACTGTTTATGTCCAGCCACCAACAAGCCACGCAGCACAGCGCTGTGGAGGGGAGAGAGGCACGGCGCCCTCAGCCTAGTGCGCTTTCATGATGGTGTCCGCTGCGCTCTGAGACTCTACAGAAGGCAATGTCTGTATTTGACCTCACACTCCTCTGTGAGAGCCAGGATCCAGCCCCCCTCCACACCAGCATGTGTTATTAGAACAGGCCCGAGCATCCTGCTGACCAATCCCGTGCAAAGCCTGTGTAACTGGAGCCCTGTGCAGCTGCTGCCCACAGCCTCCGCTTCAAAGCCTCTCCCAAGTATGTCATCCTGTAATTCTGATAGGGGCAGTGACTCCGCTGGCTCCCTCTCATTTTCTTTTTCAAATCTGTGTCAAGGCATGCTGCCATTTTCTGACCTCTCGTGCAGTTGGCAAACACCTTATCAATGAGATCAGGTTACTTTTTCTTTTTGACAAGATTTTCTCAGCCGCAGTGGTGGTGGGGCGAAATGAAACCTGACTGAGCAAAGATGAATTCCTCTGCTGAGATTTAAATTTGTAAGTCAGCATGAAGCTCGCGTAGAGCTCTATCAAGCTGTAATTAAAGTTAAGCTTCAGCCATCACACATCTCGGGCAGGCAGTTTTCTAAAGTGCTCATGTGATTATTTTTACATATTTATCTGACCATCACATTTAAAACGTTGCCATCTTGGTGTATGGAGCAGTGACTTTGCTGCCTCATCAGCTAGGCCATTGACACTTTTTCCCTCCTTACAGACACCACACGTTGCAAGTAATCGAATAATAAATTAGTTGTCGACTAGTTTGTTAGCTAGCTAGCTGTGTTCACAACTATATGCAACAGCTCACCAAATCAAGATCACCACGAGCGTGCAAAATCATACAATATCTATAAAACCTGACACCAAGGAGAACATTTTTCGATGTTTTGCAGACGTAAAACGTGTGTGCAGGAATCAGTAAACCTGATTCTGATCTCAATGTTTATATGAAATGCCTGTATCTTAGCAACAACTTCAGCCCTTCATCAGTATTTGCTCCACTCCAGATTCCTCCATCTCAGCGACAGGCCCGCATACTTTTAGTAATCTACAGGGGAGTCACAAGATAGCCAGTTGCCTTCTATCGGTCATGCCTGTTGTTCCGGAGAGATTGTGTCTAAATATATGTGCCACGGCTGAGACAGCTGCCCATATATCCAGTCGCCTGATAACTGTGAGGAACACGTGCCCAGCGTGCACACGTGCCTCGTGACCCAAATAGATTTGGAGAAAAGTCTCGAAACAAAGTCAAAGTTTCTGTATTAACATTACTAATTCATTTTAAAATAGTGTATTGAATAAGATGTAGTTAAAGTCTAAAGTATGATACTAAATATTCTGCTAAACGTTGTGACCCAGATTGCTGAGATTAACAGGGCTCCTACACCTTTTCCATAATCAAATTCAAGCACTTTTCAAGCATTTTCAAGCTTAGCAAAATTATGTTTTTCATTCCACACTACGGTGATTAATTAAAGAAAGACAGGAAAAAGTTTCATGTTTCAAAATGTGTCACCTGTCTGTAAGTACACTTAGTATCCTGAATAACCAGGCTGGCCAAATATAAAACAATTTATTCTGAAAGTAAAAGCTGTTTCATGTACTTTCTCCAAAATTCAAGCATTTTCAAGGATTTCCAACCCCCTTATGAATCCTGGATTAACAACAACTCACCGGCCTTTGAGCTTCTCCAGCTCTCGGTGGTGCAGCATACTTCTCATGTGCTCATCCATCTCCTGCAGACACACAATAAAAAAACAAAGCTTTTCTTTTAGGCATCCAATAACTTGTCAATTCCTGCAGGTTTTATCACAATGAGGAAAAAAGTAGTTTTTTTAAAAAGCTAAACACAGGGCAAATCTCAACAGAATGTAAATATCATATTGCTGTATTGATTATTTGTCAGACCCTTAATATCAGGGGTTTCCGATACCGATACAAGTTATATAATGCCTCAGATACTGCCCAAAATGCTGGAATCTGACGTCATGAATGTATAAGTATATGTATATGAATGTATAAGATAAAATCAAACAGTATTTACACATCTATGGTGTGAAAAATCATGTTCAAGGGTGAATTACCTGCTTGGAGTTGTGGACTGTTTCACAGAGGATGCACGTTCTGTCTTTCGCCATCTTGAATACAAGTCGTAGTCAGCCCATTACTGTTAATAAAGAGGATTTAATTCAGTTAAAGGACTCATCAGTCACAGTTTACAAAGGACAGGGCGACAAAGGTCTGTAAAACCATCTGGAATATTAAACATTTATGTGTGTTTTATTATTAAAAAACAATTCTGTGCACCAAATTTTTGTAGCTGAGCTCTCAGCAATAACTCACACTCGTCAAACCGACACAGTAGAGAGAACTCAAGGCTCATTTTCTCTCAAAGACGACACCTACCTATCCAACAACATGCCTCTGTACCACAACCCAAATACCAGCACAGAGTTCAGCCTGGACCCTGGTCTAATTGCAGTCTGCTGATGGAGCAGCTCTGAGGCCAGCAGCCAGCAGCATCAGAGCTATGTCTAGACTTGTTTAACGTTCACAAACAGGGTGGGAAACTAACGCCGGCCACGAGTCAGAGGCCGGTGAAGTTACGTCTGTGGCTGTATCACCTTCTCAGGATGCCACTGATCACACGAGGGCCTGTTCTCAACTGAAATGTTACTGGTTTTTACTTTTTGAGATGGAGAAAAGTAGGAGAAACAAACAAAAGCAAACAAGTTGAAGTTTTGGGAATTGAACTGTAAAATCTGAAGTTTAAAGAAGAAGAAACCAGCATGAACATCCAGGAAGTTTTCGTCCAGGTGCAGGATGAAGTAAAATCAATTAGGGATGCAGTGATCGGGAAATTCTGAGCAAAGCTTAAAATAACAAGTTGGCAGATAGTCGCTGGATTTTTGTTTTTGTTGTTATTTAATTCCCCTTTTGGCAGAGAAGCAAAGAAATAACTGAACTGTCTGAAAGTCATTCAGTCTCATTCGCTTTGCACAAATCATATCGGACGAATTTATGACACAGCCTTTTATATAACTTCCTTTCAAATAAAGATTGTGATTTAAAATAACTGATTGGAAAGCTTTTATAGCCTCTTGTGCAACTACCTACTCAATGAGAGGAGTTTTACAGTTCTTACATAGCCTTACAAGCTGATGGCAGAGATGTCAACAGCTCATGAATGTGCCATCGGTCAATACTGATGTTTCGCCAAAAAAACCTGTGCATCCCTAAAATCAATTCATGAAAGGTAAAGATATCTGCAGACTGAGATGGACTCACAATATCTTGGCCCTCTTCAAGTAAAAGTCGAATTGGCAGTTGAAGAACATAATTGAAGTGCTTTTTCTAACTCAAATCTGTCTGCTACCAAAGACAAATGTTTGCACAAAATGGAAAATTGGCAGTCTAATCATCCCTCGGCCAACAGCCAACAAGGCTCTGATGGGGATATCGGATAAGAACATGGAAGAAAGTGCAACACTTGGCCTGATAGAAAATAATAACTCTTGGATGCTATTTCAAGATACAACTCTGGATTGTTGTGGATACTTGTGTAAAAAGATTTATAGGTATTGTGTCTTCTTGACCAGATACAAGCTAATCTGGCCAAAACATTATGCTTTTGACAGAAAGTACAGAAAAAACTCAGGCTGAACAATAAATCAAAATATTATCAGAATCACATGATGGCCAAGAGCAGTAACCAAAACACAGAAGCTGCCATTTCTGATCAAGGTCAAGGGACTATAATGAAGTACTGCAGTTCTGCAGAGACACCCTGGTCTACAAATCCTGGTCTCCAGCTGCAAGAAAAAAATCTATAAATGTGTCTTTATTCTTATAATCTAAGGTAGTGTCTTATTTACATCTACATAACTTGCTTACCTTTAGCATATCAAGTGAGAAATCAGTCAAATTGCAAAGTTTAATTCAGAATAAGTCCAATAATGACTATGGGTAAGGTCTGGAGACCTCGTAGTCTTCAGTAGGTTTATTTTCTGTTTATGACGTGCCTCACAATAACCTCCATCACTCCCAGAGCACCAGAGGGCAGCTATTTATAATATCAGTATGATCCATGGGTCATATTCTCTCTCAGGCACTGAATCTCTAGGGGGCAGCATGCAGAACATTGCACGGTACCAAATCTAATCTCTCTACAGTGATATCAGCCACCAACAGACCCATGGTGCAAATGCTTATGAACAGACAGGGGACAGAGAAAGATGGTTAATATAGGATTAATTAATAAAGTTTTCCTCTGCAAAGCTCGTACAAACATTCAAAAATGGCAGCTGACTTTAACGTTAAAAAGAATTGAGAGATAGCAACATGTAACTTAAGGGTATAAGCCAATTTGCATACAATGGTGCAGAAACAGAAAATCGCAGCAAGCTCAAGTCTGCACAAAGCAAAGTGATTTGTTCTGTTGAGTTAGCTTGCTAACAGTTGTGTGCAGCACAAGGAGTTGCATAACATGTGTGCAGTTTGGATGACAACTACATGCGACGTTAGAAAGCATGCAAAGTTAGTCAAACACTACAAAAACTCGTACTTTGGAGCTGAATAACACTTCAAAATCTGCATTGTATCAACTTGGCCAGCTAGCAAAGGGCTGGGTCCTTGTTTGTTGTTAGCATAGCTGTAGCTAACTGCTCGACAGTATTATCGCAACCGATATCCTGTCTCTATAAAAACTGGACCGAAAAGCAACAATGAAAATCAGCAGACATGTGAACTATGACTCCTGGCAGACTTACAGTCAAAAACAACTACTAAGTAAGAGCTATTACATAGTTAGCTAGTAGGCTAGCAAGCTAGCAACAACATGCTAGCCAGCGACACAACCATAACACAACTAATGCAGCTTAATGATTTACTAATTATAAACGCCGTCGGGAGTGCAGCTGAGGCATAATGTTTTTATACTTTATAAATATCGACTTTTTGGATACCTTTTTTACATCCAAATGTGTGTGGGACTACAGCATCCTCCATCCACCGCTGAGGCTAACAACAACATCGCCCCCCAAACTGGAGCTTCTTCTTCGTTGTGTTTATTGTGGGATCGCAAACAGACTTTAAAATGCACAGCGCCCCCTGCTGGAGCGGAGTGTGTGGCTCTACGGCGATGCGTTCAAGAACATCGCTGTTCGGGGGAAAAAAGCACACCGAGCTCAGTGTTTACTTAAAAGCTTAATCTAACTAAGCAGTTTGGGTTTGTTTGGAGGGCTGAACTTAAATAAAAAATAAAAACATTTAATTTAGTTCATTTAATTTGCTATTAAATGCATCAACATAACGTCATAATAAATGTAGGTATTCATTAATGTATGTTATTAGACATTTATGTGACATAATAGATATTTCTGTTTTGATTTAACGATAATAATAATGATATATTTTTTTAGTTATATTTGACTTTTCATGATAGTCAAAGACATTTATTTACATCTGTATTTATTAACTTTCCCTTATAATTTTCAATTTATTACCTTTTTTCTGGATAATATCCCCTTTTCCCCCCAATTCCCCATTTATCTCCATAGAAAACATATTTCTTTATTTTCTTTTTACATTTCTTATATGTGTTTTTCTTTTTGTCGTTGTCGTTTGCCCTTCAGGGCCACCGTAGTATTCAGCTAATTCATATTATTCAAAATTTGTACACAATTGCAGTTTTTAGTATCATGAAATTTTAAGCCCTCATCGGACAGAGTGTGCTAAGGAATAAATATTATATCTTAAGGCATAAAAATACATCTTTATTATCCAAAATTTCGAAGAACATAGTCCATAGAACGATTAAGACATGAATTCAAGTAAATTTTGATGAGCACACTGATACATTTCTACATTATGTGAAAATCAAACAAAAAGGACAGCAGTAAGACGAAGCTCAGCCAGGACAGATTTGACCTAAACCCTGCAGAAATGAACAGTAGATCACGCTGACGGAAGAAAAGTAGCTCATGGTAAATTCCCTTTGAGTTATGAATATATTTAAAATGGATATATATCTAAAAATCCAGCAACATTTTGACCAAAGTTCACATTTTCTCAGTTTTACACCTGAAACAGCCTTTTAAAAAGTTCTGAACCCAGAACAAACATTCTCAGCGTTTCAGCTTCAGCAACATTTTCTTCGACATGTGTACAAAAACATAATTGACAGGAATGTTTATGAATAAGCTCTTCTTTTGAAATGCAACAGCAACTAAAAAAATTCACTGAATTCTTGTCAAAGGTGATGATAAATCTAGCAGTAATATTCAGCTACACATCACCGTGTGCTGAATAATCATTCTGTAGTGCCGACAATCCTTAACAGTGATTACAAAATGTGCAAGCAGTGACCTCTTAAAACACAATCATTTAAAAATACAACGCAGATCAATCACCTGGATAAACTGTGTCATCACTTCAGCTATCAGTAATTAGATTCAGTTCCCGTTGTTTGTTCCTCAGATGCCTCTTACGCATCTTGATGATCCACTGAATAGTGAGTTTGGCAAAATTAGCAGCCTTGAAGAGAGCCATGACGACCCCACAGAGAATCGCGACAGAGCTCCAGGGATTCGCAGTCACAATCTGTTTGGAAGTAAGAAAAATGTGTTACAGACTGATACACTGATGAGGACCTGAGGCATTTTGACGAGGATAAAATGTCTCTGGGAACGTACCAGCCTGATTTCTTGAATAAAAGGATCACGCCATTCAAAGGCAGCAAAGAAGAGCTGATTGGTTTTCTCTTCAACCGGCCTTTTGTCGTTGAACGTCACCACGGTGGACTAGAAGGTGCAACAAAAATAATTGAATTAATGCTTCTGCATCATGTATGCCATTATGTGCACACTGGGTCGGATAATATCTACCTCTTGCCGAAACTCGACAGATTCGCTGCTTTTCCCCGACGTCTTCACCAAAGACATCTTGACCCAGGTTCTGAATCCTCCGGAGAAGGTCCGCATGGAGTAATTCCTCTCACAATCCCTCATAAACCTGGATCTATTTGCACTGGAGAGGCAGAAAGCACAAGTAAATACTGAAGTTAAAAAGCAAATAAACGTGTTACCATCAGACAGGTTCAATAGCCTTTTACAAATCACTCTGTTCCATGAGTCATTAAGTAGCTCAATGATGATGGTATTTAATCTAAGTTGTAGGTCACATAATGGTTTTACTTAAACTGGCAATAGAAAACTTTTTGCTCTAACTTATCAAAGTGTTCACAGTACCAGTAAAACCAGTAAAACAAGATTGAGAGCGCCCAGATAACTACTCTTTTGTGGCAACTGTCAAGATGCCAGTGTCTGGTATCACCAGGGTCAGTGTCTGAGCTCAACTACCACACTAGTCAGACATCACAGGAGGAATAATTGTTGTTTTGCATTTACCTTTGAACCAAGTCATTAAACTTGGCAAAAAGCATGTAAGTGATGCCGCTGAAGTCCTCTTCCGTTTGGTTTTGACTGAACTGCATGAAGATCAGCTCTTTGTTTCTGACATCAGACGGACCGCGGACCACCAGAGCTTTTTTCTGTGAAAACAAAGACGAGAATAACTTTAATCTAGGATGCAATATCTATCTTGACAAACAACACCAGCTGGATGTTTTAATGGCTGACCTCAGTTTCATTGGCAAATGGTCCAAAGTAAGTCACTTCTTTAATGAAACAGTCTCCGATCTGAGGTTTGCCTGGGTTCACTAAAGGCGGGATGTAGTCGTGGTAGTGATGTCTGCAGCTCAACAGCTGAGCATTGCCAGGGAACAGAGCGATACCTGCTCAATAAAACACACACACAGAAACATTGTTAGCTATTTTACAAACAACTACCATCAAGCCGATTACCCGCCCTATGTTTTTAATCATACAGACCTGGGGGGGAGAACTTGTCGACCTCTTGGTAGGTGACAGACATCACAGGGTTGTTGTGTTTCTCCACAAACTCAGAGATGGTCTGGTAGGCCAGGAAGATCGCCCCGGCAGTCAGCAGCAGGTAGATGAAGATGAGGACGACAGTGAAGACGTTCTTCAGACAGGCTTTGCTGAATCTCATCGATGGACTGCTTCCTCTGATGTCGTCCTCTGTAATGAAAGACGAGGGGGAAGCGTGCAGGGAGGTTGCTTTTATGGTTGCATTAAGGAGAGGAACTACTTCAATAAAATATATGTAGAGTGACCAGTTAGAGATCTGTCTGATAATAGTGTCTGTCCACCGTATTGGCACGGAGGCTCTTCACGGGTCATCACCTTGCGAGGTGCTGCAGTCCGGCTCCTCGTCCTCCAGGTGTTCAGTGACATCGTCTTCATAATAGTCTGGAGGCCGTGCGTCCCCTTCGTCATCGTCATCACTGAACTGTGAGGTTGAGAAAAGGGACATTAAATTAGAGAGTAGATTAGAAAAATGCAATTTCATGCATTATCCAGTATCAATGTGTTAATATATGAGAGAGCTGCAGCTTCAGTGATTTTAAATTTAAAATGAGATTATGGCAAAAAACAAACTGATCACCACACATCGTTTTAAATAGTCAAGGTCTTTCCTGGTTCAATGAAAATATATGAAATATGTTGGACATTTTTCCTTCAGCAAACTGTTTTAACCACTGACATGATCTGTGCTTGATGTAAAATCAGAGCCGGCTACATTAGGAGATAAAAGAACAGATTAACATAAAGTTACTTGAATTTTAAATGAAATAACACAAAATAATGACTTCATTTTAATTACGAGGCTCCCAGCTGTCGCTTTCCAACAACTGGCAACAAAATCCAGCCCATACTGAGGCGACTAAATGGTTCAAATGTCATAAGTTACTTCTCATACCAGTATTTTGTGTTTTATTTGGATATATTTGAAGAACAAGTATCTGTAATCTGTTACTGTAAGATACTCTTTGAAGTTTTATCTCTTATTGTCGATTAAGACATTTTTAATCGGTTAAATTCTTAACGGGGATTAACCGATTAATGATTAACATCCCTGATGTGGGCTGTTAATATATCACTAACTTGCCTGGACTATCATTTGAACTCAATGACCAATTATTCATTTAAACTTTCATATTATTAGAAAACATTTAATTTAATATTTTATAATATTTTCTTGCATCACAAGGTGAACACTGTTACACAAACACAACAAGACAACAAAACAATATTACAAACAACCATTCCTACATTTCTTTCGTACTGTAATGCAATTAAAATATCACACACATGTGACTGTAGCACAGTAAAATGCATCACTACTGTGCTCTGACACTTAATTGGGCTTATAATGTGTCAGTTACAGTGTTTTAACATTTATTAAATGAGTCAATTAACCTCTGAAATACTCCTTTCTCTTTCAGAGCAGACATGAGCAGGATGAAACTACAACACAATCACCAGACAGACAGAAAACATGCAGTCAGCTCATTCCATGTTACTGGAAGCTGCCTCCAGCTGCAGCAGTCACATGATATCACAGGGACAGTTTGAGGACCCTCCGTGTCGTCAGGAAGTTACAGTTACCAAACTGCTGCCTTCAGATCAATGAGACAAACATTTAGATAAACTGCTGACAAACACTGAGTGTCCAAACGCAGCCATTGGAGGAAGTTGTAACGATGTCTCACCTCTTGGTATGACCGGGAGTTTTCTTTCCTGAGCATTCCTCTGGCGCTTCCTCCAATGACCCGAAACTACCTCTGCTCCTCGTGAGGAAACTTTGGTTATGTGTGCGAAGTTTGAAACCTATTTTTTATAAATGACAGGTGCATTTTTTTTAAGGGGATTTAATTCCCTCTGGTCCGTGTTTAGGTCCCAGTTGTCCGCTCCAGAGGGAGACTCACCACAAACACCAACGACGATAAAGGCCCATCCCATGATAATAATGAGGCACCTACCGCCCGCGTACCGATACTACAACTTGTGTCCTTGTTTCCTTGCTTCCTTACTCCTTGCCTGCATAGTGCTGCCTTAAGGTGCTGCTCGTAAAGGTCACAAACAGCTCAAAACTGAACTGGACCACATTCATTTTCTCTTTAACCCTCGTGCAACTGATAAGAAATACAGAAATACACAAAAAGTGTTATTATGAGGCAAAGATTAGACATGTTATGTCTATATATTATTAAAAAACACCTTTACCTAAATTTACTGCAGCCAAAATGATCCAACAATGAAAGTTAAAAATGCATAAAATGTATCAACAGTTGCATGAAAGTTAAGTTTTATTATGAGGGAAAAATTTTAGCTGTCTGTCTCTAATATACACAGTGTGTTATAGACATATTATATGAGCTGAGGTTGAAATTTAAAAGTAAAAACACCTTTACCAAAATGTATGCAAAATGCATTAATGCAGCCAAAATGATCCAACAATGAAAGTTAAAAAACATTAAATGTATCAACAGTTGCATGAGGGTTAAACAGTTCACCATGGACACTAGCTAATGCTAATTGCTAGTCTCCACATCATTCTTTATTTTTTTATATATATATCTACATCTCGGAGGTATGAGTTTGAGCAGCTGGAGGCGCCATGGACACAGCTCCTGACAGTCCTCTCTTTCTACGTGGAGTCTGACTTTTGATAGTGATGAATAATCAATAAAGATGATGACAACAACTCCGTTTGACTTTATATGAGCTCTGTTTAACTGGAGGATGAGGAGGAGGAGCGCTGCGGTGCGTCTCTGTGTGCGTAATGTGGCGCGTAATATGATCTCAGACGTCTGGTCGGACAGGTCAGGTCATAACGATTATAACTCTGATTATTATGGGGTGGAGTGTGGGTGGGTGAGATAATTGATCTTTAATGAGGAACATATTGGTAACATAACCTGCAATAGACTCTAGCAGCAGAAACATTAAGTGCGTCTCCCCCCAAGAGAGACGTTGTGCGCATTTACGCACGGGACAGTTTAACTTCATTGATTGATTGATTGATTGAAACCTCCCGGCTCCTGAGCTGTTTCCTCTGCAGAGTTTCCTCTGTACTGTCCTGTTTATAACTGCAGATTTTTAGTTTTGCTCCCTAAATGTGCCATGATGCTTGCTACAGTTATATTACTACGAGCATGGGGAAGTTTAAATGACCGACGGCCTCAAACGCAGCATTAACCCCATAGAGCAGCTACAGGGAAGCGGATGGCTCACAGTTTCCGCATCAATCTCGTCCAAACAAACAAGCCTACTATGGCAACGACGCGAGTTTGTGTCCTCTTCGTTGTCCTTTACACGACTTTAGCGCAAGACGTCAAATTAAAATACAAACCGTCCACCAAACCTGTCCGACTGTTCACTGAGGAGGAGCTGAAGAGATACGACGGCAGGGAGGTAAACTTTATTCCCAACCCATAATCCAGGGTGTGTTTCTGTGCCTGTGTTTGTGTTGTGTGCATCCATGCAAACCCCCAGGTGATAACGATTTATTTCTTTTTTCCGTCGTTCTCTTCCCCTCCCTGGTCGTCTAGGAGGGACAACCTATTTACATGGCAGTAAAAGGAGTTGTGTTTGATGTCAGCAAGGGTAAAGGTAAATAAAACCCACCCATCAACCCCTGGATGGTGATTTACCAAATGAAAAAATGATTGATTGAATTAAAACTGTGGAATGAAGGTTAATTTAAGTAAAAAATGATGAATGAAGATGAAGATTACGTTATGATTATGAGAGAAAAGTCATGATAATGAGATGAAAAATTATGATTATGAGATGAAAAATTATGATTATGAGAGAAAAGTCATGATTTTGAGATGAAAAGTCACGATTATGAGAGAAAAGTCATGATTATGAGATGAGAAATCATGATTTTGAGATGAAAAGTCATAATTATGAGAATAAAAATCATAATATGAGATAAAAAGTCACGATTATGAGATGAAAAATCATGATTATGAGAAAAAAGTCATGATTTTGAGATGAAAAGTCACGAATATGAGATGAAAAGTCATGATTATGAGAGAAAAGTCATGATTATGAGATGAGAAATCATGATTTTGAGATGAAAAGTCATAATTATGAGAATAAAAATCATAATATGAGATGAAAAATGATGATTATGAGAGAAAAGTCATGATAATGAGATGAAAAATGATGATTATGAGATGAAAAATGATGATTATGAGAGAAAAGTCATGATAATGAGATGAAAAATGATGATTATGAGATGAAAAATGATGATTATGAGAGAAAAGTCATGATTATGAGATCAAAAGTTATTATGAACACAAAAAGTCTAAATAACAAAATACATGTTGACTCATCTCCTAATCATGACTTTTTATCTCAAAATCTCTCATAATTCTGATTTACCATGAGAATAAAGTATATTGTATTATTGTTTCTCTTTAACTGGTGGTAATTATCCTCCATACAATGCACTGTTTTAAACATATATTTTATTTTACCCGCTGCAGAGTTTTATGGAAAAGATGCACCGTACAACTCCCTGGTTGGTAAGGACTCCACTCGGGCCGTGGCCAAGATGTCCCTGGACCCGGAAGACCTGACATCAGATACTGTAAGTTAAAGGTTCTTTACAATCAGTACAATGTATGACAGGTGGCAATAAAAGTTGTTCTCCATGTTTCCATCCACAGACGGGCCTGACTAAAGAGCAGCTGGAGTCTCTGGACAGTGTATTTGAAGGCACGTACAAAAGAAAGTATCCCATCGTGGGTTACACGGCGTCACGCATCCTCAACGAGGACGGGAGTCCCAACGAAGACTTCAAACCAGAGGACCAGCCGCATTTTCGAATCAAAGATGAGTTTTAACCTCATTTTACCTCTTTGTAAAGTATAGCTGTGAAAAAATCGTGGATCAATGGAGGAGTTTTTTGTTTGCTTTTTGAATAATCAGGAAACACGGGTACAAGAGACGAACAAAATACACATGATAGAATACTTTTTATTCATACTTACTTGAACTAAATGTTTACATGATTTCTTTATCATCTGTGAGAGCTTTGACATGCACAGACACTAATAAAACATGTCAGTACATATTACACTGTCCTTTAAATATATTATGTGTCAAAATGAAATAAAGTTTTCCACAAAAAAGTTAAATTACTAAGTTTTAAAATGACATCTACACCTTCTCCTTCTTTGAAAAACAGGAATCTGCAGATGTGCAAATATTTTTCACTTTAAAAGTTTAACTACTAGTCACGAAATGTTTCCTCTGCAAACTCTGCACGTACATCATTCAACAAAGTAAGTCTCAAACATCAAATATGAAGTGATAATGAGTGAAATACAGTTTTAAATGTATTTAGCCTGTATGAGGCCTGGGCTTATTTTGTCCAACCAACAGTTCAAAACCCAAAGACTCTTCATTTACTGCCAGAAATGACAAAGAAAAGCAGCAAATCCTCAAATTTAAGAAGCTGCAACCTGCTAATGTTTGACATTTTTGCTGGAAAAATGACTGAAATGATTATCTACATAGCGTAGCGTTGTATGTGGTGACAATGAGAGTCCTCTACATTTCTCAGGGCGATAAGAACTAATGATTTTTAATGAATATACATAAAAATGTTGTCTAAAATTCGAATGAAATGCTGTTTACCTATTTAGAAAAGGGACGTGAGCTGACATAACACAACATAAAATGATGTAATGTCTTCAAATGTCTCGTTCTGTGAAATCTGAGAAGCCGAAGCTGAAAAATATTTGCCCTTCTTGCCTGATAAATGAGTTGTTATTTTCAAAATTGTTGCAGGATAATTATGTGTCAGTTTATTGTTAATTGTTTCAACATTTATGTAATTAAAAACCAGTGAGTCTGCAGCTGTGTGGATGTTTACATGATCAAAATGAGTTTTGTTTTCTGTCTCATTTTATTTTCGTAGAATTATTATTAAAGTGTGTAAATATGAAACTTCTCAAGGTTTGTTTTACTTGCTCTCCGGATGTTATCTTCATTTGTTCTCTTTATGGGAGCCCATGACTCACTCGTGTCACCTCCAAACAGGCAGCATAAATAGTACGTCCGGGCCTATATACCCTCGCATGCTCTGACCAAAGGTCGCAGCGCTTCAGGTGTTGAGACAGGTGATTCTCTTTGGGTGGAGCTGTGCGTCTTGGTGGTCACAGCGGAAGGCCGAGTCCGTCAGTTTGTGTGATCGTAACCAAGCCGAACCTCCCACGTCACAGCGAGCGATCTACAACTGAGTTCAAAGGACACAAGCCCTGCCCTTGAGTCTGCCAGCCAGAGCGGAGCTGTGTTCTTTATCAGGTGGAGGTTCTGCTTGGAGTCGGCCACTGCAGCTTCGGTCAGCCTGGGAAACACTTTCTTCTGCTGGCGCTCGCCCACCGAACTCAGCCAAGATGCCCAAAACGGTAAGACTCCAGTGATTTAATTGACAAGATAATGAAATGCTTCACTGAGATGTCTCTTCCTGGTCCAAGTTTTGAAATGTAGATTTATAGATTCACCTGTAAGAGAAGCTGAAATATTTATGTTCGAGTAAGACTTATGAGCATAATGAAAATGTCATTTACAGTTTTCGTCACATCTACTTCTGTTCTCAAGCTTGTGAGCTATTCCTAAGAGGCACCTAGCCTTCTTGGCATTTACTCATTAACCAAATGTAGAGTTTGACCCAGGCTGCACACATTCCTGGCAGAAGAAAAAATGCTACTTCTAAAACTAAAACCGGACAGCATGTCGTATGTGCGGTCGTGCATGCCTGATAATAATCACGGTAACTACTTCTGGTGACACTGCAGTGATTTCTTGAAATGTCTTTCACCAATAACTCATGACTGTATGATTTAACAGCTTCATCCTCCTCCTCTGATTGTATTAAACATGCAGCAACACTCAATTTTTCATCCTGCAATGAATCGCTGTAAGTCCTAAATGCCCTCAGCGAGAGTTACTTAAGCCTTCAGCATCAGTCTGAAGGAAAGCTGATAAGAAAGGCCGGCCTGTGCATTATGACTTCAGCTCTGTGCTCATATTGACTCTCCAAGGAGAAAGCCACTCTCAAGAGGTCATGCTGACGTCTGTCCCCATTTGACTGACGTTAAACTAACTTGAAATCAAACACATTAATGAGCAAATGCAGCAGGAGTTGCTTGTGTGTTCTGGGAAATGCCGAAAACGTGATTTATGAGTGAGACTTGAACAGTAAAAACTAAAAGAGTTTTGTAGATACTAAAAAGTCAAATCCAAATATAAACAAATGAAAAAAAACCCCTCATACTAATTAATTGTAATGGATTACTGCCTCCATGATGGTGATGACCACAGTCAATGATTAGTGAGGATCAGTGAGGGATACCTCAGCAGGGTGTAAAGAATTTATCTTGTTAAGAGGAGAACCGGTTGAGAAATACGTTCAAGGTTTCATAAATGCATGTTCCAGTTTTGTTGCCCAGGTTTCAGTGGGTTTATCTTTATGACAACCGGGGTGTGCTCTAGTGTAACTTCATAAAACGATTGTGTAACTTCTACAAGCTCAGGCCTCCAGCCTGGCCCTGCAGGCCGGGGTCGTGGAGTGTGTTTGTCATGCTTTTTTATAAAAAATATCTGGAGTAACCCTTTAGTTTTTGCTCTGGGAAATTCACTCTAGAAATGCTTGAAAGCAGATTTATGTGCCAGTCTAATTGCTGTTGTTATATGAGAGGTCAATCCTTCTAACAACGGTAAAGTCTAAAGGCAACTTGGCAAGCAGAGAGTATTTTGATATTTTAATCTGCAACCTTGTGGCACCTCGCAAGGGTAGTCCAAAGTCTAATGAGATAGTGAGCAATTATGGTTTATGAACAATCCACTTCACAGCTCCACATCATGTTTTACTATGAAAAAAAGAAAAGTTTCATAATGTGGCCGGAAAAGCAAACGCAGCAAAAATTACTGCCAAAAATTAAAGATGTAGACTGACTGAAAATAGGAAAAAAAATACAGCATTGCTGGATTCAGATTTATAATAACTAAATGAAAATAAGAGGGTTTATGTGTATCCAAACAGAAAATCTTTGTCGTCACGTGTCTAAATTCCTTTTTCGCTGCAGGTCAACGTCCGCGTCACCACCATGGACGCAGAGCTGGAGTTTTCCTTCCACCCCAACACCACAGGGAAGCAGCTCTTTGACCAGGTCTGTATGATACAGTGTGAAAAAGCACCAGATGAGTTTACACAGATTTATGGGATCATACTTGTCTTAGTTGGGAATCTCAATGTTTTACTGGCAAAGTAAAAGCCCTGCATTCAAACTCTTAGTTAACTTTCAGTAGACTTTTTTTTTTTTTTGCTTTAACTCATCATCATGACGTAAATGTTGATTGCACAATGTAATGCAGCGAGTAATGACACATTCAGCATTCAAACTGGTTCCTCTTAAACTTTGCTTACAGTGTGCAGTTTCATCTGACTGACTGGCAGACAAAAAGTCTGATCAGCAAAATATACCATGCTTAAAATATCAAAAGTAAAAGTATTTGTTCTGCAGACAAATTAACCGTTTGCTATATTGTATATATTATTATTATATTTTTTTCCTCAGTGCCTGAAAAGTTTACTTATTAATACACTCATCCATAAGTACTGAAAGGTGACATCACCACCCAACAGTATGATGCCCTATCTCCCTCTGTAGTATACGTCTGATTACCTAAACCTTTGTACTTGACAGGAAGTCTTGACTGTGATAAAGGGGTCCTGAGGCTTTAAAATATAATCACCGCTTCAGCTGCTGTTCAGCTGGTTAAGACTGATATTATCATCAGTCAGACGAAGACACACAATCTTTGCATAATCCTGCTTTGTGCTGTAAAATTGCATCGTTTTCAATTGTGTGGCAAATGAAGGAAGAAGAAGTGAAGGAGAGGTTGTGAAGGTGGTCTGTAATCATGTCTCCACTCCTCTCTCTGTGGCTCAGGTTACCAGGACGATCGGCCTGCGTGAGACTTGGTACTTTGGGCTTCAGTTTGTGGACACCAAAGGATTCATCACATGGCTGAACGCTGAGAAGAAGGTACATGTGACCCTGGGGAAAAGGGACTTTGGGAACTTGGGATCCTGGGAACAGATTTACATGGCACATAATGGGAAATAGAGAAAAGGGTCCTATGTGCCAATGGCCCTAAAGTCCCATAAAGGTCCTGTTGGAGTTGGGAAGATAATCTTTCCTACTTAATGTATATTATAGACTGTACTGTACTAAATTCTACTCTACTTTTCTCAGGTGATGGTCCAGGAAGTGAGGAGGGAGACTCCCCTGCAGTTCAAGCTGAAGGCCAAGTTTTACCCTGAGGACGTGGGCGAGGAGCTGATCCAGGACGTCACCCGGAGGCTTTTCTTCCTGCAGGTGAAGGACGACATTCTGACAGAGGACATCTACTGCCCTCCAGAGTCTGCTGTCCTGCTGGCCTCTTACGCCGTCCAGGCCAAGTACGGAGAGTACAAAAGGCCAGTGCATGAGCCAGGTTACCTGTCCGCCGAGCGCCTGCTGCCCAAGAGGTGAGTGTGAGAGGGTTAGTTTTGCTCTGTTGAGGCAGGTGGTCATTTCTCTGGTATTTTACTTTCTGCATCCTGAGTACATTTGTACTCGCGTTCAGTACTTTTCCACCACTGCATGCAATAGAAGGTATGTGTACAGAATAGACCAAGATCATGAAATTACATTATGGATTTATGACTTAATTATGAAACCATATCTTCTAACAGGACTATGCAGCATGTGTTTGGTTTAGCTCTGCAGGTCTACACAGACTGTTTACATGTTCACCACTTGGTTTCTGCTAACTGGTCTCTCCTCTCAGGGTGCTGGAACAACATAAGCTGTCCAAGGAGCAGTGGGAGGAGAGAATCCAGATTTGGCATCAGGAGCACGGGGCCATGCTGAAGTAAGTGATGAATACCCTGAAAAATGATTATAACTACACCTTAGGAACCAAAAGAAAAACAAATTGACTGTAGTCCAGTCACAACATCTTGACTCACCTATATGATTTTAAGATAAATGAATTAATCTGTGTGAATCCCAGGGAGGAGGCCATGCTCGAGTACCTGAAGATTGCTCAGGATCTGGAAATGTATGGCGTCAACTACTTCGAGATCAAGAACAAGAAGACCACAGACTTGTGGCTGGGAGTTGACGCTCTGGGACTGAACATCTATGAGAAGAATGACAGGTAAGTCTCCCCTAACAACGTACATGCAGTGTGTATTGATTTGATGACATACAGCTATAGACAGGAGGGCAACACACGGGCAGTCATCGACCTCTGCTACGTTCCCTTCCAGTGAGTCAAGTTTTAAATAACATTTGACCGCGTGGCTGTTGTTGTGAAGAGGCCGTTGACCTAAATCTCTCAATTCCACTACAACATGAATGTGCAAGGCGTAACTGGCCTGTTGCTATGTTCAGTGAAACCCTAAAAGAGTTTTCTGCCATCTTTCTGCTTTCTCCATCCTTCAGGCTGACTCCAAAGATCGGATTCCCCTGGAGTGAAATCAGAAACGTTTCTTTCAACGATAAGAAATTCATCATCAAGCCCATAGATAGGAAAGTTACTGTAAGTATTCAATGTGTCTCACTATCCTCAGTAATATTTTAGCACTATATCTTTACTTTTACGCAAATATGACTTCAGAATACTTTTTATAAAACTGGTGAAGACGAGATGGTGGAATCAAATTTGTAAAATGTATTTATGTTGTTTAGTTTATTGTTTATTAAATAAAAACAATACAAAATGCATCTGTTGCACCATAGTTAAGTGTAAATGGGAATGCAGACTAATGTGGTACAGGTTTACAAAAAAAAAGGGATTAATATTGAACAAACCTCTTTAAAAATTCAGATATTTAAGCAACATTTTTAGTTAAATTTGTGTGTACATACACACTTAAGGAAAGTTAAGCTATGGTTAAGTTATGGTTAAATTAAAAACACCTAAAACCTTTATCAAATACTGTACCTTTCTCTTTGAAAGTAATATAATTGTTATAAAGGAAAGTAAGGAAAGTTTTTATTTCAGTTTGCGAGACAAATTACATGTACCCTACTCTGTGTTTTTTTAAACCAAATGTTTTCTTCTTGCTTTTATTTCTTTCTAAGGATTTCATAATCCTCGCTCCACGACTACGAGTCAACAAGCGCATCCTGCAGCTGTGCATTGGAAACCATGAGCTGTACATGCGCCGCCGCAAGCCCGACACCATCGAGGTCCAGCAGATGAAGGCTCAGGCCAGAGAGGAGAGGCTGCAGAAGAAGATGGAGAGGTACAGAAAAAAACATTTAATTTCCCCAAGGGGATTAATAAAGCACTTATAAATAAATAATTAAATAAATAAAGCGGCATGCTAGTCAAACACCTTGTGTTTTACTGTAATGGCTTCAGACAGATTAAACATTTAGATTTGAAAAATCATTGTCAGCCTTTGGTCGATGTGCTCTGCAGGGATCAGCTGGAGAGTGAGAAGAAGAGGAGGGAGGCCATGGAGAAAGAGAAGGAGAACATGGAGAGAGAGAAGCAGGAGCTGATGATGAAGCTCTACCAGTTCGAAGAGACAACCAAGAGAGCAGAGAGAGGTGAGGCACTTCACTTAACTTTGACTGAATTTAGTATTCTCCTCATTACAGACTATATTGGTCATACTATGAAACAGAAAGACGTACCACATACATACATAAGTAAAGAAACTGTATGATTATATTCTGTTGTTTTAGCTCTTGAACATGTTGTAGAGTTTTACTGCCCTCTTCTGTTTGTCTGAAAAAGTGAAAATTAGAAGAATGGTCATTCTCTTGCTGGATTTTTCAAGTAAACAGTTACTTATGTACAAATACAAAAACATATGTTTGTATATGTAAATACTCCAGCTCAGTATCGCAATACTTTGACTGTGCCGGGGTTCAGAAATTAACTTTCAAATCTTTAAAAGCCGTCAAAAGCCGTCTTAACACACTTGTGATTGATTTGATTGTGATTTCTAGGCAGCAGTGTTTTCATAAAATTAGTAAAAGTGCAGCTTCCTGCACTGGAAGCGGTGGCAACATGCATTGAGACGATGAAGAAGATGGACTGATTTGGGAAATCAGACCCAAAAATGGTCTCTAAAAATCTAAAAGGGTCCACCTATGATTAAAGGGGGGAAAAAATTACATTACTCAAAATTATGTCTTTTTTTCTGACTTTTCGTTTCTTTTTTTTTCTCTTTTACTTGTGAAATACTGCATATTTTCCTGTATTTCTTTAGGGCCCTTAAAATCTACAGAACAATGATCTATTTGGGCCATTGCAGGTTAAAAAATTTCCAGAGGCTATTATTCTAAGAAAAGCTCAAAGTAAACTTTGCAAACTGAAGCAATGTGTTTCCTTGATGAAAACCCTCTTTTTGTTAGTTTTTCCTGTAAATCTGTGTCTTTATTTGTTCAAAAGTTGCTCAGAAAATGTTCTTATTTGTTCTTGTAAGTTTGTGTGTCGTATGCATATAGATTTATAAAGTATGACAGCATGACACTTTAGGTTGTTCTTATCACACTTATGTATGTTCAAGTGATAATTTTTCTGATAAGTTTGGATTAATTTAGTTATTTTATGCTTTAAAAAGGGTTTTAAACGTCATGATTGACTTAATTTTTGTACAGTGGGAGGAAGTGGAGACGCTGCGTCTGTTTTGTAGGTAAATAGTCGTTTCATTCAGATTTAACAAAAAGAGAAAAACTGCTCACAGATCTCATCATGTGGGGTCACAAAAAGTTCATTTTAAGGGTCCATGGGCCAAAAAGGTCAGAAACCACTGCTTTAACTAATACAGACTTATTATTTCATAGGTGCCAG